>NC_069791.1:34525000-35150000 GCF_027406575.1 Nycticebus coucang | reverse complement strand
TGTCTGGGACCTAGGATGTCACACCACTCTAGTCGGGAGGCAAAGGAGTAAGACTTTGTCTCAAAAAAAAAAGAAAGAAGGAGGAAGGAACTTGGGGGGAGGATCCTGCCGGCCTCTGGTCACTCCTGGTAACCCAAATGCCCCTTGGCTTGCAGCTACAGCTCCCCAGCCTCTCCTCTCTTGCCTGGCAGTATTCTCCCTTCCTTTACCTTTGTCTGTTTCCCTCATTAAGGACACCAGTTAGACGGGATCAGGCACCCACCCTAATCCAGCGTGGCCTCATTCTAACTTGATTTCATCGCAAAGACCCTATTTCCAAATAAAATTGCATTCACAGGCACTAGGACTCACTTTTGTGGGAAGGGACACACAATTCAACCCACAACAGGAACCAATGTCTTTGAAATGTCTTGATCATGACATCTTTCATATATCCGACTTTAAAAAGATCGTTTTTTTTTTTGCAGTTTTTGGCTGGGGCTGAGTTTGAACCCGCCACCTCCAGCATATGGGGCCAGGGCCCTACTCCTCTGAGCCACAGGCGCTGCCCTGAAAAGTTCATTTTTTTAACCGATAAAATGAATCGGTTTATGAAATGTGTGACTTTCATGACAACTTTCCATCAGGACTTTATATGGGAACAGGTCCTTAACAAAATTTACTTACAGCCTACAAAAGATCCATCTTGGCTGGGTGCCTGTAGCTCAAGCGGCTAAGGCGCCAGCCACATACACCAGAGCTGGTGGGTTCGAATCCAGCCTGGGCCTGCCAAACAGTAATGACAACTACAATCAAAAAATAGCCGGGCGGCTCCTATATCCCAGCTTTGGGAGGGGGAGGCAGGAGAATTGCTTGAGCCCAGGAGTTGGTGGTTGCTGTGAGCTGTGATGCCACTGCACCCTACCCAGGGCGACAGCTTGAGGCTCTGTCTCAAAAAAAAAAATCCATCTCAAAAGTGAGTGAGTCTCTAGATACTTCCCTTCCCTTTCTCACCCCATTCCAGTAAGTTACCAAGTCCCCTGGAGACTACTGACTTTACGCTGTCCCTCTTCTCCATCCTCTTCCCTCTCCTGGCCACTTGGCACAAGCCCCCCAGTGGTCCCTCTGGCTCCATTCCTAATCTTTCACCTTCTCTCCTAATACATCATCCACGCTATCATCAGCATTTGCTCTGAAAAGCTTCTTCTAAACTTGTCACCCTAAAAATAATAATAAATCTGCCATTGATCACTCCCAACTCCCTGTAGTGGTGATCTTTAATTTTTTTTTTTTTTTTTTTGTAGAGACGGAGTCTCACTTTATTGCCTTGGGTAGAGTGCCATGACGTCACACAGCTCACAGCAACCTCCAACTCCTGGGCTTAGGCGATTCTCTTGCCTCAGCCTCCCAAGTAGCTGGGACTACAGGCGCCCGCCACAACGCCCGGCTATTTTTTTGTTGCAGTTTGGCCGGGGCTGGGTTTGAACCTGCCACCCTCGGCATATGGGGCCGGCGCCTTGCTCACTGATCCACAGGCGCCGCCCGTGATCTTTAATTTTTATGATTTTAAAAATATTGAGGCCGGGAGTGATAGCCCATGCCTATAATTCTAGCACTTTGGGAACCTGAGCAACATAGTGAAACCCAATTTCTACAAAAATTTTTTTTGAAAACTTTTTTTTTGAGCATATGGGGCAAACTGTACTTTCCACAACATTATCATCCATTGCATTTGATCTGTACTCAACTCCATCACCAAGTAGAGCTGATTTTCCCCAGTCTTCTGAATCCCGGTGGGCCCTGTGACTGTTTTGACCAGCAGAACATGGGGAAGTACAGAAGCAACGTTATGCTAATTCCAAACATACATTTTAACTGGCCTGGCAGCTTCTGCTTACTTCCTCTTGGAAAGCTCTTGGGACTCCACTTGGAATCCAATCACCAAGAAGCCGCGATCACATGGAGAGGCACCAGCCAGTAGCCCCAGATGACCTACCAGCAATGGGAGGGAGCCATCTGAAGTATCCAGCCCAGGTGATCGCAGCCCAAGGAACTAATTGCAACTACATGACAGATCCCAGGCAGAAACTACCCAGCTAAGCTCAGACAATCTAGAAACCATGAGAGATAGTAGTAAATTGCTTTAAGCCACAGAGTTCTGGGGGTGGTTGATTAGATAGCAATGTTTGTTTTCTTTTTTTTTTTTTCAGAGACAGAGTCTCACTTTATTGCCCTCGGTAGAGTGCCATGGCGTCACAGCTCATAGCAACCCCCAACTCCTGGGCTTAGGCCATTCTCTTGCCTCAGCCTCCTGAGTAGCTGGGACTGTAGGAGCCCACCACAATGCCCGGCTATTTTTTGCTGCAGTTTGGCTGGGCCGGGTTCGAACCTCCCACCCTTGGTATATGGGGCCAGCACCCTACCACTGACCCACAGGCACCACCCTAGATAGCAATGTTACCGAAAACAGCATACAGGCCTGATACATGCTCACTTAGTTATTTATGACAATAACCTAATAAATCATGCATGGGATAAAAAAGATGGGATAAAAAAGATGAGATAAACATGAAATACTTAGCCATTTTAAATACCTTTTTACCTATAGTTGTTTTCTTGTACCATCTGTGGCCAAAGGCCTAATATACACAGGGTCAAGTGATCATTAATAAAAGTAGATATAAATCCCATTTTTGTTTGTTTGTTTGTTTTTGCAGTTTTTGGCCGGGGCTAGGTTTGAACCCGCCACCTCTGGCATATGGGGCTGGCAGCCTACTCCCTTGAGCCATAGGCGCCACCCTAAATCCCATTTTTATTTATTTTTTTTTTTTGTAGAGACAGAGTCTCACTTTCTGGCCCTCGGTAGAGTGCCGTGGCCTCACACAGCTCACAGCAACCTCCAACTCCTGGGCTTAAGCGATTCTCTTGCCTCAGCCTCCCGAGTAGCTGGGACTACAGGCGCCCGCCACAACGCCTGGCTATTTTTTTTTTTTTTTGGTTGCGGTTTGGCCGGGGCCGGGTTTGAACCCGCCACCCTCGGTATATGGGGCTGGCGCCCTATGGACTGAGCCACAGGCGCCGCCCTAAATCCCATTTTTAAACAGTCTTCTGGATGGAATCAAAATTTTGTGGCATACTTCTTGTCAATTCTGATTAAATCATTGTCATTTTATGCCATAATATGGTTAGTGGAGGATTTATAATAAGAATCGAGGGCAGCACCTGTGGTTCAGTCGGTAGGGCGCCGGCCCCATATACCAAGGGTGGCGGGTTCAAACCCGGCCCCGGCTGAACTGCAACAAAAAAATAGCCGGGCGTTGTGGTGGGCACCTGTAGTCCCAGCTACTGGGGAGGCTGAGGCAAGAGAATCGCTTAGGCCCAGGAGTTGGAGGTTGCTCTGAGCTGTGTGATGCCATGGCACTCTACCTAGGGCCATAAAGTAGAAACTCTATCTCTACAAAAAAAATAAGAAGAAGAAGAAGAAGAATCGGAAAAATATTATTAATAGCTCTGTTATGAAGAACATGAATGTTTCCTTGTTTTTATATTACTAAGATTTTCTTTATTGTGGTTTCATCCCTTTATTTTTATTTGTGTTTCTTTTGTTTTCGAGTAATCTTTTATAGCCATTTGTCCCCTTTGCAATTAAC
The DNA here is from genome assembly GCF_027406575.1 of Nycticebus coucang. NCBI lineage: Eukaryota > Metazoa > Chordata > Mammalia > Primates > Lorisidae > Nycticebus > Nycticebus coucang. The sequence continues at coordinate 35,146,371 of NC_069791.1, read as the reverse complement.
ACCAGATGACATAATCTGTAAATCTCCTTAACCAGGATCACATAAACCACCACAAATCACAAACTGTAGGCAGAGAACGAATGCCCAGGGCTCTACGGACAACCCCTGGGGGCAGTGGCCATGGCGTCCTCTCCCTTCAGGAAGGACACTGCTCAAAGTTTGTGACAGTGTGGCAGTGTGACACAGACTGAGCACATGCCAATCCAAGGGAGTGAAGTGTAAGTACAATTTTTGCCCCCACATGTTAGAGGAAAAATAAGTATATATAGTAAGTTCTTCTGGTACCCAGTGGACTCTTACATATTCTGGGGTGTACACACTCAACTTTTTTTTTTTTTCTTTTTTTGCAGTTTTTGGCCGGGGTTGGGTTTGAACCCGCCACCTCTGGTATATGGGGCCAGCACCCTACTCCTTTGAGCCACAGGCACCACCCCCACACTCAACTTTTTAAACACACATGGTGCTTGAAGACAAAGAGCAAACTTCTGAGCTTAGTCTGAGAGCATCTCACCTTCTGAGCCCCCTTCTCTCCCTACTCCTCCTCCTCATTTGCATTTCCCAATAGCCTCTCTACACAGAGAAACGCCTCATCCCAGCACCCATCCCAACTCCCCAGCATAGCAAGCATCTAGGTCACCTCAGAGTATCTTAAAAAGGAGTGACAGATGGACAGAGGGAGAAAAAAAACAGACACCTGAAGATCCTAGATAATTATGATTAGTTTTTTCAATTAATGTTTGGAAACAATTAAGCGTTTCAATTTTACAGAAGCAGAATCATATAACTTCTAAGAAGGGTAAATTAACCCTAATGAAATGAAGCTGGTTTGTAAAATCCAGATATTATATCCAGGATTGCTTCGGAGAACATTCTGCTTTATACCAGTATGTAAGTAGACGCTCCACTTTTATGAGTTCAGGTCAATCTACTCCGTGGAAATTAACTGCAAAAAGAAAAGCCTACCCAAGGCAGAGATAATTTCAGTTTTATTAATGTTTATGACATGCCTATTTACAGTAGAATCTACAAGAGACAACCACAAAAATAAACTAATTCTATTAAGTACATGATAAATGTGAAAAATGGGAAAATCATTAGTCAATGAATGACACTGAACATAATATATTCACCAAAGGAATAAAAAGGTATACTGGAATACAGAACTCTTTGCAAAAAGTTAATCAAGATGTTTTTCCCCAGCTACTCGGGAGGCTGAGGCAATAGAATCGCTTAAGCCTAGGAGTTGGAGGTTGCTGTGAGCTGTGAGGCCACAGCACTCTACGGAGGGCCATAAAGTGAGACTCTGTCTCTACAAAAAAAAAATGTTTTTCCTGTTGAGCATGACATGTGTTCAAGAAAATGCGATCATGGCTCAGTGCCTGTAGCATAGTGGTTATGGCGCCGGCCACATACATCGAGGTTGGTGGGTTTGAACCCAGACTGGGCCTGCTAAACAACAATGCCAATTGCAACCAAAAAATAGCCGGGTGTTGTGGTGGGCACCTGTAGTCCTAGCTACATGGGAGGCTGAGGCAAGAGAATCGCTTAAGCCCAAGAGTTCGAGGTTGCTGTGAGCTGTGAACCAACAGCACTCTACCCAGGGCAACATAGTAAGTCTCTGTCTCCAAAAAAAGAAAATGTGATCATTAACTGATTTCTGATGTGTCCCTTGCTGAGCTAATGGGAAAACTTCTTCATTGTCTTCTGAAGTTTTGCTGAAAAGCACTGATATAAGGCAGGTTAATAGGAGAAAAGGGGTGCAAATTTATTTGGTCACAGTTTTATGTGACACAGGAGCCTTCAGAACGATATCTCAAAGATACAGAAAAAATCGTCACTTTTATGCTTAGGTTCAACAAAGTATGGGCAGCCATGTAGAAATATGATTAGACAAAAAGGGTATAATCTAATGCTAACAGAGGAAGCCGGGAAAGAGAGCAAGACCTCTTTGTCTAGATTACTCTTGGCTCTCTAAGCATGAGTTCCTTCTTTCTGGGTGTGGGGTAGGACCCTCTCTGAAATGGGGGTCTTATGACCTATAGTCAAACAAGGTAAATCAGGTAATTTCTTTATTGCCAATTTTTACACAGAAAGGTATGTGTGTGGTGGGGGACAGTTAGAGTAATATTTTTAAGTCTTATGACTGGCTTTGGGGAAAAGGAGTCCTGGTTTTTATAGTATGATCCACCTTGAGGAAGAGAATTCTAGTTTCTTTTCTTTTTTTGGCCGGGGCTGGGTTTGAACCCGCCACCTCCGGCATATGGGACCCGCGCCCTAGTCCTTGAGCCACAGGCGCCGCCCTCTTTTCTTTTTTTTTTGTAGAGACAGAGTCTCACTGTACCGCCCTCAGGTAGAGTGCCGTGGTGTCACAGCAACCTCTAACTCTTGGGCTTATGTGATTCTCTTGCCTCAGCCTCCCGAGCAGCTGGGACTACAGGCGCCCGCCACAACGCCCGGCTATTTTTTTTGTTGTTGCAATTTGGCCGGGGCTGGGTTTGAACCCACCACCCTCGGCATATGGGGCCGGCGCCCTACTCACTGAGCCACAGGCGCCGCCGAGAATTCTAATTTCTATGACTCAGGGGATAATGGAGGGCCAGACACAGGAGGGCAGGAACCCCAAAATTCCATAATCTGAAACTTCTCCAAGAAGTTTCACAGTCAAGCACCTGGGCTGGTAGATTATTGTATAAGAATTGAACTAATTTCTCAGTCCTGACACTAGGCCAGGCCAGTTAACAGTTGTGTCTCATTTTAGGCAGTGCTATTACAGATGGACTTCCACCAAAGTGAGGCCTCTGTAGAGGGGTCCTCAAACTGCAGCCCACGGGTCACAAGAGGCAGTGTGATTGTATTTTTTCCCATTTTGTTTTTTCACTTCAAAATAAGATATGTGCAGGGTGCATAGGAATTTGTTTATAGTTTTTTTTTTTAACTATAGTCCAGCCCTCCAATGGTCTGAGGGACAGTGAACTGGCCCCCTATTTTAAAGGTTTGAGGACCCCTGATTTAAACAATCAGGTATTTAATATAAAGCATTTCTAAGGAAACAGAAGAATAAAAGTTAATATCTTGAGTTGTCTATAAACTAGCTTTTCTAGTTTATAGCATCTTCAGATGACAGTGATAATCTGATAGATTTTTGGATTATGGTTCAAATTAGGTGTTCAAGGGAACTTTCTGAGTCTATACTTCAACAGGAATGAGGGTTGTTTGCAGATTAAGTTGCTGTCGTGATTTCTCTCTTTTATGAGGTTGCCTACCTTCAGAATGCAGGATTTCAGAAAAAAAAGAAAAAAGAAGTTTCAATTTCAGAAAAATGGAAGAAAAATTTGAAAATGCTAGCTTAAAGACTTGTAGCCAGGAAAGAATTCAAGATGCAGTTCAAATTGTAGGTAACTAATAAAAATTATTTTAAAAAATGACCCTGGCTAAGACTGTAGTAATTTCAGAGTTTTCTTCTGAAATATAATTTTTCCCTCACTACTATCATCCCCGTTTTCACCAAAGATAATCATGGGAAGACTAGTTTGTTTGCAAAGTAAGTTTAGTCTTTGGATCATTATTGGTGTAAAGTGCAGTAAGTGGTGACATAGGCTCTTTTTCAATTGGCTTTGTTGAAACTTTTTCATAAGGAATCTCAAATTCTGTTTTTGAAAGCCTCTCAAGGATGGTGAGCCAACCCAAAGGTTTGCCATCCGACTGTGTCTGTAACAGTGTGAAGTAAGTGAATTCTTCTCATCTGAGGAATATCTTCAAGTTCCTGGGCCTGTGAGAAAGTGACATTCTTTACTTGCAAGGTCAAATACGTTGTAAGGGAACCACATAGACAAGTCCCAAGCCAGTTTTTCCCAAGTCTAGTTAGGGTCAATCCCAATCCCTCGAAGTGGCCTGGTCACATTTGGAAATATGACATCCCAGTCAAAGACTTCGCAAAATAACTACTGTTTCCAATGTGTCCTGATACAAGGAAAGCCAGTTCTTACAGAAATAAAACAAATTATTATATGGCCATAAAATAAGAATGCTAATGAATCGTTTCCAAATTCTGGAGAATTCAGGTATAAAGAAAGGGTAAATATCGGGCAGCACCTGTGGCTCAGTGAGTAGGGCGCCGGCCCCATATGCCGAGGGTGGTGGGTTCAAACCCAGCCCCGGCCAAACCGCAACAAAAAAATAGCCAGGCATTGTGGCGGGCGCCTGTAGTCCCAGCTGCTCGGGAGGCTGAGGCAAGAGAATCGCGTAAGCCCAAGAGTTAGAGGTTGCTGTGAGCCGTGTGACGCCATGGCACTCTACCCGAGGGCGGTACAGTGAGACTCTGTCTCTACAAAAAAAAAAGAAAGAAAAGTAAATATTCCAATTGTGCTCACAAAAATATACTTTATCCAATTGCTGCAAGGTACAAATAACTCAAAAGAAAAAATTTTCTTAAGTCTGGAAAATAAAAAGAATCAGCAATATTTCAGGGATGTACTTCTTGGGATTCTCCAAATACTCCATCATTGTATCCTCTCCCCAGCTGATGCCCTTGTTCTTATTGGCGTCTGTGTAAGAGAAGCACAGTGGTGACTTGTCTTCCCCCCAAAGAGACCATGGAGATTTGGCCCAGTCTGGTGCTTGTCTCCCTTTTTGCACAGTGTGGTACTGGGCACGCTTGTGAACAAAAATCTTCTCGCCTTTCTCAACATCACCCATATTTAATTCTCTCTTTGGTTGCTGATCATAGGAAGGTTCCTGGTTGGAAGCCAGACGTCCTGCTCTTTTTCTATTAAATATTTGGATGAGAAGTATCATCACACCACCACTGGTTTTCATATGATTTAGCACTAGAAAGACAAAGTGTATAGAAAGTTTAAACACTGATGAACCCAGATAAAGACCTACGGATGTTTTCTAAAATATTCTTTCATTTCTGCAGTAGAGGTGATGATTAATTTCATGTATCAACTTGGTTAGGCAACAATGCCCAATTGCTTAGTCAAACCCAAGACTAGATGTTGCTGTCAAAGTATTTTTTAGACGTGATTACCATTTAAATCAGTATATTGTGAGCAAAACAGATCACCTTCTGCATTGTGGGTGGGCCTCATCCAATCCAGTCTTAAGAGGTAAAAAAAAGACTGAGGCTGGGCGGCGCCTGTGGCTCAAGGAGTAGGGCGCCGGTCCCATATGCCAGAAGTGGCGGGTTCAAACCCAGCCCCGGCCCAAAAAAAAAAAAAAAAGACTGAGGCTTCCAGAAGAAAGGGAAATGTGGTTTCAAGATTACAATATAAAAACACTGCTTGGCCTGGACCAGTGCAGTGACTCATACCCGTAATCTGAGAGGCCAAGGTGGGTAGATTGCTTGAGCTCAGGTGCTCAAGGCCAGCGTGACCAAGAGCAAGATCCCGCTACTACTAAAAATAGAAAAACTAGCCAGATATGGTAGTACACATTTGTAGTCCCAGCTACTCTGGAGGCGAGGCAAGAGGATTGCTCAAGCCCAAGAGTTTGAGGTTGCTGTGAGCTATGACGCCATAGTACTCTACTGAGGGCGACAAAGTGAGACTCAAAACAACAAAAAAACACAAAACAACAACAAAAGAAACAACACTGCTTTGGCCTACCTGCAAATATCAGACCCAGAACTACAGTATCAACTCTTAGCAGTATTTTCAGCCAATTTGCCCTATGGACTTCAGAATTCCCAGTTCCAATAATCACAAGCCAATTCTTCAAAATAACTAGCCCTTGCATGCTCTCTCAAGCACTCTCTCCCTCTCCATATATGTCCTATTGGTTCTGTTTCTCTGGTGAACCCTTCCTAATTCAGTAGACTTGGAAATTACTAAATAAATAGTTTTGGAAAAATTGTAAAACGTCTCACCCGTCTGTTAAATAAGGGCTAGAATAATCAAAACCCACACAATCTTGAAACCCCCTTTCTACTGTAAGTTACAATCATCTCTCCCTAATAAAAAATTTTACTTTTAATAACAGTCATTTCCGGAGGCATCTGTGGCTCAAAGGGGTAGGGCACCGGCCACGTATGCTGGAGGTGGCAGGTTCAAACCCAGCCCCGGCCGAAACAAACAAACAAACAAAAAAAAAAAACAGTCATTTCCTTGAAGTTAAATTTCATCTCTTTTATGATAATGAAATGACCGGAAATCCAGTAATGAGAAAGAAGAGAATTCAAGGTGATCTAGATAGACAATGGGGGGAAAACTAAGAATGTTACTGTTTATCCTCAGAAGTCTGCCAGTGACTCCAACTAAAGGTGTGCTAACCGCATGCACCTTTCTCTGCATCGTTTAAGGAACTTTCTGAAGCAAGATTATTTTTAAAACCAAATCCGTAAGAAAAGGAGAACGGGAGATGTGGAACAAAGTAACAAACTTAAGAAGCTCATCTCTGCTGGCCACCGTAATGTCACAGAGGCCTGACTCTGTGGCAACAACCCGCAGCTCTTTAAAGATGCTTTGAAGACAAAACAGGCTGAGCACGCGCCCCCTGCCTCTCCCCTACATCTCCTGCCTGAGTCATTATAGTCCTTAAAAGATAAGTCCGCCCAGGCCTTGCCGTCTCCTACACACAAGATAACATCTGACAGGGTTGGTGATTATGGTTCTCTCATCTATAACCACCTGTGCTCATCACTCAACCCTTAATGTGATGCTGCTTTAAGGTGGGTTGGGAGCAAATCTGATGTGATCTGGCACGTCCCCCTGTCCCTGTATGTAAGCTGTGGGCTGAAGCCCCGAGGCGCAGCCGTCTCCCAGAGCCTCTCTACAGGACAGCTCCAGGGCTGGAAGCCTCCATCTGTGGCCCTTAGTAAGGCTTCTGAATCTAAGCAGCTTTAATTCTTTAAAAGCTTGACATTTTTCTTTAGTTGACAGAGATAAGACAGTAACAGTAAGTGGCGCCCTCCCATTTTGGAAGGTGGAAGGCTAACGGTGGAGACGCAACTAACTCTCTAGGCTAAAAGGAACTCAAACCGTATTGCCCAAAGAAGATATTAACGAGAAGCCTATTTTTTTTTGGACACAGAGTCTCAAGCTGTCACCCTGGGTAGAGTGCTGTGGCATCACAGCTCACAGCAATCTCCAACTCCTGGGCTCAAGCGATTCTCCTGCCTCCACCTCCCAAGTAGCTGGGACCACAGGCACCTGCCACAATACCCAGCTATTTTTTGGTTGCAGCTGTCATTGTTGTTTGGTGGGCCTGGGATGGATTTGAATCTGCCAGCTCAGGTGTATGTGGCTGGTGCCTTCGCCACTTGAGCCACAGGCGGCGAGCTGAAAAGCCAATTTTTTTAGCACTCTCGGAGAGGCTCAGAATAGAGGCACCAGGGACTATGAAAGGTTAGGCTGAAGACAGGGGACTTTTGATGAAAAATTGGTATAACCATTTTTTGTCTCAAAAAAATAGAGTCTCACCATGTCACCCTCGGTAGAGTGCTGTAGCATCACAGCTCACAGCAACCTCAAACTCTTGGACTTAAGCGATTCTCTTGCCTCAGCCTCCCAAGTAGCTGGGACTACGGGCGCCCACCACAATGCCCGGCTATTTTTTTGTTGCAGTTGTCATTGTTGTTTAGCTGGCCTGGGCCAGGTTCGAACCCACCTGAGCATTGGTATATGTGGCCAGCGCCCTAACCACTATGCTACAGGCACTGAGCCTGTATAACCATTTCTTGAATGACATTAACTTGGCAGAGGACAACTAGTAATACGTTTATTTTTCTCTCAATGCCATCCTACAAACTTTCTTCTTAAAATCCACCTTCCCCCTCTGGAGATGATCAGACTGGTTCTATGGGTCTTTTCCAGGTGTTTCTAATAAAACTTTTTTTTTCTCTCAGAGTCGTCATTCGTAGCATGTTTGCCCCACTCAACTCTGGAATCGCAAACTATACCCACTACAGACTCCTCTCTTGGCTCCCATCACAGGCAGCACCCCCCCAGCCCTGACTGTCCCAGGGAGAAGCATACACCAGAGAGCACAGGACAGGTGTTCCCAAGCTCCAGACACTCTTTAGGCAAAGCAGCCTTCTCACATAGGTTCTGATGAGTATTGTGTTGGGGGAATGGACAGTCACTTCCTTCCCTACTCGAAGGTAAAGAAGGTCCCAGAAATATCAACCCTCCCTGCTTGGCCAATAATTACTTTCTGAAGGAGCTAAGGAAATTTCTTTTTGGCTGGGGCTGGGTTTGAACCTGCCACCTCCAGCATATGGGACCGGCGCCCTACCCGCTGAGCCACAGGTGCCGCCCAAGAGCTAAGGAAATTTCATCACAAAATATGACTACTCGGTATTGAAACCACCCTTACCAATTGATGAAGGGGTGCGAGGCAACAGCTAGAGTCAGGGCCTCTGGAACTCTGCAAAGGAGCAGGCTTAGCCGAAATAATGAGAATAACCAGCCATCAGCTGCTCATTTGTTTCTTCTTTACCACGGAACAGTTTTTGAGTTACCTTCCAGGTCCTGCATTCCAGAAACTGACCCACCCAGTCCACGGAACTGACCCAATTGGTCTTGAACCTCCGACCCAAGGTCCTACATTCCAGTAACTGACCCACCTGGACAGCAGGCCAAACCAAAGGACTGAGGGCTCCCCCTTGAAACCAGCCATTTAGCAGACCCTGGTTGCCTAATCCTATGCTCAACAAACTGTCTTTAAAAACCCTGTCTCTCCAGTTCTTGGAGAGGCAGATTTGAGACATGCCTTCTGTCTCCCTGCTTAGTGCTATGTGGAATAAAGGCTGTAAATCCTGCTGTCTCTGGGGTTGGGTGTCCTTCTGGGCAGTGGGCAGATGAACCTGTTTGGGAGGTAACAGTATAAAGAATACTTTGAATTCATGGACATTAGAGATCAGAAAGTCTTTAGAAAGGGTTTTCTCTCTACATAAAACCAGACTGAACTGATCAAAAGAGCAGAGGGGGCAAGGGACTTCCTTTTTCCCTGCTAGTAATCTCAAAATATTTCAGAAAAGAAGACGGAGAACATGAGCAGACCTGGCCCAAATCATTTCAAACACGACCTCTATCTCTCAGGTTAATTAACAAGTCAATCTGTTTCCCCATATAGTCACCTTCCCTAGCACCTGCTTATAGCCCCTGTACTCCACATCCTCCCTGCTCCCTCTTAAAAGGCAGGTATAAAGGCATCTGACCATCTTTGAAATATGGGGTAACTACTCTTGTGATTCTCCCCATGTGCATGGTATCTGGAAGTAACATTCCTCTTATTAATCTGCCTGGATTATAAATTGATCTTTCAGCAATTTTGCGGGGGGGGGGGGAGGAGGCAAGTTTTCCCCCTCACTCCTACATTTCCAAATAATCCCTTCTTCCCTTCTGCTCAATCTTTAGCCTTCTCTTAAATATAAATTAGAGGTGAGTGGTAAGGTAAAGCCTGCAGAATCAGTTTAATCATCCTTTAAAAAGTTGTTTAGGGGGTGGCGCCTGTGGCTCAGTCGGTAAGGCGCTGGCCCCATATACCGAGGGTGGTGGGTTCAAACCCAGCCCCGGCCAAACTGCAACCAAAAAATAGCCGGGCGTTGTGGCGGGCATCTGTAGTCCCAGCTACTCGGGAGGCTGAGGCAAGAGAATTGCTTAAGCCCAGGAGTTGGAGGTTGTTGTGAGCTGTGTGAGCCACGGCACTCTACCCAGGGCTGTAAAGTGAGACTCTGTCTCTACCAAAAAAAAAAGTTGTTTAGGCCAGGCTCCGGGGCTCATGCCTGTAATCCCAGCACTCTGGGAGGTCAAGGAACGGGGGATCCCTTGAGCTCAGGAGTTCAAGACCAACCTGAGCAAGAAGAGTGAGACCACGTCTCTACTAAAAATAGAAAAAACTGGCAGGTGTTGTGGCACACACTTACAGTCCCAGCTACCTGGGAAGCAGGAGGATCACTTGGGCCTGGGGAGTTTGAAATCGCTGTAAACTAGGCTGACACCACTAAACTCTACCCAGAATGACAGAGTGAGACTCTGTCTCAAAAAAAGAATTTTTTTATTAGATGTGTCAAACACGTCTAATTGGAATGTGGAGCCTCAATGGAGACCACAGTCCCATTTAACACCCTGTTTCCACACATACCAAGCGCAACCCAGTGACTACTTTTTCCAGCAGGAAATGGAAGGTTTATTCACTGCAGAAACAAACTGCAAAAGACCCAGGCTTGGGAGATCTAAATCCTGTTTTCAGAGGGGATTAAGTGAAATCTACAGACCAAATAGTGAGACCTCAAATTCCCCCACTCCTGCTGGGTTTGCAGAACTTTGACAGGAAATACTAAGATTGCAGGAGATTGCAGGATTCATCTTGGAGAAACTGCATTACACCCTGAGAAAAGACCTGGAGACAATAACATTCAGGAATTGGCCAAGTCACGCCCAGGTGTTACTGTTTGTGTAACTGAAACAAACAGAAAAGCAACAAACAGTGCACAGAGCTTCCCACAGGTTTCTTAATGCCTCATTCTTAAATGGTAAATAGATAGCCACGGGTCACAAGATAGATCCCCAAATGTTAGGGGATCAAGAAAAACTAAGACTTCACTTTCACCCCCACCTCCTCCCCCCCCAAAAAAAAGAGAGACAAAAAAGGCAGGGCAATGCAAGGAGCGGAAACTTTTTTTTTGAGACAAAGTCTCGCTTTGCTTTGTCACACTTATGGCTTCACAGCTCACAGCAACTTCAAACTCTTGGGCTTAAGCAATTTTCATGCCTCAGCTTCCCCAGTAGCTGGGACTAACTACTTTTCTTTTCTTTCTTTTTTTTTTAATTAGAAATACAGGGAAGATATTTCATCCATGAAAAAGAACATGACACTCGTTTTTGTTTTTTTTTTTAGAGACAGAGTTTCACTATATCGCCCTTGGTAGAGTGCCGTAGCATCACAGCTCACAGCAACCTCCAACTCCTGGGCTTAAGCGATTCTCTTGCCTCAGCCTCCGGAGTAGCTGGGACTACAGGCGCCTGCCAGAACGCCCGGCTATTTTTCTGTTGCAGTTTGGCCGGGGTGGGTTCGAACCCACCACCCTCAATATATGGGGCAGGCGCCTACCCACTGAGCCACAGGTACCGCCCAGAACATGATACTCTTTTTAAAGGGGATTAATCAGATTGGACCTGGTGGCTCATAATCCCAGCACTTTGGGAGGCCAAAACAGGAGTATCCTTTTCAGGCCAAGAGTTTGAGACTAGCCTGGGCAACATAATGAGACCCTGTCTCTACAAAAAATTTAAAAGTCAGCCAGGCATGGTGGGTGCGTGTCTATAGTCCAAGCTACTCAGAAGGCTGAGGCAGGAGGATCACTTGAGCCCCAGAATCTGAGGATGTAGTGAACTATGTTCATGTCACTGCAGTCTAGCCCAGGTGACACAGTAAGATTCCATCTCTAAAATACAAACATAAACAAATGAGTTAATCAGAGAATTTTACAAGCTCTTGTAAATTAGAACATGAGGGCTAAAATTCTCAAATTCAAGAGAAAGCTGGAAGAAAACATTAGCGTTTTCAAATAATTGGATACCAGTTCTTTGTATCCTCAAATTAAACTGAAACAATGATTAAAAAAGTTTCAAAAAAAAAATGGATACTAGGGGCGGCGCCTGTGGCTCAGTGAGCAGAGTGCCGGCCCCATATACCGAGGGTGGCAGGTTCAAGCCCAGCCCCGGCCAAACTGCAAGGAAAATATAGCCGGGCGTTGTGGCGGCACCTGTAGTCCCAGCTACTTGGGAAGCTGAGGCAGGAGAATCGCCTAAGCCCAGGAATAGGAGGTTGCTGTGAGCTGTGTGACGCCACGGCACCCTACCGAGGGCAATAAAGTGAAACTCTGTCTCTACAAAAAAAAAAATGGATACTAGAAGAAAAAACAATTAAAAAATTAAAGGATCGGGCGGCGCCTGTGGCTCAAGGAGTAGGGCACCGGTCCCATATGCCGAAGGTGGCAGGTTCAAACCCAGCCCTGGCCAGAAACCACAAAAAAAAAAAAAAAAAAAAAATTAAAGGATCAATCAAGGAGGATGAACTGGAAAAAGAGTGATCCAGGCCCATGGGAGGGCGTCCTCACACACAAGGCACTGGATGGGCGAGTCTGACTTCACTGGGGTTAGTCTGTGACCAGCCGCGATTTAGGAGGCACAGAATTAGGAGGCACAGACCACTGGGGTTTATTCGGCCTGGAGTAGGGAAACAGGGAAACGGAAGAGAAGTTAAAAACCTCAGAGGGGCCATATGCGAATGCTTGAGAGGCCCAGAAATGGAGGGAAAGGAGAGAGGAGTTGGAGTGGGGAAAGGGAAGAGAAGTTTAAAAAGTTCAGAAATGGGTTCTGGACAAATGCTCACCTCATCATTAAACAGATGAATTTGGGACGGGGGTTGGAGGAGTCCCCCAGTTTCCCTTAGTCACATCAGAATAAGAGTTTGTTTAGTTGAGTCCCACGGGGTGTATCTCAGCCCCCCAAGGAGGCTTCTCCCCATCCCAGTTCTCGGCACCAAAATGAGAGGTTAAGGACCAAAAATGAGAAATTACTCTGTGAACAAAAGGAATTGGGAGTCCAGGTTCTGCATGGGTAACACGGCCTTTATTCCACTCGGGTGTGAGAGAGCTGAGTCCAAGAAAGGAGTCAGCACCCCCAGTAAGGCAATTCTTTTAAATATGTGATGAAAAATCATTTCTAACCAGGCGGTGCCTGTGGCTCAAAGGAGTAGGGCGCTGGCCCCATATGCTGGAGGAGGCAGGTTCAAACCCAGCCCCGGCCAAAAAAATCATTTCTAACCTATGATGTTATTCACAATCAAATATTAACCTAGTGTGATAGTAGAAAGGAAAATATTTTCAGGCATGCAAGGAATCAAAACATTAACCTCTCATGCACTCTTCATCTGAAAACTATGTAGGAAGTAAACTAAGAAAGAGGAAGACAGAGAATCAGAAAACCAGGACCTAGGCCAAGCCCAGTGGCTCATGCTCTGAGAGGCTGAGACAGGAGGATCGCTTGAGCTTAGGAGTTCAAGACCAGCCTGAGCAAGAGCGAGACCCTGTCTCTACTAAAAATAGGAAAATGAGCCAGGACTTTGGCAGGTGCCTGTAGTCAGTCCCAGCTACTTAGGAGGCTGAGGCAAGAGGATCTCTTGAGCCTAAGAATTTGAAGTTGCTGTGACCTGTAATGTCACAGCACTCTACTGAGGGTGACAAAGTGAGACTGTCTAAAAAAAAGAAAGAAAGAGAGAGAGAAAGAGAAAGAAAGACAGACTGAGGACCTAGCCCAAAGAGAAGGTAAAAGACACACAGGAGAAATTTTAGACAGCTGTGAAGCTGGCCTGGTGAGGCGGGGGGAAGGTAACAGATACATTTGACCTATGCAAAATTTTTACATTCAGAGACTACTGGAGAGTTGGGAAGGATTCATGATAGGTACAGAGTAAAGTGAGCAAATGAAAGAAAATAATGCAGTAATTAACTACAGGGAAAACAAAGTGTTGCGTAAGAAAGGAATGTAATTACAGTGCTACTTGAACTCACCAGTCAACTTTTAAAAATGCAATTCCATCTGCTACTCACAACCCTCCAGGAGCATTGCACTGCAGGTAAAATAAAATCCACACTCTGCCTGCGCTTTAAGAACCTTTATGAAGCTGCCCTCTCGCATCACACTGGGGAAGTCCTGCTTCCTGCTCCACAGGCATGGGACACCCTTACCTCCAGAGCCCCCGAAGGGTTTTTCACTGTACTCAGGTGTCAGCTCAAAGCTCACCTTCTCTGTGAAGCTGTCCCTGACCAGCCAGTATAAATTAGTACCAGCTTACCCTCAACTCTCACTATCACATCACTCAGTTTTATTTTCTTCATATTGTGTCACTGACTGCAAGGAAATTATTTTATGCGTGACTGTGTGAGAGTAGATTGTACTAAGGTTGCCTAATATTACTTACTGGGGACCAGGCACTGCTATAAATGTTTCACATTTGTTATTTTATTTAATCCTTGCCCCATTCACGAGAAGTGGGTGCTATGATTACTACCATTTTCATAAATAAGAAAACCGGGGCAGGCCAGGCACAATGGGTCAAGCCTGTAATCCTTTTTAGCCACGGCTCACTTTTGTTCACCTTTGGCACGGGCTGTTCTGCTTCTTCCAGTTTTAGGATCCCTTGATCAAGATATTTCTGCCTTCGGGGCGGCGCCTGTGGCTCAGTGAGTAGGGCGCCAGCCCCATATACCGAGGGTGGCGGGTTCAAACCCGGCCCCGGCCAAACTGCAACCAAAAAATAGCCGGGCGTTGTGGTGGGCGCCTGTAGTCCCAGCTACTCAGGAGGCTGAGGCAAGAGAATCGCTTAAGCCCAGGAGTTGGAGGTTGCTGTGAGCTGTGTGAGGCCACGGCACTCTACCGAGGGCCATAAAGTGAGACTCTGTCTCTACAAAAAAAAAAAAAAAAAGATATTTCTGCCTTCTCTGTAGACTTTGGGTCACTTTTTGGCTCCACAGCACCATTCTCTTCCTCTCTGTCTCTAACTCTCGTTTGTCAGGTCACTGCTGGACTAACACCTGCATGCTCCCCAGTGACTGGAGGACACGATGACCCCACCTCTGGTCTGTGCCAAGGTGAAATGGGTGGCAGTGATGGATCCATGGACCAAAACCAAGAAGAGGCACTGACAGAGTGGGGTGGGAAGGACCACACCCCATCCGGTCTAGTCCAGAGAGGACTCCAGAGCAGGTAGAAGATGATTTGTTCCCAAGTGGAGAAGGCAGAGCATTACAGAGAGAGTCTGAGAGATGATCAGAAAGCTCAGGAGGGCAGGAAAGAGAGCTCTGCAAGGGTGGAGCCACAAGCTTCCATTTGCAGGATCAAGGAACCTGGTACAAAGCCCCATTGAAATCAACCCCTTCTTCTATAACATTTTCCCAACCCCCAGCGCCACACACTAGTTCAAGGCACCACCGTCTCCTCCCAGCAGCCCAGCAACAGCTTCCTAAACTCACGCCATAAGAAACTTACCCTTGTCAGCACACTTTCCTGACAGCGAATGGTTTAATTTTAGCATCTTTTACAATCTGGGTAGTTTGAGAATTTCTCAGATCATCAACTACTGGTTCCCGTATGCTTAACAGTTCCTCCCGCAATTTCTCTCTTTCCTCTGGCACCTTACTATATACAGAGACCAGCTGCACCTCTGACACTGTACTTGGAAATCTTAGCTAAATATTCAATTCATAATTGTAAGACACAATTCCACTAAGTTTGTCCCACCACATAACAAGGCTTCTTCTCCCTCCAGTTTCCCCGAACATGCTCCTCATTTCCTTCTCAGCCCTCACCAGGGCAGGGCTGTGAATCCCACACTCCTCCCAACCTCCGATGCTGATTTAGATACTCTCTATAACGATAAATATTTGCTCTACCACACTCCTCACTTCCTTCTGAGTTCTCACCAGGAGGGTCTATTTCTACCAATAGCCTCTTTAAGGCAAACTAGGCTTTTCCTCTCACATTCCTCAAAAGTCTTTCACACAAGGCCAGGCGCAGAGCCTCACGCCTGTAATCCTAGCACTTTGGGAGGCCGAGGTGGATTGCTCGAGCTCACAAGTTCAAGACCAGCCTGAGCCAAGAGTGAGACCCCCATCTCTAATAAAAATAGAAAAACCAGCCGGGTGTTGTGGTAAAAGGTAAGTTTCTTATGGTGTGAGTTCAGGAAGCTATTGCTGGGATGCTGGGAAGAGAGAATAGTGCCTGTAGTCCCAGTTAGTTGGGAGACTGAGACAAGAGGATCTCTCGAGCCCAGGGGTTTGAGGTTGCTGTAAACTATGATGCCACAGCACTCTATCCAGGCATGGAGACTCTGTCTCAAAAACAAAACTAAACCAAAAAATGTGTTTCATCCACACTGCCCGCTGCTCAATTCCAAAGCCAGTTCCGTATTTTTTAGGTATTTATTACAGCAGCATCTCACTTCTAGGTACCAAAATCTGTTTTTGTTTACATGGTTCTTGTAATAAAATATCACAGAGATTTATGATCATACAGTTCTTGGTCAGAAGTTCTACATCAATGTATCTGCAGGTCTCCATTCCTTCTGGAGGATCTGGAAGTGAGAATCTGTTTCCTTGCCTGCTCCAGCTTCTATCTTTTTTTTTTTTTTTTTTTTGTAGAGACAGAGTCCCACTTGATGGCCCTTGGCAGAGTGCCGTGGCCTCACACAGCTCACAGCAACCTCCAACTCCTGGGCTTAAGCGATTCTCCTGCCTCAGCCTCCCGAGCAGCTGGGACCACAGGCGCCCGCCACAACGCCCGGCTATTTTTTTGGTTGCAGTTTGGCCGGGGCTGCGTTTGAACCCGCCACCCTCGGTATATGGGGCCGGCGCCTTACCGACTGAGCCACAGGCACCGCCTGCTGCTGCTCCAGCTTCTAAAGGCGCCTGCATTCCTTGGCTCAAGGCACCTTCATCTTCAGAGCAAGCAGTGTCAGTCTCTGTTTCGCTCTCACACACACACACCTGCCTCCACTGTCCCATCTCCTCTGATTCTGATCTGATCTGATCTCCAGCTGCCCTCTCAGAAAGACCCCAGTGATTGCATTGGGCCCATTCGGATCATCAAGGGCAGTCTCCCCATCTCAAGATCCACAACTTCATCACATCTGCAAATTCTCTGTCTTCTCTGGCGTGATGATGAGTGATGTAGTCTGGGTCCAGGAGTCTGGAGCTGGGCCTCCTTGTTCATCTGGCCATCTTTCATGGCTCTGCTCAACCCTCATCTCCCCATAAAGCCCATCCTGATTGCTCCGACTCGGCTTTTCCGTGCCCCTCTCTGGCCTGTGCACACTTCTCCCGTGTGTGTGCACAAATAAGTGTACTTTATTGTATTTGCTTTCCATGTGTCTTTTTCCTGGAATACACTCGTTTCTCAAGAGTAAAAATAATGCTTGGGTTCTTTTTTTTTTTTTTTGTAGAGACAGAGTCTCACTTTATGGCCCTCGGGTAGAGTGCCGTGGCCTCACACAGCTCACAGCAACCTCCAACTCCTAGGCTTAGGCGATTCTCCTGCCTCAGCCTCCCGAGCAGCTGGGACTACAGGCGCCCGCCACAACGCCCGGCTATTTTTTGGTTGCAGTTTGGCCGGGGCCGGGTTTGAACCCGCCACCCTCGGTATATGGGGCCGGCGCCTTACTGACTGAGCCACAGGCGCCACCCAATGCTTGGGTTCTTTCTGTTCTCCTATCACCTAGCACAAAGGCTGACGGCCTTAGTAGGAGCTACATACATGTTTAATTAAATAAAACTTAGATCAATGACTTTTTGCTGATCATTATCATACTATATATATGACAGATTGTACTATATAAACGACAGATTATATATTCTCAATATAATTGTCACTGTGAAGTTGGGTGTACACATTACATTCAACTTACTCTCTTAATACATACTTTTCAATTAGGTATATTTAAATACAACGGTTTGGAAATATCATCAAGAAATACATCCCTGGTCTTAACTAAACTTTGCTGGGTTATCTGTATTTCAGGGGTTTTTGATAATGGCTCTAGGGTCAGGTTAATGTCACTACAAAGTATTTTGTTTAAAATCTCAACTCTGGCGGCGCCTGTGGCTCAGCGGGTAGGGCGCTGGTCCCATATGCCGGAGGTGGCGGGTTCAAACCCAGCCCCGGCCAAATTAAAAAAAAAAAAAAATCTCAACTCTGATCATAATAAACTCATACAGGTCAAAAATCAAACAGTGTATCAATGTATACAGTGAAAAGGCTCATGGTGACTTTACCCTTGCTTGTATCCAAAGGGCTTATTGGTTCTTTCCCTTACATCCTCTCTTCTTTTCTCTCCCTCTTTTCTTATTTTTTTTTTCCCGAGACAGAGTCTCACTGTGTTTCTCCAAGCTAGAGTGCCACACATCAGCCTAGCTCACAACAACTTCAAACTCCTGGGTTCAAGTGATCCTCCTGCCTCAGCCTCCCGAGTAGCTGGGACTAAGGGTACCCACAACACTCGAATAATTTTTGTATTTTTAGTAGAGAAAGGGTCTCAATGTTGCCCAGGCTGGTCTTGAACTCCTGAGCTGAAGGGATCCTCCCACTTCAACTTCCCAGAGTGCTAGGATTATAGGCATGAGCCACTACGCCTGGCCCACACTCTTTTATTTTATTTTTTTATTTTTTTTAACTTTTTAGACATAACTTGTTTGTTTGTTTGTTTAAACAGAGTCTCTTAGCCGGGTGTTGTGGCGGGCGCCTGTAGTCCCAGCTACTTGGGAGGCTGAGGCAAGAGAATCGCTTAAGCCCAGGAGTTGGAGGTTGCTGTGAGCTGGGTGAGGCTACGGCACTCTACCGAGGGCCATAAAGTGAGACTCTGTCTTCACAAAAAATAAATAAATAAATAAATAAACAGAGTCTCACTTTGTCGCCCTAGGGTTGAGTGGCTTAGATGTGTCATAGCTCGAAGCAACCTCAAATTCTTGGGCTCAAGGGATCCTCATGCCTCAGATTCCTGAGTAGCTGGGACTACAGGCGCCTTTGAAGATGCCCAGCTCATTCTTCAGAGTTTTTTTAGTAGAAATGGGAACCTGCTCTTGCTTAAGCTAGTCTTGAACTCTTGAGCTCAGGCAACCCACACGCCTCAGCCTCCCACAGTGTAGGATCACAGGTGTGAGCCACCCAGCCCTGGCCACACACACTTCTCATCTCATTCTTTTTACACCTGGGTGATGACTTAGGTAGGTGGCTTCTGATCTTTGCTATTACAAACAATGCTGCAAGAAAGACTCTTGTTCATCCCTCATTTCACATGTGTGCAAGTAAACCCAACTAAACTAATTATTAACAATGATGTTGAATCAGTAAATCTATCCTACACCACAGTTAATTTCCTGGGGTTGCAAATGATCCTTTCTTTCAAGATTTGAAATGCTGTTCTTTAACATCAAGTGATAGATTGGTGTGCTATGGTACATAATGTTCTAACAACACTGGTCAGGAGAAGGGAAGGTGACAGAAACAAGTAAATACATTAATGAGACACATAAACATTCAGTTATTAAGGGGCATAACCGCCCCCCCCCAAAAGGAGCACAAATCCTATTGACACCCTCTATCTATACATTGACTGAACTAAAGACATCACTAATAAAATATTTGCTTAAGTGTTAGTGAATTTTTAAAATGCCAGTTTAGGTAGTAACATCATATGTTATAACCAGGTAATGAAAGCATGTATAATATATGATACTGTAAGCCAATAAGGGTAAAGTCTCACAGCAAACTATCAGCACAGCAAGCAAGAAGGGTTGCTGTGTATAACCAAAAGAAAAGGGAAGTAAGTTATTTATCAGTCGACGTTTGTAAGTGAAAATAGCAGGTGGCAGAATTGTGCACAAGGCATTTGAGAAGTCCTGTTTCTTGAGGTAGTTAAGTAGAATTGAACTGAAAGCTACAAAAACAAACTCAAAAGAACAATCCTTCTTTGGAAGAAGTAAAGGCCCCAAATGACCTAACAGATTTTTTTCTTTCCAAATTCTAGGATTCATTGAACACTACATCTAAGTGCCTCTTTTGTTGGATGTGCTTGCCTGTGGATGCATTCATTGGTTTGCTTAAAAACTGCATTGTTTGCAACAAAGAAAAACATGTTAACAGTATCAGAACTGGTTAACATTCCCAGACACATGACTTTCTTCTATATTCTAACTCAATTCAGATTTAGATGCTACCTAAATCTGAAAACAGCAGTGATTGAACAGACGGGCATTGCTGGGTTTGTTCATTATGATTTTTGAGGTGTTCTGTTTATCTCATTACGTAGCATCTTTGTGTATGAATTTTCTAACAACCTATTTACAATCTACATACAGCTTTGCTATCAACATACTGTAAAAAGTCAGAAAATAAAAGCCATAAATTCGGTAACAGGCGTGAAGATATGTGAATACAGTTTTCTTCGTTCTTATAATCCTCTGTCTTTGGAGATTCAATTAAAACTGACTCTAAAGAAATCCAGATGTAGAAAGATATAGTGTATTATTCAAAACCAAAGATGTGGTGGCACCCATAGCTCAGTGGGCAGGGCACCAGCCACCTACACCGAGGCTAGCAGGTTTGAACCCAGCCCTGGCCTGCTAAAACAACAATGACAACTGCAACAAAAAAATAGCCAGGCACCGTGGCGGATGCCTGTAATCCCAGCTACTTGGGACGCTGAGGCAAGAGAATCGCTTAAGCCTAAGAGTTTGAGGTTGCTGTGAGCTGTGACGTCCGAGCACTCTACCCAGGGTGACAGCTTGAGACTCTGTCTCAAAAAAACAAAAAAACAGAGAAGTATGTAACAGACACAATTAATCTGGATCTTAGTAGTCTAAAAATAGGCCTCGGCACTTGTAGCTCAGCAGCTAGGGTGCCAGCCACATATACCGGAGCTGGAGGGTTCGAACCCAGCCCAGGCCTGCCAAACAGCAATAACAACTACAACCAAAAAAAAAAAAAAAAAATAGCCAGG
The DNA here is from genome assembly GCF_027406575.1 of Nycticebus coucang. NCBI lineage: Eukaryota > Metazoa > Chordata > Mammalia > Primates > Lorisidae > Nycticebus > Nycticebus coucang. Next base: position 35,125,875 of record NC_069791.1, on the reverse strand, counting down.
GCAGTGCCTGTGGCTCAAAGGAGTAGGGCACTGGCCCCATATACTGGAGGTGTCGGGTTTAAACACAGTTTAAACCCAAACTGCAAAAAAAAAAAAAAAAAAAATAGCCAAATGTTGTGGCAGGCACCTGTAGTCCCAGCTCCTCGGAAGGCTGAGGCAAGAGAATTGCTTAAGCCCAAGAGTTGGAGGTTGCTGTGAGCTGTGAACTATGACGCACAGCACTCTATTGAGGACGACATAGTGAAACTCTGTCTCAAAAAAAAAAAGGAAGTCTAAAAATAGGCACTTGATCTAACTCAACTAACATCTGTAAAGTACCAAGGATGGTGCAAGGTTCATGCCAGAGTAGAGGAAATGGTAAGTGCAGAGGAATTAGAGCATCAATCAGTATTTTATTTCCTGACTTCAAAACATAACCCTGTGTGCTATTCCACCCACATTTCATTCCACTGTAGAAACACAGTCACTGTGCTCAGAAAGTGCCTGGGGAGTGAGCTGTGGGGTGAGTAGTGCAGTGCAGAACGTAGAAAGGGTGGAGGCAGCTGAAACAATAAACACAAATGTAAGAATTCATTTGGAAGAAGCATAAATTCTCCAATATGACAAGAGGAATGCAAATATATAGAAGAATTGTAGGGGAATATACTAGAAAAAGGTCTCATGCAAGAAATTCAGGAGACAGAGGGGAAGTCATGAATTTTGAGCTGGGGAATGACATCAAAATCGCAGTTAAGGGGCGGCGCCTGTAGCTCAGTGGGTAAGGCACTGGCCCCATATACTGAGGGTGGTGGGTTTGAACCCGGCCTCCGCCAAACTGCAACAACGATTTAAAAATAGCCAGGTGTTGTGGTGGGCGCCTGTAGTCCCTGCTACTCAGGAGGCTGAGGCAAGAGAATCACCTAAGCCGAGGAGTTGGAGGTTGCTGTCAGCTGTGATGCCACAGCACTCTACTGAGGGCGATAAAGTAAGACTCTATCTTAAACAAACAAACAAAAATCACAGCTCAGAAAATGTTACTGATGAGGTATCCGGCCAGTCTTTCCAAAGGGCTTTTTTATTGGCCTTGTAAAGTTAACCTTATTCCTTAATGCCATCTGGACATCTCTGAAAATGCTATTCCAGTCAAAGCCTTGGTAAAATAACCAGTGTCTTTCATTGTGTCCTACAGAACAAAAGAGATTCTTGTTGAACTTATGCAAATAACTGTATTAGCAGAAATTAAGAATACTTACAATTGGCTTTCAAATTTCAGAGAAACAAGGAGAGAGAAAAATATTTCAAATTTTGCTCATAAGTACACACATTGCTGAAAGCTACCAATAACTTAAATGGTAGAAAATGGTTTTCTTGACTACTAGGAAACAGAGCACAGGAAGAATCACCAATGTTTTAAACCAGTGGTTCTCAACCGGTGGGTCATGACCCCTTTGGGGGTTGAATGACCCTTTCACAGGGGTCGCCTAACATCATCCTGCATATCAGATATTTATATTACGATTCACAACAGTAGCAAAATTACAGTTATGAAGTAGCAACGAAAATAATTTTATGGTTGGGGGTCACCACAATATGAGGAACTATATTAAAGGGTCATGGCATTAGGAAGGTTGAGAACCACTGTTTTAAACAAAAAGCCATAACAAATCTGCTAGGTTCAATGTAACTGATTTCTGTTTTATTCGAAGTTAGGTTAGCAATACTCATGGCCATGTTAGCTTTCTAATGAAAGTCCTGGAAGTCTGCTTCTTAGTCTGATGGTATTTAATTTCCTAAGTCATCAGAAATTTGAATTTGAGAGAACTTGCCAGCTTTTTCTACTACTTTCCTTAAAGGACAAACTTTGGACTTAGCCAGTTGCAAAAACACTCTCTGAGATGAATTAACATTATTACTGACAACATAAACTAAGACAGACTAATATTTTATAATATTAGAGCACACATATATAAACATAATCCACAGAAAATTAACCACCATTTCACACTTAACAATATTTCCTATACAGTTTCAACATACCACATAAGCCTAATATGTCTTTCTCAGACTTTCAGAGGTCTTAATATTTCAAAAAGACCAAATTTAGAGTTTTGATTTTGGAAGGTTTGTCAAATATCAAAGGCTTAAGACATTTGTTCAAATAGGATCACAAACCAAAAGACTCTAAAGGCTATACATAGCCAACTGATCACATGCAAATTCCTCCACAAATTTCCTTTTATGAGCCTTCTTCAACCTGCACAATTTACAAACATCCTAAACCTTCTGGTTTGCCCTCTGTTTCATTTTCTAAATAACCAGTTATTCTATTTCAGGACAAAATTTACCACACGTTGTATAAGATCCTTTCTTCTACAATGCCATTTTCCTTTCTGTCTAATTTTTCTTACTCTCAAAAAACCACTTTTCACAAAACAGGATCACAGTTTACTAAGAAGTTAATTAGGGTGGCACCTGTGGCTCAGTGAGTAGGGCGACCACCCAATATACCAAGGGTGGCAGGTTCAAACCTGCCCCGGCAAACTGCAACAAAAAAATAGGCATTGTGGCGGGTGCCTGTAGTCCCAGCTACTTGGGAGACTGAGGCAAGAGAATCACTTAAGCCCAAGAGTATGAGGTTGCCGTGAGCCGTGATGCCACAGCACTCTACCAAGGGCAACATAGTGAGACTCCATCTCAAAAACAAATAAATAAATAAGAAGTTAATTATACTTTTGGCTAAACTGGTAATTAGAAGGTTTAAAAAGCAAAAACTTTATTCTCTGACAAAGACTCAGTTTCCCAAACAATCTAAACAACCAAATTATTATGTTTTACAAATGACAGACATTTTACAGAATATTATATGACTTCAAGCTTGATTTTAAGTTACTGAAAAATCTTCTGAAACCACAACATAGGCATCATTTCTGATGTCTTTTCATTGTCCCCCTAAGTCACATGGCCACTGCTGCATCAAAGATGGCTGCAAAAGACAAGACCTATGTCCTTAATTCATCTTACCAGGTGCATAGTTCAAGACAGAAAGCAGGCAACTAGAACATTCAGTTTCTCTCAGAATAGCCAGGAGATAAAGTTCGAGCAGGGACATAGGGGCCATGTGGGCTAGACGGTAGCTGCTGGCCTAAGTATGGGGAACATGTCCCTTAGGCCTCCCCATAGCTGCTTCTCTAGACCTCAGAATTTAGAGGCTCAAAATCAAGAACATAAGCTCATAGTCGAATCTAGCAGATTTAGAAATATTACAGAGATGGTAGATTTATAATCTTTGGACATTTGAACTTTAATAACAGGTTTAAAACCAGTTTTATCTCAAAGGAATCCACAATCATCTGAACAGCAAGGCATTTGAGTCATCCTGCTCACACTAAGTTCTCGGTCTCCCCTCTCGGTCTCCCAGGAGACATAGTGACGCCACAGTCTCCAGTAAACCTTCCTTAAAATGCTTCAGCACACTTCCCAAACAGGGTGGGCTTCCCCTGTGTGTTTCCCATTTCCTCCCCTCAGACAAACCACAAACACGTCACAGATGGGTTAAAAACAGGCTCACAGATGGGGAAAAAAACGGGATATGGACAGGGGGCAGACACACAATCCATTTGCCCTGTGAAAGGGAGGGGGGCTGGAGCCCCACTAATTGTTATCCGTCTCCATCAGTCTCCAAGCATTCACAGGCCCACAATTCCAACCTATTTTCCAACCTCAGTTTCCCACTGGAATTGCCCGAGTGGTACTCAGTAGGCGCTGGGAGTTGATTGCGCTCCCCTTCTTCCTGAGCAGGACCTCCTGACGGGTCCTACCTTGCCTCAGACTCTCCCAGTGCAGGTGCCACTTCCTCCCAGTGTTTGGCTCTTCCAAGACCGGCCAAGGGGGTCTCTTCTCTGCCCAGTCGAGGTGTCCACACAGGGAAGCAAGACTGCCATCCCTGGAGTGCTCAGTGGTTCATGTCGCCCAGGCTGATCTCCCCCCTCCCACCGACCCACCCTTCGGTGTCCAGAGGGTTGACGGCCACCACCAGGTGAGTCTGAGCCCGTTCCCTCCTCTGGTGGTCACTTCCTGGGCAGGGAACCAATTCTACCAGTTTCCCTGGGGTTATTTAAAGTAACTGTGGTTACCAACACTGAAAGGCAATAGAGAAAGTTCTTCTCCAACTTCCTATACCAATTAAGAGGTGCACTCAAGGAAGTGAGCCATGGAAATCCCCAAAGAGATAACCAATCCAAACACTCAGGATGGCCACAGTTTAGAAACAATCTTTCATTTATGCACAGCAATAATTTGCTCCTAAACCCAGCCCTCTCAGGTTAATAGCCCTATTATCAGCTTTCTGGCTGTTCACGTCCCTCATTTTACTTCAACATCAAAAGAGATGGTTCCTAAGTTGTTTACAAAGAATTTACATTAAAATAATATGAACTATTGATTGGCTGTATATTGTTCTTTGTATCACAAATGACAGGACAGCAAGATAATGGATGAGGGAGCAAGTCAGGAACAAAATGCCTTTGAACAACTGCTCCCCAGATTGAGCGTGGGGACAACTGACGTCCCAAAGCAACATCTTTTTGGGCTGCTGATAAATTTTGTAGACCTCACGGAGCTCACACTGCTCTGACCCACTTATCTTTTCACTGGGAGTTGCACAGTTACTGAAGGAAACCATAACTTGGTTTTTAATTCTTAGCATAAATCTGTTATAATCAAATGATTGTTTTCGACTTCCTTTTATAGCAAGTTTTTAAACACATTCAAATATTTAGACCTACCCAGGTTCTAATGATCTGACGAGCAAGAGACATAAGAACAGAAAAGTTACTTTCTCCCTGTAGTTCTAAACTCAAATGAATTTACTCACTATTGAAACTCACCAAGTGAAATGTTGATCTAAATTAAATTCTTGTCCCCTCCCCCTTTTCCCTTTTTTTCTCACTAGCACCCTTTTGTTAGGCTAAATTCAGGTCTCACTCTGAGCCTAGGCTGGGAGGCCACACTCTGTGTCTGGAATGCAAACCCTTTCTCAGGACAGGCATCTGGTCCCCGCCTCCCACATACACAAACAGACAGCCCTCTACCCTTCTTTCTCTTAACCACACTCCACCACCCACGAGGTGGAGTTCACTGGCCTCCATCCCTTTCAGATATGTGCCTCTTTTAAATTTCCACCTTAATTCATTAAGGCATAATATGCATTTACTATTTGCAAACACACAACAGTATATGCTGTTTCTTATTCACTGTGTATGTGTTCATCTTAAAATACAAGCTCCAAGCCCAGCCTCAAGTCTGGAGAATTTGCTGAGGATAAAGGCAATCATGATGCCATGTGCAAATGATATTTTTTTTTTAAATAAAGATTATGACAGCAATACATATATAGAAGCAGAAAGATTTTTGAAATACTAAAAAGAACATAAAGGAAAGTCCTGTACTCCTGAGCTCATGCCTAGAATACAATCATTTCTTCATCTTGGAAAACACCAAAACCAGAAGTAAGACCACTGAAACACATCTAGCTTTGCACATTGTAAAAATCCCCTGTAAAAGGGACGGGGGTGGCTGGTGGACTCATGTAAAAACACCCACTAACCTACAAAAATTCAAAGTCAACCACAACTCCACACGGACGGGGGAAGAGCTACAAAAGCAAGGCTGCTTATTCTCATAATTTTCTCCCTTTACTCACTAATGCTATACTCAGCCAAAGTGGATTTTTCATCTAAAATTAAGCAGGCATGGGCACGCCAAGAACAACATCAGCAATAGGAGAAAGGTTGCTAAATGTTTCCCTGTGTGCGTTCGCACCGTCTCTTAACACAAAACGCATGGTTTCCACTCACTTACTGCTTACGTGTGGTGGAAATTTTCACTTGATGAAGAAGACGCCATTTATACATCTTTTTTTTTTCTTTTCTTTTTTTGCAGTGTTTGGCGGGGGCCGGGTTTGAACCCGCCACCTCTGGTACACGGGGCCGGCGCCCTACTCCTAGCGCCGCAGGCGCCTCCCAACACATCATTTGTACGAAGTGAAACTGTGGTCGGGGCTGGGCTGTGAATAAAGGCAGTTGGGAACCCCCCTCCACCGCCCGCCTGCGGAACTCTGAAGCTGGCTTCATTTCTCCCCAAAGTTCTGATTGCATCATGGGACTCTTTAATTCCAGGATGTTAGGTGGCAGGACCACCTGCTCATCCTTCACTTCCCTTGGAAAAAGCTGCTCTTCGCGTTTTAATGTCACAGCAGTTTTTCACTGTGCGAGACCAGGAAAGCAAAACATGGCAGGGCGCAGACGTCTCTGCACCTGCAAACTCCAGAAGTTAACAGGCAGCTCGGCCAATTATCCTTGATTAGCATCAGAGCACGAGCTTTATTAAGATGAGGTTTAATAAGCCAATTCCCTTAGGCATATACGATTTGTAGTCCCCAAAGCTTTAAATTCCACAAGAAACAAAGTAAGCGCAGCCGCCTTCTCTAACCAGCGAAGTGAGAGTTTCGCGGGTCGCTGTCCAGCCGCTGCGTCCAGCCTCACTCACGCCCTCCCGGAAACCCCGGGTTCACAGCCCCGGACACCCCCAGACCTCCTCTCCACCACCCCTCCCTCGCAGTACATCTTAGAAATTGAGAAAAGCCTCCTCTTCCTTTCCCAACTTCAAAGCACGCGGGGCAGGGGGCTGCGAGCGGCCTTATCTCTCGGTTCTCAAAGGCCCAGAAACAAAAGCCCGAGGAGGCGCATCCCGTGAGCGGAGCTTCAACGCGAGTCTGACCCGAACGGAAGGTCCCGACCCGGTGAGGTTGACAAGGTGTCTCGAACGATCGCCAAGAAACACAAACCTTCCGTCCCTTCCTGCCAACCGTGCTTTGCTCTGAGCAATTGCAGGCTCGAGTTGTACACACGTTTTTGTAAAATAGAGACAAAATCATAAGCAGTTACCTTCATTGCTCTGTCGCTCGTGAGGGACGCTGGCGCCGAGCCGAGGGCGAATCCCGGGGTGACGGCCCCGCGGCGCGGGGCACGGGGCGGGCGGCGGCTGGACAAGGGCAGCGGCTGGGCTCCGGCGAGGGCGGCCACGTGGCGGGCGGGACCGCGGGGATGCGGGGTCTGGGCGGATTGCATCAGCAGGAAGGCTCCGAGGCCGCCGAGCTTCCCCTACCCGCCCCCAGACCTAGTCTCTCCCTGCGCCACAATCCAGACCTAGCCCGGCTGCTCTCACCGTTCCCTCCTGCGGAGAGCCGGAGCTGCGAGCCAGGGACCCCAAACCTGCGTCCGAGTTACGCGGAGACCGTCTTGCATTTATGTAGGGCGTCGAGGAGGTGGAAAGAAACAGATCATAGATCAGACTGGATTGCCTTTCCCTGCCCACCGCCTGCGGGCCTCCTGGCTCCTGCGGGCCTCCTGGCTCCTGCCGGCCTCCCTGCCCACTGCCTGCGGGCCTCCTGGCTCCTGCGGGCCTCCTGGCTCCTGCCCGCCTCCCTACCCTCTGTCGCCAAAGTAACTTTGCTGATAGGACCCCGGCATAACCCTGCTCAAAATTAAACAACGGATCCCCGTCGCCTTCAGCAGAGCCTGTTAAATGTGTTCTGTGAATAGTAAATACATGTGGCTGGTTGTTCAAAGTTTGCCCATCTTTTTCTCCCATCCCTTCCTACCTTGGGCCAGTTCACCCTCAAATACAACCAATTTTGCAATTTCCTATGTCCCGGGGGAGGGGGTGGGGTGGGATTCATCCTTAGACTTGAGCGTATAAAATATTTTCTTTTCTTTTCTTTTCTTTCTTTTCTTTTTTTTTTTTTTTTTGAGACAGCGTTTTACTTTGTTGCCCTCGGTAGAGTGCTGTAGCGTCACAGCTCACAGCACCCTCTCACTCTTGAGCTTAAGCCATTCTTTTGCCTCAGGCTCCCAAGCAGCTGAGACTACAGGCGCCTGCCACAACACCCTGCTATTTTTTGGTTGCAGTTGTCATTGCTGTTTGGCAGGCCCAGGCCGTATTCAAACCCACCAGCTCTGCATATGTGGCTGGCACCCTAGCTGCTGAGCTACAGCCTCTGAGCCAGAATATTTTCTGATTTGAAGTTTCCTGCCAGCTCCATTGGTCCCCTGTCAGTTCCCTCCCCACCTCTTCACAAAAGCTCCAGGCTGCTACTTTCCATGAGTCCTGCTGCCAGGTCAGGCCCCAAAGCCTTTGCTCAAATGTGCTTCTTCTTTTTTTTTTTTTTGTAGAGACAGAGTCTCACTTTATGGCCCTCGGTAGAGTGCCGTGGCATCACAGAGCTCACAGCAACCTCCAACTCCTGGGCTTAAGCGATTCTCTTGCCTCAGCCTCCCGAGTAGCTGGGACTACAGGCGCCCGCCACAACGCCCAGCTATTTTTTGGTTGCAGTTCAGCCAGGGCGGGGTTTGAACCCGCCACCCTCAGTATATGGGGCCGGCGCCTTACCAACTGAGCCACAGGAGCCGCCCTCAAATGTGCTTCTTAATGACCCTCTCTGTCAATTCAGCAAACTCTGATTTTTGTGAATCTCAACTGAAGTTTTTACTTCACAATCAGTGAAGTTGCCACTGATTCCTCACAGGGAATTGTGCCCTTCGTCTATGCACTGCACTTTGTCCATATCCCTTATTAAAATTGATTTTCTTTATTTTAATTATTTGTTTGATGCCAGCCTCGGTGGCTAATGCCTGTAATCCTAGCACTCTGGGAGGCTGAGGTGGGAGGATCCCTTGAGCTCAGGAGTTGGAGGCCAGCCTGAGCTAGAGTGAGACCTCCTCTCTATTAAAAATAGAAAAAATAGGGCGGCGCCTGTGGCTCAGTCGGTAGGGCGCTGGCCCCATATACCGAGGGTGGCGGGTTCAAACCCAGCCCCGGCCAAACTGCAACCAAAAAATAGCTGGGCGTTGTGGCAGGCGCCTGTGGTCCCAGCTACTCGGGAGGCTGAGGCAAGAGAATCGCTTAAGCCCAGGAGTTGGAGGTTGCTGTGAGCTGTGTGAGGCCACGGCACTCTACCGAGGGCCATAAAGTGAGACTCTGTCTCTACAAAAAAAAAAAAAAGAAAAATAGAAAAAATAGCCTGGCTTTGTGGCTGTTGCCTGTAGTGAGGCAGAAGGATCCCTTGAGCTCAAGAGTTTGAGGTTGCTGTGAGCTAGGCTGATCCCACTGCACTCACTCTAGCCAGGGCAACAGAATGAGACTTTGTTTCAAAAAAGAAAAATTATTTTGTTCACAGATGTCACTTCATTGGATTCTGACATTCTGGAGGACAGATCCTTTGTCATGTTTATCTCCTATACCCTACTGTTAAAGAGCAATGGGCTCCCAGAAGCCAGTACCATGGCACCAGCTTTGAGAAGACAGAAACACAGGCTTTATTGCAGGACGAGACAGAGAAAAGAGCTGAGCTCCAATCTGTCTCTCTGATTTAGGGTGTGGGGTGAGATTATGCGCTCAGAGGGCAAGGGAAAGAATTATGGAATGTTGATTTGGCAGAATCTGATTGGAGAGTTTCAAATTATATCTAACCCCCTCTCCCCTAACTAACTACTTGATCTTTTGAAATATTTCCCAGAAATGGTGGATTTTCTGCAAGATGAAGGAGCCGAGATTCTGAAAGCCCTGGGCAGACTTCTTAATGACTCACCATCTCCAACAACCACAACCCGCCCCCAGTGCAGGGGCCCCTCCTGTGAAAGTCTCTGTCTTACTCAGGTGAGGGACTTCTGGCAGCTTCTCCTGTTCCTTTCTTTCTTGGCAATCGTCATCGTCTCAATAATTGGGTATTTGTGCAATGAGCTACTGGACCCAAGACCGAAACCCCTTTGTGTTCTTGACAACAAAATGTGACCATTTTCGGTCAGGAATATTGAGGCAGATTTTAGCCTCTTATCTGCTGGGCCAGTGGATCCCTTGCTTCTTAAAGAATCTGTCCTGGTCTTCTCTGTTCTGAGGGGAGGAATGGTTGTATTCAGGTGTTGTCGGAGGCCAAAGCTTTTTTTATCATGCATGCCCAGGCTGCATGAGTTTGCAGTTGTTTGCAAAAAAATGGCCCAGTATGGGCTGGTCCCAAGGTTACACTACCTTGGAGATTTGATAAATACAAATGTGTCAGTGCTTAACAACTGTTGGTTAAGCGAATGAATGATTGAATTTATTGTTTTGACATATTATTTGTATAGTCCAAGCACTGGGTAAAATGCTGGTAACAGAATGTTAAAAAACAAAAACAATAACAAAAATACAGCTTAGGCTCTAGCGTGGGAAACAGAAAATCAACCTTAAATCAGATAGCAAAACATCCATCAGTTGATGTAAGGATAAAGAAAATGTGGTATAATTTATACAATGGAATATTATTCACCAATACAAAAAACTGAAATGCTGATACACGTCACAACACGGATGAACCTTAACAACATACAAAGTGGCTCGGTGCCTGTAGCACAGTTGTTATGGTGCCAGCCACATATACCAAGGCTGGCGGGTTCAAACCCAGCCCGGGCCTGCTAAACAATGACAGCTGCAACAAAAAACTAGCCCAGTGTTGTGGTGGGCACCTGTAGTCCCAGCTGTCGGAAGCCATATAAGGTACAGCTCGGCCTTACTTCCTCTTCAAGTAAAAAACAGTTTTACCTTTTCCCGGTAACTTTACCTGACAACTAGCCAACCAATCACCTTATGCCCCATCTTACTTACTCTAGCCAATCCCCAGTTAACAACTCCTCTGAACCTCCCAACAAGACCCACCCGCCTTCCCCGTAATGCTTATAAGGCACAAGTTTTTTCAATAAAGTTGGAGACTTGATCAGAAAACTGTCTTGTCTCCCTTTCTCGCGCCCCTTGTTTGTTTTTCTCCTTTAGGTGGTTCCTGCGTCCCCGTTGCTGTCCCGCGGGTCGGGACACCCAGCTACTTGGGAGGCTGAGGCAAGAGAATCACTTAAGCCCAAGAGTTAGAGGTTGCTGGCTGTCACTCTACCCAGGGTGACATAGTGAGACCCTGTCTCAAAAAAAAAAAAAACATGTGAAGTGCCAGGCATGGTGTCTCATGCCTGTCATCCTAGCACGCTGGGAGACCGAGGTGGGTGGATTGCCTGAGCTCACAGGTTTAAGACCAGCCTGAGCAAAAGCAAGACCCCATCTCTAAAAATAGCTATGGGATGGCACCTGTGGCTCAGTGAGTAGGGCGCCAACTCCATGTACTGGAAGTGGCAGGCTCAAACCTGGCCCTGGCCAAAAAAAAAAACTGCCAAAATAAATAAAGAAAGAAAGAAAAATAAAAATAGCCAGGTTGAAGCAAGAGAATCACCTGAGCCCAAGAGTTTGAAGTTGCTGTGAGCTATGACACCACAGCACTCTACCGAGGGTGACAAAATGAGGCTCTGTCTCAAAAAATAAGAAAATGCAAAGTGAAGGAAACCAGTCACAAATGACTACATATGATATGATTCCATCCACCCAAATGTCCAGAATGGTAAGATCCATACTGACAGAAAATAGATGGTTATTACCAATTTGGGGAAAGACTGGGGGAGGAGTGAATGTTAATGGGTATAGGATTTCTCTTCAGAACAATGAAAATGTTCTAAAATGAGATTGTGGTAATAGTTACAGAACTCTGTGAACATACTAAAAACCATGAATTATACTCCCTAAATAGGTAAATTGTATGGTACGTGAATTACATCTCAATAAAGATGATATATTTTTTTTAAATCAGGGAGCATGTGGTGAATCTTATGAGGAGAAGCAGACGATGGGAAGGGGATAAAAAATAGTGGATGAAAGATGTGAGTGAATTCAAGCCTGGTGATGACGTCTAGATCCAGTGACCCACCTGTGTAAAGACTTATCAGATGTTAGTAGCAAAGGAAGAGAGAAGGTAGTCTAAAAACAATGACCTTGAGGGGAAATGAGAAATTTGGAGAATTGACAGGCACAGAGGGATATGAAAACAATCAGCTAGGGCTCTCCTGCTTCCCACTAGCATTGACAGGAGTTGCTACACGTACGCTCCCAAAGATGCTCTCCCACACAACAACAAATATCTAAACATGTTTTTCCCAAATGATACGAGTCATTTGTCATTTTCTTTTTTTCCTTTATTGAGACAGTCTTACTCTGTTGCCCAGGCTAATGTGCCATGGCATCATCTTAGCTCACTGCAACCTCAAACTCCTGGGTTCAAGCAATCCTCCTGCCTCAGCCTCCTGAGTAGCTGAAACTATAGGCGCCTGCCACAATGGCTAGATAATTGTTCTATTTTAAGTAGAAATGCAGTCTCACCCTCCTTCATCGGGCTGGTCTGGCACTTCTGAACTTGAGGGATCCTCCTGCCTTGGCCTCCCAGAGTACTAGGATTCCAGGCATGAACCACTATGCCTGGCCTGATGGTCATTTTTAGGCAAAGTTGTTACTCTGCCAGTGGCACTATATGTCAAGAAGTTGCAGTTAAAGATATTTAAAGAAATGGAATTCTCTAAACGTGGGTGCACACCATGTTATTATCTGTGGGCAGTGTCTTTTACTGAACTTGAAGAAGAAACAGACTTAATAACAGTCCCCAGTTTTACTAACTTTGAGATTGATCTGAGTCCCAGACAGCCCAGCTCCATTTTGTCATCACTGTTATTAACAAAGCCTGTTATTGTATTCATTATGAAAAATATATGCCAACTACTTATACTTTTTCTCTCTTGTGCCTTACTCGATTTTCTCTAGGAAGGGAAACTCTCACATTTCTTTATCTTGAGCTTATTCATAGTTTCTGCGACCTAGGTAGGAGAGAATTAACAGAAGCCAATGATATTCTTCTGTCTGTAAAAAGTAATGGACTCTAAAATTCCACTCTGCAAACTTAGAAAAAAAATGTTATTTTCCTCTTTCTCTATTTCTCAAATGAAAAATACTTCAAAATTTTATCATTTTCATATTTCCTATAATGCTTGCATTCACCTATTACACGTATGTGTGCCCACTAACTTCAATACTCAAAACTCATGTATACTGTACTTTATGGCAAATTTAAGAGATTTTTCAGGACAATTTAACTTAAAGGATTTCATTTCAGCATTTTTGTATATACTTTAGACCAAATTCCCATGTAAAATTAGACTCACTATATCAGAGAGCTTGACCACCACGTCAAAAATGGTGGAATACTGACTTGAAGGGTCTATCGTGCCCAGGGATGGTAGTATCCAAAGGAAGGAGGGCTCATTACCCAAGGACTTCCTGTTGAACTTGGAAAAAGTAGTTAGTAACCCGTAACCTGCACATCCAACTTTCCCTAAATAACTCAACAAGCTTTGGATAAACTATCTTAGGCAAGGGGGTGGGGTGGGGCGGGGGAATTCATGTTTCTACAACTCCTTTGAACTTTCTTCTTAGATTCTTGACTTATCTCCTTCAAAGAGCAAGCAGACTTGAGCCTAATCCTAATGCAATCTCTAAGCTAAGAGAAGACCAGAGGGCTGTTTAATACATGATCGTCTATCAAGATCACTGGAGGCCATTCTGTATGCCCCACCCATGGTCACCCCACTGACCTTAGGGTAACACCACCTATTCGTTTGATACTTTGAATAAGTGAGGGATATGGACAGAAGTTGCAAGGAAAAAAATTTTAAGATATTAAAAGATATCACTTATTAACGAAGGAAAGAACTCCCAGGGGGATTCATGACGTCTCTTTTCTGAATTCTTTGAACCTGTCTTGAAAAGATATCAGAAGTCTTCTTTCTCTTTTATTTTATTTTATTTTATTTTTTGGCCAGGGCTGGGTTTGAACCCGCCACCTCTGGCATATGGGACCGGCGCCCTACCCCTTTGAGCCACAGACACTGTCCCAGAAGTCCTCTTTCCATTAGACTCTGTAACCTCTCAGGGTACGTCCCACTCTGATCCACAAAGCTCTTCCTTGAACATCCTCCCTTCCACAGTGTGATTCTGGATGTTTTCCAGTGTCACTAGCGGGTCCTTTTTCCTTACTTATGACCACACCGCTTTCTTCTCCTGCCCTCTAAATGTAGGCAAGGTAATCGTCCCTCCGGTGTCTTGGATCTCCTCTTATAACACTCTGTCTCCTGCTGTCTCAACTATGATCTGTAGTCTGATAATTCCCAACACTTTACTAGCTATGTGATTCATCACGGTCACTTCCAAGCCCAGTTAATCCACGTCCCAGGACATAATCTTCCTTCTTCAGCCTGCTTGCCCACTGTCTTCCTTCCCTCGGCTGATGTTATCAGCATCTTCCCAGTCATCCAGGCTCCAAATTTTAATATAGTTCATGTCTCATTGGCAGCACTTAAAGGAGGAGGGAAAGATAGGAGCCTCCCCCATCTAATTATCACTGAGCCCTCCCAATTCTATATCCACGAGAGCTGTGTAGTCACCCCTGCTCTGTTCCCATTCTCATTACCCAAGTTCAGTCACCGGTTGTGTCTTCCCCCAGATTATTGTTATCACTATCCTTAATTTCTCCTTACCCCAGAGCTCCCCACGACAGTCATGGTAAGTAATCTTCCTAAACCTCTGTTCTGATTAGATGATTTCCTCTGCTCAAGAGTAAGTAACTTGCACTCAGATGCTCTGTCCTGAGCCCACCAGGAGTGAGGGCATGCTGTGTGCCTAAGCACACCAAGGATCTTCTGTCATTGTTTCTGCACAAATGCTACTTGGAATTTCTTTTTTCTCCAACTTTACTTGCTTAAATGACATCTAATCTCCAAGATCCATTTTAATTACTATTGCCCTTTCAGCCTTTCCCGAAGCAGACCAATGATGTTCAACTAGGAAAATATCTGGGGATATTTTTTATTATAACACCTAGGAGAGTGGGGGAGAGCGGCCACTGGCCTCTTGTGGGTAGAGGCCTGGCAGCATCCCATGGTGCATGGGACCAGCACTCTCAACAGAGAATGACCGGCCCTTTCACTAGATTAAAAGCAGCAGGAAGAGTGGGGCCCACTCTCTTGTTCCTTGTATTGTGAAGGCCTACGACAGTGCCTGTCACCTTGATGTTTCCTTTAATTTTTGTGGAATGAATGAATCAATGATTATCAGAAACATTATAAAATTATTTTTTAAGATGAACAGCTATGTAGGCCAGGCATGTGGCTTGTACCTGTAATCCTAGCACTCCGAGAGGAGGAGGTGGGAGGATCTCTTGAGCTCAGGAGTTCAAGACCAGCCTGAGCTAGAGCAAGACCCCATCTCTACTAAAAATAGAAAAATTAGCCAAGCATTGTGGCCAGGCACCTGTAGTCCCAGTTACTCAGGAGGTTGAGGCGGTAAGACCGCTTGAACCCAGAGTTAGAGGTTGCTGTGAGCAAGGCTGATGTCATGGCACTCTAGCCTGGGCAACAGAGTAAGACTGTCAAGAAAGAAAGAAAGAAAGAAAAGGAAGGGAGGGGGCGGCGCCTGTGGCTCAGTCAGTAAGGCGCTGGCCCCATATACCGAGGGTGGCAGGTTCAAACCCGCCCCAGCTGAACTGCAACCAAAAAATAGCCGGGCGTCGTGGCAGGCGCCTGTAGTCCCAGCTACTACTTGGGAGGCTGAGGCAGGAGAATCGCTTAAGCCCAGGAGTTGGAGGTTGCTGTGAGCCGTGTGATGCCACAGCACTCTACCCAGGGCCAATAAAGTGAAACTCTGTCTCTACAAAAAAAAAAAAAGAAAGAAAAGAAAAGAAAAGGAGGTGAGGGAGGGAGAAAGGAAGGAAGGAAGCGAGGAAAAGTGGCTATATAAATTTGTGAGATGCTCTATTTTTCTTTCTTTTTGGATCAGCTTAAGTCTGCTATTTTTAACTGAGAACAAAAATAAAAGCAAAGGTGACTAACACATACAATCTTATAAAGAGAGCCACTTTTCCCAGGTTCACACTGGTGCCTTCTAAGGTAGGCTGTGTCATAATTAGATTAAACTGTTGGGGGGGGCGGGAAGAACTCCTCTGAAATGAAGGCTCATTGCACAATTGAAACCACTGGGACTCTTTCAGGAACCTTCTTGGGCGGCGCCTGTGGCTCAGTGAGTAGGGCGCCGGCCCCATATACCGAGGGTGGTGGGTTCAAGCCCAGCCCCTGCCAAACTGCAACAAAAAAATAGCCGGGCGTTGTGGTGGGCGCCTGTCGTCCCAGCTACTCGGGAGGCTGAGGCAAGAGAATCATGTAAGCCCAAGAGTTAGAGGTTGCTGTGAGCCGTGTGACCCCATGGCACTCTACCGAGGGCGGTAAAGTGAGACTCTGTCTCTACAAAAAAAAAAGGAACTTTCTTTCTCTTCAACATACACCATCAACTGAAATTTATTTTTTTTTATTTTTTATTTTTTTTTATTTTGGCCAGGGCTGGGTTTGAACCCACCACCTTCAGCATACGGGACCGGCGCTCTACCCCTTTGAGCCACAGGCGATGCCCATCAACTGAAATTTAAAGATGATTAAACTTGCATACCAAATTAATTTCTCAAATAGAAATATCGTTTTGACTTGAAGGCTTTGAAGATCCTCGTACTATTCAAGAACAGAAGATTGTATTATGCTTTAGCAGTTTACAAACTGGGTGCTGGGACTGTCAAGATGAAAACAACAAGTGGCTTCCTAAGACCTGGTCAGGGAATGGAGACAGCCGTGTGCAGAGACCTCTCTAACAGGTAGCAGAGTTTAGGACCTGCTGAGTAAAGAAGCAAAGTGTTCTGGAAGTCTAGGAAAGAGAGATAGTTGTTCTTGTACCTCAGGGCAGATCATAGTACACACTCAGTATTTTATTTGGTTTTTGCTTGTTTGTTTTTCAGACAGAGTCTCACTCTGTCCCCCTGGGTAGAGAGCCATGGCATTATCCTAGCTCAAAGCAACTTCAAGCTCTTGGGTTCAGGCTATCCTCTTGCCTCAGCCTCCTGAGTAGCTTGGACTATAGGCGCCCACCACAACACCTCGTTAGTTTTGTTTTTTTTGTTTTTTAAGTAAAGACAGGGTCTTTTTTTTTTTTTTTTTTGTAGAGACATAGTTTCACTTTACTGCCCTCGGTAGAGTGCCGTGGTGTCACACAGCTCACAGCAACCTCCAGCTCTTGGGCTTACGCGATTCTCTTGCCTCAGCCTCCCGAGCAGCTGGGACTACAGGCGCCCGCCACAACGCCCAGCTATTTTTTTGTTGCAGTTTGGCCGGGGCTGGGTTTGAACCTGCCACCCTTGGTATATGGGGCCAGCACTCTGCTCACTGAGCCACAGGCACCACCCTAAAGACAGGGTCTTGCTCTTGCTCAGGCTCATCTCCACAACTTCTGAGCACAAGCAATTCATCCGCCTCAGCCTCCCAGAGTGCCAGGATTACAGGTGTGAGCCACCATGCCTGGCCGGTAATATTTTACTTGTTAAAAAAAATTTGAGTAACTTAATGGCTAACATTGATTGAGCACTACCTCCATGGCAGACACATACCATTTTTAAAACTTTTTTTTTTTTTTTTTTTATTGTTTGGGATTCATTGAGGGTACAAAGAATTAGGTGACACTGATTGCATTTGCTAAAGTCCCTCTTAGAATGGTGTCGTGCCCCTAGGCCCCAAGAGGTGTGCCATACACCCACCTCATGACTTGTTTACAAACCCTCTTAATAATAGTATCATCGTTGTTGTTGGTTTCTTTTTTTTTTTTTTTTTTTTTGCAGTTTCTGGTGAGGGGATGTGTTTGAACCCACCACCTCTGGCATATGGGGCTGGCGCCCTACTCCTTTGAGCCACAGGCACTGCCATGTTGTTTTACTGATGATTAAACTGAAAGACAGACAGGGTAAGCAGCTTGTCCAAGGTTACACAGCTGGAAAGTGACATAGTTAGGATTTGAAACCAGCAGTCTAATTCCAAAACCAGGACTTTCGGCCTGTGTGCTCTGCTATCAAGGAAGGAAGCCACAGAAGGCAGTGAGATTGGGAAACTCTGATTTCATAGTCTGTCTTTAAACTGCATCTTTCTTTAAGAGCAGAATCCTTTTATCCAAATACATTTCTATTGTTCAAGCACCAAGTTGTTTAAGCTGCCTATTTAGTTAGGGCACCCAAGCTGTCTAATACAGATGTTATCTCTTAGGTTATTCAAAAATAGCTGAATGCTAACTTTTTAGGTTCCCAGCATGAATGTTATGAATCAACATTGTAAGTTCAATGTACAAAAACCTTATTTAGAGCATGAGCCTAAATACATACACGGGCATCAAAAGGCTTAATTTTGAAAATTTTGGAAGTTAAAGAAAAGTAAAATATCCTCAATTTCATCACTCCCTTGTTAATCATTTGCATATGACTTCTTGGAGTTTTCCCCCATTATTCATTCTATATATTTGAGATTATAGTGTGTATAATTTGCTTTCATTCTCTTAAAATGTCCACTTTTTAAGATTATTTTTGTACAATTCCCATTTTATAAGTTTTATATGTCCCCCTTTCTTTTGGCTGTGGTTGAGCATTGATGGAAGATCCGCCCCTCTGATGTCTGTGAGGCGGAAAGGCTACCACGGCCTTTTGAGCTGACCGGAGAGCTTTATTAAGTCAACAAAATGCTTTCTCAGCTTTGAGCTACTGTGCCGTGGGATTCCACACAGACATTCCACTTGTCTGGCTTTTCCTTTTTGAGAGTCACGTAAGTTACACAAGTATGTAAGTTCCACCACCTTCTTTTTATTGTATCTTTCATGAACTCTTTTATTTATAGCCATATATTTTCAAAATGAGAGGTTTTCATAGAGTCGATACAACTAACAGAAAGTCATTGAGGAAGGTATTATAAAGTCTGCAGTTTAGTTTAAGAAACTTCCGTAACTGGTGTATTATTATATATATGCCCCTTAGTTTAAGCTGTAACTCCAGGGAGGAGCAGCTGGTCTGCCCTCGGGCATATGTGCCAGGGTGGTACACAAAAGGCCAGCTCCCCAGATGCCTCCTGCAAGATTCTCTGCCATCCTATCCCTTCTATCAACTAGACCTTGGGATTGGTAGGCCAGGCACAATGGCTTACAACTGTAATCCTACTACTCTGGGAGGTCAAGGCAGGTGGATAGCTTGAGCTGAGGAATTACAGATCAGCCTGAGCATGGGCAAGCCCCCGTTTCTACTAAAAAT
Source organism: Nycticebus coucang (assembly GCF_027406575.1). Classification (NCBI taxonomy): domain Eukaryota; kingdom Metazoa; phylum Chordata; class Mammalia; order Primates; family Lorisidae; genus Nycticebus; species Nycticebus coucang. The sequence goes on along the minus strand of NC_069791.1, from coordinate 35,106,788 downwards.
AAAAACAACTAGCTGGGTGTGGTGGCAGGTGCCTGTGGTCTCAGCTACCTGGGAGGCTGAGACAAGAGGATGGCTTGAGCCTAGGAGTTCAAGGCATCATAGCTCATGGCACTCTACCCAGGATGATGATGTGAAACTCTGCCTCAAAAAAAAAAAAAGTTTTATTTGGTAAAACTAGTGTCTGTATATTTATTGGGAGAATAGATGTTAGAAGTTGACTGTCATTGGTGAAAATAATATTCTTTCTCTCTTATGTTTATAGGCAAAATAGTTGAGGGACGATCCCTGGATCAGTTCACAATCTACGGTATGGTGGGCTGCCTCCATGATCCCTGCCTTTGTGAACTCTCTTCTCCTAAGTGTGGGTTGGATTTAGCACACCCCACCCCTCAATTTGCTAATAGATAGTCTTGGATACTGGGCTCAAGGTGGCCCCTGTTAGCCTCGAGAGGGGCTGATATGTTGCCATTTTTTATAACAGTTTTCTGATATGGGTCAGAACATTGTGTGTGTGTGTGTGTGTAAATTTCTCAGCACTTTCTCGCTCTTTGTCTGCTAGACCCTAGGCAGTCAGGCAAGGTCTCTGTGCAGAGGGACCCCCAGTCTGCCACGTTGGGACTTGGTTCTTGGGTTGCAACACTGATCATTAAGTAAGCACCAAGAAGATTCAGATTTTTCCTAGTTATGAGGTCTTCTGAGCCCTCACCAGAATTTCCCTTAATGCTTTATTCATAATCTAAGCTTTTTAAAGACTGCTTCTCCACATTCTTCCAGCCTCTACCTATTAGCCATTCCCAAAACTGCTTCCATATTTTCAGGTATTTGTTATAGCAACATCCCCACTCTCAATACCAATTTTTAGTCTTAGTTTGCTCTCTGTGGCTATAATGGAATATCATAGAGCAATTTATAAGGGAAAGAAGTTTATCTGGTTTACGTTTCCAAAGCAAGATGCCAGTATCTCACGAGGGTCATCCCATGACAGAAGCAGGCAAAACACACAAATAGAGGATGGGTTACCTCCTCGAGAGCCCACTCTCTTGGTAACTAACTTGCACTTGTAATAATGGCATTAATCTATCCATAAAGGCAGAGCCCTCATGACCTAATCACCTCTTAAAGGTCCCAACTCCCTATATCATTGCACTGGGGATTCAGTTTCCAACTGAATATGAATTGGGGCAGGGGCACATTAAACGATGGCAGCCTGCAGCTACTAAGAGCAATGAGCAGACTATGAGGAATCTATTTTGGCAAGAAGGGGTATTTTTCAAAGACGGCAGAAGGCCCAAGTAATAGATATGACAGATGTACTGTAGTCACCGGTGTTCTTTTGTGATGCTGTCTCTGTTAACATTTCCACCCCAACTGAGTCACTCGAAAGAAAGAAATTCATCAAAAGATTGATCTGGCGTGGTGCAGTGGCTCACACCTGTAATCCTAGTACTCTGGGAGGATGAGGTAGGCAAATCACTTGAGCTCATGAGTTCGAGACCAGCATGAGCAAGAGCGAGACCTCATCTTTAAAAATAGCCAGGCATTGTGGTGGGCTCCTATAGTCCCAGCTACTTGGGAGGCTGAGGCAAGAGAATCGCTTAAGCCCAAGAAGTTGGAGGTTGCTGTGAGCTATGATGCCATGGCACTCTACCAAGGGTGACAAGTGAGACACTATCTCCAACAACAACAACAACAAGATTGATCCATATGGGCTTCCTCCAAGAGACAATAAAATCTATTATTGTAATTTCTCACAAACACATAATTAAAATCAAAGGCTATTTTTTTGTCATCCTTTCCATGGTTACCCTTGTGCACCCCCACATGTACATACCTGGCATTGAGTATTGTGTGAAGGAGGAAGGCACCTGGGGGTCTCAGCAGAGCTGGATACCCTGCATCCAGTTTTGTTCCTGCAGATGACACCCAGAAATTTCCAATGTCTTTACTCTGAGCATTGTCTGACCTGATCAGTGAAAAAAACAAATCTCCAACATTCTTTGGCTGGTGCTGGTAAAAAATGCCTTGTCAAGGGCCAGGAAATTAAGTCCAGCATAGTTATCCCAGTAACATATTATAGATAATCAATAAGCAAATTGAAGAAAAGAATTTTAATGAAAATATAAGTACTGATGTCTCCCTCTTAAAACCTCTATGGTGCTGAGAGACTAATGAGAGTACTAGGATTGTCCCGTCTTTCTAACAGCTGATTTTCAAATCCAGATAGTCAGGACTAGAAGTTCTCTGAGAAACTTCTCTCTCATAACAATAACCAAGTCAAGTCTGTTGATTTGGGTATATAGAAAATGCCTACACCTTACATTGGGTGCTTGATGTGTTATACAACTCTGGTGCTATTTACTTTGTGAGTAGTTTCTTTGAAGAAAAGTCATGGTGAATAAGTGATTTCATTTTGTATATCTCTTTTTTTGGAGACAAAGTCTCACTCTGTCTCACTCCCCTGGGTAGTGTCATGGTGTCATAGCTCACAGCAACTTCAAACTCTTAGGCTCAAACAATTCTCTTGTCTCAGCTTCCTGAGCAGCTGAGACTACAGACTCCTGCCATGATGCCCCACTAATGTTTCTATTTTTAGTAGAGAAGGGGTCTTACTCTTACTCAGGCTGGTCTAGAACTCCTCTCCTCGGCCTCCCAGAGCGCTAGGATTTCAGGGGTGAACCACTGTGCCTGGCCCCCTTTTGTATATCTCAAAAACAAGGAAGAGAATGCAATATTTATGCTAATTTTTACTTGCCAGGCAGAAAAAATAAAAATATGTTTATCTCACAAGCTAAATAGGATTATAGTTCAAGTATTTATGATTGCACGTTTGGGAAGCATGAAATGCCTCTTCCATTTAAAAAAAAAATACTAGTTTATACTCTATTTAGTGTTTTTGTATATAATATGGACACATGAACCACTCAAGGGATTATTTTCAAAAAAATACCCAGGTCAGATATATAAACAATACATTTTAAAAAATGGTTCAGTCATTAGATGCCATGTGAGGTGCCCTCTTGGAGAAATAACATACGAGGGCAGACAAGTTCTTGAACTCATCCTAGAAAAAGTGCTACATATTGTGGTGGTGCCTGTGCTCAAAGGAGTAGGGTGCCAGCCCCATATGCCGGAGGTGGCGGGTTCAAACCCAGCTCCGGCCTAAAAAAACTGCAAAAAAAAAAGTGCTACGTATCACATTGCTCCAGTCACCATCAGAGTGCCCCCGTGACCATCTGAGGACCAGAGCAATATTCGGCAATGAGGTATGTAGCACTTTTTGTAGGATGGGTTCAAGAACTCAACTGTCTGACCTCATAAACTGTGGGTTCACAGAAGTACTAGGCACACTCACCCAGCCACTGGCTCCGTGGCTGTACCCTTGACCTTGTCATTACCAAATGCTGCTGCCCTGTCATATCTCAAATTCTGCATCCCATTCTTTGCCTGCTAATTTTCCAGCTCCCCCCTTCTAGGATTCCACCCTCAGCAGTCTTCCCTCTTACCAGGATCTTCAATCCGCTGGTTACTGTTGCCTGGTCCCTCGTTCTTACCCTGCAAATCACGATTGTGTTTTCTCTCTCCCTGGCTTTATCCCATGGCCCTCAGTACCGTCACTACCTCTCGGATGTCCCTCTGCCATTGTGCTCGCTCGCCTGGATCTTACATATTGACGTAACTCCAGTTCTCTCCCTGCTCCCTGTCTGCACCGATGGCGCTGAAAGACACAACCACACTAGCTGGTTTCTTGTTAAATTTGGGACTGTTTATTTTCATGCTGCCCAGCAATCACACTGTCTTTCCCTAATCCATTCTCTGTTGCACTTTTCTTCTGGAGTATTTTATACTTTCTCATCTTCCTCCCACATCTAACACTTGGTCCGGAAGGCTTTGCTGAGATCTTGGGAGCCATCAGAAGCAGCACTGGCCACTCCTTCCCCTACACGCACACATCTGTCTCTGCCCACACCTGTCCTTCCCCTCTCCCGGTGGGTGACCTGTCCCTGCTGCTCCACCTGTGCCCTAAGAGTCGTCCTCCGACACAAACTTAAGGACAGGTTCTGCCATTCTTACCTCTGTCTCCTACTTCCTGGATTCTCCCCCCCACCCCCCGTTGGGTCATTCCCGTAAACATGCAAACGTGCGGTTATTCTCCCAACGAAAACAAACAAAAATGCCCTCAGCTCCACTCTTGCAGTTGGAGTTCCTTTCCTTCCTTTTGCAGCAAACTTTGACAAAGTAGACAGTCTCAAATTTTTCTTCACTCTTTCACTTTGAACACATTTTAATGAAATGGCTCTCATCAGGGTCACCAACGACCTCCTCCTTCATTGCGAATCCGAAGTCACGTGGTAGTGCTTGTACTTGTGTGGTCAGCAGCCCAGCACCTTCTGCTCCTTACATCACTTTCTCTACTCGGCTCTCGGGGCCCAGTGCTCCCCTGATTTCCCACCAACCTTTCTGCTGTTTTCTTTTGCTGGTTCCCCCTCCTCGCCCAGACTGGTGAATGCTGGTGGCTGCAGGGCTCAAGCCTTCACTCCCTGGGGATCTCAAGAGCTCCCATAGCTTGACACGTGTCTCCTTCATGCTGAAGACACCCAGATTTTTTTTTTTTGTGGTAGAGACAGAGTTTCACTTTATCACCCTCGGTAGAGTGCCGTGGCGTCACACAGCTCACAGCAACCTCCAGTTCTTGGGCTTAGGCGATTCCCTTGCCTCAGCCTCCCAAGTAGCTGGGACGACAGGCGCCCACCACAACGCCCGGCTATTTTTTTGTTGCAGTTTGGCAGGGGCCAGGCTCGAACCCACCACCCTCGGTATATGGGGCTGGCATTCTACCCACTGAGCCACAGGTGCCACCCAGAATTTTCACTTGTTAATTTTTAAAAATTAAATAAATTGAAAAAAGTATTTTCAGTGAATTGAATTGTTAATAGCTTCTCAAACTCAACACACTAAGACTGAGTTCCTGGTATTCCTCCCTCCCCTGCCATTTCCATCAATGGCAGCTACATTTCTGCAGTTGCTCAGCTCACAATCTTGAAGTTATTTTTTATTACTCTTATACCACATTTTGTCTGCCAATTACTCTTATACCACATTTTGCCTGCCTTGTCTAACAGTCTATATGTTCAATTATCTAATTTTCTTTTTGTTTGTTTGTTTGAGACAGAGCCTTACTCTGTCACCCTGGGTACAGTGCTGGGGAGTCATAGCTCACAGCAACCTTAAACTTCTGGGCTAAAGCCGTCTTCTTGCCTCCATCTCCCAAGTAGCTGGGACTACAGGCACCCACCACTATGCCTGGCTAGTTTTTTCTAGTTTTTCTGTGTTTTTTGTTTGTTTGTTTGTAGTTTTTGGCGAGGGTTGGGTTTGAACCCATCGCCTCTGGCATAGGGGGCCAGTGCCCTACTCCTTTGAGCCACAGGCGCCACCAGTTTTTTCTATTTTTGGTAGAGACAGGGTCTAACTCTTGCTCAGGCTGGTCTGGAACTCCTGAGCTCAAGCAATCCACTGGCCTTGGCCTCCCAGAGTGCTGGGATTACAGGCACGAGCCCAGTCTTTCTCTGACTTCTTATTGTCCTATCCCCTCTTGGATCATTGCTGTAAACATCTAACTAGTCTCCCTATTTCTGCCTTTGACCCCTTTTACTTTATTCATTTATTCAGAGCACATCTGTGGTATGCTTAAAATCCTCCAGTGGTTTCCCATCTCCTTGAGAACAAAAGCTGATGTCCTTCTAAAACTCTAAGTCCATGTACAATTTGCACACCCCCTAATGCTCTGATCTCACTTCCTGTTACTCCCCCCTATATTTATGTCTCTCCCACCACACTGGCCTCCTTGCTGCTTCTTGACTATGTCATGCAAACTTGCACCCCAGGCCCTTTGCACTTGCTCTTCCTGCTGCTGGGATGCATTTCCTCAAGTATCCTCTGTCTGGCTCCTTCCCTTCCTCAGGCCTTTATTCAAATATTCCTTTGGGGAAGCCCTTCTTCATCTGCCCCACATATAACTACAAGACTTCCCCCAAACTCACTCTTTACGTTCTCTTAATTTTCTTTCTTCAGCATTTATAAGTCCACAACATTGTTTATTTTTGTGCCTATTTGCTAATTTTCTGTCTCCTCCCATAGGAAGTAAGCTTTTTTTTTTTTTTTTTGTGGTTTTTGGCCGGGGCTGGGTTTGAACCCGCCACCTCCGGCATATGGGACTGGCGCCCTACTCCTTGAGCCACAGGCGCCACCCTAGAAGTAAGCTTTTTTTTTTTTGTTTGTTTTTTTGTAGAGACAGAGTCTCACTTTATGGCCCTCGGTAGAGTGCCGTGGCCTCACACAGCTCACAGCAACCTCCAACTCCTGGGCTTAAGCGATTCTCTTGCCTCAGCCTCCCGAGTAGCTGGGACTACAGGCGCCCACCACAACGCCCGGCTGTTTAGGAAGTAAGCTTTATGAGAACAAGAAGATTGTCCAGGCTTGGCTCCTGTAGCTCAGTGCTCAGTGGCTGGGGCGCCAGCCACATACACTGGAACTGGTGGGTTTGAATCCACCCTGGGCCTGCCAAACAACAATGACAACTGCAGCCAAAAGATAGCTGGGCGTTGTGGCGGGCACCTGTAGTCCCAGCTACTTGGGAGGCTGAGGCAAGAGAATCGCTACAGCCCAAGAGTTTGAGGTTGCTGTGAACTGTGACGGCATAGCACTCTACCCAGGGCGACATGGTGAGACTCTATCTAAAAAAAAAAAAAAAAAAGTAGTTTGCCGATTTTGTTCACTGTGTATTCCTAGCACTAAAATGTGCCTAATATGCACCAACTACTCAATATTTGTTGAATGAGGGAATTTATTAAACATAGTGGTGATGAATGTGTGACAATAAACAGACCAACAGACATACACGGTGGTGGTTACTTTCATACAAATTGATGATAACTGTTGTTAAAAATAGCTATTATTTTATCCTCAGTGTTCACACATTATCAAAAGCAGAGCTCTGTACCCAGACAGTAGTTAAAACACTAGAATCAAAGCTACCAAAATGTGTAGCTTTTGTAACTTTAGAAAATTCCCACAGTGATATTTAAAAAATTATGATACAAAATAGTATTCTTATGATACATTGTTGGAACACACACAAGCAACCACAAAATTGAGCATATGGTAAGTGGTAGGTAGGTTTGTTAATGATTTTGAGGTCGCAGAGTTTCAACTATTTACCAGAAGAGGGTGCTACTTGTCCACATTTTCACATTTACTTAGGCAGCATGTTTTGCTAAACTAAAGGGTAGGTTTCAATACTTTTAATGTTATTATCTTGCAAATCTACATCATGTGATAATGAATCAGTGACTAAAACATAACGAGTTTTAAAAATCTTTTTTAATTTATTCATTTATTTAAATAGATGATATTGTACAAGAATGTGGAGGGAGAAAATAAGGCAGAAATAATAATTAAATCTCTCTTCTACCCCTATTGCTTAGTCCTCTGGTTTTCCCAGCTGTGGTTACCCTTGTCTCCAGTTTCTTGTGTATTTACATGTATTTGTGTTTTATTTTTTGTACCGTATTTTTTTTTTTTTTTTTTTGGTAGAGACAGAGTTTCACTTTCTCACCCTCGGTAGAGTGCCATGGCATCACACAGCTCACAGCAACCTCCAGCTCTGGGGCTTAGGCGATTCTCTTGCCTCAGCCTCCCGAGTAGCTGGGACTACGGGCGCCCGCCACAACGCCCGGCTATTTTTTTGTTGCAGTTTGGCTGGGGCTGAGTTTGAACCCACCACCCTCAGTATATGGGGCCGGCACCCTACTCACTGAGCCACAGGCGCCGCCTTCCACTGTATTTTTTAAAAATCAAAAATGATACAAGCGCCATTCTTCAGCTTAGGGTTGATTTATACCTTAACTACATAATTTTGGAATTCCATATCAGTACTTTTAGAATCCCTTGTTTTAAACAGCTGTATTTTTTCCCAGTGTGTAAATAAACTGTAATTTATGTAACCAGTTCCCTATTGAAAGATACTAAGGTTGTTTTTAAATCTTTTGCCATTCTAAAGGGTACTATAATAAACACGTTTCTTTGTAAATATGTGCAAGTATATAAATAAGGTAATTTCCTAGAGAAAAGTGGGTAGCCATCTGAAAAATAATGAAGATGGAGTCCCAATGCTTTAAACACTAAAATTAATTCCAAAATACATTGAATCATAAAAACACTGGGAAAAAGCATAGGAGATTGTTTTTGTTTTTTGGCTGGGGCCAGGTTTGAACCCGCCACCTCCGGTATATGGGGCCGACCCAATACTCCTTAGTTCAACTTTGAGCTACAGGTGCTGCCCATAGGAGATTGTTTTTATGATTTTGGAGCCAGAAAGGCTTTTCTTTCTTTCTTTTTTGCAGTTTTTGGCTGTGGCCGGGTTTGAACCCTCCACCTCTGGTGTATGGGGCCGGCTCCCTATTCACTGAGCCACAGGCACCACCCCAGAAAGGCTTTACTAAGGCTAACACAAACTTAGAAGCCACACAAAAAAAGATTGACATTTAACTACATCTAAAAAAATCGGTGTGAGGGTGGTGCCTGTGGCTCAAAGGGGTAGGGCGCTGGCCCCATATGCCAGAGGTGGCAAGTTCAAAGCCAGCCCCGGCCAAAAACCACAAAAAAACTCAAACTCACAGTTCAAAAAAAAAAAAAAAAAATCTGTGTGGCAAAACAAAACAAAACAAAAAATACAAATGGCACATGGTGAACATGTATCTGTAATACATATTACAGGGAACTCAATCCCATAATATATAAAGAGCTGTTGAAGTTGATAAAACCAAGCCTTTATTGAAAAATGACCAAAGAATATGAACAAATAGAATATAGAAATGGAAATACAAATGGCTTTAAACCCAGGACACCATATTCATAATGAGAGAAATGCAAATTAAAATGAGGAAATGCCATATTTCACCTATCAGATTGGCAGAGATGAACTCACTGTGTTTGTGAAGGTGTGGGGAAACAAGCAGACTCACGGATTGTTGGTGAGGTTATAAATTGGCACAACCTCCATGGAAACCAACTGGACAACAGGTATTCAAATTGTAAAGTGAGTCTCACGCCTATAATCCTAGAGCTCTGGGCGGCTGAGATTGGCTGATCGTTTGAGCTCAGTAGTGAGTTGAAGAACAGCTTGAGCAAGAGTGAGACCCCCATCTCTCCCCAAAATAGAAAAATTAGTGGGACATAGTGGTGGGCACCTGGAGTCCCAGCTACTTGGGAGTCTGAAACAGAAGGATCACTTGAACCCAGGAGTTTGAGGTTGCTGTGAGCTAGGCAGACACCATGGCACTCTAGCCTGGGCTACAGAGGGAGGCTTTATCTTAAAACAAAACAAAACAAAAGTTAAAGAATGGAAGTTTGTAGAGTTTTTTCTTCTTTTGATCAAATCTCTTTCTTTGAATTAGTTGCATATTTTTTACCAGAAGGAAATGCTACATGCAGTTTAAAAATAAAGACAAAATATTAATAATTAAGGGAGATGTTAGGTCCTTTGTGTAATGTAAGAATCTCTGAGTGTGTATCAGTCAAAATCCTTTAGGCTATCCTCCTGCCTCAGCCTGCAAAGTAGCTGGACCTACAGGCACATGCCACCACACCTGGTTAATTTTTCTGGGTTTTAGTAGAAATGAGGTCTGGATATGTTGTCCAGGCTGGTTTCAAACTTCTGGCCTCAAGTGATTCCCCCTTCGTTGGCTTCCTCAGATGCTGGGATTCTGTGCCTGAGTCTCCATGGCCTCATTAAGTGGGTTTGAGAAACACTGACAACAACAAAGTATATTTGACCATGCACATCCTGGAAGTGGAGTCCACTATCTGGTTTCTAATAGTGGCTTTAAACTGTAATACCCTCCCACTCCCATTTATATTCGATTGGATAAAATAACTTCCTTGGATCAACCAAAGATCTATCCTAGCGATCCAACATATATTTAAGCTACTAGCTTGATAATCTAACATTGATTATCTGCGTTACAGAGAATGGGACTTTTTATTTAAATACAGTAGAACCTCTTAAAGTTGAGCACCCAAGGGACTGTAACAAATTGGTCAACATTCATAGGTGGTTAACATAAGGAACTAGGCCTACTGCACTGTTACACACACATGGTGCATGTCCGGTCTACAAAAATAAGGTCAACTTAAGGAGGTGGTCAATGTAAGGAGCTGGTCATCTCTGGAGGTTCTACTGTTTTTTGCCTGTTTACATGATAAGATTTAATTTCCTTGAAATGCCATTTGAAGAGTGGGATAGGTATCCTTTACACTCAGGGTCTCTAGTTGCTTCCAGGTTACTCAGTGAGTAACAACTGTGTTGTTGCCAACTCTACCTACAGCGTAGCGTGTCTAAGACATGAGCCCCTATCTTGACTTTCTTTCTGTCAAGTCTGCATTTGGTCTCTTTGTACTGTTTCCCTTGCTAACTAAACATATGTTCAGAGTTGGGAAAACTGTTTCTGTAGAGACTGCAAGTTTCTGGAAGCTTGGGGGCAGGTTCGGGGGTCACCAGCGTTTGTGTCCGAGGTCTGCCCTTTTCCTTGTGGGCAGAGCCCAGCACTGTGGGTGTTTTGTGAGAACCATCATGAGGGAAAGATTCAATAAATCATGAAATAAAGTGTTAGTGCATTTCACTGCAGATCTGCTGGCATTTATCGTTCAAGTTATTCCCTTGACTGCTCTGCGAAGTGTCAGGTGTGATACACTCCTTTAAAGCAGGAAGGAAGAGTCGGATTTGCCCGACAGGTGATACGGTCCAGTAAATTCAGAATTTGAATATTATTTCTGGCTCTGCCACTGGCTTCCCTTATGACTAGGAGGGAAATCTCTCTGGGTGTTGCTGGTTTCGGTATCTGTGGATTGATAAGCAGACAAGCCTGATGTTTCTATAGTGCATTTCATGGGAAGGTAGACCTCAATCTAATGAAAGGAATAGGCTAATTGGTCCTTTCATTCTAGGTGCTATCTGGTGCTTTAAGAGGACAGCTATCTAGTACCAGATAAATGAAAGGAGTTTCAGACAGTGCATGGTACTACCTGACATTACTAGTGCACAGAATGTGCCGTGAGGTTCTGTGGGCTACACATGTATTATTCAATCCCTGCAGCGTACCCAGGAAGTAGCTGCACGGTACCTATGCAACCTTACAGACAGAGAAACTGAGGCACAGAGACTTAAGCAATTTGTCCAAGGTCACAAAGCCAGTAAGCAGCAGAGCTGGGATTTGAACTCAGATCATTTAAACTTGGAGCCCCAACCCTTGACTACTTCACTCCCCTGGTGACAGTAATGATGACCACAAGAATCGGAGCATATATCCAAATCTAGGACATTCCAAAAATAGATTTTCTGAGCACCCTAGGCAGAGCAGGCGAGAGAGAAAATAGAGGAGGAGGAGGAGGGTCACCTGTGCCGACGTCTGGGCAGCACATAGACAGTTTGACAACAAAATACGCCAGTTTGGGGGCATGGGGCTGTGTGTGCAGGCCCCCCGTTCCTGGCTTGCTTTTTTGTTTTCTGGTAAATTTCGTTCTGTTCTGGTTTTAAGGTCTCTGTCTCAGCAGAACAGCATTTCCTTATCTGGGAAATGGCACTGTGGGGGATTTCATTCATTTATGAATCTGGCCATCCAAACTCACATTTTTTTGCCCTGTTCCACATCCGCCCATCTATCTCCCTGTTCTAGCAGACTCCTTAGCCAGGGATGCCGAAAGAAGCTCTGTCTCCCCACTGCGCTATTTCTCTCTCTCTCAAGTGCACAGCTTTACCCTCCAGCTATCCAAAATGTTTTAGTATTTAAAGCCCAGCAATGAGGGCTGGGCGTGGTGGTGGCTCATGCCTGTAATCTTAGCACCACTCTGAGAGGCCAAGGTGGGAGGATTGCTTGGGCTCAGGAGTTCCAGAACAGCCTGAGCAAGAGCAAGATTCTAGTCTCTACTAAAAATAAAAAAATTAGGTGAGCATGGAGGTGAGTCCCTGTGGTTCCAGCTAATTGGGAGGCTGAGGCAGGAGGATCACTTGAACCCATTAGTTTGATGTTCTTGTGGGCTAGGCTGACACCATGGCACTCTATTCAAGGCAACAGAGCGAGACTCTTGTCTCAAAAAATAAAAAATTTTAAAAAGCCCAGCATTGTTCTACTTTCTTTATACTTTTTCTTTTTTTTTTTTTTTTTTTTTTTTTTTTTTGTGGTTTTTGGCCGGGGCTGGGTTTGAACCTGCCACCTCCGGCATATGGGACTCGTGCCCTACTCCTTGAGCCACAGGCGCCACCCTCTTTATACTTTTTAATCTACATTGAATTTACCCTATCCTGACCTCCCCACGAGGTTTAATTTATGGACCACTCATGTACATCTTTGCTTAATTATTATTATTATTATTATTAATTTTTTGTTTTTTATTTTTATTTTTACATATACATGTGTTTATTAGGTTTCCATATTTTGCCTTACAAAATTAAAGAGGCTTAAAATTTGATAACCATAACAATGTTTAAGATAAGGACTAGAAACAAAAACCTTGTAAAAAATGAACGAACATAAATACATTCAGAAAAAAATCAGAGAATTGCTGCATCGAAATATTAAGCAATAATAATAATAATGCAAAGAAAGTAACATTCACATTGTCAAATAAGAGTATGTCTATTATAGACTGCTTTGACTCTGAGATTCAGTATGGAGTCATCAGTAAACTTCTTATTTTTTTAAGTCTCAAAAAATAGACAATATTTATAAATAAAAGTAAAAGATAAAAACAGATCATGCCAAATCCTATAGACAATAAAAAAAGAAGAAATACTTCAAAGTCATTCTACTTAATCTGGGTTATTATTATTATTATTTTTTTTTGTGTAGAGACAGAGTCTCACTTTATCACCCTTGGTAGAGTGCTGTGGCATCACAGCTCACAGCAACCTCCAACTCCTGAGCTTGGGTGATTCTCTTGCCTCAGCCTCCCGAGTAGCTGGGACTACAGGCACCCGCCACAACACTCGGCTATTTTTTTGTTACAGTTTGGCTGGGGTTGGGTTTGAGCCCGCCACCCTTGGTATATGGGGCCCTACCCACTGAGCCACAGGTGCCTCCCCTTTGTTTAATTATTATACTTTACATAATCTATATATTGTATCTTCCAAACAAGATATGGTCCCATAAAGGGCAGGGACAATATCATCAATGTTTTAAAAACCACTTAACCCAATAGAAACTTGTGAAATTTAATTTAAAAAATGACTTTTTCTGAGATTATGAGAGATTATGTAGTATTTGGGGTGAGCTTTATTTCATTGTTCTTACTAGGGTGGGAAGGGCACCAAACAACACCTGTCCCCAAAGCTGTCGGCCCCCACCCTCCTGCATGTCTTTCTTGCACCGCTGCTCTTATTCCCCGGGGCTGGACGCCAGGCAGCTGCAGCTGATCAGTGAATTCCCGCTTCCCCACCTTTTATCTTTCACTCACCCAAGCTGCCCTGTAGACGTCAGTTCCGCCCATGTCAGCTGACTTGTAGGCCTCTGAGCAATTCCCAGTGTCAGAAGATGGTCCTTGGAGTGCTGGTAAAGTGAAAATAAGGTGGTGAGTTTTTCCCAAGTTAATAATTAAATTTTGGCTGATGATGGCTCTTAGTCCGGTAAGGCCCAGAAATTACTGCCCTAAACAACACATTAAAAAAAGCCATCTCAGATGTAAGCTGCCTTGTGCCTTCACCCCAACTTCAACCACAAAGTCCCCAAGGCAAATGAGACAAACCTCCAATATCAGTCTACACTAGAGGTTCAGTGGAGTTAACTGTAAACTCAAAACAAGTCTAGAAAAGAAAGCCACTGAAAAAATAGGGGACAAAAGACAGGCAGCGGAGAGTTATAAAACTGGGTTCTCTGAAAGCTGTGCTGCTACCACAGCCAATCCCAGAAGTGTTTTCAAAGAGGATTTTGGATGCTTAAAGTCCTTAGTGGTGTTTGTAGCTTGGTCATTTGGAATGTATGTTAGCAGAAAGCAGAGATGTGTAATAGTTTTGTTGACTGTAAAAACATGGGAGCACCTGAATTCTTGGAGTTAGAGATTCTTCTCTGGTCTCTGAGAAGAAAACCCGACTTCATCTAATAAGAAGTGAAACAGCAGAATACATTCTCAGAAGCATATGTGTAACTCTGCTATTTCAGGAATTGTTCCAATAAGAGATGTTTATAATAAGCTTGGTATGACCTAACTAAGAAGCTTAATATAACAAGGTTAAGTACATGATGGGAGGAGAGGGCTCTAGTCTATAGCAGCTTACGTTTATTAATAACCAGAAAGGTTGCAGATGACAGATTTCCCTGAGCATTTACTAAATCCGGGACTTGGGGTTTGCAACTCATTTTGATTAACAGCTGCTATCGTCTACCCTAGAAAGGTCAGGAAAAAGTGTTGTTATTTTATCACATAAAATGCTAGTCATAAAGAGACTGAAAATAGTTAAACCTGGCCATTATAAAATTCTCTGGTTAAATGGAAAACCATGCTGGGCCCTCCCACTGAGCTCCCTGAAGATGGGTTTCCTGGGAACGTCTTAGTGAACAGATGATTCTTCTTATGTTTTGATGAGGAGTTTGGTGGCATCTAATCATTAGGAAGAGCTGTTTTGGCAAAAGGGACCCTTTGTTTATCTATACCTATCTAGTGATCTATCTACACACATTTAAATATTTTTTCATACATTAATTAAGGATTTTACATTAATTAAACGTACCAACTGGATCTAGGTAAGTCATGAAAGATTTGTCTAGTTTTCATAGTCAAGTACTGAATAATTTAAAACATAAGCCTACCTGGCAGTGCATGGTGGCTCACACCTGTAATCCTAGCACTCTGGGAGGCTGAGGTGGGTGGATTGCCCTGAGCTCAGCCGTTCAAAACCAGCCTGAGCCACAGTGAGACCCCCATCTCTACCAAAAGAAAAAGCCAGGCGTTGTGGTGGGCACCTGTAGTCCCAGCTACTTGGGAGGCTGAGGCAAGATAATCACCTACGCCCAAGAGTTGGAGGTTGCTATGAGCTGTGATGCCACAGAACTCTACCCAGGGCCACACAGTGAGACTCTGTCTCAATAAAAATAAATAAATACATAAAAGAAAAAATTAAAAAAAAAAACTTCAAACTCAGACAATTGAAAGCAAAATTCTAAAAAAAAAAAAAAAGCCTACCTGATTTAAGGTTTCAAACTTCCATGTTCAAGAAATAATCCATTAAAAGGAGGAAAAATATGGTAAAGAAAAAGAATGCTAAAGGAAAGATAATTGCATTGCCAACATAATCTTTTTTGATGCAGAGGGCTTTCTAAAGAGGTTTTTGTATCATCCTGAAATCTGTCAACTTTTTCAAGGATGCTACTTTTGTATCAAGGATGCTACTTTTGTACCTGTGTATAAATCTTATCCCCTCCAGATCCCCAAGTGAGGCTCCTCAACCGAATCCAAACTTCACAGAACAAAATCTTTTTAATAAAGGGTTTTGTTCTGTGAAGTTTGGAGTCAGTCAAATGGCCCCACTCAAAAGACCCAGAAGGCCACGTGGGGCCCGGAGGCCATGGGTTCCCCACTCTGCTGGTAGAAGTTGCCTAGGATCAGAGGCTTGGAAATATTGCCTCATAGTTTTGTGTCAGGCAGATGGTTGAAAAATGTTGATTCAAGCGTTTTTACTATATACAACAAGATGATTGAGGCAATAGGAATGAACTAAGGTTTTATCATCAAGAACAGTGAAGCTCATTCAATCAACAGGAGGACTTAAAAAAGAAATAAGATGGGCGGCGCCTGTGGCTCAGCGGGTAGGGCGCTGGTCCCATATGCCAGAGGTGGCGGGTTCAAACCCAGCCCCGGCCAAAAAAAAAAAAAAAAAGAAATAAGATTAGTGAACTCAGGGTTACGGGAAATCCCTAACATCATTGTACTTTACGCTTAGCTCATGTAGAAATTCTTCTAGCATATTCATAGTTCTACTTTAAAATGTTCTGCTTCTAGCCCTTGCTTTAGCCTAACAATTAGTATAGCATTATGCCCCTGTGTTTTCCCCTGTACTCCCAAATTAGGATAATTTCCTACATATGTATTATAGCCTGTCCTAGTTCTTGGCTCTGTAATTATTTGTGGGCTTTAGCGGGGGCAGCAGATGTAGCTAATAAAAACACAAGCAGCCTGGTGAAGTTTGAATTTCAAGTACAAAACAAATAATTTTCTAGTATGTTTCATACAACATTTGGAACAGACTTATGCTAAAAAAAAGTTATTGTTTATTTGAAGTTAAAATTGTATTGGGAATATCAAATGGGAATTAATCAACACTTGAGTGCAAATATGGAAGTAAACGTTCATGAAATCAAGCTGGGGGCAGCGCCTGTGGCTCAAAGGAGTAGAGCACCGGCCCCATATGCCGGAGGTGGTGGGTTCAAACTCAGCCCCGGCCAAAAACTGCAAAAAAAAAAAAAAAATCAAGCTGGGGGAGTGGGTGGGGGGATGAGTAAATGCACACCCCTGGCTCAGGACACACTTACAACTTTGACTTAATCTGTACAACAAGCAAAGCAGGTAAACAAAACGTGGCTACCTCCCAATATTCTGAAATTAAATAAAAAGATTAAAAGATAAAAAATAAAACTACCATATGATCTAAAAACAAATGTTTATGGGGCCTCCTGGTTTAATCTGGCAACTCTGCCATCTTGCTTGTTCGTATCTGTATCTTGCAGGTACAGATGACAAATTTCAGGAGAGCAGACACTTGTTTTTTTGTTTGTTTTGTAACAGAGTCTTATTTTGTTGCTCTTGGTAGAGTGCGGTTGCATCATAGCTCACAGCAACCTCAAACTCATGGGCTCAAGTGATCCTCTCCCCTCAGCCTCCTGAGTAGCTGGAACGGCAGGTGCCTGCTACATAAAACACCTGGCTAGTTTTTCTATTTTTAGTAGATACAGGGGTTTCGCTCCTGATCAGGCTGGTCTTGAACTCCTAAGCTCAGGCGATCCGCCAGCCTGGGCCTCCCTGAGTGCTGGGATTACGGGTGGGAGCCACTGCGCTGGGTCTACATACCGTTGTGTTCGTCATTGTACTCTCAGAATCTGCACAGGGCTTAGCACTTAGTAGGTATTTACTAAATATTGGTTGACGGCCTAAAAGCCTGGATATTAAAAGTATGTGAAATGCAACTGAAGCCCTTCTTGCCATTGGGATTTCTGAAAGTGCACCATCTGTACACGGTAAATATTCAATCAGTGAGAACAGGTAGGTAAGGGGGAAGTTCCTTTTAAAAGACTCCAAGTAACCGATTCTGCTAGTACAATTCACTTTCAGTTTTTAAGTTTCAGCTAATGCTTTTTCAGAGGCAGTTACTGTGCACAGCAAGTTAGACTTGTATTTTTAAGTATTCTAACAGATTGCAGCTAATCTTTTCTACCAGGATCTAAAACTAAAAAAAGAGGCGAAGAGGTTTGGACAGAATAGAGAGGTAATATTTTCAAGTCATATATAGAGAAGGTGGCATAAATTTTGAAATCTTTCTCCCTTCTTATTTATTTTACTCCCACAAATGTTCTGCTTTCTATTAGAAAAAGCAAAATAAGGTAAATGCAAAATAAGTTAATCTTGTGAAGTTTTGACAGCTCATCAAGAGCCGATACCTTATATGTGTTCTTTTTTGTTGTTGAGACAGAATCTCTGTCATGCATGCTAGAGTGTCATTGCCTCAGCCTAGCTCACAGCAACCTCAAACTCTGGAGTTTAAGCAATCCTCCTGCCTCAGCCTCCCCAGTAGCTGGGACTATAGGTGAATGCCACCATGCCTGACGAATTGTAGAGATGGGGGTCTTGCTCTTGCTCAGAGTGGTCTTGAACTCCTGAGCATGGACGATCCTCCTGCCTTGGCCTCCCAGCATACTAGGATTACAGGCATGAGTCACTACGCCCTGCAAGTGTACCCTTTATAAGGTTTAGCTTATCAGCCATCACCAAGCAGGGCTCACTTAGTCATAGAAGTTGAGAAGACAGATGGTGAAGGAGAAAAATGCCTCAGAAAAGCAAATAGAAATATGTGTCTTATACTAGAAACATTAACCCAGGTCAGTTACAAATGCCTACAAAACAAGGCCTCTCTCTGCGGTTTGAACGGCATCCCACGTCATTGCTCAGTGACATGGGTAGACAGGGTTTAGGAGTCTGAGGTTCCAGTTTCTGGCCTCTATTAATCTCGTATCCACCTTGTGCCCCAATCCTCTGGCTCTAGAAGAGAGAAACAGTCAACTCACACTGGAAACACTGTTACTTAACAGTCTTTAATACGACCCTTGGCTTGACATGGGGAAGCCAGACAGGTTCCTGCTAGGTCGCTTCCATAGTCAGATTTGGAACACATCATGTTCATGAGCAAATTCTCCTTTGTTATTACCACAACTTCACTTCCACCCTCCCACTGGAACAATTGAGTAGCTCTTGTTTGAATAAGGAGGGTAATTCTCCAGAAAAAGTGATGGCTGAATATCACTGGGAGCCAAAAATCATAGCAGCTGGGGGACACATCCACAAGCCTGGTAATTATAGGTATTCTATATAATTACAGGTTAGCACTTGTGCCAACAATAATAAACATCTAGAAAAGAATCTCATGGCCTTTGAATACAAGAATTAAAAGTATTTTTGAGGAGACAACATGCACACACACTTGAAAAAATCCAATAATAAAAGATGACATTTAATTAAATGACAAGATACACAATATTTTGATAATTCTAGGAACTATCAGAAAGAATTGAGTCTAGTGACTATAAACTGATTTCAGAATTGCAGTAGAGGAATGTGCTTTAGGCTTCACAGTAAAAGATACGACTTGACTAGATGGAAAAGAAGGTCTCGTCAGGAAACAACATAAAAGTTCAGAGAAGGTCACTGATGGAACCTTCATTGGCTGGAGCTCATGGTCATTCTAGGAGAGTAAGACAAAGCCAGATTGAGAGGATTTTGATTATCATCATCATCTTCCAGTCTTTCTAGATACGCCTTTCAAAAATAGCTTTTAAAATGCCCATACTGGGTGGTGCCTGTGGCTCAAGGAGTAGGGCGCCGGTCCCATATGCTGGAGGTGGCAGGTTCAAACCCAGCCCCGGCCAAAAACCACAAAAAATAAAAAAATAAAAAATAAAAATAAAATGCCCATACTTTTTGTTCTTACTGAATTTTTAAAAATATGGAAAATTTTGTCAAGGTCCTAAAGATCATAACTTTCAAAACTAATATTTTCACAACTATCCAATGATTGTAACACTTTGCCTAGACTTGCATTTTAAATTTTACTAGTTTAGGCAAAAGATTGGATTTTTTATTTTATTTTATTTTTTTGTTGTTGAGACACAGTCCTACCCTATGCCCCTGAGCAGAGTGCAGTGGCTTCATAGCTCACTGCAATCTCAGACTCGGGCTGTGGCCATCCCTCTGCCTCAGCCTCCAGAAGCTGCTGGGATTACAGGCGCTCGCTGTGGTGCTGGGCTGGGTTTTTCCATTTTTTTTATGAGTTGGGTCTCACTCTTGCTCAGGCGAGTCTGGAACTCCTAAGCTCAAGCAGTTCTCCCTCCTCAGCCTCCCATAGTGCTGGGATTACAAGTATGAACCACTGCACCGGCAAGTGTTGGATTTATTTTCAGATTTTCTGTCTGTCTTTTTTTTTTTTTTTTGAGACAGTCTCAAGCTGTCATCCTGGGTAGAGTGCTGTGGCATCACAGCTCACAGCAACCTCCAACTCTGGGGCTTAAGCAATTCTCTTGCCTCAGCCTCCCAAGTAGCTGGGACTACAGGCACCTGCCAACAATGCAGTTGTCATTATTGCTCAGCAGACCCGGGTCGGGTTTAAACCTGCCACCCTAGGTGTATGTGGCCAGCGCCCTTGCTGACTAAGCTACAGGTGCCACCTGTTTTTAGATTTTCTAATTACTGTCTTATAAGAGGTGAGATCATGCTTTTTTTTAAGGCATATATCTTGCTGTGCAATAAAACTGTGCTGGAGTTGAGTTAGAATTGTGACGATAGCACATTACTTGACCTCTTTGAGTCTCAATTGCTTTATCTGTAAAACAGGAAACATTTCTATATATTTGATAGAGTTTGTGTGAAATTTAGACCTAATTAAGAAAATCACCTAATATGGTGCATATTTGGTAAATTTTCTTTTTTTCTTTCTTTTTTTTTTTTTTTTGTAGAGACAGAGTCTCACTTTATAGCCCTCGGTAGAGTGCCGTGGCCTCACCCAGCTCACAGCAACCTCCAACTCCTGGGCTTAAGCGATTCTCTTGCCTCAGCCTCCCAAGTAGCTGGGACTACAGGCGCCCGCCACAATGCCCGGCTATTTTTTGGTTGCAGTTTGGCCGGGGCGGGTTTGAACCCGCCACCCTTGGTATATGGGGCCGGCGCCCTACCGACTGAGCCATAGGCTCAGTATTTAGGCTTTATATTCTCAATACATGAGAACCAGAGCAGTTTCAATAATAGATACTCAGGGTGCATCTTACAAGGGTATATGTGAATCCTAGTAAATGTGGAATGTAAAGGTCTTAGCAAAATAACTAAGAAAATGCTACAAAAGCTATGTTAACTAATGTGATGAAAATGTGTCAAACGATCTATGAACCAAGTGTATGGTGCACCACGATCATACTAATGTACACAGCTATGGTTTAATAAAAAAAAAAAATAGATACTCATACGGGGACCTGTTAGCACCATCAAATTTGACATGTTATTATGAATGAAAAGCAACCTGGAGTGTAGCTTCTGGGGGTGGGCATGGTGGCTCAGGCCTGTAATCCCAACCCTGAGAGGTCAAGGCAGGAGGATCTCTTGAGCTCAGGAGTTCGAGACCAGCCTGAGCAAGACTCCATCTCTACTAAAAATAGGAAAATTTGCTGGGTGTTGTGTCAGGACCTGTAGTCCCAGTTACTTGTGGGGTTGAGACGGGAGGATTGCTTGAACCTAGGAGATTGAGGTTGCTGTGGGCTACACTGATGCCACAGCACTCTATCCTCAGGCAATGGAATGAGACTGTTTCAAAGAGAGTGTAGCTTCTACAGCTGGACAGCCTGGATCTGTTTGAGTCTGGGTGCTGGCACTTATGTGGGGTGACTTGGCTTTGTCTCTTATTCTTTCTATGCCTGGGGATGAATGAAAGTTGATGGGTATAAAGAGCTTAACACTATGCCTGGCACATGTAAATCTTTTATATTGGTTAATTATCCTTTTCTGGCAATTTGAGTGCCAACGTTAAATGCATGGAAAGCTGTTTAAGACAATCGAAGATCTGGTCTTGAGAGTTGATTCAGGGATAAATTTCCAGTTGATAAATTATTGCTAGGACGATGTTAACTTTTACATATGCATCTACTTTTGCCCGGACTTTAGCTGCTTCATCTGTGTAATTGCTGCAAAGCCAACAATGGCCTCAGCAGGGAAGGCACCTGAGAAGCGGCATAACCCAGTGGAAAGCATTTGTAGAAAAATCAGAGCCATCCAAAGGAGAGAAACAATTTCAAATCCAATCCAACAGATAATCAAATACCAATCCAGCAGTTTTGATAGTCCACAAGCCAACACCAAGAAAAATTTTGAAGAGGTACTGAGGAAAATGGCGGCTGCTCACATTCCTGTGCCTGACTCTAATTTGTCAAGTTCTGGGAAGGTTGATGCCTCCATTTCATCTCCTCAAATAACATCTCCAAGACTCCCATCCATTCCCCACCTCCGCTCCCTTGAGACTGGGACATACCCTGTTGTTTTCACAAGTTCTGAGAACATCTCAAAGCCAAGGTCAGAGAGCAAGAAGAATTACACACCTTTGATGTCACAGATCAGGAAAGGGGGGTTCTTCTCTAGCAAGGATTTGAATAACTATTGTAGAGAAAATAATTCTAGTGCCTCCACACTTGACTTTAATTTCAACTCTGGTCAAAGCTCTGAATGTTTTGATCCTTGGGATTCAGTGGTGAAGAAATTATCTCTGAATGAAGATGGTAAGTGTTCACTTTTTAATGTTTGTTCTTCCAGTAGACCAATAAGCATATCTCGTTTCTGCATTTAAAATACTAGAACTAAAAAAACAAATGTACATTATCGACCTTTGGATGGAGGCATCCATCTTTCTCATTCTGTTTTAAGCATATTTGTTTCCTTTCTCTGCCTTTCTTAAAAGAAAATCTTATGTGTAAAATATAAGGATTTTTGATGCTTCCAATTAAAAATTTGATAGACGTTCTGGATCCTATTTATTATCATCATCATGTGGTATTTTTCTACTGACCCAAAAACAAATTTTGTCAGCCCAAATTAGAATGTCACCGTGGGAATACATAGATTCAGGGGAGTTAAAATTCCTGTAGTTCTCAGGTGTATTGCCAGAATGACCATTTTAGTATTCCTTTGTATAAGAGTCAAACAAACATGTAATAAAATGTGGCTTCCAGTGCAGGCACCAAGGACATAGGCCAGGGGAGCATGTGTATTTTGTAGGCCAAATGAAATGTAGGGAACTCTACTTAGAAGACTGCGAGAGGCCCATGCGTAATAGCCACTGAAAAATAAAACAATGTAAAATGACACAATTTACAAAGGTGAGGTGGCTCATGTCTGTAATCCTTGTACTCAGAAAGGCTGAGGTGGGAGAATCACTTGAGGCCAGGAGTTGAAGGCTAGCCTGAGCAAGCGTGAAACCCTCTCTCTACAAAAAGAAAGAAAAAATAATTAGCCAGGCATGATGCTGCATGCCTGTTGTCACAGCTACTCAGGAGGCTAAGGAGGGAGGATCACATAAGCCTAGGAGTTTGAGGCTGCTGTGAGCTATGAGGATGCTACTCCACTCTAGTTAGGGCAACAGAGCAAAACTCTGTCTCAACAAAACCTCAAGAACTTGTAAAAGAAAAACTGAATACTAGACCTTTTAAGAAGATGTTTACTTCTTGGTCAATTTAAGTGAAGAGACCAGTATTGTGGGTGACTATTCAAGTAAATTTTCTTTGTTAAAGTTAAACAACAACAATAACAAAAGAAATTACTGTGGCACAGGATAGCATCTGGATTTGCAAATTTTTTTTCTAATAGGATGGAAACAAGGAGCCAGTGTTGGCAAAGAAGATATAACAGACAGCGTTAGCAGGGCCTATGAAGAAGAGGTGCTCACAAGTATTTTTAATGAATGTGACACAAAACACAAAGGTAAGTTGACAACATCTGCTTTTCATTGCTTGGTGGTACTAACCAAGTCATCTTTCTATTGGGAGAGAAAAGGAAATGGATTTGGGATAGGGGGTGCCTCTGTATCTGTGTATACACACGTGGATGTGACCTAATTTAGGGAAGAGATTGGTGGTTTAGAGCTTATTTCTTTATAAACTCTTTGTACTTATTTTGCATATATATATATATATATATATATATATATATATATATTTTTTTTTTTTTTTTTTTTTTGCAGTTTTTTGGCCGGGGCTGGGTTTGAACCTGCCACCTCTGGCATATGGGGCCGGCGCCCTACTCCTCTGAGCCACAGGCACCACCCTATTTTGCATATTTTAACAGTGGCTTGAATGATTTTATTGAGTTTAGCAGCTGACTCACCAGTTCTTTTTTTTTTTTTTTTTTGCTGACTCACCAGTTCTAATTATTGATTGGAACTACTTGTCAGGTGTTTCCCCCATTAAGAAGTATATGTTTTTAAATCTATAAAACCACTATACAAGTTTAACTCAAAATTTTTAGTTAATTTTAGATTTTTCACTTCTATATTTTTTAGAGATGTGTCTTTTTAAAAATTTCCACAAGCAATTTTTAGTATGCGAATGGTTCACACTCATTGTAATAGAATTATTGCTAAGCAGAAAGAAGAGGAAAAAAACATTTTTCAGTAATCCTATTTCCCTGGGTAACCATTGTTAGTGATTTGCTACTATCTTTACACACTTTCCTTTGTTAATATGTTTGAACACATATCTGGGCACCCCATGGCTCAGTCAAGACATAAATTAACCATCACAAAAGACCTTTCTAGTTTTGAAGTATCTGATAGAGGGTTAGAGCTTTTTGTGGAGGAAATGAGATATATTCTTATTGGTTTTCTAGGTTTCGTAGCAGTTTTACAAATGAAGAATAACCTTTCTTTTTTTTTTTTTTTTTGTAGAGACAGAGTCTCACTTTATGGCCCTCAGTAGAGTGCCGTGGCCTCACACAGCTCATAGCAACCTCCAACTCCTGGGCTTAAGCGATTCTCTTGCCTCAGCCTCCTGAGTAGCTGGGACTACAGGCGCCTGCCACAACGCC
The DNA here is from genome assembly GCF_027406575.1 of Nycticebus coucang. NCBI lineage: Eukaryota > Metazoa > Chordata > Mammalia > Primates > Lorisidae > Nycticebus > Nycticebus coucang. The sequence goes on along the minus strand of NC_069791.1, from coordinate 35,082,425 downwards.
CGGCTATTTTTTGGTTGCAGTTTGGCAGGGGCTGGGTTTGAACCCACCACCCTCGGTATATGGGGCCGGCGCCTTACCAACTGAGCCACAGGTGCCGCCCAAGAATAACCTTTCTAAAGAATTTTATTAGTAATTTTATTTCTCTTTCCAATCCTTACTATCACATCTAAATGACATGCTATTTTACCTTAATATTCCCTTTAAAGTTATTCAGTCTCTTTTACAACTATCTCTTCATTCTAGTTATGACACTTTCTTTTTTTTCTTTTTCTTTTTTTTTTTTTGTAGCATGGTCTGTCCTTACTTTTCAAAAGAAAACCCTTCCCTCTTGTATCCATCCTATCAACATCCTACTTATTTTCCCCTCTTCCTGGCAAGCAACTAGCTCAAGGCAGGCTTTACTTGGGAGTAAAAGAGAAGTGTTATCTAAATTAAATTAAATTAAATTAAATTTTTTTGAGGCAGAGTCTTATTCTGTCATCCTGTATGTAGTAACGTGATATCATCATAGCTTACAGGAACTTCAGTCTCTTGGGCTCAAGATATTCTCTTGCCTCAGCCTCCCAACTAGCTGGGACTACAGGCACCTGCCCCATCGCCTGGCTTAGTTGTTCTATTTTTAGTAGACACAGGGTCTTGCTTTTGCTCAGGCTGGTCTCAAACTCCTGAGTTCAAGCAATCCACCTGTCTTGGCCTCCCAGAGTGTTAAGATTACAGGTATGAGCCGCTGTGCCTGGCCGAGAAGTCCTATTTTTAAAGATTAGTATGCTGATTACTAACATAGTTTAGATGATTTTAATTTCTGGATGTGATTGTAGGACTGGTTGTGTCTAAGAATGGACTCCTCCCCCCTGCAAAACAAGGGTCAAAGTTTTTACTTGAGACTGAAATTTTATCTAGAGCCAAAGAAAAACTTGCTTCACCAAATGCTTCATAAGAAAAGAATGAAAGAAAAATGAAGTTTCATTTTGGCCACCTCCAATAAGTAGTTATTGAGTACATATGTTGATATTTAAACCTCACAACTCTATATAATGTCACCATTCACATCTTACAAAGAAACTGAGGCTCAGATTTTTTTCCCCAAAGCCACACAGCTGGTAATCATCAGAGCCAAGAGTTGACACTGGGTCCATTAGATTCTAGTTCAAGGCCAGTGGTCTGCTATACCATGCCAGCTTGACAGGACTGTGAGGGTTACATGACATGTTTCTCTAGGAGCCAGGAGACATGAAAGAGTTTAAGGACCACACTTGTTAAAAGCATATCTTGGGGCGGGGCACGGCACAGTGGCTCACACCTATAACCCTAGCACTCTGGGAGGCTGAGGCAGGTAGATTGCTTGATCTCAGGAGTTTGAGACCAGCCTGAGCAAAAGTGAGACCCTGTCTCTATTAAAAATAGAAAAACTAGCCAGGTGTTGTGGGTTCCTGTAGTCCCAGCTCCTCAGGAGGTTGAGGCAAGAGGATCACTTGAGCCCAAGAGTTTGAGGTTGCTGCGAGTTACGATGCCACGCACTCTACCCAGGACAACAGAGTGTGAGACTCTGTCACAGGAAGGAAAGGAAGGAAGGTACAAAGATAAGGTTGGTTCTCAAAGTGTGTCCACTCCCTTCTATCAGCATTACTGGGAACCCTGTGAGAATGCAAATCACTAGGCTTCACCCAGATCTACTGAATCTGTGTGGCAGGGCCCAGCAGCATGGCCAACATCATTCAGGTGCTGCTGCTGTAGGCTAATTGCAGCAATCCATGTATCTTTAGAGAAAGTGTATCTTTGGAAACAGGCAGATTTTTGTCATCCTTGAAAACTAATTTAACTTTCTTCTTCCTAAGGTTCAGTAGGAGTGGCCAAAATAATGAATTATCTGAGACAAACAAGCAGCCAAGACTCAGAACACAGTGGCCTTGAAGAGCTGTGGAATGTGCTTGACCCTGAGAAGAGAGACCCCCATGTGGATCTGGAAACTTTCCGGGCCATCATGAAAGAATGGATGGCTTCCTGTAGAAACAAATGGTACTCAGAGTGCTCGTGGGGTGCATTTAAGGTTCAGTGTGTAATTAGATTATGACTGATGTGAATCACCATTCCTTGTATTGATGGGCATGCTGCAATTATTAGCCTGCATTAGCAGCACCTGCTTGCTGGGCCCTGCCACACAGATTCAGTGGATCTGGGATGAAGCCGGTTATTTGCATTCTAATAAGTTTCCCAGTAATGCTGTAAGAAGGGAGTAAACACACTTTGAGAACCACTGCTCTAACATGTTAATTCTGATAACATTCATTTCTTTGTTTTTTTTAGTTTAGTTTAGTTTTTTTTATTTTTTGTTTGGTAGAGACAGAGTCTCACTTTACCGCCCTCGGTAGAGTGCTATGACGTCACAGGACTCACAGCAACCTCTGGCTCTTGGACTTTCACAATTCTCCTGCCTCAGCCTCATGAGCAGCTGGGACTACAGGCGCCCGCCACAACGCCCGGCTATTTTTTGGTTGCAGTTTGGCCGGGGCTGGGTTTGAACCTGCCACCCTCGGTATTTGGGGCTGGCGCCCTACTCACTGAGCCACAGGTGCCACCCTAGTTTTTTTTTGCAGTTTTTGGCCGGGGCTGGGTTTGAACCTGCCACGTCCCACATATGGGGCTGGCGCCCTACTCCTTTGAGCCACAGGGGCTGCCCTAGTTTTGTTTTTTTTGAGACAGAGTCTCACTTGGTCACCCTTGGTAGAGTGCTGTGGCATCTTAGCTTACAGCAACCTCAAATTCTTCAGTTCAAGTGATTCTCTTGCCTCAGCTTCCCAGGTATCTGAGACTACAGGCACCCGCCACAATGCTCGGCTATTTTTTTTAGAGACGCGAGCTCTTGCTCTTGCTTAGGCTGGTCTCGAACTCGCGAGCTCAGGCAATCCACCCACCTCAGCCTCCCAAGTGCTGGGATTACAGGCATGAGCCGCCGCACCTGGCCTGGAAGCATATATTATTATGTTCTCACAAAGAACTGAGCTGGCATTATAGTCAGTGGGGTAGTGTGGCCAGTCAGTGAATGTAATTTGGAAACAAATGTAGGAAAATTAAGGAGAAAAAGAAAAGATAATGTAATGGGGTAAGGCATGGCACGCACGGTCCCAGGTGTCCCTGGCAGATAGGGGAGATATGTACCTTCTTTCCCAGGAAACCTAATTCCTGCCTCCAACTCAACCACCAACATCCTAGAGATTTGCTTAAAGAAAATATCAAGCCCAAAGGATGGAAAAACTTATTAGATTTCTGGCAGGGTTAGTGTGTATAGGTGACTAAGAAAATACAGCTGAAGGCTGGGCGTGGTGGCTCACGCCTATAATCCTAGCAGTCTGGGAGGCCAAGGCAGTCGATTGATTGAGCTTGCAAGTTTGAGACCAGCCTGAGCAGGACTGAGACCCCATCTCTACTAAAAAATGAAAAACTGAGGCAAAAGGATCGCTTGAACCCCAGAGTTTGAGGTTGCTGTGAGCTATGATGCCACTGCCCTCAACCCAGGGTGACAGAGTAAGACTCTGTGTCAAAAAAAAAAAAAAGAAAGAAAATATGGCTGAAATGGTCTTTGTCATACAAAGTTTAATCATGAAGGCAAGATAAATATATAAAAATATAGTCTTATTAGTAATTGAAAAATGCAAGTAAAGAGAATGTATTCTTTTTGCCCGTGAGTCTAACAGAGATTTAAAAGAATGACTATATGTTGTGGTTGGGGAAAAGGTGGATAAATAAGCCCTCTTATATATTGATACTAGTTCAAGTTGGCATAGTTTTCTTTTTTTTTTTGAGACAGAGTCTCACTATGTTGCCCTCGGTAGAGTGCGGAGGCTCATGGCAACCTCAAACTCTTAAGGGCTTAAGCAATTCTCTTGCCTCAGCCTCCCAAGTAGCTGGGACTATAGGTGCCCACCACAATCACAATGCCCAGCTATTTTTTTGTTGTAGTTGTCATTGTTGTTTGGCAGGCCCAGGCTGGGTTTAAACCTGTCAGCCCCAGTGTATGTGGCCAGCGCTCTAGCCACTGAGCTATAGGCACTGAGCCAAGTTGGCATAGTTTTTTAAAAAGTAATTTAAGAATAGTATCAAATCCTTAAAAATATGTAATCTCTTTGAACAACGATGTAACTTCAAGAAAAATAATTATATGTTCTAATGTTTATGTAGAAAGTAGATTCTGATAGTGAAAAATAGAAACAACTTAAATGTATAAAAATAAACATTTGGACAATTAAATTATAGTACTTCCATACACTGGCATCCTTAATAGTTATTCAAAATAATAATTAGATAAATGGTCATATGTACTGATTTCAAATAAATATTCTCTATATGTAATGTAACTGTTTTTGTCAAGGAAAAAGTTGGGAAGAATATATGCCAAAATGATTATCTTCACATGATAATTTTTGTTTGTTTGTTTTGAGACAGTCTCACTCTGTTGCCCAGGCTAGAGTGCAGTGGCATCATAGCTCACAGCAACCTCAAACTCCTGGGCTCCAGCGATCCTCCTGCCTCAGCCTCCTGAGTAGCTGGGCGCACAGGCTCCTGCCACCACTCTTGGCTAATTTTTCTATTTTTAGTAGAGACCAAGGTCTGGTCTGGCAAAGATTCCTAGCTCAAGCTTTTGTTTTATTTTGTTTTTGGCTACAGGGAAGGAATGAGCAGGGGATTGAGCAGCAGCATTGATGATTCTGTTTTTGAACAACTGGACAGCATAAAATCAAGTGGAGCAAGTAAATGTTTCTTCAGGATTGTTCTGCCACTTTCTTAGGGTTTGGAGGAAGCGGCTTGTTCATAACACTTTTATGTGTTTCAGTTAAGATGACCACAGGTATGACAGAGTCTATGGCAAGGAGCTTCGAGGCTTTGGGTGGAGACCTGTCTAAAGGAGTCTTGTAAGCGTCCTTACTTTAACTCTTCCTCAAGTATCTCACCCTTCCTTATTTATTTTTGTTTATTTCACAAATCTATGTAATTCAGTTATGATAAAGTCACTTAGCTCTTTTTCCTTTTTGTAGTAGAACTAATGCAATTGATTTTAACTTCTTGACTATTCTATGCCATCTGCATTAGAATCAGTTTCACTTGGAACACGAATTCTTTTAAGATAGAGTCTCACTATATGGCCCTGAGTAGAGTGCTGTGGTGTCACAGCTCACAGCAACCTCAAGCTCTTGTGCTTAAGCGATTCTCTTACTTCAGCCTCCCAAGTAGCTGGGACTACAGGTGCCGGCCATAACGTCCAGCTTTTTTTTGGTTGTAGTCGTCATTGTTCTTTAGCAGGCTGGGGCCAGGTTTGAACCCGCCAGTTCGAGGGTATGTGGCTGGCACCCTAACCACTGAGCTATAGACACGGAGCCAAAACACAAATTCTTATAGAAACTAGTAATCCCAAATCATTAGCTCCCTTATGGGACCTTCTCCTTCATCAACTGCCTGTGTTTTCTACAGAAAATGGGTTTAGTATTTGTGGCTCAAGCGGCTAAGGCGCCAGCCACATACACCTGAGCTGGCGGGTTCAAATCCAGCCTGGGCCCGCCAAACAACAATGATGGCTGCAACCAAAAAATAGCCAGGCGTTGTGGCGGGTGCCTATAGTCCCAGCTACTTGGGAGGCTGGGACAAAAGAATCGCTTGAGCCCAGGAGTTGGAGGTTGCTGTGAGCTGTGGTGCCATAGCACTCTACCCAGGGCAACAGCTTGAGGCTCTGTCTCAAAAAAAAAAAAAAAAGGAAAGAAAATGTGTTCTGGTTGAAGTAGGGTTATGCTATTGACCTCAAGTTCTTTTGGAGATGATTTTAAAGCACTTCTTTAGTAGAACCTTACAGGCCTAAATAAGACAAGCTGTTTTCCACTAAATTTGTAAGTTTCATGTTTTGTTTTGAGTCTCACATTGTCAGCCTGGGTTGTCACCCTATGGCATCACAGCTCACAGCAACCTCAAACTTTTGGGTTCAATTGATCCTCTTGTCTTAGCCTCCCAAGTAGCTGGGACTACAGGTATCTGCCACAATGCCCAGCTAGTTTTTCTATTTTCAATAGAGACAGGGTCTTGCTCTTGCTCAGGCTGTCGTCAAACTCCTGAGCTCAAGTAATCTACCTGCCTCAGCCTCCCAAAGTGCTATGGTTACAGGCGTGAGGCACCGGGCCTGGTAATTTGTAAGTTTTCGATGTTAAAGAGAGGTGTATCTGCTTGTTCCTTATTTTATCTTTGCCACTTCATGTTGTCCCAATGTGGGCTAAGCATTGGGAAAAGATAGTAACACAGAAAAGGAGCCCCAAGATGCCACGGAACAGTCCAGACACTCAGCAGTTTCATGAACTAGTGTCAGGACCAGAGCGATGCTCACAGGGATAAACAAGTCATACAAGCATCAGGAAAGATGAGGACTAAATCACGAGCCACAGTGACAGACGGGAGACTCCAGGCATTGTTCCCTGAAGGCCTAGTGAAATTTGCCAAGATCCCTCGACTCAAAGAGTGTTGTGTTCATTTCAGGATCTCCCATAGCCCAGACGGAAATAGGAAGCCTTCAGGGTAGAAGGAGGCAAATACTATGAGTGAAGTGGAAAGGAATAAACAAAGGCTGTGGAAGTTGATTTCACAACTGGAAATGGTGAAGACCAGGCCATTTTGGGGAAAAAAAAAAATCTTTGCTGTTGTAATACACGCTTGCATAAATGTTTGTTGTAGAAGTAATTTATGTGTATGATGACAGATGAGGGTAAAGTGGAAAAATCTCACAAGAATATTGAAGCCTCTTTGGGCTTAACCCTATGCCTTCTTTTGATTGGAAGGGATTGGGGATGTTGAAGATTATTCTCATTCATTCTTTCACCTGCAGAGAGGTGTCCGATTGGATTGCCTGTGTCGCGGACTTCCATTTCCACAAGCAGAAATTGGAAGAGGAAAATAATAAGATAAAGTTGGCGTTAGAAACTTTGGAGGAAACTAACAGCCAGTTGTCAGAGGACTGCGCAGGACTGCGCCTTCAGATTAAAAGGTGAGCCACAGGGGGGCACTGCCTGCTGGGAGCTTTCAGTTCTCTTTTAAATCTTTTCCTTTTTTAATTGAGATATTCACATAGCAAAAATTCATTCTTTTAAATTCTACCATTCATTGTTTTTAAGTATAGTCTCAAGGCCATACAATCATCATTATCCAATTTTACATTTTCTTTTTTTTTTTGCAGTTTTTGGCTGGCACCGGGTTTGAACCTGCCACCTCCGGCATATGGGGCCCGTGCCGTACTCCTTTGAGCCACAGGCACCACCCCCCAATTTTACATTTTCATCACCCCATCCCTACCAGCAGCCACTCCCTGTTTCCCACTCCCACCCCCAGGCCCTGGAAACCACTATTGTACGTTCTGTTCTATAGATCCGCCTATTCCAGACACTTCATAAATGTGGGATTATGTAATATGTGGCCTTTTGTGTCTGGCGTATTTCACTTGCGTAATGTTTTTAAATGGTTTGTCCATGTTGTAGTAAGTATATTACCACCTCATTTCTTTTTATGGCTGAATAAATGTGGACATTTGGGTTGTATCTACTTTTTGGCTGTGTCTGTCTTTTTGGCTATCGTGAATAGTGCTGCTGTGAACATTTGTGCCCTAGTTTTGAGTGGACATAGGTTTCACCTAAAGCATTCTCACCCTCAAAAAATTTGGCCTTGTCCAGTCTAGCATCTAAACCTATCTTATAGTCAAAAATGCTTATCACAAGTTCTCTCCATTCCACAGCAAGCTTATTTATTATTTAATTGAAGTGTAACAATTCAAAGTTTCTTTAACAAAACTGCTTTGGGTGAATGTGCTGGGCAGGATTTTTTGTTTGCAAGTGCTCAAAGCTGATTCTGGTTAATTTGGGGTATCAAGAGATACTATATTAGAAAGGAATTGAGTAAATCACAAAATGGACAGAAAGCCTGGAGAATGTGGATTGGCAACCAGAGTGTCATTAACTAGAAAATTAGACCATGCACCATCCTCTTTTCTCCTTCCCCTAATCCTTCATGAAGAGCCTCGGTCTCCTTTGGACTATCACAGTACTTTTCTGGTACTGCGCAGTGATCCTGCTGTATCTAATTTGTCTTTCACATTAACTGTGAGCTTGTGGATGGGAGGAATTAAGTCTTATTCATTCTGGTTACCCTAGTATTTAGCGGATCTTCTACCATAGAGAAAGTAGGGGTTGGAGAAGGGGAGAATAGAGGGGAAAAGCAACAAATATATTCCTGAAGCTGAAAATGTGGAGGGCCCTTTGAAATCCATCATTGACCAAATCACGTAGCTCTTTCCTCCTACTAAAAAGATGTAACATGAGTTCATATTCCTTTCAGTTGTCTACCAACCAGCAACCTTTGTTTCTTTTGGTTCCCGGCATACTGTGTTGTACGATGACTATCTTATGCCTTGCTAGAGTCTAAGCTCCAGGCAGTTAGCACTCTTGCACTTGGGTCACTTTGGCCTTTTCAATGCCTAGTACAATGCCTGACACACAGTTAGACCTCGGTAAATATTTATGCAATGCTCAATGTCATTTCTTAGTAATGAAAAAATCGTTATCTTCTTTGAGGTCTTCAGAGAGCAATAGGGGGAGAGAGAAATAGGTAATCCCATGATAAGGATTAGCATAATTCATTTAATCAATTTTCCATTGATGGACATTTAGGTTGTTTCCAATGCTCTGTTATTATAAATAATGCTATCATAAACTTCTTTATAGAATATATCACATAAAGGCTGCTGGCAACTATTTGTTTGGTTGTCATCTCCCTCAGTCCTCTGTAAGCTCTGTGAAGGCAAAGACCACGTCTCTCTTGTCTGCTCTTACAGCCTCCACGCAGAGTTCACATCTAGAATGTAGAATCACTCAATAAATGTTTGTGGAATGCCATTAACTAATATTAACTAATAAGAACTCATGTTACATCTTTTTAGTAGGAGGGAAGAGCTACATGATTCGGTCAATGATGGATTTCAAAGGGCCCTCCACATTTTCAGCTTCAGGAATATATTTGTTGCTTTTCCCCTCTATTCTCCCCTTCTCCAACCCCTACTTTCCTTCCAATTGCTTACAAATTCCTTCCCTTTCCAAGGACTGTGAAAGATCATGGGTGTATTTTTATGATTGTGGGCATCTGGTTTAAGCCTTTCGTGGTTTTTTAACTGGAGTCCAAAAATAGTCCTCGTCTTTACTTAGTGCCTTTGACGGTTATATTTGAGGTTTTGCTCATGGCCTTCTCCCCTCCCCTCCTCCCACAGTGCCCACCAGGCTATTATGAGAACAAATCTGTTAAAAGAAGAACTGGAGGAACTGAAACTAAGCGTGAATGCTTCAGAAGAGCAGAAGGCCATGACGGTAGCCCAGAACAAACAATTAGTAAGTCATCAAGGACTTTGACATTGGCATATACTTTATATAACCAACATGCAAGAGGGCTTATGTGGGGCAAAACTTGTCCTTAGGCTGATAAACTAATTGGTAAAGCCTTAGACGTGTAAAGCCAGGTAGGATAAAAAAATCTGTTTTCCTTTCGAATCAAGATTAAAATTCCTTAGAAGTTTCTCAGTCATGTTCACAATGGTTTGTGAAGATCTACAAACATCTTTGGAATGCCTCCTGAAATTGGTAGGTGAATTCATAAGTCCCTGATTCTAATACTTGAATTAAAAATTTTTTTCTCTAAAAAAAAGTTTTTTCTCTGTCAAATGTTCGTATTTCTCTTAGATTAAAAAATAAATCAACTTCTCTCAGTACTTGCTGGTTGCTGAGAAGCTCCATACCTCATTGCTTACACTGAATGAACACAGGCTTATAACTTAGAGCCAGTCATTTAGACTAAGCTTTAACTCAAACACCAGAGAGGTGACCATTTTTATTGAAAATATTCAACTGTTATCTAGAGCATTAGAAGTGATCTTCAAAGCTCTGATAAATTCTAGCAGTATAAACCATGGTGAGGGACAACTTGAAGTCATTCAGGCTATTCTGTTTCTAAATATCCTTTAGAAAGCTGTTTTCAGAGTCTGTCTATAAGTCATTGGGAGGCTTGGTTTTAGGACTGTTTTAGTCACCTGTGACCTCCCACAACCAGCTTCATTTAGCTTAGCTCTTACCTCAATAATAAAGTGTGGGGACCAGACCATTGAACATTAGGTGCTCTGGGACTCTGCAAGTCTCTATGGGTGCATCATAGGAAAGATTCAGTAGAGGACCCCTGAGGAGCTTCTAACCAGAGGACGTGCAGAGACCAGATCAAGAGCCCACACTTGGCAGTCAGACTGCCTGCATTCACGTCCTCCCTCCAAGGGCGTTGTGAGTTTAGCCCTGCCAGGGACCCACTCTGAGACTCTATGTCTAGATCATAGAGTATTATGGAGATGATGTAGTTGTTGTTAATCTAGTTAAAGAACATAAACTCCATGTCTAAATCATAAGAGTCATATGGAGATGATGTAGTTGATGTAGTTGTTGGATCTCCTAGATCAAATGGAGATGATGTAGTTGCTGTTAACCCCTGAAATTTGAACTTTACCTTAGAAATGCAAACAATGTGACCTAATTATTTATACCTTGATTAATCTGAGATAAAAAAATAAACATAAAAAGTAAAAATATATATTTAAAAAATGGAGATGATGCTACCACCTACCTAGGGCTGGGAGGGGTGAAGACATGGAAGGCATTCAGTGCCTTTGTCTTGTAACATTAAAAGGTTAACTGCTACTGATGAAAGTGTCAAGCCCTAGACGCGCAATCGTAGTCACTTACATTTTGTGATATTTTATAATTTCAAAAGGATTTTTAATGTTTTATTGCACTGGTAGCCATAGAAATTCTATGAGGTAGGAACAGAAGTTGCTACATCTTCGTGTATTTGAAAAAAATTTTAATACAGCGATCAAGTCCAGAGATGTTTTAATCAGTCAATTGGCTAGTAAAGGGTAGAGCAAAATGAACCATCCTGTTGGGTATGTACTTCAAAACATAGTGTGTCCATGATGAAAACAGACAATGTTATTTATCTGTCAATACTTTAAAATTGGTAGAGCTAGAATCAAGCTCTTGTATTCTGATTTTAAGCACATAGGGGTATGTATATGTGCATTTGTCTAATGTCAGTGAAATCCTAAACTGGGATGTTTTCCCTTTGATTTTTATATAATAAAGGTAATACCTGTTTATAAAAATAAGAAAATGCACATTAGCAAAGAAAATAATTCTACAAAATTCTTACTGTGACCGTTTTGGCACATGTCCTAGAACATATTTTTATTCTCGTGGTTCTGAATTTGAGGCTGTTCATTATAAAATAGTTTTTGATGTTCATATGTTGTGGTGATGTTGAATCCGAGAATATCTACCACTTCAGTTAAAAAGCTAAAACTCTGATTTCTTTCTTTTTCTTTCTTTTGAGACAGTCTCACTACCTCACTCTTGGTAGAGTGCTGTGGCATCACAGCTCACAGTAACCTCAAATTCTTGGGCTTAAGCGATTCTCTTGCCTCAGCCTCCCAAGTAGCTGGGACTACAGGTGCCCGCCACAATGCCTGGCTATGTTTTTGTTGCAGTTGTCCTTGTTGTTTAGCAGGCCTGGGCCGGGTTCGAACCCGCCACCCTTGGTGCATGTGGCCAGCGCCATAACCACTGTGGTATGGGCGCCAAGCCTAGAACTCTGATTTCAAAATTCTACTGAAAAAGCCAAGCTTTCAACTACCTGTTATAAATGGATAAATAAATGGCAAAGTAGCAGAGAAAGGAGCCAGCTTGTTCCTTTTTTGGTTTTCATCTTTTCTTTCGTAACTACTACAGTTACATTGAGTCAAGGAGAGGAGTAACTTCTCACAGATCCCCAGGAAACTGCAAGGACAAGAGCGACACCCCCCCACACCGAAAATATTTTCAAATTAGGCTCATTTGTGATATGTGTGTGTCACTTTTAAAATTGATAAAAGGAAAGAATGCCAATAGCTTTGGAGGTATTTTCATAAATGTCTTAAATAATTTTTCATTATTTTTCTCACAATGAATTAGGAGATAGAAAACCGGGCTCTGATTCTTAAGATTCGTATTCTACAGGAAGAGGTATGTGGAAATCATTAAACATGGGGGTAGACAAACATGGATGTCATTTGATCATGGGTTATAACTCTGGATTAAATAAAAAGCATGCAAATACAGGGTGGACATAAAGTTCATGTGTAATTTACTATGTTAAAGTATTTTAAATTGCACGTGAACTTTATGTCCACTCTGTATCGAGGGTCCTGGGGTCCAAAGAGCGGGTTGATTTGTCCAATTGCAAATGAGGAAGGAGGGGGTAGGATTTTTTCTTTTTCCTTTTATTAAGTTGTATCTGGGCAGAGGTATCTTATTACTTTTGAAATCACCCATGGAAAAAGTGGCATTTAAGAAATTCAGATTTAGAATAAAATGAAGTTATTCTATCCAAAAAATATTCAAATCACAAAAGAAAGCATAAATGTGATCTAATAATTTTCCATTATTATTTCATTGAATGAGGTGGCAAAAGTCTTGAGTCTAAAATTCATACTTTAAATACACTGTGAAAGCATGACCTTGGACAGCTATTTATTTTTTTCTGGGGCAGCAATACCTATTTGATACAGTTATTTTGGAATTAACATAATTCATATGAAGCTTTTTGGTAAACAATAATGTACCTTATAAATGTTAGAAAATGTTGGCTCAGTGCCTATAGCTTAGCAGCTAGGGCACCAGCCACGTACACCAGCCACAGGGCTGAAAGGTTCAAACCCAGCCTGAGCCTGCCAAACAACAAAGACAACTACAACAACAACAACAAAATAGCTGGGCGTTGTGGTGGGCACCTGTAGTCCCAGCTATTTGGGAGGCTGAGGCAAGAGAATCGCTTAACCCAAAAGTTTGAGGTTGCTGTGAGCTGCATCACCACAGCACTCTACCAAGGGCGACATAGTGAGACTCAAAAAAAAGAAAGAAATGTTAGTATAATAGTATAATTTCTAAAAAAAAAAAAAAAAAAGGCAATGATTCTTTGCAATATATTTTTTCAAGCAACAGAAAGCACTGAAAGAACAGGTCACCAAGAAAATTTACAAAAAGTAAAGTTCTATACTGAAGGCAAAATTCCCTATAGATATGCTTTAAACATTAAGTATTACACAAGTTTTAAATTTTGGTTTTATAGTAAATATAAGACTGTCAGAAGTATATGTTAAGCTGTGCTGAACAATCTTGTTTGAACAAGTTATTCAAACTGCAGGCCAAGTGGATATTAAAAATATTTCATAGTGGATTGAAAAGAAACACTTCAGATGGGAAAGAAGCTTATATTAGATTCAGACACATGATAGCTGCAGTGCCAGATTTTTGTGAAACTAGTGCCTTATAATCAAACTCCTAATGTAAGATATTTTTCTCTTCGTATTTAAATGAGTAAAGAACATCAAAGAATTGTACCAAACCAGTTGGGAAGAGATGGAAGGAAGATAGATTGAAAACCCTTCATTATAAGGTAGCGTTGTAATGATTGGTTTACATTAGAAAACGCACGTGAGTGTTGCTGCTGCTGCTGCTAAGATTCTTTTGGGAAGGAAAAATCCGGTGCATTGTGAAGAGAAGCAGCCCAGCAGTTTGGGTAGTGATTCACTTCCCTTCGTTTGTTCAACACCTATTCACTGGAAGACCTCTGTGCAGGCGCTGCTCCCGTGCTGAATGCACAAGCTCACGCAAACGGCCCACGTGGTACTAGTGGGTTAGATTGTGTACGAGCTACAGGAAAAGAGAGACGGAACAGAATGAGGAGGAGGGGAGTGCGGTGGAAAGTAGGGTGGTTAGGAAAAGCAGCACTGTGAAGCTAATTCTTTGGTTATAAACTGGAAAGGAGTTCTATCTGTGAAAGAGCCCCCCAGACAGAAGAAAGAGCCAGCTCAAGGTTGTAAGGCTGCCGCCTGGCTGCTATTCTGGAGGGACAGCAAGGCTGGTGTATCTGGAGCAGAGTGAACAAGTTAGCAAGAGATGAGGGCCCAGAACTGCACGCACGGGTCTTTTGCAGGCTTTTTTTCTTTTCTCTTTTCTTTTTCCTTTTTTCCCCCTCACGAAGTGAGATAGGAACCATTAAAGGGTTTTGAGTAGAGGAGTCATATGATCTAATTTCTGTTTTAACAAGATAAGTCTGGCCGCTGGGTCTGGAATCTGCTGTAATGGAGTCAGTCAAAAGCTGATGGGGACTCGGACTGAACAGTCACAGTGGAGGTGGACAGAAATGTTTGGAAATACTTTATAATATATCCAAAGATGTTTATTATATATTCAGGTAATATGGAAACCCTCTTCTGATTGTTTGTCTCAGTGAAATACAAAACAATGTTATCAGCTGGGAGTGAGGATGTTGGAAGAGGTATTGGAAATCTAAGGAAAGAAAAGGGAAGATCTGGTCTGGGAGTGGGAAAACTTTTGTAAAGTATCTACCTAAATATTTTATTATTATTGTTATTAGTTATTTTTTGAGACATAGTCCCACTCTGTCACCCTGGGTAGAATGCTGTGGCATCATCATATCTCACAGCAACCTCAAACTCTTGGGCTCAAGCGATCCTCTTGCTTCAGCCTCCTGAGTAGCTGGGACTACAGGCGCCCACCACAACACCTGGCTATATTTAGAGACGGGGTCTCACTCTTGCTTGGGCTGATCTGGAACTCCTGAGCTCAAGCAGTCTACCCACCTCGTCCTCCCAGAGTGCTAGGAGTACAAATGTGAGTCACTGTACACCCAGCCCTTTCTATTATTTATTATTATTATTATTATTATTATTATATTTTATTTTGAGACAGAGTCTCACTCTGGCCCCCTGGTCTAGAAAGCCATGGCCTCAGCCTAGCTCACAGCAACATCTAACTATTGGGTTCAAGTGATCCTTCTGCCTCAGCTTTCCAAGTAGCTGGGACTATGGCTGGCTACTTTTTCTATTTTTACTAGAGACAAGGATCTCACTCTCACTCAGGCTGCTCTCAGTCTCCTGAGCTCAAGAAATTTGCCTACCTCAGTCTCCCAGAGTGTTAGGATTACAGGTATGAGCCACACCCAGCGATAGTAAATATTTTTAGGCCTTTGCTACAACTGTTTACCTTTCCCTTAGTTAAGCAGGCATAGACATATATATAAACAAATGAGCACAGCTGTGCTCTAATAAAACTTTATTTATAAAAAAAGTGGTCAGCTGGGCGGTGCCTGTAGCTCAGTGAGTAGGGCGCCGGCCCCATATGCCAAGGGTGGCGGGTTCAAACCCAGCCCCAGCCAAACTGCAACAACAAAAAAAAATAGCCGGGTGTTGTGGCGGGCGCCTGTAGTCCCAGCTGCTCGGGAGGCTGAGGCAAGAGAATCGCGTAAGCCCAAGAGTTAGAGGTTGCTGTGAGCCGTGTGACGCCACGGCACTCTACCCGAAGGCGGTACAGGGAGACTCTGTCTCTACAAAAAAAAAAAAAAAGTGGTCAGCTACATTTGACCTTTGGAAGTGAGCATATGCTTTAGGAAAATGGCATTGTGAAAGTACCAGGATTATGTGATGTAATCACCAATACATGTTGAGGTTAAAGGACATGAATTTAATGTGTGACCTGTCCCTTTTTTCTTTAATCATGCTTATCTGAAAAGGTGTTGGCATGGAGTGGGTGGCAAGCAGATTTAAGTAAACACTAAGCAGCAGGGGTTAGGTAAGGGAATTGAGGTGTGTGGAAGGGGGTGGGTATCAGGACTGACTATGGAAGAATTTAAGCTGAGTAAAGAGGAGATTGAGTTCATGGGAAGGTTGAAGGATAATGAAAAGTTGGTGGGATCAATGGATTGCAGGTTCCAGTGGGGACCAAAGGTTTGTTGGTGCTGGGGAAGTCATCTGGAAAGATAAGAGGTGGTGGTTGAGAAATGAGATGCTTACAATAGTTAGGATAACGGTGGGGTCCCAGTTACTGGTAAGAACAAGTTTGAACTTAGGGCTTCTCATGAGAGTGAGTAGCGGAGGTGGATGAAAACTCAGAAGGCAATGCTGAAAGTATTCCCAGATGGTCGCGTCATTTCTGCATGAAGTCCAGAGCAGTGTTTTCCAACCTCCTTTATCTCACGGCACACTTGAACCTATAGTTAAACGTCAGAGGCGCCCTTAAATTATGTTGATCAAAACAAGAGTAAAAAGATGAATATACTTACTGTGCTTTGAACTTCTTTCAAAAATAATTTAATTGATGATTTAAAAAATTTTTCACAACACACCTGAGATTCCCTGATGGCGCACTGGTAGAAAAATGGTCTAAAGTTTTATCCCTTAGTTTAAAACGTTAATGATGAAAATACTGCTTCCTTAAAGAAATTTTGATCACGATACTCTTTTATTTTTCTTGGTGCTAAATATAAAAATGCTCTCTTCTTTTATGTTAGAACATTAAGGGCATCGTGGATATAGACAGACTGGAAAAGAGGATTGAGGAATTGTCTAAGACCGAGGCAGAGCGCCAAGTAAGCACTTCCCAAATACGGGCAAAATATTTTTCTGTCAAATTAATCTTATTCTCTGATGATGTATGCGACTCATTGACAAAGTAATCTTTGAAATTTGTACTTTTCCTAATGTCTGAATTATATAAAAGACAGTTTCTTTTTCTTGGTAGCAGCTTTACGGATACATAATTCACACGTGCCTTAAGTATACAAGGCATTTATCTAATATGGTCACAGTTGTGCAATTATTACCAAAATCAAGTTTAAAGCATTTTTCTTACCCCCAGTCAACCCCCTTCAGCAGGAACGCCTCTTACCATCCTTTCCCCAGCCCTACGCAGCCACTCATTTATTTTCTGTCTCTACAGATGAATCAGTTCTGGATGTTTCATGCACATAGAACCATACAATGTACAGTCTTTTGTGACTGGCTTTTCTCACTTAGCATGATGCCTTCCGGGTTGTCTATATAATAGCCCATATCAGTACTTCATTCTTTCTATTGCTGGATAATACTCCCTTGTATGGATATAGCACATTTTGTTCATCAGTTGGTGGGCATTTGGGCTGTTTCCACTTTTTGGTCCTTATGAATAGCTGCTATGAACATTAGTACATAAATTATTTTTATTCATGTATTTTTTTTATTGAGACAGAGTTTCATTTTGTCGCCCTCTGTAGAGTACTGTAGCATCACAGCTCACAGCAACCTCAAACTCTTGGGCTCAAACAATTCTCTTGCCTCAGCCTCCCTAGTAGCTGGGACTACAGGTGCCTGCTGCAATGCCTGGTTATTTTTTTGTGATTTTTTTTGGCCGGGGCTGGGTTTGAACCTGCCACCTCTGGCATATGGGACCGGCGCCCTACTCCTTGAGCCACAGGCACCGCCCATTGCCTGGCTATTTTTTGTTTGTTTAGCTGGCCTGAACCAGGTTTGAACCTACCAGCCCTGGTGCATGGGGCCAGCGCCCTAACCACTGAGTTACAGGAGAACCCAGTATACAAATTTATATATATATATATATAAATGTGTTTTCATTTCTCTTGAGTATATACCTAGGTGTAGAATTATTGGGTCCTGACGCAGCTCTATGTTTAACCTTTTGAGGAACTGCCAGACTGTTTTCCAAAGTCGCTGCTCCATTTTATGTTCCACCAGCTTCATATGAGGGTTCAAATTTATCTACATCCTTATTAACACTCACTATTTATCTTTTTGATCATAGTGGCAATTTCTAATTTAACAGTATCTGATTTTGTAAATCCCAGGTCAGGAAAGATTTCACATATTGTATCTTCTTTATGCTGAAAATGAGAGAGAGCGGAAAAACAAAATGTATCTGGGATTAAATTAAGTAATAATACCTTACAAAAACATTTGCTTCTATATTATATCTGTTTAGTACCTATTTTTATCTGACATATGTTCTTATCAGAAAACAGTGGACAAGGCTCAGCGTCCATAGCTCAGTGGTTAGGGCACTGGTCATGTGCACCAGGGCTGGCGGGTTCGAACCTGGCCCGGGCCTGCTAAACAACAATGACAGTAACAACAAAAATACCCGGGCATTGTCGTGGGTGCCTATAGTCCCAGCTACTTGGGAGGCTGAGGCAAGAGAATTGCTTAAGCCCAAGAACTGGAGATTGCTGTGAGCTACACCATGGCACTCTACTGAGGGTGACATAGTGAGACTCTGTCTCAAAAAACAAAAGCAAAAAACAGTGGACAAGTATTAGTAAGTTCATGAATTTGTGTCATGTTCATTGTCATCCCCAATGGTTTATTTGAGCAATATTTTTTTGTTATTGTACATGCCTGAAACAAAGTAGTTAAATATCTATATGTGAAATTGGCCAGTTTCCTGGCAGAAACCAACCAAAATCTTGCTGTGTGTATGTAATGTGTGTAAAGCAACAGTTATAACTTAGACATTAAAATTACATTAAAATTAGTTCTGTGTGGGGAATAGCTGTGTTTGGAAAACACAACTGCAATAATCTAGTGGCAAGAGCTGGAAGACATGGGTGTAGACCCTGTCTTCTCTACTGAAGAGTTTTCTAGCCTCAAACAAGTTTTAAGTCTCAGTTTTCTCATCTACTAAATGGGTATGATAGTTCTACCTATTCCACAAGCTTATTGGAAACTCAGATGATGATGTGATCATAACCAAGGTATGCAAGTACAATGATAATTCTGCTTCTGACTATGCTGATTAGTTTTTACAGGTTTTCAATACAGTCAACAGACGTATTTATCATTTGTGTGTGGAAGCATGTGCCACCAAGCTTGCTTTCGATTTGAATAAACTGCATATATATATATAAGGAAAATAAATACATCTCTAATATTTACCTTGCTCAAAGAAGCGTGAACATTTTTAAATTAGGTTTTAAAAAGAGGAAGTGTCATCTGTTTGTCTTCATGGAATCCATGTTTAGGTCCTATCCAGATTTTCACTTTCACCGAAAAAGTGAAATTCTGTACCGTTTCTATTATATAAAGTGTAGAGTAGAGGGACGGGCACTTGGCTGGGTCTGTAGACTCACGCAAGGCCGAGTCCCCAGACAGTGGTGAGTTTCGGTTTTCTCTCTGATAAAGTCCGGGCCATGACCCACCTCCGGCAATGTTATGAGGCTTCCCAAAGCATGAACTTCCCTCAATGTGCTTCTTTCCAGATGCAGTTACACACATACGAGAACATGTTACTTAATAAAGATGCAGGTTTGCAGAAGGTTGGTACTGTTCTTTCCGTGAAAGCCTGCAGGATTGGCTATTTCTCTCCGAATCACCAAGAGAATGGTCATTTGTGTAATTTGATCCTAGTAACAGATCAGATTCTAGTATCGTGTCAGAGTTTCCTTTATAGCACTTCACCAAAATGTTCTTCTGAGTGAAGAATAAGTCTGAACATATTCTCTCTAAGTGCCGGTGGTGTTCAGCTACATGTGCAACAGATACCAGTATGCCAATCTACCTGTCACTGGCTGGATGCTAGTGAGGTTGTTTTAATTTATCGGAATACAAATGACTATGCAGCCATTCATTTGGGGGAAGAAGAAGAATATTACCCAAATTATTTGCTACCTAATTTTATTAATTTATAGACACATAGATATTCTATTTGTTCTTTTTTTTCTTTTTTTTTTTTTTTTTGTAGAGACAGAGTCTCACTTTATGCCCCTTGGTAGAGTGCTGTGGCCTCACACAGCTCACAGCAACCTCCAACTCCTGGGCTTAAGTGATTTTCTTGCCTCAGCCTCCCGAGTAGCTGGGACTACAGGTGCCCGCCACAGCACCCGGCTATTTTTTTGTTGCAGTTTGGCCAGGGCTGGGTTTGAACCCACCGCCCTCAGTATATGGGGCCGGTGCCTTACTGACTGAGCCACAGGCACCGCCCTCTATTTGTTCTTACATCTTATGATCATAGCCTATCAGGCCACCAAAGATGCTGGCTATAGAGATGCTGATTATAGAGGCTTTAAGCGACAGGGAAGAATACTGCCTAATTTAATAAACTTCTCAGTCTAAGACAGGGAAGTGAGGACAGCGGTATCTGCCACTCTTTTCCCTGCATGTTATGAAGTTTCAAAGGAGGCATTCACAGGTTGTAGACTCTGACCAGGATACTGACTATTGCACAAACTTTAATTCTTTATTTTTTTCTAAAGGCTTCCATGGTTTAATATACTAAGTTTATCTATTCAGGATGGGTGTTCTCTGAAGGGTAATATTGTCAGAAGAGTGGCTACTTAGTTCCTCCCTAACTCTGGGCTTCCCACCATTCTGCACTCCTGCCCAGCATCCATTAGGTAGTGACCGAATACCTGCCATGAGCCAGGTACCATGCTTGTCACAGGATAAAATTATGGAGCAGGGCTGGGTGTGATGGCTCATACCTATAATTGCAGCACTCTGGGAGGCTGAGGTGGGAGGATCCCTTGAGCTCAGGCTAGCTCAAGGCTAGTTTAAGACTAGCCTGAGCAAAAGCAAAACCTGAGTCTCTACTAAAAATAGAAAAGTTAGCCAGGTATTATGGCAGGCACCTGTCGTCCCATGTACTCAGGAGGCTGGGGCAGGAGGATTACTAGAGCCTAGGAGTTTGAGGTTGCTGTGAGCCAGGCTGATGCCATGGCACTCTAGACTGGGTAACAGAGGCAGACTCTTGTCTCAACAACAATAACAAAAAATTATAGATCGGGGGTGGGTGCACGTCTATAATCTCAGCATTTTGTGAGGTCTTTTGGAAGGCCAAGAAAGGAGGATTGCCTGAGGCCAGGCTGAGCAACACATCAATACTCTACCACTATAAAAAATAAATAGGGTGGCGCACGGGGCTCAAAGGAGTAGGGCACCAGCCCATATACCGGAGGTGGGTTCAAACATAGCCCCGGCCAAAAAACTGCAAAAATTAAATAAATAAATAAAAATAATAATAATAAAGGATCTTAGCTCTTCAAAAAAAATAGATCAGACTTTCACTACCTATACCTTCTGGCTTTATATTACAAAACAATAATTTTTTTTTTTTGTAGAGACAGAGTCTCACTTTATGGCCCTCGGTAGAGTGCCGTGGCCTCACACAGCTCACAGCAACCTCCAACTCCTGGGCTTAAGCGATTCTCCTGCCTCAGCCTCCCAAGCAGCTGGGACCACAGGCGCCCGCCACAACGCCCAGCCATTTTTTGGCTGCAGTTTGGCCAGGGCCAGGCTTGAACCTGCCACCCTCGGTATATGGGGCCGGTGCCTTACCAACTTGAGCCATAGGCGCCACCCACAAAACAATAATTTTAAGGAAGTATCCAGAACTAGATGAAATTGAGTGTCTTTATTTTGTTGGTCATTTGTAAGTAAAGACTGATTTTTTTTTTTTTTTTTTGTAGAGACAGAGTCTCACTTTATGGCCCTCGGTAGAGTGCCGTGGCCTCACACAGCTCACAGCAACCTCCAACTCCTGGGCTTAAGCGATTCTGTTGCCTCAGCCTCCCAAGTAGCTGGGACTACAGGTGCCCGCCACAACGCCCCGCTATTTTTTGGTTGCAGTTTGGCTGGGGCCGGGCTTGAACCCGCCACCCTCAGTATATGGGGCCGGCGCCTTACTGACTGAGCCACAGGTGCCGCCCAAGACTGATTTTTTTTTTAAATGCTTTGTGATAATTTTAATCTGTGCTTAGAATCACTTTTTATAGTTTGGTTCTGTTGGGCCAAACAAACACAAAACACAATGACACCGATTAGATATTGGTACGTAGTTCTATACTTCTTGTGTGTTTTGACTGAAAACTGGTTCAGTTTTCAAATAGAGAAACTGAGAAACAATCTCATGGTAATTGGATATTTATAATTCTTCTCTGGTTCACATTGATAATCTTATGTGACTTGGTAGACACATTGCTTTTCTTGCTATTCATTTCCCTCTACTTTTCAGAAGGATTTACATATAGAAGAACTTAAGTCAACCATCATAGAATGTGGAAGCATTATAGAGGTATACCTATTATTAATTATTATTATAACTAATCTTACAGCTTGCAAGGTGGGCTTGTTCAAGGTAAATGTAAATTCCCCACTAGAGTAATATGTACAGCCTTAATGTTGTGTGTGATTCCAGAATTTACGAGGTGATAAAAACAAATTGGCTCAAGAATTACAGCACTTGCAACAGGAGCTCATCATGTGAGTACAGTGCAGCCCCTGCCAGCCCCCCACCCCCCTGCCCTGTACTCTGTTATGGGCCAACAGAGCTGGTGCGCTTCCTTGTAAGTGCCACGCTCTTTTCTTCTGTACTATCGTATGTGATATTTTCTCTTCTTTGTCCATGAGAACTCCTCTGTGAGTTTTCTGTGACCCTCCCAGATTGTCTCAGTCACTTTGGTGTGCTGTGAGTAAGTACCATGAACTGGGTGGCTTCCACGCCAGACATTTATTTCTCACAGTTCTGGGGGCTGGATGCCCAATCAGGGAACCAATAGTGTTGGTGAGAGCCCTCTCCTGGGTTGCAGACTGCTGTCTTCTCCTTGTTTTTTCACAGAGACTAGCTAATCCTTTCATCTCTTCTTATAAGGACACTAATCCCATTCATGAAGGCTCTACCCTAAAACCCTAATTACCTTCCAAGGGCTCCATCTCCCTATATCATCATATTGAGGTTAGGATTTCAACATTTGTATCTGGGGGTGAGTGCAAACATTCACTTCATGACATTGATTTTCCCTTGCTCTTCCCTTACCTTGAGATTAAATAACCGTTTTGAATATAAGTATGGCGCGTTGTTCTCACCTCTTTCTTTTTTTTTTTTTTATTGTTGGGGATTCATTGAGGGTACAATAAGCCAGGTTACACTGATTGCAATTGTTAGGTAAAGTCCCTCTTGCAATCATGTCTTGCTGTTCTCACCTCTTTCTTAACACACACCACCTTTATTACAAATATTCATTTCCAATTGCGTGTGATATACTGGTCCAGGGTCTGCAGGAGTCACTCGGGTAACAAAAATGAGTAAATCCCATATGCACAGTATGCACACAACTACATTATGTGAATGGCAGACAAGAGAAGCGCATTACCCAAATAAAGGGGGGCTAGTCTGCTCGGCTCCCAGCCAGTTATAATGTCAAGACTACATGGACTTATCTTGTAAGAAAAGCCAGAAATCCTGATTTTTTTTAGTGCAATATTATAATATTTAGCTGTAGTCTCCAATTACTATTAGAGACAAAGTCTCACTTTGTCACCCTGGTAGAGTGCTGTGGCGTCACAGCTCACAGCAACCTCCAGCTCTTGGGCTTAGGCGATTCTCTTGTCTTCCAAGTAGCTGGGACTACAGGCACCTGCCACAATGCCTGGCTATTTTTTTGCTGCAGTTTTGTCCAGGGCCGGGTTTGAACCTGCCACCCTCAGTATATGGGGCCGGCACCCTACCTACTGAGCCACAGGTGCTGCCCCTCCAATTCTTTTTTTTTTTTTTTTTTCTTTTAAGAAAAAAGCATGGCCTACTTGTCTGTAATGACCTAATGTCACTCATCTGAGCAGCTCCTGGAGGATGAGACTATTTCTTTCTCCTCTCCACATTACCAAGCACCTTATACAATCCTTGGTACACAGGAGTGCTATCTGGTGATAAAGGAACCCTATTCTGGTGACTTGAAATGTAACATGGGAGGCACACCTGACTACATTGGGAGACTGTTTTTGTCCTTTCTAGAAATGGGATCCAGTGGGATGTTAGTGGACAACGTAAGAGTGTCATCTCTGAAGAAAAATCCCTACATTATGAACTCCTTCTTGCTCAGTCTGAAGAGGTAGGTAATTATAATGTGATGGAAAATGTTGAAAAATACCCATGTGATAACTTACTAAAGTGTGGACCTTACTTAATGTGAACACAAGGTACATAGCTTGCCAAAAACCACCAGGAATATGTTGAGGGAGTCTTATAATAATTTTTAGAATCCAAGTCTAAAGTCTCTTAGCCTGAGGGAAGGAACAGTTTTCAAGTTATAGCCAAAAGCTATGTCAAGTTCAAGCGAGGGTTGATAGAAGTGTGTTCAGTGAAGTGGGACTTTAGAAGTCTTTATGTTCAGATTTTTGTCTGAAGAGACTGCTTCCCAGCCTGGGTTCTTAGAGGAAACAGTGGCGATCCATGAGCTATTTTTTAGTATTTTCCAAACCCCCAAAGTAAATGTTATTTACCAAAAATAAATTTGCGAGAAACAACGCCAAGTTTCTTTGCTTTAGGATATAATTGTACCAACCCAATTTAAAGACTTTAATTATTATATTCTGAACAGAAAACTGGGATTTCTTAAAAATATGTGTTTTGGTTAACTTTAAAGTAGCAAAATGAATTATTATTTTTTTTTTTAAATATCAGTTTGTTTCATAGACCTAATTCTTTATAACATGGGAGGAAATACTAAAAAACCATCTTGGAGATAAAAAGGATGTCGTCCCCTCCCCCAGGATGTGTTTTCATTCCTTTTGTGTTTTCTGTTTTTTTTTTGCAGTTTTTGGCCAGGGCTGGGTTTGAACCCACCACCTCTAGCATATGGGGCCAGTGCCTTACCCCTTTGAGCCACAGGCACCACCGTGTATTTTCTGGTTTTGTGCGTGTTATGTTAGGACATACTTTATGTCGCAAATCACTTTCTTTTCACCACGGGACGGTCTCTCTCCATGTCTGTGGATGATGGATTTGTCAGAATGCTGTCCTGTTGACAGCTGTGATTCGACCTTGAAGGGAAGGGAGGAATGTCTCTGGGGCAAATGCTGTTGAAATTGCTCCTGCCAAGGACGCAGGAACAGCATATGCTGTCTTCATCTGCAGCCGTCTCGGGCAGCCCTGGACGTTCTGCTGAGGGAGGTGCTTCCCTGACAGTCTGTTTCAAATCATCATCCTTTCGCTGTGGTTTTGAAACCAAGCCAAACCGCCAGACTGAAGGGAACTATGGCAAATCTGCCCTGGCAGTGTGTTTTTACCCTCAGTCCTCTGAGATAATAATGATGTCAAGATGCCAGCCCAGAAAGTCCTATCCTTCGAAAACAGGGGTCATCGGTCGGCAAAGTTCTGGCTCTGAGTCTGCACAGATGAGTTAGGAGATTTGCCTTTTCCCTGGGGTCTGGAATTAAGAGTCCTCTGGACCATTTTCAAGAGACAGAAGATAAATAGGTGGTTAAATGTGTTGTCATGTATCTCAAATAGGATAGGAGACAGAGGCGTTGAGGGCGGGAGGGGGAACATATTCTGTCAAACATCCTCTGAGAGTAGCTTTTATGAATGGGAGAGAGACACAGAAACCAAGCTATTTTCAATGAGATTGATTTGATCAGCCTCCCCTCCCCCAGCAGCTCTTTTTTTCCCCTGCGAATTTCTGTCTTTTCCCGTTTTTACTTTTTAACATTGGTCATTTAATTTGTGTACATTTATGGAGTAAAAGTTAATTTTGTTACATGCATAGATTAAGTAGCGGTGAAGTCTGTTCTTGTAGTGTGTCTATTACCGGAATGCTGTACATTACACCCATTAAGGACCCTCTCATCCCATACATTACACCCATTAAGGACCCTCTCATCCCATACATTACACCCATTAAGGACCCTCTCATCCCATAGCCCCCGTCTGAAGCATTCCACATTCTATGTCCACACATGCGCGTCATTTAGTTCCCACATACAAGGGAGAACACATGGGATTTGTCTGTGTCTGGCTTGTCTCACTTAACATCATGGCCTCCAGTTCCATCCACGTTGCTGCGAAAGACATCATTTCATTCTTTTTAATAGCTGAGTGGTATTCCATTGCCTTCCCCTATTTTCATATTAAAATTAGAGCCATGTGATTGATATCACCCCCAGGTAAATTTTACCTATTAATAAATGAGTTTTCCACGAGACAGAAAACTTCAGTGTAGTTAAACCTAACAGTTCCATTGAAGTCTTTCTAGAGAGAAAAATGTCAATAGTTTTTTTTTTTAGATATAGGAGAATCCCATGGGACTATTCAGAACTACTTGATGATGACAATTACATTGACTTTCATAAAGTAAAAATGATGTTCTTTTTGTTGGGATGACAGAAGTATGGGCATTTTGGTCATTGTTTCAGAACAAAGAAACCGAATGGCAGTGCAGTTTAATCCTCTTGTCATTTCTGGACATGGTCGTGGACCAAATGCTGCTGTTACTTGGAGAACCTGGGCAAAGGGGCGTGGAATTCACAGCTGCGCTTCAGAAACTGGTATTTTATAATGTACACATCTTGTGCTGTTTCACTTTGGCTGGGAATAGCCGCAGATAACTGACCTTATAGCATGTTTGCTTAGTCCAAATGCAGCTGTGTGCTTTTGAGAGCCAGATTACTCCTACTTTGAATAAGAGAAGACATTTCTCAAACCTCCCCGAAGTTGGTCTTCTAGTTCTGGGTCAATCAGACTAACAGATCAACCGTAAGATGTGGATTGCTTGAGCTTATTTTTTGTATGGGCTGATCTTTAGTATCCAAGAGCTGAAGATGTGCTATCTATTGAACAGTTTCCTTCTCTTAATTTCTTCTAGCTAATAGCTAGGATTTCTTTCTCCATTTTGATTGTTCACTGTAAACTCTAATCATCATAGAGTTTGCTGTGAAACAGTATTAGTATTTCCTGTCCCTTTCCCAGTGCCTAGCACAGAGTCAGTTTTTAGTCAGCATTTAGTTTGGTGAATGATGAAAATGCCTGCTTTTTTCTCTTTAAAAGGGAAATTTTTAAAAAAGGTAGGTTTTGTTCTGGAAAATGATTCTGTGCATGCTCAGTATCTATAGAGCTCCTGATGAGAATTAGCATGCCCACGGGGCAGCACCCTGGGACCAAGGAAGGTGACTGGGAGGCTTTCCATGGAGGGAAGGAACTCTAACTCTTCTGAATTATCTATGTACTGGAACTTTGGTCTAAGTTCATTCTGATTAGGTCATTTTAACAGTATATGCCTTTCCACATGAATTACTAGTTGCAGACATGGAATTCTCTTTTCAGCGTGAAGAGGTTTCTGAAGTTGAAACTCTCATTGGGAAATCCCTACAGTGGGTAATGAATCCAGAAATTACTATGAAAGAAAAGTGGAAAAAACAACTTTCTGTAAGTGTCCTGTATTTTGTGATTTTCCTGTTTTTCTCCTATGATCTTAAGCCAGGCAATACTTAATATATACAGTACCTTTTCTAAGACCTTCTTGAAGTCTTTGGTTAGTCTGATGAGTATTGAGTGTATGTCTGGGAATGTGTATGAGGGGGAGCAAAACTGTGTGAGTGTGTGTGAGGGTATGTGAGATGTGATGGAGAGACAATGAAGTGATTTAATGAAAAAATTGTGTTTTATTGGTATCCTTGTGAAAACTGACTAGTCTAAACTTGGATTTTTCCTTGGCCTATTAAAATTTCCTAACTTCGGGGCGGCGCCTGTGGCTCAGTGAGTAGGGCGTCGGCCCCATATGCCGAGGGTGGCGGGTTCAAACCCAGCCCCGGCCAAACTGCAACAAAAAAATAGCCGGGCGTTGTGGCAGGCGCCTGTGGTCCCAGCTGCTCGGGAGGCTGAGGCAAGAGAATCGCGTAAGCCCAAGAGTTAGAGGTTGCTGTGAGCTGTGTGACGCCACGGCACTCTACCCGAGGGCGGTACAGTGAGACTCTGTCTCTACAAAAAAAAAAAAAAAAAAGAAAAAAAAAATTTCCTAACTTCGGCAGCATGATTCTTGTGTAAAAGAATCTTATTCCAGAGAGTCTGACAGTTTTATTATCCCTCAGAAAATCATTGGAAAAATGGAAAATTCTTAGACAGACATTCCCAGATTTGTTAGAAAGTATATAAGGCTGGTCTAAGTGCAGTGGTGTTCACAGCTAATTGATCGCAACCAGTTACTAATTCCTTTGTTCTTTCTCCCCTCTCACTGCTTCAGTTGACTAGCCTTAAAAAAGAAGGGGAGGGAAAGAGAGAAAGAGAGAGAAACAGAAAGAAAGAGAGAAAGGAAGAAAGAATATTAAGAAGAAATCTCATCTCTCTGTCATGTATCCTACTTTTTATTTATTTATTTATTTTATTTTTTGCAGTTTTTGACCAGGGCCAGATTTGAACCTGCCACCTCCGGTATATGGGGCTGGTGCCCTACTCACTGAGCCACAGGCGCCACCCTAGTTCTACTTTTTAACTGCCAGGCTGTCCCAGTAACTACCAGCTCCCCCTAAGTTAAGCTAAACAAAGAAGTAAACTCTGTAATATTATTATAGCCTCTTTGCTAATCTAACCTTTTTCCCCCTTAAGTTGTTTTGAATATGATAATCAATAGATACTGATTTTATTGCATTATCTTGTCCCATCCTGTTCTAAAGCACTGGGCATGGTGGCTCACCCTTATAACCCTAGTACTCTAGGAGGCTGAGGTGGGAGGATCCTTTGAGCTCAGGAGTTCAAGAACAACCTGAACAACAGTGAGACCCCCATCTTTACCAAAAAATAGAAAAGTTAGTCTGGCGTCATGGTGGGCGCCTGTAGTCTCAGCTGCTTGGAAGGCGGAGGAGGAGAATCACTTAAGCCCAGGAGTTTGAGGTTGCTGTTAGCGAGGCTGACACCACAGTGCTCTAGCCTGGGTAACAGAGGGAGACTTTGTCTCAAAAAATAAAATAAGCAATTGTGATGACTACTGAAACAGTCAGGAACCCAATTAAAAGAAGGAAAATAGAACTCAGTTTTAGGTACATGATGGACACTGTATAACTCCTCCTTGTTAAACAGAGAAAACCAATGGGATGATCAGTCTCTGGGCAATTGAGAATTGGTTTCAATTCAACTGTAATTTTGGTGTCCCATATCAGTTAGTGCCATTGAGATGGGAACGTCCACAGCATTTTATGTGACCTCTGTCATTTGTCATATTTAACATCGAACCACTGGGGTTTGTTTTGTGGCTTTTCTTGTAGGAATTCAAACATGTCATGGAAGAGAAGCTAAACCTTTGGATACTAATGCTGAACAGGTTGGAAAACCACAAGGCATCTCTTGATAAAGAGTTTGTCAAATTAATAGAGATTTTGAAGAGACTGAGGCTGGAATATTTTTGTTTCAGAAAAGAATTTCTTTCCAGGTGATCATTTATTTCAAAGAAACCCGTGCTTTGTATCATGACATATTTTTGACTGTGCCATGGCATTCATTTAACTTCTTACAAGTTTGATTTCAGAAGATGCTTTTTCAGGGAAGACATTCTGTTTGACAATTCTTAATTGTGAAATAGTGTGAAATTGACTTACATGTTCAAAATTGCCAATGATGAACTTTAGAATCGGTGGAAACTAGTGTAAGGAGTTATTTTTCCCTAGAACAGGAATTTAGAATCATGCAAAATAGAATTCTTTTAACCAGAGGGGCCTTAGGGATCCCTTAGTAATCTCATAATTTGATAGAGGACTAAAGCATTAGGGAGTAAAGTAAGCTGATCGTGAGGACTGAGAGTTACTAATGGAAGATGCAGACCTGGAATCCAAGGTACGTTGACTCCTCCCCCACTGGGCCTTCATGTTCCATCTCGAAGCTGTGCACTGGGCCTTAGTCAACTAGATTTCAGTTAAATGAAGTTACAGGGGATAAAGGGTAAAACAGTGTAAAATAACCTTTTCTATGAGGAAGTTCTCAAAATTTTTACACCCTGTAAATTACATCCTCAACAAGGGCAGTGATTATATCTTTTTTTGGCCACTATTTATATAGCTGCTGGTACCATTCTTAGCATGCACTTAAGAGATTCTTTTTGAATGGAAAAATGAACATAGGTGTATGTAGAACTTGGACAAAGTCGGAAAAAATTGTGAAGATGGAGGTAAGTTTCAAATAGCTGGAAGAAACTGTTTTATTTCCCCAAGTATAAGGAAACTAGATAGGAGAAAGTGGTTAATACCAGAAGGAGCTGTCAAGAAAATGCTCTTCTGCTTTCCCTAAGAACCAGAGAGCCCAGACTTCCCTATAGTGGTAAAAGATGTGGGTGGAGTGAATGTACAGTTCCTTACACAGATACCATCTCCACAAAGGGAGTGTCAGAATTCTTCTATTTAGCAAGAAAGAACTACTTGGAGAGAGGCCTGTACTAGGGTCATCTTTGAGTGAGTGAATCTTCCATATTATCCTGTCAGACATGCTAGCAGGCTGGCTAAATAATAGGTGTCATTTGTCTAGAAGTTACTGTGTCAGATGTGGTGCTAAGAGTTTGACAAATATTTATCCCCAGAGGGGTTCAATAACTTGCCCCAAATCACCCAGCTAAGAGTAAGTGACAGCTGAGATTCAGACCTAATTATTTCCAACTTCAAAACGTATGCTCTTTCAACTATTAACCATTGACATGTTAAAATCTGATACAATATTCATTAAAGATATTCTGGGTCCCTAGTGTTGGACAAAATACTCCTTACCCATGTAAGGATGGTTGTAGCCTCTACCTTCGGGACGTAGATTAAAACAGACAAAAACCCACACAAAGGTCACACACAACATGACTTGACTGTGGGATTTTCACTATGAATAAGAAAATGAGAGGAGTATTTTGTGGGGATGAGAGAATTCTATGTTTAGATGAGGTAGCAAATGTTTTTTAACGGTAAGGTTTGAGGGGCTGTCTGCTGAGGAAGACAGGCGTCAGTGCTGAAGAATGGGAAGGATTGAGTGGGTCTAGGAGAGGCAGGGAAAGGAAGAGGCTTCCGTGTTGAAAAGCAAGTCACGATTCCTGTAACATCCTTGAGGATCTGGTCTTTGTTAGGCTTTAGGAATTAAGTAGAATTCTCTGCTTCAGTGAAAATAACATCTAGTAAGGGACACCAATAAACGAATTATAAAATCATGCCAGGAAGTGGTAAGGGATGTGGAGAAAAGTAAAGCAGGAAAAGAAGATAGAGAATGACGGGGCAGGAGGAGCCCATTTTAGAAAGAATGGCCAGGCGAGTCCTGAGCATACAGAATCGAGTGGAGAGCGGAGTGAAGTGTGAGAAGAGCTGTGGGATGATCTGAGTGTTTAGGGCTAGAGAACGCAGTTGTTGCAAAGACCATGAGGTGTAGGGAGCTCGGTGTGTCTGAGTGAGAAGCCAGTGTGGCTGGGCTGAGACAGGAGATGGGACCAGAGGGGCAGGCTGGGGGCAGGTCACACATACTCCTGGGAGTCCATCTACTTCCAATAGTCAGAATTTTATTCCAAGCATGGGAGGAAGCCATCTGGGAGTTACAAGCAGAGAAGAGATATGATTTGTGTTTTGAAAGATCTACTAGGTGGAGAATTATTACAGAGGGCAAGAGTGAGATCACTGAGAAGAGGATTTTTTTTTACTTTTTGGCCGGGGCCAGATTTGGACCTGTCACCTCCAGTATATGGGGCCGGCGCCCTACTCCTTTGAGCCACAGGTGCCGCCCAAGGATTTTTCTTTTTTTTCAACAATAGATCACCATTTAGAGATTCTGATATCAATTTTTGACTCATTTTAAAAAATAGGAAATATCAGAATGCATTACATATAGAGTTGATAGTGCTTAATAAAATGTTTGTTTCAGTTAAGTGTGTGTGTGTACTGGTCTGAAATATAAAATATTTACCGAGTCATGGTCCAAACATTTAGTCAATATTGCAGTAATCCAGATAGGTGGTGTACTGTTGGCCCAGGCAGCAGTCATGGGGACGGTAAGAAATGATTAGATTCAGACTATAGTTTTTGGGTAGACCAGATCCAATATGCTAGTGAATTAAATGTGGAGAGGTCAAGAAAGAGAGGAGTCAGCCTTAACTTAAAAGATTTGGGTTTGAATACTAGGTGAATAGTTTACTATTTAGATGGAAAAGTTTGAGAGAGACAGCACGTATTGGAATAGAAATCACGATTTAACGTTTGAACATGTTACCAAGGAAAGGTGTTAAATCACACACATTGAAAGCTAATACATAGACCTCTTAACAACATAATAAAAATTTCTATGGGAGAAGAATCTTCAAAGGTTCAACATCTGCTGAATATCTTTAACAGTACTATCTGATTTTTTGGGAAAAGTTGTATCTAAGACTATGATTAATAAAGTTTATAAAAGTTATTTGGGCGGCATGCATACATAGCTCAGGGGGTAGGGCACCTGTCACATACACCCAGGCTGGCAGGTTCAAACTCAACCCAGGCTGGCTAAACAGCAATGACAACTGCAACAAAAAAATAGCTGGGTGTTGTGGCGGGTGCCTGTAGTCCCAACTACTTGGGAGGCTGAGGCAAGAGAATCGTTTAAGTCCAAGAGTTTAAGGTTTCTGTGAGCTGTGATGCCACAGCACTCTACTGAGGGCAACATAGTGAGACTCTGTCTCACACACACACAAAAAAGGTTATCTATTGTCTTATAGATGGAAATACATAAGTAAGTCACTACAAAAGTTTTGAGACAGACTGTTACAGTCCATTGTTTCACTGCTAAGAAACACAGTTGACAGCATCTTTTCTGATTTGCTCATGAAAGTTTCAACTTGCTAAGCTTATTGGCATTGCTGGGAGGGTTTTATGTGTTCTCTTCTGCATAGATTTCACTTTGCTTGATTTTTGTGTATGTCAGAACTTTCATAATGACCCATCTGTAAGTGATTGAAAGTATTAGTGTTATTAAATATGGGTTTCAGATGGTCCTTAAAGTCCTTTTGCTTTCTCTTGGAAGATAATAGACACTTTTTGAAAGCTCAGCTATTCTTGGAAGAGAGAAAAGTAGATAAAACTGATGTATTTAAAGATAACATGCACCACAGAGAAAATAATGTCAAAAAGATCACTTGGAATGGAATAGAAAGTCTTGGACCTCTCCCCAAAGAGAATTCAACTGTACACGAGCAAATTTCCTTTGTGAGAAATTCAGAAACTAGTTGAGAGGTTCCTGCATGCCAGCCATATGAAAAATGGTAAGAAAATTTGAGGAACCCTTACCATGATCCTTATCCCCAGCATCGTGACATATGATCAGAAAAAATCTCCATCTCCCACTTCTCCTTGGGGAACAAATGAATTATTCCACATGTCTAACATTCCAGCTATTCTGAGGGCTGCCCAAGGTACTCGCTTTTGTTTCACCTGTTTCCTGGTGCTAATGGGACCTGGTCTACTCTAGATGCCTGGAGGCCACTGAAACAAGGTAGTTTGAACTAGGATGCATACTCTTGCCAGAATCCCTGGCCCCAGCTTGGTACAATGCAAGCAGGTGGAAAACTCCAGATACCATTTTCTCCCTGGTGGTGGGTGGATGAAAGAATTGGACCATGTCTCTGATGTAGCAACTTTTCTGGGAGCTGCCCAGGGAATTGGCTTCTGCCTGATCTGTCTCAGAATATTGGTAGGATCTGGCATAGTCCATATCCAGGTCTCAACCTGTGGGTTGCGACCCCTTTGGGGGTCAAACGACCCTTTCACAGGGGTCGCCTAAGACCATCCTGCATATCAGGTATTTACATTACGATTCATAACAGTAGCAAAATTACAGTTATGAAGTAGCAATGAAAATAATTTTTTGGTTGGGGGTCACCACAACATAAGGAACTGTATTAAAGGGTCACGGCATTAGGAAGGTTGAGAACCACTGGTCTAGATGGTTGGGGGCTGTGAAGGAAAAAAACAATGGTTGGGACTGGTGTGCATATTTGAGAGTTCCTGCAGAATCTCTGGATTCTGGACTGATGAAAGATTTTCTTCTTTATGAGACCAGTCTATGAAGACCAGAGAGGTTGGATATTTTTTCTAATGTGTGAGTAAAAGCACAAATACACAAGGAATATAAAGAAATAAGAAAATGTCTTAAAGGAACAAAATAAATCTCCAGAAATTGACCTTAATTACACAGAGATACATTATTCACCTGACAGAGAATCCAGTAAAGATGTTCAACAAAGTCTAGAGAACAATGCATGAATAAAATGAGAATTTTGACAAAAAGATAGAAAATATTAAAATATTTGTACCCAACAAATCTTGGACTTGAATAATCGATAATTGAACTGAAAAATTCACTGGAGGGGTTCAATAGCAGACTAGATCAAGTGGAAGAAAACATCAGTGAACTTGAAGACAGATTATTAGAAATTATCTAGTCAGAGCAAAAAGAAAAAAAAATACAGTGAACAAAGCCTAAGGGACTTATAGGATATCACCAAGTGGAATAATATGTTATTAAAGTCCAGAGGAAGTGAGAGTGAGAAAAGAGAAAAAAGGTTAGTCAAAGAAATAATGGCAAATCTGGGGAAGGAGATACACTTTCAGATCCAGGAGGCCTAACAGATCCCAAGTAGATGAACCTAAAGAAACCTACATCGAGATATTATAATCAAATTATCAAAAGTCAAA
Organism: Nycticebus coucang; assembly: GCF_027406575.1. Classification (NCBI taxonomy): domain Eukaryota; kingdom Metazoa; phylum Chordata; class Mammalia; order Primates; family Lorisidae; genus Nycticebus; species Nycticebus coucang. The sequence goes on along the minus strand of NC_069791.1, from coordinate 35,048,056 downwards.
GACAGAATATTTTGAAAGCAACAAGATAAAGATGACTGATTACATAAGAGGAAATATCCAAAAGACTATCAGCAAATTTAGCAGAAACCTTGGAGACCAGAAGTGAGTGGATGATATGCTCAAGGGGCTGAAAGTACAATAATACTATACTGTAGATGAAAGAACTGCTCTACAAAAATGAAGATAAAATTTTCCCAGACAAACAGAATCTGAGGGAGTTTATTTACTAGACCTGCCATACAAGAAATGCTAAAAGGGGTTCTTCAAGTTGAAAAAAAAATGATGCTTAACAGCAATACAACAGCATGTGACAATGTTAAATTCACTGGTAAACTGCAAACTAATGCAACCTTTTTGGAAGGAAGTATGGAGAACCCTCAAAGGAGGTCAGGCTAGACCTCCCATTTGATCCTGCAATCCCATTACTGGGTATCTACACAGAAGGAAAAAGTCCTTTTATCCTAAGAACATTTGCTCTAGACTGTTTATTGCAGCTCAATTTACAATCGCCAAAATGTGGAAACAGCCTAAATGCCCACCAACCCAGGAATGGATTAACAAGCTGTGGTATATGTATACCATGGAATACTATTCAGCTGTTAAAAAAAATGGAGACTTGACATCCTTTGTATTAATTTGGATGGACGTGGAAGACATTATTCTTAGTAAAGCTTCACAAGAATGGAGAAGCATGAATCCTATGTACTCAATTTTGATATGAGGGCAATTAATGACAAGGTCACAGTGGGGGTGGGGAAGGGGAGAGAAGAGAGAGGAAAGGAGGGAGGGGGTGGGGCCTTGGTGTGTGCCACACTTTTGGGGGGCAAGACACGATTGCAAGAAGGACTTTGCCTAACAAAGGCAATCAGTGTAATCTGGTTTCTTGTACCCTCAATGAATCCCCAACAATAAATTAAAAAAAAAAAAAAATTAGCCTGGAAAAAAAAATTCACAAGATCTGTAAAGATAAACATATAGATAAAACACAGACTGGTGTAAATACTTATACAATGGTAATTACATAAGTAATTCTAGTATAAAAGTATTATAACTATAACTATAAAATATATTAATGGATACAAAAGAAAAGGTTATAAATTGTGATGTCAGTGACATAGGGTGTAAGGAGGGGATGAGTAAACGTATAGCCTTTGTAAGTGATTAAAGTTGTTATCAGCTTAAAATAGATTGTTATAACCACAAGATGTTGTATGTAACCCGCATGGTAACCACAAAGAAAATACCCAAGGAAGAAGCACAAAGAGGAGAATTAAAGCATATCAATACAAAATAAAATCAATAAAATTCAAAGGAAGATAAGAGAGGAAAAGAAAGACAAAAGAATTATAAGACAGAAAACTACAAAATGGCAATAGTAAGTCTATTCCTGTTAATAATTTACTTTAAATGTAAATGGACTGAACTTTATGAAGACGTACTTAGAATCTTTTTAAAACCCAAGATCTAGGGTGGCACCTGTGGCTCAGTTGGTAAGGCGCCGGCCCCATATACTGAGGGTGGCGGGTTCAAACCCAGCCCTGGCTGAACTGCAACCAAAAAATAGCCAGGCGTTGTGGCGGGCACCTATAGTCCCAGCTACTTGGGAGGCTGAGGCAAGAGAATCGCTTAAGCCCAGAAGTTGGAGGTTGCTGTGAGCTGTGTGAGGCCACAGCACTCTACCGAGGGCCGTAAAGTGAGACTCTGTCTCTACAAAAAAAAAAAAAAAAAAAAAAAAAAAAAACCAACCCAAGATCCAACTATATGCTGTTTTCAGCATGCTGTTACTTATTTTTAGAGATGTGGTCTTACTCTTTCACCTGGGCTAGATAGAGTGCAGTGGTGTGATCATAGCTCACAGCAGACTTAAACTCCTGGGCTCAAGCAATCCTCCTACTTCATGTGTCACCACACCTGGCTAATTTTTGTACATATAGAGCCTTGCTGTATTGCCCAGGCTGGCCTTAAATGCCTCACGTGATCTTCTTGCCTTAGCCTCCCTACGTGCTGGGATTATAGATGTGACCCTGTACACCTGACCTAAGAGATTCATTTTAGATTCAAGTATACCAATAGGCTGAAGGTAAAGAGATGGAAAAAGATATTCCATACAAATATCAACCAAAAGAAAGCATCATGGGTGACTATACTTATATGAGACAAAATAGACTTTATGTCAGAAACTATCATGGGAGAAAAAAGGATGTTATATGATGATAGAAGAGTCAGTCCACCAGGAAGGCATAACAGTTATCATCTGTGTACCCAATATCAGAGCATCTAAATGTCTGAAGCTAACACTGGCAGACCTGAAGGAAGAAGAATAGACAGGAACACAAGGACAGTAGGAGAATTCAGTATTTCAGTTTCAATAATGGATGGACCATCTAGACAGACAGAAAATCTATAAAGTGGACCCAACAGATAGATATAGGACATGCCACCCAAGTACAGCAGAATATAGAGCCTCTCACTTGCACATGGAACATCCTTCAGAACAGATCACATGTTAAGTCACAAATTTTAACAGATTTAAGAGGCTTGAAGGCATATTATCTTTTTCCTACCACAATGGAATGAAACTAGCAATCTAGAAAGAAAGTTGGAAAATGCACAAACATGTGGAAATTAAACAATAACAATACACTCCTGAACAACAAACGGTTCAACAAAGAAATCAAAAGGACCTGGGAGAAGGACTCTTTTTCAACTGGAACTTTGCCCTGGAAATGAGAATAATAGAACCTAAAAATTTGTACCGTCATATTAATTTGAAATTTAAAAAACTAAATGAAAAAAGAATTCCAGGCACAGAACCCTGGGTTTGGAAATGCTTTAAGTTCTCTGGTATTCCCCTATGGTGGGGGAGTGGGGAAGAAAAAAAGAAAAGGAAAAGAAAAAAAATCTTGAGACAAATGGAAACAAAAACAACATGGGTTGCAGCAAAAGCAGTACTAAGAATTTTATAGTGATAAACACATTAAAAAAGAACTCAATATCCAAAAGAACTAGAAAAAGAACAACATGAGCCCAAAATTATCAGCAGGAGGAAACAAGAAAGATTAGAGCAGAAATTTAAAAAAAAGAAGAAAAGGCAACAAAACTGACTTGTTTTCTAAAAAGAGAAGCAAAATGAGCAAAGATTTAGTTGGACTAAGAAAAAGAGAAGGAAGATGTCACAAAGCCACAAAAAATATGAAGGACCATAAAAGACTACTGTAATTATATGTCAACAAGTTAGATAACATAGAAGCAATGGATAAATTTCTACAGACACGCACCTTACCAAGGCTGGATGATGAAGAAATACAAAATAGAAAATATAAAACCCATAACTAGAAAGACATTTAAGTTAGCAACTGAACAGCTCCCAAGAAAGAAAAGCCTGGGATGAATGACTTTACTGATATATTCCACTAAAGATCTGAAGAATGTTAATGCCAATTCTGAAACTCTTCAAAAAATGTATAAAGGAGGGAATATTTCTAAACACATCTTATGAGACCAACATTACCCTGATACCAAAGCCAAGCAAAGACACTACAAGAAAAGAAAACTCCAGGATTGTATTGTTGATGAATATAGAAGCAAAATCTTTAAGAAAATATGAACCAAGTTCAACAGCTATTAAAAGGCTCATATACTGTGACCAAGTGGAATTTATCTCTGTGATGCAGGAATGATTCAACATATACAAATCAATTTATGTGACATACTGTATTAACAGGGTAAATATTGCATGATCATCTCAACAGAGGAAGAAAAAGCATTGGACAAAATTCAAATCTTTTATATGAAAACTGTCAACAAACTAGGAATCGAAGAAAACTACCACAATATAATAAAAGTCATATGTGAAAAGCCCACAGTTAGCATCTTACTTAATGGTGAAAAACAAAGTTTTTCTTCTAAAATCAGAAATAATGCCAGAATGTCACTCTTGCCACTTCTTTCCAACATAGTATTGGAAGTCCTAGCCAGAGCATTTATGTAAGGGAGGAAAAAGCATATAGATTGAAAAGGAAGAAGTAAATTTATTTCTTTAGCTGATATGATCTTCTATGTAGAAAATCCTAATGATTCCACAAAAAAACTATGAGAACAAACAAATTCTGTAAAAGTTGAAGAATACAAAATCAAAATACAAAAATCAGTTTCGTTTCTGTATAGTAACAACAAATTATCTGAAAAAGAAAACCTTATTTAAATTGCAAAAAGAATACTTAGTAATAAATTTAAAAAGGTAAAAGACATAGTGAAAACTACAAAATATTCATGAGAGAAATTAAAGAAGACACTAATAAATGAAAAGACATCCTGTGTTCATGGATTTGAAGACTTGAAATTGTTAAAATGTTCATGCTACCCAAAGTGATCCATAGTTTCAATGTAATCCCTATCAAAAACTTCAATAACATTTTTTGCAGAAATAGAAAAAAATGCTAAAATTCTTTTGGAGCCAAAAGGATCCTGAATAGACAATCTTGAGAAAGAAGAACAAATATGGAGGCATTGCCCTCTGGATTTGAAAACATATTACAAAGCTATGGTTGTTAAATCAGCATGGTACTGGCATAATCTTTTGCACAGCAAAGAACAGTGAAATGTCAACCTACAAAATAGGAGAACATATTTGTAAATTATATATCTGATAAGTGGTCAATATCAAAAATATCAAAAAAAACAACTCAGTAACAAAAAAAAACTGGTTTTAAAATGGGTAAAGGACTCGAATAAACATTTTTCAAAAGCTGTGTAAGTGTTCAACAGGTGTATGAAAAGATGCTCAACATTACTAATCAGAGAAATGCAAATTAAAACCATGATTAGATATTGTCTCACACCTGGTTCGAACGCCTTTATAAAAAACAAAAAAGGTGACAAATGTTGGTGAGGATGTGGAGGCACTGAAACCCTTGTATATCATTGATAGGCACGTGAAATGGTGCAGGCAATCTGCAAAGAACATTATGGAATTTCCTCAAAATATTAAAAATAGAACAATCATATGATCCAGCAACCCCACCTGGGTATTTACCCCAAATATCAGAAATCTGGATCTGGATGAGATATTTACATTCGTGTGTTCATTGCAGTATTATTCATAACAGCCAAGTTTGGAAACAACATAAATGTTCACAGACAGATAAAAAAATTGTGGTATATACATACAACGCAGTATTATTCATCCTTAAAAGAAGGAAATCCTGTCACATGTGACAACATGGATGTCCCTGGAGGACATTATTGCAAATGAAATCAGATAGTCCCTTGGCGGCGCCTGTGGCTCAGTCGGTAAGGCGCCGGCCCCATATACCGAGAGTGGCGGGTTCAAACCCGGCCCTGGCCAAACTGCAACAAAAAAATAGCTGGGTGTTGTGGCGGGCGCCTGTAGTCCCAGCTACTCGGGAGGCTGAGGCAAGAGAATCGCTTAAACCCAGGAGTTGGAGGTTGCTGTGAGCTGTGTGAGGCCACGGCACTCTACGGAGGGCCATAAAGTGAGACTCTGTCTCTACAAAAAAAAAAAAAAAAAATAGAAACCAGATAGTCCCAGAAGGAAAAATGCTGCACAATCCCACTTATCTGAGGTATCTAAAATAGTTAAACTCACACAAGTACAGAGTAGAATGGGAATGTCCAGGGGTTGGGGGGAGGGGAAATGAAGAGTTGCTGCTTAATCAGTATAGAGTTTTAGTTATGCAAGATGAATAAATTCTAGTGATCGGCTGTATAACATCATGCCTGTGTTATATGCTTAAACATTTGTTAAGAGGGTAAATCTCCTATTAAAGGTTCTGCAATGGTTAACAACAACAACAAAAAGCCGCAAACAAAAAACAGCTGACTATAAGCTACTGAAGAATTCTCAGTAAAATGTGTGTGGTGATTTAGGCAGCTTTTGTTTTTGTTTAGACTTCCGTCTGCTTGTTTACCAGTATGGTAAAGCATTCTATGAGGCCATTCTTGCCTCTCCTGTCCTCCTCATAGCCACGGGCTGGTTTTAGGCCAGTCTTTGTGGGATTCTGGTTCTGTATTAACAGTTAGAGGCAAGCAGAAGGCCTGCATCTTCCTCACTGCTTTGAAAGTCTTATCATCCCCCTTTTATTTAAGTAAAATTGTTTCTAGCTCACCCTTGGTGTGTTGACATGTGGCTCTGATCTCATATTCTCATCAGCTAACAGAATAAATGGATTTTTATGTATTTTGGAGATTAGTACTAGATTTAAACGAGGAGTAACTTAATGACACCATGAGATTTACGGTGGGGTGGGGGGAGGGGAAGGGCTTCAAGAAAGAGGACCACAGTGGAAGTGTCAGCAGCCAGCTTTCATGGGCACTGTCCTTCTGTGCGCGTGACACCTGTTTATACCATGACTGACAGTCCTTTAAGGAGAAAAGGCACAGTCATGACACAAAGCTCTCTTTTTCTTTTTTTTTTTCTGTTTTTTTCTTTTTGTCTTCTCTTTGTTCCCTCCCTTTTTTTTCTTTCCTTTTTCTGCAAAATCTAGCTATGATGTGTAAATGTCGCACCTGTCACCCTGACCTCCTTGTAGAGCCATCCTCTAAGCAACTGGCAACCGATGCTTAGTACTGTGAACGTAGCTTGTGGGAACCGAACATAGCCGTATGAAACAGGAAACTCAATGTCCTTGCCTGTCAAGTGGGGGTATCAGGCGAGGGATCAATGTGATTGCTTTACTTAAGATTTTATATTTGTACCGCATTTATATGCGTGTACATACTTTCCCTTTTCCCTCTGATCTCGGAGGAAGTGCATTCAGTTTGAATTTGTCACAAGTTCCTAGCATGACTCTTAGGTGAAATGTCACTGACAGCTTGTGGTTTGCACTTTTTTTCTTTCTTTTTTTGACTCTAGTCAGAAACAAGTAGAAACCATTAAGCAACTGCAAGAAGATGCTGTCAGCCAGGAAGCCATCCTCAGGAAGAGGCTCCAGGAAGCCAGCCAACGGTTGGCGGACGCAGGGGAACAGGTAGGCTGGCCCTGGGCTACATTATATTCAGGGCAAGTCTCCTCCGATGAAACAAAAATGGAGGAGGAAGAACAACAATTAAAAAAAATAAAACAAAGAGGAACTGTGAAGTTCAGTCCCTAGCGACGCAGCCAGCGGGGGAAGTACAGGGGGGAGTGTAAGAGAGGCGGTGTCAACAGTCTGCTGATGAAACAGGCAACTTTGCAGAAAGAGGCAACTTGACATATCAGGACTGTGCCGCTGTAGAAATAGCTCAGCTCACCAAGCCCAGGCAAACACACAATTGCAGAAGTCCAGGAGAGGCTTATCGCTTCCCTGAGAAGAAAAGCACATTTTCAATTTGGTGTGTGTGTGATCGGAATAAGTGCTTGCAATTGCTTTCTTTCTTGGCCACACGATTAAGATCCAGTATTAACTGTCCACCTCCAGGTTAAGGATCGAGATCGGGCAGCCTACTCTGCCCGGGAAGAAGCTGCGTCTTTACTGCACAAATTAGAGGAAGCAATTTCAGAACAATGGAACCTCCAAACTATAAATACTGAGTTATCGAACGCCTGCCAGACACTTGAGCAGAAGACAAGAAAACTGAAAAGTGAGTAGCAAATATTCACTGAAGCCCCATGTAGGTTCACCCTGAGGTGGGGCAAAGGGCTACAGCCATTTTTCTAGCTTACAGCTGAGGTATTATTACTGAGTTGATGGCAATGAAATGGTTCGAAAGGGCAGAAGGATTTCCAGAAAGGTTTGCTTGGTGAGGAGGTACGTGGATTTAACCAGTAAGTCTCCTTTTGGGTTGTTTATTACAAGCTGAATTTATCTGTGACTGTTTTTTCTTTAAAATAAAATGAAACTTCTCAATATCTCTAAAAGTAAACAAGAAGAAAAGTCTTGCACGTATGGGATATTTGACCTTACAGACTGTTTACATATCCTACCCTGTTTTTATTAGCTAGATTTAACACGTCATATGGTAGAAAATGCCCTGTCTATTTTCTTATAAATGGTGATTTTAGGGGGTTGGACAAAATAATTATAAATTTGTGTATCAAGACATTATGTATACAAATTCTTTTTAAATTTTAATGCATTCTTTTCATGCATATTTTGTATTTAAAAAATTGGGATCTTTATCATTTTTGCACATGACCTAAACGTGCATAAGGCTTTAAAAAGGATTTATGGGAGAAGACAATTGTCAAATTATGGATATCATTGTTTATAAGCCAGTTTCATTCTAGAAATATAGTGTGGCAAAAATAAAACTTATTTAGCCTCTTATCAGATAACTGCTTTTGTTAAGCCAGCTTCTTGCTCTATCAGTAGAAAGGTCCTTTTTATAGAAAGTTACTTGCTTTGAGGAATAAACAACTAAAGATAAGCTTGATATAATCTAGAGATGAAATTTTCAGGCTCATGTTTGTTTTGGATTTATTGTGCCCTTTCTACTGTTATTTGAGAAAGCTACTCAACAGTTTAAGGGATTGTCTAGTTTCAAAATAGCAATGGTCATTCAACATTTTATTGTTATTAAACCTTTAAGAACTTTCCAGTGTTCAATAATTCTAAGGTTGAGTTTAGTTCAGTTGATTCTGTCAGGCAATGTAAAGCCCGCTTTCAATTGCATAGTCTGTATATTATTTTACTATTGCTCAGAGAGCTTTGGAGAAGCTTCCCTTGTGATTAGAACTGTTCATGTTGAAACATGAATCATAAGGCATTCCAGATTTCATTGAAGGTGTGTCTGCTTTAGATACTTCTCAGAGGACTCATCTTTTGCTACCATCTTTTGATCAAATCGATATTATACTCCAGTTTTGTAAACTACTAAGAATTCATGACTCTCTCCCCGTGATTTCCTTAAAGTACCTTCCTGGAAGAGTCAACTTTTGCAACTTATACCAAAGTATCCATTCTTTTTTTTTTTTTTTTTTTTGTAGAGACAGAGTCTCACTTTCTGGCCCTCGGTAGAGTGCCGTGGCCTCACACAGCTCACAGCAACCTCCAACTCCTGGGCGTAAGCAATTCTCTTGCCTCAGCCTCCCGAGTAGCTGGGACTACAGGCGCCCGCCACAATGCCCGGCTACAAAGTATCCATTCTTGATGTTATGAACTTGCTATCATTATCTTCCCTGTTTGTCCTCAGGGGATAATTGATTCAAATATTACTAAAACTGGAATATGAAAGCTGTCCTGGACTGAATGCATGTATTTTGTTCTGGATACAGTAGGGTGGATACTTCCTTTTTGTCTTGAGTTGCTCATAATCTGCTCAGATTTATGAACTCCCTTATTTGTTTGTGTCATTTGCTGCCCCAAGAAGACGTACATACCAGGATTTTGCTCATAAGATCATTTGCTTATGAAGATCTTTCTTCTTTTTATTTATTTATTTTTGAGACAGAGTCTCCCTCTCAGCCTCTCTCATAGCAACCTCAAATTTCTGGGTTCAGGCGATCCTCCTGCCTCAGCCTCCCAAGTAGCTGGGACTACAGGAGCCTACAACCACACCCAGCGAATTTTTCTATTTTAAGTAGAGATGGGGATCTCACTCTTGCTCAGGCTGATCTCAAACTCCTGAGTTCAAGTGATCCTCCTGCCTTGGCCTCCCAGAGTGCTAAGATTATAGGTGTGAGCCACAGTGCCCAGCCTGAAGAGCTAATGATGCTTTAACAGTCAGACTTTGATGGAAGAGAGAAATTTACACAGCACACATTTTCACAATGTGGCATATATTCCAGATAGACTGTGAACAAATGCCAATGAGGTAGGACAGTTATCACACAAACACATTCACACCCATCCCACCATGATCACTGCCACCCAGGCTGTTTGAATTCTGAGTCAGACGCTTGAATTCTGAGTCAGAAAACAAAAATATTTCAATCTATTTAGCTTTTCTGGACTCTCTCTGGTAGTTTAATAAATTCATAAAATGTTTAAAGGCATTGCTTTCTGATACATCTAAGAAGATTCATAGGGTGGCGCCTGTGGCTCAGTGAGTAGGGCGCCGGCCCCATATGCCGAGGGTGGCGGGTTCAAACCCAGCCCCGGCCAAACTGCAACAAAAAAATAGCCAGGCGTTGTGGCGGGCGCCTGTAGTCCCAGCTGCTCGGGAGGCTGAGGCAGGAGAATTGCGTAAGCCCAAGAGTTAGAGGTTGCTGTGAGCCGTGTGACGCCACGGCACTCTACCAGAGGCGGTACAGTGAGATTCTGTCTCTACAAAAAAAAAAAAGAAGATTCATAGCAAATTGTGTAGGGATGTAGATGGTTTGTCCCAATGTTAAGATCAATGTGCTCAGTCAGTGTCTGTAGGCTGGAGGTAGAAATTTGTTTGCAATATTTGGTTAAAAATTCCAAATTTTATGTTGAATAAGTCATCTTGTTCAAGTTTTCCAGGGCCACTGGGATGGAACTGACTTACAATGTCACTCGTATGAGTGCTTGCCTCTGTGAAATGTGCCATCAGAACGTTAGATTTCTTGGGTGGTTCCTTATGTATTTTCTTTCTTTTGCTTCTTTGTTTAGGTATAAACCTCTTTGTTTATCTTGTTAACACAGGCCATACTGAATGATAATGAGTGTTTGCTTTAAGAAAGAAATTTAAGTTTCTTAGATCTAGTGTATGCATGTAACATGTTAGGCTGATCTTGTGTACAGAAATCATAGACAAATTGATTAAACTATCACCCCCTTAGTATTCACTATCTCTTGTCCCTGTCTAATATGAAATCTTCATTAAGTCTGTAATTTAATAGACAGTGAAGGAATTGCCTTTAGGAAGCATAATCATTTCCTTGAGGAATGATTCTGAGAGGCTCTGGTATATTATAATTCCTTATTTGTGTATCGTATCTGCATGTGAACTTGCAGATTTAAAGTTAAACCTGTGTTCTAATTCAAAGTCTACAAAGAAAGTAGCTGCATAAAGTTGGGCAAACCACATTACCTCTCGAAGCTTCCATTAAATGCGGTTGTTGTAAATTACAGAGAACATAACAAATGCAAACTAGGAGCTAGTGTTTGGCCCTAGTTGGTAGACATGCTGTCCCAGAGTGTGTTTGCATGACATGGATCACCACCTTTGTGAGTGGGAAATGGGAATGACATGTAGTGTAATATGGAGGTTATATGGTTTCATTCATGGTTTTCTTGGGAATAGGATCTGGACTGGTAGGAAAAGAACTCTCATCTTCATCAGGAAAGGAAAAAAAAAATCCTTAGCTTTGCTGCTGAACAGGCAAAAGGAGCTTTCTCAGCTTTATTTTGAGAAAATTGAAAACAAGTGTCTGCACCTGGGCCTCCCTCCCTAGATCAGCAGTTCTCAGCCTATGGGTTGCAATCCCTTTTTAACAATGAAAATACATTGCAGCATTAGGAGGTTGAGAACCACTCTCGTAGATGATCAACCCCAGCCTCACAGAGCCTTCATCTGTTGCAGATCACACTCTCTTCCGCCTTCACTCTGGCGGCCTCGCTGACTCTGAGGTCCACTGCCACCTGCATTTTCTCCGCTTGGCACCGGCACTGTTCCAGTTAAAGCATCACTGGCTGTTCCACTCTATTATTTTTGTGCATACCCGTAACATTTCTGGTATCCTGTACGGCATTTTAAAATGCCTGTCTGAGTGATCTACGTTATTTTCCCAAGTACTAATAATTTGATAATTGTGGGTTAGTACTCTGGCTGTGGCATTGCATATATTTTTTTACTGGTTTCTTCCTAATCCTATTTATCTCCTAAACCCTGTGTTTATTCACGCATACTTAACATAGCATAAAATGCCAAGTATATTGTTCAACCAGTTAGATAAAGGCATATCGAAACACAGAACTTCTGTGACCCCAGAAACTTCCCTTGTGCCACTTGCTAGCCAACGCCTCTTCTCTGCCTCCACCATCAGAAGGAGCAGCCACTGATCAGATGCGTAAGTTTGGCAGCCCATTCTAGAATTGAGTTATACTATAGCAGTTATTTTTGTGTGTTTCTCTTCTTTTCCTTAGCATAATATTTTGAGATTCATCTATGTTGTGTTTATCGTGAATTTTTCTTTATCGTTGAGTTGCATTTCTTTGTATGAACATTCCAAAATCTGGTGTTTTCCCTTTGTTATTGGATGTATAAAGCACTTGCAGTTTGGAGCTGTGATGGATAAAGCTGCTATGAACATCGAGGTAACAGGTCTTTGTGTGGACATATGTTTTTATTTCACTTAGAATAACTGTCTAGGAGTAGAGTTGTTGGGTCCTAGGGTAGTCGTGGCTCTAACTTTGTAGATTACTGTCAGTCTTCATGGTGTTTCTAGTATTTCATGCCCCCAACCCATTGGGTGGGAGTTCTGGGTATCCCACATCTTCACTGTTTGGGAATGTCAGTCCTTTTCATTTTAGCCACTCGACTGCGTATTTCATTGTGATTTTAATTTGTATTTTTCTGATGACTAATGATGTACTTTTTCATGTGTGGGTTGGCCATTGTATATCTTCTTTGTGAAGTGTCTAAGTCTCTTGCCCATCTTAAACTAGGTCGTTTATTCTTTAATTATTGAGTGTCCTTTGAGATATGTATATATGTGCTTTAATATGTCTATGGTGAATAGTTTCTATTAGTCTGTGGTTTTTAATGAACCCTGATATTTTTAATAGAGCATTCTATTTTTACAGAGCATGAGCGTTTTTCAGTAACATATAAATTGTGTTAACGTCCATATTCCATAAATGTCAACCATTGTAGACAGCTCATGTTATTACAACTCAAATAATGTTATGGTTTTCATTTCCAAGAGGTAATTAATGGTGGGACCTATGCCTGAAAGCCTTATTGCACAGTCACTTAGAAAGTTGTTTTATCTCAGCGTTGGGCAAAGGCAATGTATCCAAAGCACTTGGTCCCCTCCTACATCACAGGTGGCAACAGCCGGGGACACAGTGGCCACTGTTTGAAGCCTAAATGTTCTAGAGATATTTGCAGGTCCAACTCCAAACCCAAAGATTATGCAAAGGTCAATGCAAATTGAGGTCATAAGGCAGCTTGTTTTGTCATGTGGAAAATATGGAAATAGTTGCTACACATTGCACAAAACATCTGTTGAAATAGGTTTTCAATTTGAATGCTTTGAAATACAATGTGTCTAAAACCCAAGATTGCCTGATGGGCAAGCAGATGGGCAATTTACACTGCTTATACTAATGCATTATTTCTTCTGCAGCCAACCTTATTTTGGTAATTCTAAGACAGTATTTGGTATTTTGGAGAAACTTGACTTTCAGAAACCTAGGATGGCTGCTGAAAGCTTTGATGGCTATTATTTAGCTGTAGGTCAGTTGGAAGGTAAGGGCTTCTTTCTTAATACAGTTAACACAGAATTTCTAAAAATCTAATCTTTATTAAAGTTCTAAGTATAAGAAAAAAATTTAACAGGTTAGAAACACTTTTTAAAAAATGTATTTACTGGGCTTAGTCATACTGTGTCAAACCTAGCTGAAAAATAAGTTATTTTTATAAAAAAAAGTCTTATAAAACTTTCACATGGATAATTTTCTACATAATTCAAGCTGTTACAGGCTTTTTTCCTCCTGGAAATTGAAAAAAAAATTATATTATGGGGCCAGACATGTGACTCACTTCTGTAATCCTAGAACTCTGGGAGGCTGAGATGGGCAGATTGCTTTTGCTCAGGAGTTCAAGACCAGCCTGAGTAAAAGCAAAACCCCATGTCCACTAAAAAATATATATATATAGAAAAACTAGCCAGATATAGTGGTAGGCACCTGTAGTCCCAGCTATTTGGGAAACTGAGGCACGAAGATTGCTTAAGCCTAAGATTTTGAGGTTGACAGTGATGCCACGGCATTCAACTTCAGGATGACAGAGTGAAACTCTATCTCAAAAAAGAAAAAAAAATTGGATTATGTACTTCTTTTCACATATATTAGCATTGTGTTCATGACTCAGAATTTCTTTAGGCTATTAAGATACAAAACTGTTGACCTATAAAATAAGCACCAGATATCTATGTGTTTTAGATACTGGAGTATCTGTCGTTAATAAATTTTCTGGCTGTTAGTGATAAAAAAAAATAGTGGTAGCTATTAATATGCTTCCATCTAGCAGAGCTGCCTAATCTTGTTTAAATTTTGCTTTTTATCTTCTGTGGGCTGAGAAATCAGTCAAGCTTGTGAGAATTACATTCAGAGCGGCGCACTGTTTGAGTTGAAGTGTGAGATTTGCCATAGGAATAAAGGCCATGGATATCAGTAGCTGTTCTGGTTGTTCAAAAGATTTGGGCTTGTTTTCTTGTTCTTGGCTATATTTCTTTTTTTTTTTTTTTTTTGTAGAGACAGAGTCTCACTTTATGGCCCTCGGTAGAGTGCCGTGGCCTCACACGGCTCACAGCAACCTCCAACTCCTGGGCTTAAGCGATTCTCTTGCCTCAGCCTCCCGAGCAGCTGGGACTACAGGCGCCCGCCACAACGCCCGGCTATTTTTTTGTTGCAGTTTGGCCGGGGCCGGGTTTGAACCCGCCACCCTCGGCATATGGGGCCGGCGCCCTACTCACTGAGCCACAGGCGCCGCCCCTTCTTGGCTATATTTCAAAGAGGATGGCTTGTTCAATAAATAATATGTTATGTAAATCAAAGAGTTAGATAAGTATTTTTCTCCATTTCCATTGTTTCAGGGTAAGATTTTTGAAGTTATTAGCAAGCTGGTTTTTAGTGACATAGAAAAGCAGATATTTTAAAGTTCACAGAATAGCACACTGCAGTGAGCACTGTTCCCTGAGTCCAAGGTCAGTTCCATGGCTTACCAGTTACTGCTTCTATTCTCTGGACATCAGTGTTCGTGTGATCTCAGATCTACTTGTAGGATTCTGGGATTCTAGGGCTATCATTGTAGGGCTCAAGCAGAGGCTTACTACAGAGAGGATTTCTGTATCAGTAAGAGGTTGAACTGAATGACTTCTAAGCATGTTCTTATTTTAAGGCTAAACAATTCTGATTCACTTCTAGAAGACAATTCACTTGCAGCTACCAACATAAATTTTAAACACCCAAGAGTACTAATGGGTTAGCTGTTGCAGCTTGATTTTCTGTTTTCCCCACTCGTAAGTTGTGAATGGTGATGACTCTCAGAAGTCATCCTTTTCCTCTCCTTTCCTCCAGGCCCCAAATTGAAAGCCATTAAAAGTTTATGAAGCAGGGGTGGCTCCTGTGGCTCAAAGGAGTAGGGCGCTGGCCCCATATGCCAGAGGTGGTGGGTTCAAACCCAGCCCTGGCCAAAAACTGCAAAAAAAAAAAAAGTTTATGAAGCAATGATTTGAAGTTTAGAGAAAAGAAGTTCAAAATAATCCTATTGACCTGTCGTAAATTCTCTTTGTAGCAACAATTGATTCACTTCGAAAGCAGTTAATTGAAGAGGGACTCCGTGGCTTGCTATTTCAGGTAAAATTTTAAAACAACAGCAAAGAAACACCTTGTGTGGGATGTGTTTACTTACTGTGCAGGGGCGATATCTGGTTCACGTTAGGTTATGAAGCTAGCTCACGATATGTAAACGACTTGCATCATTAAGTTAAATAACCAACTTAGAAGAGAATGCTTTGGTGAACTCAGTTTCTTGTAAACACTGAAAACATTTAGCAATACAAGAGTAGAGAACTCACACTATTGAGCTCCTGATAGCATCTTCCAAAGAGGAAGCATTTTAGAATTTCCTTGGCGCAGCCACTGTATCTCTTAGCAAAGATCCAGTTCTTTAGTCCTTAGTCACCTTCTTCCTGAGAGTAAGGGTGCATCCTTCAATTTCTAATCACATGCTGAAATTTTGAGTGCCTTTGAATACACTTTGCTGATTACCATCCCTTCTTTTTCCTATTTGAGTTAAACTTTCTGCCCCTTTCTGTCTGGACATCTCTAGATATCCCCAGTAGACTAAAGTATATTTCTCTCCATCATGATGCTTGGTGAATCTCCTTTTTGCTCATAAAGAAAGAACATAAGGGACCAGCAAGGTTGGCACTGGAGAAGGGGGTGGAGGAGGAAAGAAGGGTGATATTTGCATGTATCTGCTTCCAGGGTATAATGCAGACACATCTGTTTAAGCAGAAAAAAAATTATTCATGTGGAAGATTAAGCTAGGAAGAGTGCCTAAAAAGCCCTTTGCAATAAGTTGAGCTAGAAAATCCACATCTAAAGCTGCTTTAATCATCTCAAGAACACCAACATTTTGTACTATAACATAACTATGATAGATATTTATCTGCCTCTGGGGTCAAGGCCATAATTTGCATTCACTATCTGACTTCTGTCTCCAACCAAACCAGCTTCTTTGGCTTCTGCCTTAAAAAGGTCAGCGACAAACATTGTTTCTTGTTCATGATCTTTAGATTTCCTTCTTTAGATCAACTTCCCAAAATACAATACAAAATAAAATGAGTTTACAGTTACCAATGTACAAAATTTTTAAAAACTGGTCAATTTTGCCTACCTTGGGTGGTGTCATATCTTAAGTCTTATGGGGTTCGTATCTTGGTGCTTTTTTCATTCTGTTTTTTTTTTTTTTTTTTTTTTTGAGACAAAGCCTTGAGCTGTCACCCTGAGTGAGTGGAGTGTCGTGGCATCACAGCTCACAGCAACCTCCAACTCCTGGCTTAAATGATTCTCTTGCCTCAGCCTCCCAAGTAGCTGGGACTACAGGCACCCGCCACAACGCTGGCTATTTTTTGGTTGTAGTTGTCATTGTTGTTTGGCAGGCCTGGCCTGGATTCGAACCTGCCAGCTCTGGTGTATGTGGCTGGCACCTTTGCTGCTTGAGCTACAGGCGTGGAGCCTTTTCATTCTGTTTTTGAACACGCTGTATCATTTTCTCATGACAGAGCTTTTTAGATGAGGAATTTCCTTACTATGATCCCCTCTCCTGCACAGATACAGTTCAACAAACTCTTCTAGAAAAACTGGTTAGTAAAAGCTTTTTGAAATTATATAGGGTAGTCATTGTGAATCAACTGCTATCCCAAAATAGAAAGCTAAGTCCAGTGTGAATTTGTAGCCTCACATTCGAAACTATATTGCCAAGAGATTCGCAGATGAAACGATGGATACCTGTTTTTTCCTTGATCTCACACACATGCACATATAATTCTAGTTGGTCCTGAGAAATAAACAATATTTTTAAAAATTTTTATTGCAATATCATGAAGAATTATATAACTAAGCTTGTTCCCTCACACACACCATTTTTCTCAGAGCCTTTGCTTCTATCAAAGTGTCGATTATTTGGAATTGATCATGTTAGCATTCTGCCCAGTTTTTGAACTATGATACTTTGGATAAGAATTATAATTTACTTATAGTGTATATTTAATCAAACACATCAAAGCTCTTTTTTTACTTGACATTTATTTTCTTCCTGACCTCTCTCATTGGGTCATTTGAGACTAGTAATATTCTTTCTATCTTTGAAGGTAAAAGGAATGGAGTGTGAAATATGTTATTCTCCTCTAGACAGCTCATTATACTTTGTTTTCTGTTCAGAAGCAGTGTTGCCACAAACTGTATAGTGGTCAAGAAGCAAGATTACATCAGACACCCTTGACCTTGAAACACACATCCTGGTACACACCTCTGCTGGGTAAGCCTGGGTAGCCCTTCTCCTATACCTGCTCAGACATAGCAGGGGGTAGGATTCATTTTGAAAGGGAAAACAATTAATCACAATTATGCTTATATAGGAAGAGTTGTTGAATACTAAGACAGTTATCCCCCCTGAATTCAATCAATCAATATATATTTGAGCACCTACTCTGTGCTGGGCACTATATTCTGCATAATAAAAAATTAGTCCTAAAATCACTCACAGACTGGTGGGGAGATGAGATGTAGACTCAGAGAAGTCAAAGAAGACTTCATAGAAGAGGTTAGAGTTGAATTAACCTTGACAGATGGGTTGGATTTGGAAGAGCAAACCCTGTCTATCTCTATATATATATATATTGTGTATAGTGGTCAAGAAGCAAGAATATATATATATATATATTCCAATGGGTAAGAACAATATAAGCAAACAAAACAAAAAAAAATGAAAAGGAAAGTACAAATGGAACAACCTTGAGTGTTTAAAGAAGAGTCAAAACTGGACTAGTCTTTTTGGAAACAAGAAGATTCAGGTTGAGATACAATGGATTATCATTTTTGGAGAAGGAACAGCAGATGTGAGTCACACTGTAGACTGTTACTCAATACCGGGCTAAGGAGAGAGAGCTGTGTCCTAGGAAATGCTCAGAGTACTGACAACTCTCAGCACAGCCCAGATGTGGTTAAAAGCAAAAGTTAGTGTCTGGTTTTGAAATGACAAAAGAATCTGGATAGTTATCAAAGTAAATTTAAGAAAGAACAACCAGAGAAAATAGATTTGTGGATCATTTAAACCCAAGAAGGAAAAACCACCAGGACTAAGAGAGTGTCCATTTTCTGTCCAACAATGGAGGAGAGCTTTATAGAGACTATTTTATTCACAATAACTTGGTGATTGCTACCACCACGCATAGCAGCCCTTAAAGCATGCTCACCACGTGCCAGGCACAGTGTTACGCTCCTAACATGTCTTACCGATTCATTTAATTCTTGCCACATTCCCATGAGGACAGGTGTTTATCTAATTCCCAGTTTAAAGGTGAGAAAAAAGAGGAACATGAAATATGTAATTTGCCCAAGGTCATCTCTCACTTTATGTGTAAGTCACTAAAGCTCACAGTGACTGAGTTAATTCTTTAAGATCACCCAACTGGTATGTGACAGAGCCAGGATTTGAACTAAAAATTTGTGATTGACTCCAAAGCCTGTGCTTTTTCCATTCAACTCTGCTGCTTCCTCTGTGCAGAAATACACTTATAATAGGATAGTTACCAAAAAGAGTGATTTATCACCCCAATCAATGCATTACTTTGTTGGGTTCTGATCATGGTATCTCTAATGCTTTTCTCTGCAGGAGTCTGCAACGTTGTTCAGTAGAGGGCCAGATAGTAAATACAGTAGAAGCTCCATAGTTGACCACTTCCCTACACTAACCACCTCCTTGAGTTGACCTAATTTTCATAGACTGAACCTGCACCATGTGTATGATCAGTAGAGTAGGTCTAGTTCCTGATGTGGACCACCTCTGTCTGTCAACCAGTTTATTACAGACCCTTGAGTGGCCAATTTACAAAGGTCCTATTATATTTCAGTTTCTGTCGCCATACTCAACTTCACTGCTATATCACACAAGGGTCTTCTGGCCTCCCCCATGCTCCCCTTTCTTTAAAAAACACCTGGCATTTCTACCCTCCTGTAAAGAGGCATCCAGAGCTTTCTGTTAAAATGCTCATAGAATTGGGTTTACTTCTGCTTTTTCAGAAATGGTCCAAGCTCTTAAAAGAGGAAGAATTTATGCTTTAATATGGGTTGAACCAGAAATCAATCTCTGTTTTTATTCTCTTCTGTTCTGCTGCAGACGCCTTATCTCTGGATAGCTTCACAGTGATTCCAAGGCTGGAAGTGACGCCTTTCTCGTGCGGAGCCGACCCATCCCATGCTCTGTGTGACAGGCCTGAATATGAGGAAATAAAGGATGGTGCTTCGGATGTGACGAGTCGACTCAAGTAAGTTAAAAGAGCAAAGTTTACTGACCCTGCTCTTCATGGGTGGCCTGTTCCTGTTGCCTAACATTTTCATTGATTGATTTTCGTATTCTGAGATCATAATGTCTTTATTGTGAAACCTCTCTAACTTCCTAAAGATTTACAATTTTAAAATAAAAACAACAGCTGTAGTTTTCTCAAAATGTGGTTTTCTTCTTTCTCTTAATCTTCATCCTATCCATTCTAAAATTTAAAAGACAAATTAGACTATCTAAGATGTCTCCTAGGGCTATATGTAGACTGCTAAGTTAACTTAGGTTTTGATCCTATTTCTTTCATGCTCAAGCTTAACAAGTGGTTGGGAACTTGTGCCTATCCCTCCCTTTTAAAGAAGGGATTCTTTTTTTTTTAATTTATTTTTATTGTTGGGGATTCATTGAAGGTACAATAAGCCAGGTAGAAGGGATTCTTTTTAAGAATATTGACTGATCTTCCAATTTAAAGGGGGAAAATCCCCATAGCCACTCGCCAACAGACCTTCTCCTCTAATATTCTCAACACTGAAACCACATGTGTGGGTCACCCCCGCCCACCAACCAGTTCTCCACCAAACACCAAATGGGCATTATCTAATGGAATTACATCCTGACACTGTTTATTTGGAGGTAGTGTTAGATGCCACAGGGTAAGGGGTCAGTCCCAGAGAATTGCCCGTGCTTCAAATGCCAATGTAAGTCTCAGGTTTTGACCTGTACTTCTCACCACATGGCTATAAATTGGATGTGCTCAGGACCCCCTCCAAAGAATGGCTCACAGAACTCAGGGAAACACTTGACTTATGCTTGCCCATTTACTACAAAGGATATTATAAAGGATACGAATGAATAGCCAGATAGAGAGGTATACATGGTTTGGAAGGGTCCCAAGTGCAGGAGTTTCTGACTCTGTGGAGTTAGGGTGCCACCCTCCTGGCACGTGGGTGTCTTTGTGTTCATCAGCCCAGAGGCTGTGTGAGCCCTGTCCTTTAGGATTTTTATGGAGGCTTCGTTATGTAGGCATGATTAATTAAGTCATTGATCATAGGTGATCCACTCACCAATAGTAGTGAGCTTCTGTTTCTCCCCCTCCTAAGGAGGTTGGGCTGAAAGTCCTAGCCCTCTACTTACATGATTGCTTCCCCTGGCATCACCCCCCATCCTGAAGCTATCCAGGAGTCACCCCATTAGGAAAAAAGATGCTCCTATTGCCTTAGAATTTCAAAGTATGTAGGAACTCTGTATCAAACACTGTCTCTTAGGAAGTTAGGAGGGTCTGAGAAGCTCTGTGTCAGGAACCAGGGTCAGAGACCAAACATTAGAGCAAAAGCTTCTCCCTATCTGCAGGGATTTTAGGAGCTCTGTCTCAGGGACTGGGATATCAACTACACACTGCTAAGTACACACACTGTCAAGGTAGGTTTGGTCGTATTTCTATTTCCTTCACACTCAAGGTTAACAAGCCTTTGGGAACCTGTCCCTACACCCCGTCGTCTTTGGATGCTTACTTGTGCTCACCTGTCTTTTTAAGTACACAGACTAAATCCTGCTTAGGAAAAATTCAGAAATGTCAGTGTAGTGTGTTTGTAAGGTCTATTGACCCCAGTGAAATTTCCTTTCTGTACTGAAGGTGGGGAAGGAAGACTTTGAATTGCAAATTCTTCATTTTCATTTTTGGCTGCCTTTTCTGTTGTTCATAACTTCTTTCTGGTGAAGGTGGGAGCTATCTTTCATTGTGTCTTACATAAGCCACAAATTTAATTAGAAATTTGATAAAATTGGGACTGGGGGAAGAGGAGTGGGAACTATGTCCTAGTTTGGTATCTGCTAAAATTCTCTTTCTGCTGTCAGGTCCGCAGGCCCCACCGGTGGCCCTTACCCAGGGACAGATCTTTCAGGTGGCATCAGGATGACTGATGACCTTAGGATGGAAGTGAGTATTGGACTAGGGTCAGTTTCATTTTCAGTATTACTATATCCTGGTTCTCTTTTATGGGTGCCCTTTTCTCTTTTTTTTTTGTTTTCTTTTTTAATTATCTAAGTATTATGGATACTGTTATGGCAAGTATGTGTCTAACACCACAAAACTCAGATGCATGAGAAATATCAACCTTTGAAGTCAAGAAATTAAAATTCAGTCATCTGGAGGGCTTTCTACCCCCTGCATATTATGAACTCTGGGTTATGTAACCAAAAGGAGATTTTCTTGAAGTGTGCTAAAGTTTTGTTTGAGAGGCAGGCTGATTTAGGACTTAAATTCACTAATGACTGTAAGAAGTCTCAGGTCCCATTGATTCTCTAAGAATTGGTGCCAAGGTTGAATCGTTGATGGGCTGGCCCTTTGTCAAAGAAGACCACAAAGCAGGGCCACACCCATGGAGATTATTCATTACAATAATATGGTTCCCTACCCAAGAAAAGAATAACAATAAATGACTTGTAGGTCACTTAGGTCAACTGCCTAGATCCTTGAGATGTGGTTGGAGGGCCTTCCTCATTCTGTGGCCTGATCCTGAGCCCTGTAAGCCTCAATCAAGTGGAGCAGACTGTTGTATTTTAAGATCTGACAATTGGGCTTCCTCCTTTTTTTTTTTTTTAACATTTTTATTGAGGTAGAATTCACACAAAAAAACAATTCATTAAATTGTTCAATTATTAAATGACTGTTAGTACGTATAGTTACAGAGTTGTGTAACCATTGCCACAATTTTAAAATATTTCAATCATCCTCAAAAGAAAGCAAAAGAAACTGCACACCCATTAGCAGTCTCTCCCTAGTTTCCCCCAAGCCTCCAGCTCTAGGCAACCACCAATCTCCTTTCTGTCTCTGTAGTTTGCCTATTCTGGGTATCTTATATAAGTGGAATAATAGGTGACCCCTTGTACCTGGCTTCCTGCACATAACCTAAGGTTTGCCAGGTCTATCCGTGTTATAGCATGTTATCAGTACTTCATTGATTTGTATGGCCAATAATATTCCACTGTCCAGATATACTTCATTTTGTTTATTTGTTCATCAGTTGATGGGCATTTGACCTATTTCAACTTTTTGGCCATAGTGGGGAATGCTATTATGGACATCGGTGTGTAAGTTTTTGTGGAAACATGTTTTTAATTTGGGAGGATGTACATCTAGGAGTAGAATTACTACATGACTTTGGTGACTGTCAGCTTAGTGTTTTGAGGAATTGCAGAGCAGACTTCCACAAGGCTGCACCATGTTTCATTTCCACCAGCGGTGTATGAAGATTCTGATTTCTCTACATCCTCGCCAATGCTTGTCTGTTTTTTTTGATGATAGCCATCTTCATGGGGGCAAAGTAATATCTCATTATGGTTTTGATTTGCATTTCTCTGGTGATTAAGGATGCTGGGACTCTTTCCATGTGCTGGTTGGCTATCTGTATATCTTCTTTGGAGATTTGTCTACTTAGATCCTTTGACTATTTAAAAAATGGGGTTACATTTCTTTTTACCATTGAGATGTATGAGTTGTTATTATTCTTCCTTTTAAGCGTGTTTATCCGGTGTCTTTTTTTTCTGTTCATTAGTACTTGTTGAGTAGCTAAGAAAAAGAAAAAGGAAATGAATCTATTTTGCTATTACTTAGCAGTTCTTATAACATTTTAATAAAGGAAGTTGAACTTGGAAGTTTACAGGATGTTCGGTTATTAGTAATTTCCCTTTTATCTGGGACTAACTTTACCGAGAAGGAAGAAACAGTTGTGTACCAGGCACTTTGTAAGCCACATGCCATTTTATTAACCCTCCCTATGCTTCGAGTGTCTGGTAGTCCCTGCTTTTTACAAAGGAGGCGACTGAAGTTGAGAGAAACTTGCTCAAGATCACTCAACGAGGAAGTAGCAAAGTCAGTTTAAATTCAGGTTTGTCTAGCTCCAAAGGGTATGTCCTTTTCACTACCACTCATAGCGCACTGAATTTAGACATTTCAATCATAATAATCCTTTATGGTTATCTTGAAAGTGTTTCTTTGGCCAAGAAATGTGCTGCTTTATATATCTAAAGGCCCCCACATTGACTCTCATTAGGATATGTGACCAAGGTGTTTGCCTAGGTCTTGACACCCACTGAGAAATAGAAGCTTAACGGGGATCACAGTAGAAACTCCTGTCAGATGTGCTTGGGGACGTGTGTAGGTCCCCTGAAGGTTTGCAGGCCGTCTTCTGCACTGTTTCTTCTGTGGTTCCCAGGAATTAATCTTCTGGCTGTATTTTGTGACGGATACCACCAAGTCCCCACCTTTCTCCTTCCAGTTTTCTGCTCCACTGAAGAACCTGCGTAGCCCAGTAGCTGTGCTCCCATCCTCTCCCTTTATCCCTGGAGCATCTCCCCACCTAACACCCCTTTATACTCCCTATCTTTTAAGCACAGAGAAAGGTCTCCTTAGAGCAGCATTCTCAACCTGTATTAAAGGGCCACGGCATCAGGAACGTTGAGAACCACTGCCTTAGAGAATGCTTTTCTAACCATTTTCTTTCGTAGAGAGTACAGGGGATTAGAATCAGACAGACATAAGAAAAACATAACCCAGGTTCATCCCAGTGGACTCCCAAATTGATAATGTTTTCTTAACTCCTTGGTTTTAAACAGTGGATTTTGTTAATCTCTCAGGGGTCCTCAAACTACGGCCCGTGGGCCACAGGAGGCGGTGTCATTGTATTTGTTCCCATTTTGTTTTTTTAACTTCAAAATAAGATATGTGCAGTGTGCATAGGAATTTGTTCATAGTTGTTGTTTTTTTTTTAAACTGTAGTCCGGCCCTCCAACAGTGTGAGGGACAGTGAACTGGCCCTCTGTTTAAAAAGTTTGAGGACCCCTGCTCTACAGGATTATAACAAAAAACTTGACCCATGTTTCAAGGCCCTCTCTAACCTGGTGGTAACCTACCTTTCCATTTCAATGTCCTCCTCACTGCCTGTGGTTGTCCCTGCCCATCAGCCACACCAGGCAGCTCAGACTGTCAGCATATGTCACACAAACCAGTTTGTGCTGCCTTCCCCGCCCATATCACTGTGCCTGTTTCCATTTATCAAACTTCTATTTGACTGTTAAGGCCCATTTCAAAAACCAATAAAACTTTTCTCCTGGTAGCATACAATGTTGGCAGTCAAGCATCTCCGGTCCATCTGGAGGTGGAAAGCATAACAGAAGGGGAGAGATCAGGTTTTTCCCTGGGTCGGTCCTGTGGAAAGTTCTCATGGTTTGAGGCCTGAGTTTGCTCATTTCTCAACTATCCCACTCAGGAAAGAACTAAGTTAATTCCTTTCTTTCAGACCCTGATAACTCTTTGTCCTCCATTTTTGGTCACCTAAATGCTGGTTGCATCATAGTTATTCAGTTTTTAATCACTATATTAGATGATTGGCTTGCCAGAGAGTGCCTTTATTTGGCCATTAATGAGTATCTAGCACCCTGCATATATTTGAGTACATTAATGTTTGAAGAATGTCTATTTATTTTGGCTCACTACAGGGTCTATTTAAAATATTGATGGTGTGCACTTAATATAAGTGCTTTATATAATGTAATATATATTATAATATAAAATAAATATTAATATATATTAATATATTATTAATTGTAATATATGTTTCCTTATATATGTAATATATTATTAATTTTTCTTTCCTGTGTACTTTTTGTGTTTATTTAAAATTTTTCCTACCTATAATATATTATGGATATGTAATACATTATATCTCTATATATAATTTATTATAATAATATATATCAGAGTATATATAATATAAATTACCTATAATATATAGTACTATATAATTATATTAGTATATTATGCTTAATATATTATTTTATATTTATTAATACATTATTTATATATAAATATATATTATTTTATTCTATTAAGCATAATATAATATACTTTGTGACTCCTTTCTTTGGACTGGTAGTCTTACGTGCTAGGATTTACCTTTTATTCCTTCTCCACGTTCACAGAGGAACCTGTATTCTGGTGCCTTTTTCAGAATGCACAATGTAAGATAAAAGTAAACATCAGTATTTTTAAGATGGTCTTCAAGAGAACAAAGGACTATAAAATAAATGAGAACATCTCATTGTAAAATAATTTGGATCCCATTTGGGGACATTTTTGAAGAAAACATGCTTGAGGAAACTTCTGTACTCAGTGAATTAATTTATGCGGGATCTTTTGGTATAGCCTGGAAAAGAAGGAAAGAAATTATTTACACGTTTCACCTCTTAGAGATTCATACTGAAATATTTATGGATGCAATGTTATTTGCTTCAAAACCATGCAGGGTAGGTTTAGTGGGTGAGAGTTTGAAACAAGAGTTGTCATAGGTTGATAAGTGTTGAATCTGTGTGATGGATATACAAAGATTAATTTTTCTATCCTGTGTACCTTTTGTGTGTATTTGAAAAATTTCCTGCCAAAGCCTTAGAATTTTTAGCCACATGGTATGTGCTTTGGAATCAAGTAGACCTGGGTTTAAGACTGGCTCTACTATTCCTTAGCACTTGGACAAATTTGTCCCCTGTGAAATAGTGCTATTACTTTTCAGGATTCTTTTGAGGACACACACACACACGAGTTCTGGCCTAACCAGTTCATAGAAACAAACCAAGTAGGTCATATTTACAGGAAAAATACTGCCTCTCAGTGCCCTGTTTCCCCATTTGCTGATGAGTAAGATGGCCTTTCTTTTTTTATGGAGTCCCTTCCCTCCATTTTCAATAATTTCCAGAGATGCACCAAATATATCACCACGTTCTTCCGGCCTAACCAACTAGTGGCTTCCATCTAGACCCTTGACCTCTTAAGAGGTTGTGGGACAAAGAAGTTTGTTTCACTGCTCACATCTCTGCAGCTCTCTTTGTCCATGGCCCGTGCACAGCTGACCCCCTCAGAACTCTGGGTCTGGGCTCTGGTGGTCTCCCACTGAATCCAGTGTTACCACCGCCTTCATCGGCCGGATCCACTCCCTCAATTCCTTTGGCCTCTTGGCGATTTCTTCCCTAGGGCCTAGTTGTCCCTCCTTAGTCTGTCTTCCTTGCCTTAATCACTGTTTCCATCATTGAGTCTGAAGAAGCTCTCTGGGCCTTTGCAAAACTGGACGTATTGGGTGGTGGCCCCAAATAGTCCAAGAATTAAGCTCCATGAACGTTCTACGACAACAAAACTAATTCTCTTCTACCCCACTTCACTCTGGGTCTGACCCCCTGAGATACTTTGTAACATATGTGAAATATCCAGATCATAGTAAACAAAACAATTAGCTGTTACCAACTCCCACATTCAGAATTACCAACAGAGTGAAGCTCAAAAAAGACCTTGTAACAAGACAGAGAGCTGGGGTCAAATTTCTCTATTTTTCCTTTCTTCAAAAAGAAAATCACATGCACCACATATGAAGTGTCTTGCCTCCCTTTGAGTTCTCTTCTGTGTTATTACATGTTTTTGTCTAAGATACACCATCACTAGGAGGAGGAGATTTATTGAGGCCAAGAACAGGATCAATGTAAAAATATCTCAGATTTTCTGGCCATTGTCTGTCCTGTTCTTTCAAGGTGTGTGTGGGAGAAGCATTAATAACCTTGGAAAATAAATAGCGCTGCCAGTTGCAAAACTGGGACATGTAAAAGTTGACTGATAACTGCATTATACATGAACCTCGAAGCAGTGGGTGTGGCTCGTAGATCTGAGGGTGTGGTGGACTTTAGTTAGAAATTGAAAAAAAAAAAAAAAAAACCTTGAAGCAAATGTAGTTCTGTTTAGATTCCAGGAGTTCTAATCTTTTAAAGTTCATCTTGACATTCTTCCTCTTTTTAGGACATTTAAACAGATGCTGGGTCAAGTCTGAAGTAAGTCGACATAAGACTCTGTTCAATTTTTCTTTTGTTCTCAGGAAAAAAAAAAAATCACATTAATTTATTTAACTAGCATCAGTTTAAAATGACCTGATAGTAAAGATTAAAGTGGTGACATAAATCTTTATTAGTAGAAGGATTTCTGGTCGTGAAATCTGTAAATTTAAGCAACTTTTGATGTAGAAGAGAAAACATGAAGTAATCCTGGGAGATTGTCTAGGCCAATTAATTGCCATTACTAGTATCTTAAAGGTTATTTCTTATTGTTCTTCGTATTTTCTCTATCTAGATATTGAAATAATACTGCTCTGTGTGTGTGTGTTGGGGGGGCTGGATTTGCTGACCCAGCCTATGGGAGAATCTGTCTCGTTTGATTCCATGAGTCCCTTGATAAATACCTTGACTACCCCGCCCTGCAAAGGGGCTGGACCAGGGATTTCCATGTAAATGCGATGCAGGTTCATATTTGAACAGCTTGGACAGGAAGAGCGTTCTTCCTGCGCTCTGCTTTCAGCATGTGCTGGATTCACTGAGTTGAACTCATCTTCTGCTTGTGAGTAAATCTGTCATCTCAACTTTCCTCTCCAGGCTCTTAATTTCTTGGTTTTCCTTGGTTTTAAAAATATATCTAGTAGATTATCTTTATTGTGATCTATCCAGATCTTACAACTGGTGTGTATGGGTTAGTTTCCTCCATGTGCCTGGGATGCTGGTTTACACAGGGGCAACTTTCTAAGCTGGAAGGAAAGAGCATGATTGTGGAAAATGTTTGCTGAGTTCTCCTCTACCCTTTGAGGGCTGTATCTGCAACTTTCATTAACTGTCATCCTAAATGTGAAGTTCAATTTAAAAAAAATCACCTCCTTGTTTATTCCAGTTATTCTTATAAGGAGGAAAAACAATGTTAGACCAAATTTATGAAAATTTAGGGCATGTTAGATTTTGGATTATTTTCTGATCACTGAGATTTGTAACTATTAATGATTTGGATATAATATCCAATTGCTTACCTTGCAAGTGTTCCAGAACAATGTAGTAATATTTAATATGTGGCATGGCTATTAGACATATGTGATTTCTTTAAAAGAACAGAATTATTTGTTTAATCAATATATTTATCAGAAGGCTTCTAACTAAAATGTCTCCAATACAATGTATAGCATGAAAGAAGGCTTTACACAGAGCACTAGAGCAAATGAGGCTCATTTGGAATGTAATGCAGGCAAGCGGTATTTCTGTTGTATTTATTATTTTGAGTTTAGTAGTTAGACTTTTTTTTTTTTTGTAGAGACAGAGTCTCACTTTATGGCCCTCGGTAGAGTGCCGTGGCGTCACACAGCTCACAGCAACCTCCAACTCCTGGGCTTAGGCGATTCTCCTGCCTCAGCCTCCCGAGTAGCTGGGACTACAGGCGCCCGCCACAACGCCCGGCTATTTTTTGGTTGCAGTTTGGCCGGGGCTGGGTTTGAACCCGCCACCCTCGGCATATGGGGCCGGCGCCTTACTCACTGAGCCACAGGCGCCGCCAGTAGTTAGACTTTTTTTATAAACATTTGAGAAAGTGTTATACTCCTTTTCCCCCATAATGAAACTGAGTTAATAGACCAGGGAATAAGAATTGCACTCTCTTTCATATCCCTTAAACTCAAATATAAGTATCATGACCCTAATAAGGTATAAGATAAAGTCTTTTCTGCCAAAATTAGCTTTTTAGTTATAGCACAATAATAAAATGTTATTTCAGGCTGTACGTAGCAATACTTTTTTATATGTAATAGAATGTTAAGTGGGCTTTTTAAATTATTATTAAGAAATCAATTCTTGTTTGCCTGTTTGTTTGTTTTGAGGCAGAGTCTTACTCTGTTGCTTTGGGTAGAGTGCCAGGGCATCATCATACCTCACCGCAACCTCCTGGGCTCAGACAAACCTCTTGCCTCAGCCTCCTGAGTAGGTGGGACTATAGGTACCTGCCACGATGCCCAGTTAGTAGAGATGGGGTCTCGCTCTTGCTCAGGCTGTTCTCAAACTCCTAAGCTCGAGCAATCCACCTGCCTTGCTCTCCCAGAGTGCTATGATTATAGGCGTGAGCCACTGCGCTCTGCCTTCTTGTTGATTTTTGTTAAGTATGATGTTCAATAAAACTGAAGGAGATTTAATTTTCTCCAATTTTTATAGCTTCATTTCCCATATGTATATTAGATTACAGTTACATAAGCATATATGAATTACTAATACAATTTATTAAAATATTTAAAGATAGAGTCATTTAGCTGTCCACAGATTGTAAGGTATAATTTCTCTTTAAATCCCAGCACGATCTGGGAATTCAGTTCTGTGCGTGTTACTTTTCTCTGTGGAACGCTGCTGATGAGATGTCAAGTAATATTTGCATTATGCATTTCCCACCCTGACTACCTCTTGGAATCCTCCAGGACAAGAACTGTGTTTGTGTGTCTCTGTTCCTTGTCCGTGATCCTGGCACAAAGTGGACTTTTGACAAAAGTCTTTTGCATTAAATTAAACTGGTAACATGAGGGGGTTCAGTCACATATGGCCTGACCCAAAGTCATTTAAAGCATAGCTGAAATGAAATAAGAGACAGAAGGCCGACCAACATCATTGCTATGTAGGAGGATAGGTATAAATTTCTGCTTTGCAAGTTCAGTTGTGGATTTTTCTAAACATTTGAAGTGAGCGTCTTAAAAGTTTGAATGTAAGTCATCTACCAGTCTTATACACAAGTGGGAGGTCTTTTTCTGTCCAATAGCCTAGGTTAGGATGTGCTCAAGGTAGTTTTATTTACAATGGAGTGAACACTCTATTTGATTTGATCTGTATTTGAAGGCTGGCTCCAGCATTCTGAATGCTCTTGGGAAATTACTTTATTCATTGACCTTAATTTCTTTATCTCCAATAAGTAAATCTTGCTAAAACCCACTGCTAAGTTTGTCGGAAGAATTAAATGATGTGATACATAAAAGGGCTTTTGTGAATTTTAATGTGCTGACCAGATGTAAGCTGCATTGCTGTCCTGGGTAACCAGAAGTTCTGCAAACCCTTACTAAACCTTCACCTTTCTGTGACTAGGGTAGATAATTTCTTGGATAGATTCTAAATATTGTCCATAGAAACTTGTTGATTGTAGCAGTTAATAAGTTCTATGTTTGATTAGGGAGTATTTAAATGTCTTCATTTTTATAATGCCTCTGTAGGTTTTTCATATGTCTAAACTATTTCAGTTTTAATTTAATTTTAATTTGCTAACTAAATCAAATAGTAATGAAAAGAATGTATTAGAAAAGAAATTATGTTCCCACGGTATTTTTTTAAAAGAGAAAAAAATTGAACAAACTTAATACCCTAAAGTCCCCCCCCCCACCCTCCCATTAGAAATTCCTGGTAGAAATTAAGAGAGTCATATATGACTTTCAAATACTTGCACTAGCAGGCTGGGGCTGCAATTTTGTTAAGTTCTTTTTGAGCACCAAGTAACAGGTGCTGACTTAGATGTAATCCCCAGAATTTTGAGATAAGGTTTAAGTTTAAAATGCTTTGTCTAGTCAGAAAACTGAGAGTAAGTTTTACATCACCAGGTCAAAAGTTTTAGGTTGAGTAATATTCCCATAAATTGAAATGTTGATACCCAGGTAGGATGTTCCATTTGAAGAGTACTTGGCTTAAGTTTATGAAATAAACTCTATCTGCCCTTTGAGTTTAGAATTTGTTTTACCCAAGAATTGATTAGGTTTTCTTTAAACAACAGACTTGCAAATATGCTTAATATTGGATTTTTTTGGCAAGTACCGCTCTGAGGAAGTGTGCCTATCAATATGCCCCATATCACCCCATTCCCATATTCTCTTCACAAGAGCAAAGTAAGTATGAGTTAATTTAAAACTGTATGAAAATATTTACTTAAAACCATCTCTTTGGAACAGAAAATGTCAAATTATTGAGCTTATATCTCCTTTCTTTTTCCTTAAGGAAAATGGTGACGAGCACTTGTGTTCTGAGAGCCTGCCGCAGTCCAGGTCTGTCTGTTCTGTATATGTGAATTTGTTTGCATATTGAGTTGGCTTTTAAGAGAATTCTTGGACCTGACATTGCAAAATATTTCTTTTATTTTTTTTTTGGCAGGGACCATCCCATCCTATCATCACCCAGACACACTTCGTCCACAGACACTACTGTAACTTCAAGTGGTGAGTGGACTTGGAAAAATATAAAAGTGGGTTGTTAGTGTTATAATTTAAGCCTTATGTCCTATGACTCGCTGAGTGTGTGCAAATGAGAAGAACAAAGGCAAAAAGGTTTTTTTGCATAGTATTCACACTGTTAGTTTCTTCCTGTTGATAGATTCTGCATCAGAAAATTTGAATGTGGCTTCTAGTGACCTTGATGGTAAATCACTCTGTAAGAAAGAAAAGGATGTGTCTCCTATGATAGAGACCTGAGGTAAACTGTTGAAGGGTGTAAATGTAGTTTCTGTTCTAAAACACAAAGTAAATCTATAAGCTTGTGGAGTAACTGTCCTATAGCACAATGATATTTATTTAATATTAATTTTTATGAAATAATTCTTATAAAATAATTTGGAAAACATAGTCTGGAGAAAATAAGTCTAAGAGATAACTATATTCTTATGTAGGCATATGTTACCATTTTTTTTTTCAATTTGTAGATAGAACAAAAATTATAATATATTGTAATGTGACTTAAATTATTTCCTATGGTCAAGATTGACTAGACATAACTGGGTTTCATCTGTGACACAGCTGTGACCACCTATTTAGGAAACCCTTGGAATTCTATAGAATCTACCAGGCTAGAAGGATGGACCAGTGAGTAATGGTCCACTCAGGAGGCAAAAGAATTAACCAGATGGTATTGTTACATCCCTTTCTGCTATTTGACTTGGAAAACAAAGTTGTTATTCTCAGTCATTCTTGGTGATGCAATTGTTATAGTTGACATTCACGGGAAGAATAGACTCCAATTCCTGCCAAAACCCAAAAAGATCAAGGAAAATACATTGTATTATTTGAACTCTATGTTTAAATTTGAGATACTGGTGCTAAATTAGAGAAGCCATATAATTACAGAAATGGATTATGTTTTATGGGTTAAAGAACATGTCTAATAAGGAAATGTTTTAATTAAAACTGCACCAAGATACCATTTCTCACCTGTTATATGGACAAAGATGTAAAAACTTTACACTCTGTTGGTAAAGAGGGAGAATGTAAATTTTTGTAACTACAGTAACTCCCCCTTATAGTCACAGGCTATATTCCAAGATTCCCAGTGGCTTCGTGAAACTGAGGATAGTATTGAACCCTATGTATACTACATACATATGAAAAATTTATTTTATTAGTTAGGGACAGTAAGAGATCAAAAATAATCAAAAAATTCTAATGATATGCTATAATAAAAGTTATAGGAATGTAGCCACTCTTTATCTCTCTCTCAAAATATCTTATTGTATGTAATATTTTCAGACCGTGGTTCACTGCAGGTAACTGAAACCATGGAAAGTGGAACCTCAGATAAGAGGAGACTATTATAATACAGAGGGAAATTCTCTAATATCTATCAAAATGTTAAATGCATAAATCCTTTGATATGATAATTGGCTTTCTGGGAATTTATCCTATAGCTAAATGTATACACATCTACCAGGTGTGAGCTTATTTATTGCAGAATTCTCTGTAATAACTTGGAAATTAATTCAATAGAAGATTATATTTTGGCAGATCAATATAATCGAATACTAATTTGCAGGCATAAAACATACATTAAGAGGCCAGGCATACTGGCTCATGCCTATGATCTTGATCACTTGAAGCCAGGAATTTGAAACCCACTTGGGCAACTTAGCAAGATTCTGTCTCTTAAAAAGAAAAAAATTATAAGCTGGGCATGGTGGCAGGTGTCTATAGTCCAACTTTGGAGGCTGAGGTAGGAGGATTGCTTGGGCCCAGGTGTTGGAAGTTATAGTAAGCTATGATCACACCACTACATTTCAGCTTGAGCGATAGAGCAAGACCCTGTCTATAGGAAAATAAAAACAACTACAAGAATGAAAAAACCCCTCCAAGCCAAAAACATGCATAAGGAGACTTTTTGGTTAGAATAATATGAAAACACTATTGTTTCTTGATCAAAAAAAAAGTGTACAGAATATTATGTATAGCATGTAAAATTTTGTGGAAAAAAGGATAGGAAAAAGTTTTTATGCATCAGTAGAAGACTGGACAAAAATATAGTAATATTGTCTATTGGCAGATAAACTAGATTTCTGGCAGACATGGATGGAAGGAGAAATTTTCACTATAAAGCATTTTATACTTTCTGATTTAGGATCCATGTGAATCTGCTGTCTTAAAAATCTAGAGAAAAACTAAAATTTCCACAGGGGAAAATTATATACTTGAAGAAACTGGTTACTGTTTTGTTCTTATTTCTATATAAATTAAAAAAAAATACATGCTTTCACTATTTTTTTCTCAGAAAGAAATCAAACCTATCTATAACTGTTGGCCTTTGTCCCTGCCATGATTTAAGGGCAGGACAATGGACTGAATAGGTAGGAGAGTAATAATCAGGTGCATCTCAGTACACAAAAATAAAGGGAAATTACAAAAAAGAGTAGCACAAGTTGGGCAGCGCCTGTGGCTCAAAGGAGTAGGCTCCGGCCCCTTATGCTGGAGGTGGTGGGTTCAAACCCAGTCCTGGCCAAAAACAGCAAAAAAAAAAAAAAAGAATGGCATAAGTTAAAAGGTCATCTTTTCTTCTTATTTTGATGAATTTTATGTAGAAAGATATGTGTACCATGTTTAGAAGGATTCTTTTTGATCAGCCTTGCCTATGCAATTTTTTTTTTTTTTTTTTTGTAGAGACAGAGTCTCACTTTATGGCCCTCAGTAGAGTGCCATGGCATCACACAGCTCACAGCAACCTCCAACTCCTGGGCTTAAGCGATTCTCTTGCCTCAGCCTCCTGAGTAGCTGGGACTACAGGCGCCTGCCACAACGCCCAGCTACTTTTTGGTTGCAGTTCAGCCGGGGCCAGGTTTGAACCCGCCACCCTTGGTATATGGGGCCGGCGCCTTACCGACTGAGCCACAGGCACCGCCCGCCTATGCAATTTTTAAAAGAAAATCTGTTTGTTAAACTATAAACAAGCTACTAACTGCTTATCCTTCCTTCATCCATTTTTGGTTATTACCCCAGTAAGGTGTCTGCTAAAAAATCACCATCGGGGCGGTGCCTGTCACTCAGTGGTTAGGGCGCTGGCCACATACACTGAGGCTAGCAAGTTTGAACCCAGCCTGGGCCCACTAAACAACAATGACAACTACAAGAAAAAAATAGCAGGGCATCGTGACGGGCGCCTGCAGTCCCAGCTACTTGGGAGACTGAGGCAAGAGAATCACTTAAGTCCAAGAGTTTGAGGTTGCTGTGAGCTGTGACACCACGACACTCTACCGAGGGTGACATAGTGAGACTCTGTCTCAAAAATAAAATAAAATAAAAAAATAAATAAACAAATAAAAAGAAATCTATAACTTAGCTTCATTGTGGACCTCAGCTGCTCCATCCTGTCTCTGAGTTCATGGTGCTTGCGTGTTTTTTGTGGTATATAATTCATCTCACATGTTAATACCTTTGTCACTTACTGGTCTGATTCTACTGCCACCCTCACTATTTCTTCTTCTTTTACTTGTTATGGCTCCCCCAACTCTCTTGTATATTTTGTTTTTCTCATAGGCTCAAGTCTGGTTGATGAGAATATTGCATGCCGAGACTCTATGAATAAGGATAAAACTGTATTAAATATGGTAAGGAAATACATACATTTTAACACTAAAGGTAATGATACATTACAATGGTAGAGCTGTTTCTGCAAAGTACTCTTAAAAGTATTATCTCGTTTTAACATTTCAAAATATTATGAGATTCACAGAATTTAATTACATAAATATTTTATAGGCAAAGAAATTGAGGCCAAAGTGTTTCTGTGACTTGTGTGAGATTACACAATAGAGTCAGAGCCAGGACCTCCTGCCTCTACCTTGATTTTTTCATTCATTCATTTACTCACTGACTCAGTCTATTGGAAGCAAACAATGCATCTTTTAATAAAGGACTACTTAAACAAATGAATGTAGTAACAAAGTTGAATAAAACGTATCTATCCTGATAATATGTTGAATAAACAGATAATTACTCAATTAGAGTGTGATTTGAAAATGCTTGGTGTGGAAGGCCAGACAAGGTATCACGGAGGAGACACCATAATGATAGAGGTGCCATAGTAGTCTTGAAAGTTCTACAATTGTGTGGCAAAGCTTGAAAACATCGCACGGATAGCTATAAATGTTCACAGAAAAGAGTTGAATTTCTTTCTTTAAAGAGAAGAATCATTATTCTTCATTCATTATTATAATTCATTGCTGTCTGAATTAATAATTACCAAAGAGTGACTTACGGACTATGGATCCAATTCCAAGGTCCTTCAAATGTCTTTTTCATCTCCCTGTTGTACACGTGGACTTTCGTGTGTGTGTCTTATTACTGCTTTCCCCTCAGTGCATGAGCATTACCCTAACTAAGCCCATTTGGTTGCAAGAAACAGAGACCTGTGCGAGCTCACTCAAGAGGTGTTTATGGCAGGGATACACATGGGGCAATACGGTAGATAAAAATCTTACAGCATTTTGGTCTGAAAAGAGCAGAATGATTGAGTATGTGACTTGAGATGATCCTTGTGTTGTGATGTAGAGTCAACGTTTGGTGTCCATAGGAGATTGGTTCCTGGACTCCTGAAGATACCAAAATTAGCAGATACACAATTCCCTTACATCAAATGGTGTAATTATAACATATACAAATCCTCTTGTATACTTTAAATCATTTCTAAGTTACTTATAATACTTAATGTATAACATAATGTAAATGCTATGTAAACAGTTATTATTCTGTATTGTTTAGCGAATAATGGCAAGAAAAATCTATGCATGTTTAGTAATTCCATTGTTGGTTTGGGGTTGACTGAATCTGCA
This sequence comes from Nycticebus coucang, assembly GCF_027406575.1. Classification (NCBI taxonomy): domain Eukaryota; kingdom Metazoa; phylum Chordata; class Mammalia; order Primates; family Lorisidae; genus Nycticebus; species Nycticebus coucang. Next base: position 35,011,482 of record NC_069791.1, on the reverse strand, counting down.
GATTTGAAATTTGAGGCTGCAGAGGGCTGACTGTATAGATGAAGTGTAAGGTTGGCTAGCACATGTGCTTAAAATGGTTGCCCCTTGTAAAAAATGAACAGAGGAAAATCCTTTAGTTTTTCATAATAGAATCTTCTGAGAAAAACTTCCTTCTCATCTCAAAAAAAATGTAGACATAAACACACTTTGAAAAATAATGAATTAGGCTCAGGGCCTATAGCACAACGGTTATGGCACCAGCCATGTACACCGGGGCTGGGTTCGAACCCGGCCAGGGCCAGCTAAGTAACAATGACAACTGCAACAACAACAAAATAGTTGGGTGTTACGGCGGGCACCTGTAGTCCCAGCTACTTGGGAGGCTGAGGAAAGAGAATCGCTTAAACCCAAGAGTTTGAGTTTGCTTTGAGCTGTGATGCCATGGCACTCTACCGAGGGGGACCTAGTGAGACTCTGTCTCAAAAAAAAAAAAAAAAAAAGATTAGAAAAATCTAGGAATGAAGGTGGTAAGATTGGTTAGGTTACCATGGTAATAATTCCACTGAGACGAAGGTAGCATGAATTTAGTGATGATGCAGAAAAGTAGACTAATTTGAATTATATTAGGAGGTAGAATTTGCAATAGATAGTGACATATTGGGATGTGGGAAAAGGTATATACTCAGGTTTATGGCTTAACATACAGGATGAATAGAATGACGGAGGAAGAGGGTAGAATGTGTAGGATAAAGTAAGTTTCAGGAAAGTCGAATTTCAGGTTGATGTGAGACATTGATAGTCTGCAAGGAGATTTTATATATAGCTATATTGCCAGAGTCACAGACTCATCCATGTGGCTTTTAAAAGCCAACACATTGTGAGTTATAACCAAAAAGCCCCAAGTGTGTGGATGCGACATGCTAAGGACCCTGGCAGGGAGGGAGGAGCCCTGAGGGCAATGGGGTCCTGATGGACAGCATCTAATAGAGAAGGTGAGGGTGGCGGAGATTGGGAGGGGGTTACTGCAGCATCACAGGAAGAAAAAAGGGAAGAAAACTCTCTAGGAGGAAGAGATTTATAGATCATTTTAGATGCTACAGTGAAGGTCAAGTATGATAAAGAACGAAAATGATCTATTGGGTTTGGCAGTAGGGAGTTCAATGATAACTGGTGAGAGCCCTTTTTTTGGAGTGTTGGGTGAAGGGGGTAAAGTAGTTAACTGATCACAGACGGGAGAGGAAGAATTCAAATTAGCAGCCGGGGACAACAACATCCCCCCGTGTGGTTGTGGAGGACAGGAGAAGAAAGTGCCATCACTGAGAAAGGTCACGAGATGGGGGAGGATTCAAAGAACTGGGGGTATTTAAACGTCCGTGGGAACAGCTCAATGTTTTGCCTGTACTATTGTATTTGTTACATTTTATTGAAACCTTAGTTTCAATGGTCTAAACATTGCATGACGTTATCAATGGCCCAACAAGGAAATTTGTCTTCTTAGACTTACTTTTTAATGGAAAAATGTCTTTGTTTTTCTAAATTTCTCCATGAACCTGAGCATGCTGAATAATTATTATCTTAAAAGCCTTATATACCCAAAGTTTTCCCATACTCATATGGAGTAAAACCTGGTGCAACGCAGGCTTAGCAGCTATTTTGCCACAGTTACTCCAAAGACCCACCTAGATAAGCCACCTGCCTGGCCCTGCAGTCCCTCCCTTTCCTCTTCATCCGTCCACGCCCACTTCTCCACGGAGCTCCAGCATGTTCCTTCCCTGCAGAGACTCACCACTTCTCAGGCCTAGCTCCTCTCTACGTCCTATTTAGAGCCCTCACATATCTGTATATCATTTCTTTGGCAGTTAATCCCAGTTTGTATTGCTGTAATGTCTCACATTGTGGTTTTTGTATATTTATGTCCTTTTTTCCCTTCCACTAGATTGGAAGCCTCCTTTGGACCAGTGTCCTTTTTCTTCTCTTTTTTTTTTTTTTTTAGAGACAGAGTTTCACTCCGTTGCTCTCCATAGAGTGCTGTGGCGTTATAGCTCACAGCAACCTCCAGTTCTTGGGCTTAGGTGATTCTCTTGCCTCAGCCTCCCGAGTAGCTGGGACTACAGGCGCCCGCCACAACGCCCGGCTATTTTTATGTTGTTGTTGCAGTTTGGCCGGGGCCGGGTTTGAACCCGCCACCCTTGGTATATGGGGCCGGCACCCTACCCACTGAGCCACAGGCGCTGCCCTCTCCTTTTCTTCTTAACCCCCTACTAGTACAGTTCCTTGCATACTATAAAGTGTTTTTCACAGAGTAGGGTTGGGGGAGGGTAGGAAGTTGGCAAATGATCATTTTTCCACTCTATGTATAGCAATAAAATCTCTTTCTAATTTTAGGAAGCTAAAGAGGAACCAGAAACAATAGCAGGGCATAAAAAGGAATGTCCTTCAGGAGGTAAGCCATGTTCTCTTTCAACCCCCACGGGAACTCTCGTCCCCTGATATTTTTGTGAGTGGAATCTTTGAGTGGAGATGTGTCACCTACAAATTCTGCATCTCTGAATAAGATCAGCTAATAGCACTGATTCTTGATTCCCTTTGTATCATTTTTTAAAAGTCACATTTACATAATAAAAAATGATTAAAAAAGAAAAAGTCAGCTCAGAGCCCGTAGCTCAGCAGGTGGGGCACCAGCCACATACACTGGAGCTGGCAAGTTTGAATCCAGCCTGGGCCTGCCAAACAACAATGACAACTGTAACGAAAAAGTAGCTGGGCGTTGTGGTGGGCGCCTGTAGTCCCAGCTACTTGGGAGGCTGAAGCAAGAGAATCACTTAAACCCAAGAGTTTGAGGTTGCTGTGAGCTGTGATGCCATGGCACTCTGCCCAAGGCAACAGCCTGAGACTCCATCTCAATTAAAAAAAAAAAAGTCACATTTACATTGTATTGGCTGTTGGAGCTGAGAAACCTTGTTATAACTGTGTCTGTTGTGAACCAAGCTGACGTGACAAGTAAATTCTAAGCTCTACTTTGAGTTCTTTTGCGGTATTCTCTCTAAAAGTAAGTTGGCCAACATTTATAGAGTAAATGCTAACATGCTTCCCTCCTTAGCCTGCCTGCCTTAGGATGGAACAGTGGCTGGAGTTCAGACCGTGCAGTCTCCTAGATGCTAGACTGGATCAGTCTGTGATTAGTTATGCGATCTTGGAAAGTTGTTTAACCTGAAGTCGCAGTTTTCTCCTCTGAAAAATTAGAATGAGAAGTTTAAAAAAGTACACTTAATTTGGAATAGACTGTATGCTGAATACTCGGCCAAATTCTTTAGGGGCATAGTTTTATTTAGCCCTCCAAATACTACGTGAGGTTGGTAAACTGTGCTTCAGTTGTTTAGCTGTAAAATGTGGACAATGACAGTATCTGCTATAGGAGCTTTGCAGTGAAGATAAATTATTATGGATGAGGCACTTAGAAAAGTGACTGGAGCAGAAGTTCTTATAAAAGGTAGCTGCGATAGACTGGTGTGGTGGCTCACGCCTATGATCCTAACACTCTAGGAGGCCGAGGCAGGCAGATTGCCTGAGCTCAGGAGCTTGAAACCAGAGCGAGACCCCCAGCCAGAGCGAGACCCCCATCTCTAAAAATAGCCAGTGTTGTAACAGGTGCCTGTAGTCCCAGCTACTCAGAAGGGTGAGACAAGAGGATCTCTTGAGCCCAAGAGTTTGAGGTTGCTGTGAGCTATGACACCATAGCACTCTATCAAGGATGACAAAGTGAGACTCTGTCTAAAAAAAAAAAGTTAGCAACTCTATAAAAATAATATCAGCCTTATTTTGTAGATGGCTCAATGAGGGTGTGGCTTGTTTAAGACAGGATAGCTTTAAGAGCCAAACTCAGATTTATTAATTTATAGGTTTTATTTCAAAATATTAAGAGGTAAAAATATTCTTATTACATGGGTGAATTGTATAATGCTGAAGTCAAGGCTAAAGTTCAGATTGAAACCAAGTTTGTTTAACTTTACATCCAAGCTCTTAATAGCTAATATATTGTCCTTAACAAAGTTCTCAAAGAAAATCACGATACATATTTTATTTTATTATATTTTTGAGACAGAGTAGAGGTAGAGTGCCATGGTGTCATAGCTTATAGCAACCTCAAACTCTTGGGCTCTAGCAATCCTCCTGCCTCCGCCTCCAGAGTAGCCTGATACAATGCCCAGCTATTTTTTTTTTTTTTTTTTTTTTTTAGCGATGAGGTGTTGCTCTAGCTGGGGCTGGTCTCAAAGTCCTGAGCTGAAGCAATCCACCCACCTTGGCCTCCCAGAGTTCTGGGATTGTGTAAAGAGCTCTGTTCTGGGCCTGGCATATAGTAAGCCTGTGGTTGACGCTATGTTTATTGTTGCCATTATTGTTATTACTGCTATTATTATTGCTACTACTATTATTGACAACTACTCTTTCTGCTGCAGCTGCGGCTGCTACTGCTATTAATGCAGCAAAGAGGGGCCCAAATGCCAGAAGAAGGAGGCATGTAGCCAGTGGGTCAAATATAAATAAATGTTCAAATGCAAAGAGAACAAATTGGGCTGTCTCTTGATTGTGAGACATCTTGAAGATTCAAAGACTATTCACATGCTGAAGCATGAGCCAACGATTTCAATGTCATTGTGATCCCAAAAGCCCAGCATAATATTGTCTTCTAATTCAAACACATTATTAGCTGGCTGTCATTTCAGACATATTTAGATGAAATGCCTTTGATTAGTGGAGATACGACATAACAATGTTTAATGAGATGTGCTTTTAAATGTTAAGACTTCTTAACCAAATAATATCATACTGTCTTTTAATAGACGCTGCCGTTGCCCCTCTTCCCGTAACCACTGTGAAATCGGTTAACTTTAGACAGAGTGACCAGTAAGTGATTCTTCACCCAGCATGTCAACATGATTTATTTTTCTGTTGCATTCTATTTGAGTAAGTTCTTTGTCTCATCCCACAGCACTTCTGCTAATGAGAAGGAGGTAGAGGTGAGTTTAAAGCACCTGTTTTTTTTGTTTTCTTTTTTAAAAAGTGCTTGAGACCTGCTGCAGTTGCTTTGTGCTTTTGCCCGAGCTGTCATAGCTTGGTGTCTGTGTGGCTTGGCAGTGCGTGAGTGCAGAGGAAGCCTGTGTATGTCAATACAGCGTCACGGGGAGGACAAGCACATGCCTCCCTGTACTCTGGTAGGAAGCTGAAATACTCGACCACGCCTAATTTTCTCTCCAAACCCTCTCGTTATTTTGGCAACAGGCAGAATTTCTCAGATTATCTTTGGGATTTAAGTGTGACTGGTTTACATTGGAGAAAAGAGTGAAACTTGAAGAGAGGTCCCGTGATTTGGCTGAAGACAACTTGAAGAAAGAGATCACTAACTGTTTAAAGCTATTGGAGGTGAGAACCAGAACATGAGGGGTCTAAACACGGTAGTCACGGTTTTCGTAATGTTTTCACAATTACGTATGAATTTACACGTATGACCCAAACCCATACCAGGCACCCAGACTTTCATGACTCAAAAGTGAATTAAAGAAAGTAAAAATTCAGGATTAGACTGATCCCGAATTTACTAATAGGAGAATATCAGCAGTACAGCAAAACATGTCCTTTGAAGTAAGTTGTACGCGTCATCGGCCTTCTCTCTGGATTTCAGGCAGTAGAGTCATCTTGCAGAAAGTAGCAATAGGAGACCATATCAGTTTTAAGCCCCGTTGAAGAGAATCAAAGTCTATTTCCATTTATGATTAACGGAGGGAAGTGCACGCTGACTGATTCAGCCCTGCAGATGACAGGCAAGCCTGCCGTGAGGTGTGAGAAGAAAGGGGGTACAGAGGGGGCCAACCACTGTTACCCTTCCACACTGTGGCGTTGTCATGAATTCAGAGGTGAATCAGAAGATTAAAAGACGACATGTGGATGAAGAATTAAAGTTAAATTTAAATTTAAAATTGGGGAACTATATTCTGTTTTTATTGTGATAAAAATACAATAAAATTTAGTTCTTAACAGTTCACTGGTATAAGTTTATTTACATTGTTGCAAAACAGAGCTGTCAGCACTTTTCCTCTTTGGGGCCTGAAACTCTGCATGTTAACTCCCTCATTTTCAACTTACTCTGCTTCCTGACAAGCACCCAATCTCCTGTTACGAATTCGGCTGCTTTAGAGACTTCCCATCAGTGGATTCATACAGTATTTGCCTGTCTTTTGTAACTGGTTTATTTCACTTTAGCGTAATGTCTACAAGGCTTGTCTATATTATAGCCTGCAAAAGTGTTTCCAAGGCTGAATAATATTTTGTTGTGTAATGTAGCACATCACAGTCTCCCATGGTCATTCGGGTTGCTTCCAGTTATGGCTATTGTGAATAGTGCTATTAGAAATGTCTGGGTGGCGCCTGTGGCTCAAAGGAGTAGGGCACCGGCCCTATAGGCCAGAGGTGAGGGGTTCAAGCCTAGCCCTGGCCAAAAACTGAAGAAAAAAAAAAAAAGTCAATGTACAGATATCTCTTGGAGCCCGTGCTTTCAATTCTTTTTTTTTTTTTTTTTTTTTTTGACTTAAAACAACACACATTTATTCTCTTGTAGCTCTGGAGGTCAAGAGTCCAGGGCTTATGTTTTATGAGGCTAAAATCAAGGTGTTGGCAGACCTTCATTCCTTCCATTCTTTGCCTCTTCCAGCTTCTAGAGCAGGTATCCTCAAACTTTTTTTTTTTTTTTTTTTTATTGTTGGGGATTCATTGAGGGTACAATAAGCCAGTTACACTGATTGCAATTGTTAGGTAAAGTCCCTCTTGCAATCATGTCTTGCCCCCATAAAGTGTGACACACACTAAGGCCCCACCCTCCTCCCTCCATCCCTCTTTCTGCTTCCCCCCCATAACCATAATTGTCATTAATTGTCCTTATATCAAGATTGAGTACATAGGATTCATGCTTCTCCATTCTTGTGATGCTTTACTAAGAATAATGTCTTCCACTTCCATCCAGGTTAATACGAAGGATGTAAAGTCTCCATTTTTTTTAATAGCTGAATAGTATTCCATGGTATACATATACCACAGCTTGTTAATCCATTCCTGGGTTGGTGGGCATTTAGGCTGTTTCCACATTTTGGCAATGGTAAATTGAGCTGCCATAAACAGTCTAGTACAAGTGTCCTTATGATAAAAGGATTTTTTTCCTTCTGGGTAGATGCCCAGTAATGGGATTGCAGGATCGAATGGGAGGTCTAGGTTGAGTGCTTTGAGGTTTCTCCATACTTCCTTCCAGAAAGGTTGTACTAGTTTGCAGTCCCACCAGCAGTGTAAAAGTGTTCCCTTCTCTCCACATCCACGCCAGCATCTGCAGTTTTGAGATTTTGTGATGTGGGCCATTCTCACTGGGGTTAGATGATATCTGAGGGTTGTTTTGATTTGCATTTCTCTAATATATAGAGATGATGAACATTTTTTCATATGTTTGTTAGCCATTCGTCTGTCATCTTTAGAGAAAGTTCTATTCATGTCTCTTGCCCATTGATATAAGGGATTGTTGGCTTTTTTCATGTGGATTAATTTGAGTTCTCTATAGATCCTGGTTATCAAGCATTTGTCTGATTGAAAATATGCAAATATCCTTTCCCATTGTGTAGGTTGTCTCTTTGCTTTGGTTATTGTGTCCTTAGCTGTACAGAAGCTTTTCAGTTTAATGAAGTCCCATTTGTTTATTTTTGATGTTGTTGCAATTGCCATGGCAGTCTTCTTCATGAAGTCTTCCCCCAGGCCAATATCTTCCAGTGTTTTTCCTATGCTTTCTTTGAGGATTTTTATTGTTTCATGCCTTAAATTTAAGTCCTTTATCCATCTTGAATCAATTTTTGTGAGTGGGGAAAGGTGTGGGTCCAGTTTCAGTCTTTTACATGTAGACATCCAGTTCTCCCAACACCATTTATTGAATAGGGAGTGTTTCCCCCAAGGTAAGTTCTTGTTTGGTTTATCAAAGATTAGGTGGTTGTACGTGCTTTCAATTCTTATGGGTATATAGGTATCCAGAAGTGGAATTGCTGGATGAGATGGTAATTCTGTTTTTAATTTTTTGAGGAGCAACCATACTGTTTTCCATAGCAGCTACACTATTTCCCATTGCCACCAACAGTGCATGTGGTTTTATAGTAGCCATCCTCATGGGCGTGAGATGATATCTCACTGTGGTTTTGGTTTGCATTTCTCTGGTGGTTACTAATGTTGCACATCTTTTCATATATTTGTTGATCATTTGTATCTCTTCTTTGGAAAAAAGATCTATTCAAGTCTTTTGCCAAATTTTTTTTTTTTTTTTTTTTTTTTTTGCAGTTTTTGGCTGGGGCTGGGTTTGAACCTGCCACCTCCGGCATATGGGGCTGGCACCCTACTCCTTTGAGCCACAGGCGCCGCCCTCTTTTGCCTATTTTTTAATTGAGTTATTTGGAATTGTTTTGTTGAGTTGAAGTTCTTTATATATTCTGCATTATGAACCCATTAGTTATATGATTTCCAAAGACATGTAATTACTCCCATTTTGTAGGTTGACTTTTCACTAAGTTAATTGGGTTCTTTGCACAAAAACTTGGAAGTTGGATGTAATTCCACTTTGTTTTCACTTTCGTTGCCTGTTCTTTAGGCGTCATATCTAAGAAATCATCACCAAATCTAGTGTTCTGAAGATTTACCCCGGAGTTTCCTTCTGGGAGTTTTAGGTTTGGGGATTTACTTTTAGGCATCTAATCCACATTGAGTTAATTTTTGTATATGGTATAAGAGTCCAACTTCATTCTTTTGCATGTGGATATCCAGGTTTCTTAGTACCATTTTGTTGAAGAGACCATCCTTTCCCCCATTGTGTATTCTTAGCACCCTTGTAAAGGTCATTTGACTGTATATATGAGTATCTTTTTTCTGCATGCTCTATTTCATTGGTCTACATGTTTGTTGTTATGCCAGTACCATACTGTTTTATTTAGTGAAGCATTATGATATACTTTGAAATCAGGAAGTGTAAGTCCTCCAACTTTGTTTTCTTTTTTCTGAGTTGTTTTGACTATTCAGGATCATTTTAGATTCCATATGAATTTTAGGATAAATTTTTCTTTTTTCTTTTTTTTTGTAGAGACAGAGTCTCACTGTAACACCCTTGGGTAGAGTGCCGTGGCATCACACGGCTCACAGCAACCTCTAACTCTCGGGCTTACGTGATTCTCTTGCCTCAGCCTCCCGAGCAGCTGGGACTACAGGCGCCTGCCACAACGCCTGGCTATTTTTTTTTTTTTTGTTGCAGTTTGGCCAGGGCTGGGTTTGAACCCGCCACCCTCGGCATATGGGGCCGGCGCCCTATTCACTGAGCCACAGGCACTGCCCAGGATAAATTTTTCTATTTCTGAAAAAAAATGCCATTGGAATTTTGATAGAGATTGCACTGAATCTGCAGATTGCTTTGGGTAGTAAGGACATCTGAACAAAATTAGGTCTACCAATCCATGAACACAGATCTTTCCATTTATTTGTAGTACCTTTAACTTCTTTTATTTTTTTGGTCGTGGCTGGGTTTGAACCCATCACCTCTGGCATATGGGGCTGGTGCCCTACTCCTTTAAGCCACAGGCACTACCCACTTTTTTTTTTTTTTTGAGACAGAGTCTCACTCTGTCACCCCAGCTACGGTGCCATGGTGTCAGCCTAGCTCATAGCAACCTCAAACTCCTGGGTTCAAGTGATCCTCCTGCCTCAGCCTCCCCAGTGGCTAGGACTGCAGGTGTCTACCACAATGATGGCTCATTTTTCTATTTTTAATAGAGATAGGGTATCACTCTTTCTCAGGCTGGTCTCAAAGGGCAGAGCTCAACTGATCCTTCCATCTCAGTTTCCCAGAGTAGTAGGATTTCAGATATGAGCCATTGTGCATGGCCTGATTCTGAAGTATTTTCTTCTTTTTCATACTATTGTAAGTAAAACTGTTTTCTTAATTTCCTTTTGAAAATGATCAGTATATAAAAACACAACTATGTGTTAATTTTGTGTCCTGCAATTTTGTCAAATGTGTTTATCCCAACAGATTTTTTTGTGGAATTTTTCGTGTTTGCTACATGTAAAAGTTCATGTCATCTGCAAATAGAGATAATTTTACTTCTTATTTTCTGATTCAGATGCCTTTTTATTCCTTTTCTTGCCTAATTGTTCTGGCTAGAACTTCTAGTTCTCAAAGTGGGCATCTTTTCCTTATTCCTGTCTTAGATGAAAAGCTTTCAGTCTTTCACCACTGACCATGATATTCACTGCAGGGTTTTCATTTTTATTTTTTAAATTTTTTTCTTAACAATTTTTTTATTAAATCATAACTGTGTATATTAATGCATTTATGGGGTACAATGTGCTGATTTTATATACAGTTTGGAATGCTTACATCAAACTGGTTAACATAGCCTTCACCTCACTTATTGTGTTAAGACATTTATACTTTACTCTCAATAGATTTGACATGTACCCTTGTAATATGCACCATAGGTGAGGTCCCATGGATTACTCTCTCTCTCCACTCAGTCTCCCCCTTTCCCTCCCCTCCCCCTCCTATTCTCACCTTCATCCTGGGCTATAGTTGTGTTTTATCTCTCATATGAAAGTATGGTTGATTATATACTGGTTTCATAATAGTACTGAGTACATTGGATACTTTTTCTTCCATTCTTTTCTTTTTTTTTTTTTTTTTTTTTTTATTTTTTTCTTCCATTCTTGAGATACTTACTAAGAAGACTATGTTCCAGGATTTTTCTTGAGGTAATTTTCTTCTGGTCCTGGTTTCATGTGTGTGTGTTTTTAAATCACAAAAGGATGTTGAATCGTATCACATGCTTTTTCTGCTTGGATGGACATGATCGTGTGGTTTTTGTCCTTTTTGTTAACATGACGTAGATAATACATTAATTGATTTTCATGTTTTGAACCATTCTTGCATTTTAGAAATAACTTTGACTTGCTGTATATAATCATTTAATGGGCTATTGATTCAGTTTATTAGCATTTTGTTGAGATTTTTAAATCAATACTTACAGAGATATTGGACTGCAGTTTTCTTTTCTTTTTTGATACAGAGTTTCAGTATGTCGCCCTCGGTAGAGCGCTGTGGCATCACAGCTCACAGCAACCTCAAACTCTTGTGCTTAAGTGATTCTCTTGCCTCAGCCTCCCAAGTAGCTGGGACTACAGGTTCCCACCACAATGCCTGGCTATTTTTTGTTGCAGTTGTCATTGTTGTTTGGCAGGCCCAGGCTGGATTCGAATCTGCCAACTTCAGTGTATGTGGCTGGTGCCTTAACCACTGTGCTATGGGCGCTGAGCCAGGACTGTAGTTTTCTTTTCACATGCATTGGCTTTGGTATTAACATAATGTGGGCCACATAGAATGAGCTTGGAAGTGTTTTCTTTTCTTTAATTTTTTAGAAGAGTTTTAGGAGGATTGGCATTAATTCTTTTATAAATGTTTGGTGAAGTTCCCCAGGGAAGCTGTTCAGTCATGGGCTTTTCTATGTCTGGAGGTTTTTGATTACTGAGTCAATATCTTTACTGGTTATAGGTTTACTTAGATTTTCTATTTCTTCATGATTCAAGTTTGGTTAACCATATTCTGTTTTATTAACAACTGACCTCTGCCTGTCCCTTCCCAACGGGAGGTGGTTATTTAAACTGCTGTAAGAAATTGCGTGTCTGACCATTGCCATTCTAGTTGGTTATCAACTCTCTGAACACAGCCTGTCATGTCTGCTTCCCAAGTGGCTGCTCTTCACTGAGCACCAACTGCACGACAAGCAATTGGCGTCTCCTATTACAATCTTCCCGGAGGAGAATGTCATTGTCTCCACCTGACCAACGAGGAAACAACAAATCAGACAGGTTGACATTTTAACGTTTCTAGAATTATGACACAATTACAATCAGTGGTGCCTAATGGTTTTATAGGCAACACTTTTTAAAAATTATACACAAAATAATGGCACTTCTTACAATTTATAATGTTTTAGATTTGGGTGAGACTAAGAAATTTACTCACAATCACACAGCTAACGAATGATGTGCAAAATCTTGTTTGCTTCCAAATCTGCTGTTCTCTTAATTCCGTCTGTAACTTAGTAAGAAAAATGGTCCTTCATCAGGAAGGACATCATCTTGTCCTTGGTTTAGGAGGAATATTCACAAGGGAATGAATGCATACTACCCTGTCCAGCCCAATCCACGTCACCAAACATTTATAAATACCAAGGTTGATACCTTAGAATCCGTGGAAGAGCAGTGTGTGTAGCAGTCAGATATTCCTGATTCCTGCATGTTTGGTCACTCTTCTCAAAATTTCAACTTATTTCCCGTAAATGATACATTCATTTATAAGCATGAATCTCTTTACCATTACGAGTTGATGGTAGAATTATAGAAGCAAGAAGTGAGTGCTCATGAGGAAATTTGGGACATAAAGAAAGAAGGGATCAAGAATAGACATAAAAGGTTTGTGACCATCTGTATATCTACTTGTTAGCGATCAAAGACAGACGTATTTTGGTATCATTCATTATGGGTCTTTGCTTCTTGTTTTTCTCCACCAAGATGACTGAGATTGTGTCATCCACATTTTTTTTTTTTGACTGAGCTTTCCATTTATTTATGTATTGCAGTTTTTGGCTGGGGCTGGGTTTGAACCCACCACCTCCGGCATATGGGGTCAGTGCCCTACTCCATTGAGCCACAGGCGCCACCCTTATTTTTTATTTATTTACTTATTTTTGAGACAGAGCCTCAAGCTGTCACCCTGGGTAGAGTGCCATGGCATCACAGCTCATAGCAACCTCCAATTCTTGGGCTGAAGTGATTCTCCTGTCTCTGCCTCCCAAGTAGCTGGGACTACAGGCGCCTGCCACAACGCCCGGCTATTTTTTGGTTGCAGCCATCATTGTTGTTTGGTGGGCCCAGGCTGGATTTGAACCTGCCAGCTCAGGTGTATGTGGCTGGCGCCTTAGCCACTTAAGCCACAGGCACTGAGCCTGTGTCATCCACATTTGCTACATGGTACGTGTTAGAATCACTTGCTGAGCACTTATGGGGATGTCTTTTTCATCTTCTACTCTCTGTTCAGTCTTTAACACCTCTGTGTGAGGATGACAACCAGGCCCAGGAAATAATTAAGAAGCTGGAGAAGAGCATCACGTTTCTCAGCCAGTGTACAGTGCGAGTGGCCAGTAGGGCTGAGATGCTGGGGGCCATTAACCAGGTAACCTGTCTCCATTTCTCCAGTTACAATGAAAAGCGTTTATTTTCCCTGAGATGATGGATTACATTTATTACAAGAAGTTTTAAAAATTTGTTACACAAGGCATACGTGTTTTATATAGAAAAAATGGAATATGCAAATAAAAATGTAATATCTCTGATAATAACATTAGCCAGTGATAATTATAAGTGTTGATATATTCTTTCAGATGCTCCCTTTATGAAATGTTATAATCTGATTCTTTTTAATTCCATTTATATCATAGATAACTTGCTATATGAAATAAGTATGCATATAACTATCACTTTATGGTATTCTATTGTTGAATAGATACAAATTATTCAACCGTCCCTCATGTTGGACCATTTCAGGATGTTCTTTTTTTTTGTAGAGACAGAGTCTCACTTTATGGCCCTCGGTAGAGTGCGTGGCATCACACAGCTCACAGCAACCTCTAACTCCTGGGCTTAAGCGATTCTCTTGCCTCAGCCTCCCGAGTAGCTGGGACTACAGGCGCCCGCCACAGCGCCCGGCTACTTTTTTGGTTGCAGTTCGGCCGGGCCCTCGGTATATGGGGCGGGGCCTTACCGACTGAGCCACAGGCCCCGCCCTTCAGGATGTTCTTGATCATTAGCTGTTACAATGTTACAATAAATATCCTCGTACATACATCTTTGTGCACTTATTCTTAGAGAAGTAGAATTTCAACATTTTTGTGGGCAAATCTGGAGAGACTTGCATGTTTTTTTTATCAATGCTGCAAGAGACTTGTTAAAATATATATTTTTAAGGAGGAGATATTTAATTGTGGTGGTAGTTTTAGTGTTGATCATTTCTTATACTTTTTTTTTTTTTTTTTTTGGTAGAGACAGAGTCTCACTTTATGGCCCTCGGGTAGAGTGCCGTGGCATCACACAGCTCACAGCAACCTCCAACTCCTGGGCTTAGGCGATTCTCCTGCCTCAGCCTCCCGAGCAGCTGGGACTACAGGCGCCCGCCACAACACCCGGCTATTTTTTTGTTGCCGTTTGGCCGGGGCTGGGTTTGAACCCGCCACCCTCGGTATATGGGGCCGGCGCCCTGCTCACTGAGCCACAGGCACCGCCCTCTTATACACTTTTTATATCCTACTTCCTGTTGACCCCTAACTAGAGATTATTTCTTATTTTTTCTACAGTTATGTGTGCACACTTTTTTTTAAGTCAGGAAACTCTAAGCTTTATGACCCAATTTCTTATGCTTCAGAGCAACAACCTTCACCTATTTTGGCTTCTTTGTTTTATATTTGCATCTATGTTTCTCAATAGCTTGTGCTGTTGTTTGGTGGTTTGTTTTAGGTATCATCTGTTGCTTTCCCACTGTGAAGTTGGATGTTTAGTTCTTTATCAACCCTGCGCCCTCATACCTTTGCACATTTCTGACCTTGTTGTTGTCCACCCTTCTTTGCTGACCAAGCTTAAACTTCACGGTCAAACGTAGTATTCATTACTTGGCATGAACCCCCAACACTTTTCCCTTTCTTGTTTCAACTCATTTGGAAAATCTGTAACCCTGCTGAAATGCCCTTCTCCACTGCTGGTGCCTGCATGGCTAGAAAACCACTGCCCCCTGCTGACTGAACTTCCCATTCAGTTTCTCTGTCCTGGTCTGCTGTGGCTGAGCTCTTCCTCTTCCTGGAAATGCTCCTCTCTGCTTCCAGCGGCCACACTCCCTGGGCTTTTCCCTCTACACGTAGGCTGCTCCTTCCAGGGTCCTTTGCAGTTGCTTTCTTTCCGCAAGACCTCTTTCTTGGTGCTGAAGCTCCAGTATTCCCCTGCTGTCCATCTGACGTCCATCTGCACTCAATCCCCGTATTAAGCCAGGCAGGCAGCCTGTGACTCTCAAATTCCTGTTTAGCCTAAACTGTTCCTTCAGGTTCCAAATTGGAATATACTGCTGCTGACCCAACACGTCCACTTAGATATTGGATGAACATCTCACACTTAACTGCTCGTGGTCCCTCCCAGGCCTACACCACTCATCTCGCCTTGGTCAAAGACAACTCTTTCCTTCTAGTTACTCAAGCCAAAACTGGGGCCGGAAGGTGGTAATTCTCCATACCTCTTTCTCCCTTCACATTCAATCCTACAGAAATCCCTACCATGGATTCGAACCCATCCCTACAGAAATGGCTCTACCATCGGAGAATAGTCCGAATTCAACCACTTATTTTCCTCTATTGCTACCAAGTTTCTATGAGCTCCCATTCTGTTTTTTTCCAGATTAACATAATAGCTTCCTGAATGGTCCCTCTGCTTGCATCTAATCCCAATCCCTCCCCCCATAGTCTGTTCTTAAAAAAGCACTCACAGTAATCCTTCTAAAACTTAAGCCAAATCAAGTTACATTTTGGTTCAAAGTCTTCTGGTGGCTCCTTACTTTACTCAGGGTAAAAGCCAATGGCTTAGAAGGGCGTCAGGGGACCTACGTGATTTTCGTGACCGTCTCCTTGGACTATTGTACTACAACCAGACCTGTTTTCCTTGCTGTTCATCAGATGTACTAAACAACCCAGGTTACTTCTGGGTTCTTATCACTGCTTCTTTTAGGGTGCAGCTTTTTCAGGTCTCACTCGTTTACCACTAGTCCTTCTACAAAATCTTGATGCTACTATATCCTCTTCTATTTTATTTGCCCTTGAGATGCATGCCCCTCCCCTTTTTAAAACCTTTTCTTTTCATTTTAGTGGGATTTAGGAAAGGAGTGGAGGTAAATGCATGTTGTTTAATCGCCATCTTTTAATTGAGTATTGAGTATAGTATTTTCAGCATAAATTTACTTTTTTTTTCCTACTAGGAAAGCCGGGTTAGTAAAGCAGTTGAAGTGATGATTCAGCATGTAGAAAACTTGAAGAGAATGTATGCCAAAGAACACGCTGAATTAGAAGAATTGAAACAAGTTCTTTTGCAGAATGAAAGGTCTTTTAATCCTCTTGAAGATGAAGGTAATAAAAGTTTAAGATAATAGCATTATGCTTTTCTAACGTATTCTTTCATGCTGTCTTTTACCTTTGGTAAAGACTCTTAGGTTAAAGTTATATTAGAAAAATAACTCATTCCAGTTATTTATATAATCAAAAATAAGATGTCACAAAACAGGTTGGGGACGTGAAGGGTTCGTTGGTAATGACACCAAATGTTCATTATCTCAATTTAGACTGCTGTGATGAGAGAATATATTTAATTTAGACTGCTGTGATGAGAGAATATACTAATTCAAATCATTAAGTTGACTCTAGTATTTCCCTATTTAGGATACATTAGAATTGGCTTTTTCTCCATGTATATAAAGTGAGGTGCAATACTTCAAGTGAGCCACTCTCATCAATAATGATTTGATGCCTCAAAGAAGGCACAGTAAGCTAAAACTAATGGACTGAAAAACAGACATATAAGGCCATGAAAAATACCTCACCATATGGTTTCTAGAAATTTTACAGTAGTTTTATTTTTTGAGATGGGTTCTTGTATATTGCCAGGATAGGTTCAAGTGATCCTCCTGCCTCACCCTCCTGAGTAGCTAGGTCTACAGCTAGTGTACACCATGCCTGGCTAATTTTTAATTTTTTTTTATAGAGATGAGGGTCTCAGTATGTTGCTCAAATTCCTGGGCTCAAGCTATCTAGCTTCAGCCTCCCAAGGCTCTGCGATTGAAGGCATAGACTACTGCCCCAGGCTCAGAATTCTTATTTTAATGATGTATTGCCTCTTGTAGAAAAGCTCCTAACCGTATTTGATACTCTTCTGAACTGTGCTTTTGGATTCCTTTATTCATTTAGTGCCTGCCATGTGCCATGTGGGTATTGTAGATACCCTCAGTGACACACACAAGTCTGCACTCCATTGGTTAAGATGTCAGTTGTTATGCAACACAAAATAAATAATAAGCAGATAGTCATATCACTCAGTAGCCCCTAGAGTCTTCAGTAAATCTTTCCTGACCTTTGCTTTACTTTGTAAAGAATTAAGACACTGCTTTAACGTAAATTACAGGTATAATTAATATACATGTATGTACAAATGTGTTTTTCCTTTCAGATGATTGCCAAATTAAAAAACGTTCAGCTTCTCTAAACTCGAAGGTAAGCACTAATTCACTTAACAAATTATCAAATGTTTACAAGTCAGAAGGTTTTAAAGTATTATTTGAAGTTGCATGCCTTTAAAATGTAAATCATAAAAGTGACTTTAATTCATATATATGTGTGTACGTGTATGTGTATTTATGCAAATATGCTTTTATACTTCCTGCTATATTTGCATATCAATTAAGTTTGCCTGGCAGCACAAGGAAAGCCAGTATGATAATAGTGTCTCTGCTGTCCTGGACAGCCAGTGTTGGAAATACGCAGTCCAGCAATGGTAGAGCCCCTCACACAATCCTCAGGAACTAGTAGTCCCCTTCTTTCCTGCTGCTTCACTACCTTCCACCTCTTGCTCTAAGGTAACTTTTTAGATCCACGCACCAAGTCCTCATCATTACATCAAGAAAAAAGAAGAAACATAGCCGGGCGTTGTGGCGGGCGCCTGTAGTCCCAGCTACTCGGGAGGCTGAGGCAAGAGAATCACAGAAGCCCAGGAGTTGGAGGTTGCTGTGAGCTGTGACTCCACGGCACTCTACCCAGGGCGACATAGTGAGACTCTGTCTCAAAAAAAAAAAAGAAGAAACAAATATAGGTGTTCCCTCTCCTTGTAAAGACATTTCCTGGAAGTCCAACATAGCATTTCCCATTTCGTTCTTGGTTGTGAATGAGACTGACAGCATGGTTTCCATGCTGGAGGCTGTACGCCCAACTAAAAATCAGAGGGCTTAGGACTACATATGAGGAGAATTGGAGATTGAAGTTCAACCGGCAGCTTTTGCCACAGTTTGAAAATCAGGATTTCCTAAATATACAGACTTTTTGAGTAAGAGATTTTAAAATCATTCCATGTAGTCTGCCCTTTCCCCCGTGGATGAGGAAGGAGTGAAGCTCACAGGTGATCAGTTACAATCACTTTCTGGTAGCACTAGGGTAAGCAATGAGGCTTTGTAGGCTGCATTTTGATCATCTCGATGCTCAATGAATCTATTTAACCTGATTAAAATTAGGGATGATGGTTCAGGAGGATTCACATAGAACCCATTTAAATTAGGTTATTTACCACATTTAAAATATTTTTATATCTAGAAGTTTTACTTAAACTTTAAGAATCACATCTATGGTGCATCTTAATGTACACAGCTATGATTTAACAATAAAAATAAATAAAAAAAAAGAATCACATAATGCAACATAACTCTTTCTAGTGCAAATCTCAAGGCTGATATGTAAACACATCTATTCATTAAAATATAATGAAAATGTTTAAATGTGTTAAATGGAAAAAAATGTCATCATGAAAAAAAATACAAATGTAGGTAACTCTATCCTTTTGAGTTGGGGGAAATCATTCTAAGCATAAAAGCTTAGAATGGTTGCAAAAGTGAGAAAAACATAATAGATTTCCCTGGATTAACAATAAAAAAACTTTCTGCCAGAAATATGAACAAAATTAATATGGGCAAAGGTTATAAATGAGTGGTATTCAGAGCAGATGTAAACATAATTCAACATAATAATGCAATGTTCAACAGTATTAGAAGTCCAGTGAATGCAAATCCAAACAAATCTTCTGTTTTTGTTTGAATTATAAATAATCCAGTATTAGGGAAGGTGGTAAAAAATTTCTGGACGTCAACCTGACCATACCAAGATCCTTTAAAGTATGCCTGTTGTTAACTCAGCAGCAGTCAAGTGCATGGCTGTGCGTGTACAAGGATCTTCATCAGTGCTGCACGCAACAATAACATACTGAGAATTTTCTAAATGTCCACTTTCCTCCTCTGGTAGCCATCTTCTCTTCGAAGAGTGACCATTGCCTCTTTACCCAGGAATATAGGAAATGTAGGAATGGTAAGAAAATTCCTATGTGTTCTTACTCAAAATGAATTCATTTTCATTTGGCAAAAATATACACTTCGCTAAATTTATTTTTTTATTATTTCTTTAACATCTGAACTTCTCAAGGTGTCTGGGATGGAAAATAATGAGCGATTCAATAGGAGGTCAAGCAGTTGGTGAGTATAATTTTATGGCTGCTCTTTGGGAACATTACTATTTTATGATTGGGCAAAAGTAAATGAGTATGTGAAATAAGAGATATAGTAACATTTGATTTGTACAGAGTATAAGTACAATAAATGATTATATACATTGGTAAATGATCATAAATTTTTTTATTGTGAATTAGGAGGTGTGACTATGCCAGGAAAAAATAATTTGAACATATAATTTTATATTGATTTAAACAGTAGCAAATAAATTGATGATGGCTACGGATGTATTTGATTTGACAAGTGGCTATAATCATCTTTATTTAGGCGTATTTTGGGATCAAAGCAGAGTGAACACCGTCCCTCATTACATCGATTTATTAGCACCTATTCCTGGGCAGATGCTGAAGAAGAAAAATGTGAACTAAAGTAGGTGAAGCTTGGTGTGTCTATTAACCTGACGTGAACTGGGGCATGAACAATGGGAATCACTTTTACTCCGTGGAGATGAGATAAAAAAGATAATTCATTGTAAAAGACTTTCAGAGACTTTCACTCTTGTCGCTCTCAAAATGGCAAGGTTTGAGGTCTTCCGTTCGAAAAGACGGTGGAGTTTGGCAGGTTTGTGAAGATTATTTTTTTCCTATTTAGATGTGTGGCAATTAGGTGGAAAGATCAACTGAGAGCCACAGAAGTAAAATGTTCATCTATTTAGATTTTAAGAAACATTAAATATATATGTGACATGTTATGTATTCCATAACGGGCATATATGTAACATGTACATACAGCTAGCCTCCATTTATGTAAAGAAAGAGTAGGGAAACATCAAACTCTGGATCACTGTCTCTTGATCTAGTAAACTAAACAAATAAAAAATACTTCCATAGTAAAAAGAAAAGGGCAAGAAGAAGAGACATGAAATGTCACCTCTAAGACCTGGGGTGATTAGACAGCGTGCTTAACTTCACAGGGTCTCAGTTTTCTCATGTATTAAACTGTATTAAACTGAGAGCTCTTAATGGAATGATTCTCTCCTTTTACACATTTTCACTGAGTGCCTCCCTCTGATGGGGTCTATGTTCAATCTTAAGGAACACAAGCAAGACGTGGTGCCAGCCCTCAAAGTATTGCTTTTTGTTTTGTTTTTCTTTTTATAAGTCCGGGTTGCATGTGTTGAAAACTCTTAGAGTTGACATAATAGATCTTTTACGGGCTGGGTAAAAAAAAAAAAAAAAAATTAAGAGGTTCCTTCAAAAGATTATAACCCCCCCCCAAAAGATCATAATCTATTTTTTGCCTTTTCTTAGTATTACCATACTAGTAGTATTACATTACTGAGGAGTCTTTATAAACAAAAATACTAAGACTGAGAATTTTATAAGAATGCAACTTATTTTGGCTTTTGGCCTTGTTTTTTTAAAAACGAAAGTGTATCATAAATACTCCCTATAGATGTTTGACTGAAAAGAAAACTTTGAGACACATTTCTCTTCAGCAATTGTGAGGTCATTATGAGCTTGGAATTTCAAGTAGGAAGTTCATTAGTGAATGAAACAATGAAACATTTATGTTTTGTTTTACCCTTTTAAAATAATATCTTATTTAAAATACAGTCAGTGCAATTGCTATTTCTCAGTTCACTGAGTACTAGGAACTAGTAGTAAAAGTACTAGCTTTTATTTTAACTAACTTTACATTGAAAATATTTTCTTTTTCTTTCTTTCTTTTTTTTTTTTTTTTAGAGATAGAGTCTTACTCTGTTGCCCTGGGTAGAGTGCCATGGTGTCACAGCTCACAGCAACCTCAAACTCCCAGGCTCATGCAATCTTCTTATCTCAGGCTCCAGTGTAGCTGGGACCACAGGTGCCTGCCACAACGTCCGGCTAATTCTGCTATTCTTTTAGTAGAGATGTGGGTCTCGCTCTTGCTCAGGTTGGTCTCGAACTCCTGAGCTCAAGCAATCCACCTCGGCCTCCCAGAGTGCTAGGACTATAGGCATGAGCCACTGTGCCTGATCTACATTGAAAACATTTTCATAAATTATTAAGATTTTTGGAGAAAGAGATGAATTTTAATGTTAGCCCAAGTTAGCAGTGATTAGAGAAAAAGGTAAAATCAACTGCTAAATAGGATATTTAACATATGTGGTAGAAGAATGTTTAATAATAAGGAAATATGTTTACTGTGCATTGAATGAAAAAATATCAAGAAGAATAAACAGGGTGTCCACATTTGTTTTTTAGAGTGTGGTTAAGTGCACATATACACATACAGAGAAAGTAATAACATTGATTAATTATGAGGCGAGGATAATTTTTATATGTTCTCTGTAATATCTTTGGCTAATATCATCTCCACTTAAGACACAAACATTATTTTTCTAAATAGAGAAAGTTATTTCTTAAAATTCAATTCCTAGAAAAGGTTTAAATTGTAAATTTGGTGGCTTAACTTTTAGAGTCAGGTATTTATCAAATCTTAAAGCAAAACATACATTCATGAGCCTCTTAAGTTATACTGTAAAATATAGCAATATTTTATAAATACTTCTGACATATTATCCTACATTTCAAATATTTAAAAACAGTATTTATTTACAGAACTGAAGATGACTCAGAACCACCAGGAGAAGAAATAGTAGAAAGGACAAGGAAGCCAGGTCTTTCTGAAAAGAGAAATGCTCCATCCAAGTGGCAAGTCTCTTCCGGGTAAGGGGTCTGACTGGACAAGCTGCTACCGTGCTGGTGGACTGGGAAAGGGCAAAGCAGTATTAATGTTAATCAAATTACCTTCCTAAAAGACATGTCTAATTGTTATACGTAAGATGAATAACAAACTTTGTGTGGTCTACAGCAGTTATCCTTGAACTTAGGTTACAAAGGAGACAGGAGAGTTTAGGAATCTTGATTCTGGAACCAGACAGCCGACGTTTGAATTCCAGCTCTCTAACTAGCTATGAGACCTGGGCAAGTTCATTTGAATAACAGCTTCAAGTTCATTCCAGTAACCGTTTTTTGAGTAACAACTTCATCTACTAGATGACGATGATAATAGTCCCCATGTCACTGTGTTGTCATCATTAAATGTTTAGTACAGTGTCTAGCACAGGGTTAACTATTTTCAAAGACTTGAATGATGCTCTAATACCCTTTTCAGTGGGTGTTTTTGAAAGAAACAGTTTATAGTATCGTAAAAATATTGATTATAAGAAATGTGACATGTTTCTATACAGTAATCCCCCCTTACCCATAGTTTCACTTTCATGATCCAAAAATAGGTGAGCAAAGTACACAAGATATTTTGCAAAGGAGAGAGAGAGATCATATTAATGTAACTTTTAATTACAGCATATTATTATAACTGCTCTATTTTATTACTACTTGTTAGTCTCTTACTGTGCCTAATTTACAAATTAAATTTTATCATATGTACATCTAGGAAAAAACATACTATATACAGTGTTAAGTAATATAGGAATTCATTGGGGGGTCTTGAAACATATCCCCTGAGAAATGAGGGGACCACTGTACACATACACAAGTATACACATATAGCCTGCTTTATCCAGTAAATAATAATTTTGTTTCCACTGTAGGAATCAAAGAATGAGATAAATTCCTGTATGTACATATTAGGAGTTAAATATTGCCTAAACCATATAATTTTCAGATTCTCATTATACCACATCATTTTTTTTGTTTGTTTTTTTCTTTTGAGACAGGGTCTCCCTCTGTCTCCCAGGCAGAAGTGCAGTGGCACCATCATGGCTCTCTGAAGCCTTCAACTCCTGGGCTCAAGCAATCTTAGCACCTTTGCTTCCCAAGGAGTGGGGACTATGTGTGCCTGTTACCGTGTCTGGCTAATTTTTTTACTTTTTTGTAAAGATGAAGTCTTGCTATATTTCTCAGGCTATAATTCTAATAATTTGGAAGGGGGGGGCTGATTCTGTCTAAAATCAAAATGATAAATCATAATATGCAGATTTAAGGCAGTCCTGGTGGTACTCAGAGCAGATTATTGACTGGTGGTGTTGCAAAAGGAGCGTTTCTCATAACAAGTTATTAATTACCCAATTCTGTCTTTGTATCTTCCTTATAGTTATGACACCATAGCTTCCTGGACAACCACCCTCAAGGCCTCCATTGGGAAGGCTAACAAGGCACTCTGGCTTTCCATCGCGCTCATCGTCCTGCTTGCAGCTCTGATGAGCTTCCTCACAGGCCGATTCTTCCAGAGGTCGGTGGACGCTGCTCCCATACAGGAAGAGGATTCCTGGATATCTCTAGAACACATCTTGTGGCCGTTTGCCAAACTCCGACACAATAGGCCACCCCCTGTGTGACAGCAGCACATGCTACTCTATGTATCTTGATTTTTAAAGTTTCAGTATCTGAACTTTGTAAATTAGTAACTTTTAGCTGGGAAAGTATAGAATGAAACCAGAGGTTCTCAGAATGACTGTAAGATATTTTATTAATACATTCCCTCTTTTTCCAATTATCTCCTCAACTAAAATACAGTGAGGAGGAAGCCTGCCTGCAATGTTTTAAAGAGTTTTTGAGGAAGAAATAGATATTGTTTTGTCAAAGTTTACTTAAATAAAGATCATTCCAATTTTCATACAGTGAAAGTTGAAATTCTCAATAGGCTAAGTACCTAAAGGAAAAAAAAAACCAATTTGCTTAAAATAAAATTTGAATAGAAAATGTTGATTAGACAATTTTAAGAGCTTATCTGAAATATATTCACTCACACTTTATTGAAGAAATACCTGCATTTTTTTCCAACATACTTGATTTTTCATACTGATGAAAACTTCTGAGTGGAGATCAGGAATAACTGAGTAGTCTTGTAGAAAGGAGCATTTGACACACACAGGCAAGAAACTGACAGTTGGAACTCCTGATTTTCTCCATTGCTTCCTTAGAAGCAAAATCCTTGACCATGTGATACAAAGTAGAGTGAAACTCCGTTTCTTCTTTAAGTGCTTCAGAGAACACCTCACTCTCTTCATTGATCTTAAGCATTTGTGCTCTGTCGCCACAAAACATTAAAAGGTCCCAATTAGGATTCTCAGGACATTCTTCAGTAAGATGTTCCTTCACCTTAAAAGAAAAAGGGAAACTAAAAAAAAATCCATTACTAGTTCCTCTTCTGTTAAGTATTTGGTAACAGAGTATTAGCTGAAGGGCTCAATTCAGTCTTCAAAATTGCTGAAGTTAAAAGAAATATTTAGAGCGGCGCCTGTGGCTCCGTGAGTAAGGCACCAGCCCCATTTACTGAAGGTGGTGGGTTTGAACCCGGCCCTGGCCAAAACTGCAACAAAAAAATAGCCGGGCATTGTGGTGGGCGCCCGTAGTCCCAGCTACTTGAGAGGCTGAGGCAAGAGAATCGCCTAGCCTAAGAGCTGGAGGTTGCTGTGAGCTTTTATGCCATAGCACTCTCCTGAGGGTGACAAAGTGAGACTCTGTCTCAATAAATAAATAAAGAAAAATAAAAAATATTCTTAATGTCCCATTATTTAATTTTTTAAAACCATGAAACTGTTCACAACTTGGTGCTTATGGACCACATGTATTAATTCATGCAACAAATATTTATTGAATGCCTATCATGTTCTAGGTGCTAGAAATATAAAAGCAAAATAAAACATAGGAAAAAAAGTAATATAAGTAAATAACACTGTAACAACAAAACCCTACCCTCAAGCAGCTTACATTTGAGTGAGGGAACCATGATAAACAAGAACAATAAAGATAGTGGCTTGTTTATGCTAAAACATTCACCAGTTAGCGTTTAGAATTTGAAATTTTCTCTACCAGCTAAGAATAACTGTCAGAAAGTTAAATTGGATGTCTAACCCTCTCAGGAGAGAGTTTGTGAATCATAGACAGGTTTCATGTTAAAGGCTTCCCTTTGTTCCTGAGTCTACATAAGCGGTATGAGGACTCTGGCCTGAAGTCAAGAACACTTGATACCATAATGGACAACAAAGGCATTTTATATTTTTGACAAACAATTTTTGAAGTTTTAAAACTCCATTTTTAATGTTTTTTGTTTTTACCTGTCACCCTGGTAGAGTGCCGTGGGGTCATGGCTCACAGCAACCTCACGCTGTTGGGCTTGAGCAATCCTGCTGCTTCTGCCTCACAAGTAGCCGGGACTTGAGCCGGGACACAATGCCCAGCTATTTTTTTCTTCTATTTTTTGTAGAGATGGGGGTCTCCCTGAGCTCAGGTGATCCATCCACCTCAGCCTCCCAGAGGGCTAGGATTACAGTGTAAGCCCCCATGCTGGGCCTGTTTTTACCTTTTTAAAAGCCAGTACTTTATCTTCTTTTGGAGGACGAAGTAGATTTATGGGTTTTTACATAGTACTATACCTTAAATACAACTCTTGAAGAATTACATTCTAAGTTCCACTTGCTCCAACCAAATGCAAAAGCGGAACTTAGTAGGGCCATTTGTCGATAAGCTTTCACTTCTACCAAAGGAATCTGTTAATATAAAAACAAAACTAGTTTTAGAGCCTCTCAACAAGTCTCCCTTCCATCCTTGGCCTCTTTCAGTCTATTCTCAACACAGAAGGATCCACTTAAAATTGTAAGCCAGAGTACATGGCTCCTCTCCCAAAGCTGGGCAAGGCTTTTGCTTCCTCTAAGAGCAGAACCGAAGTTACTGAAGACCTCCACAGCCCTCCCTGATCTGACACCTTCACCCACGACCCTGTGCACACCCGGGGCCTCTCTGCCTTCTCTCATTTTCCTCCCCTCTGCTCTCTCAGATCCAGGCCTCCTTGCTGTTCCTCTAGTCCTCACATCACACTGGCCGCCCCCTCAGGGCTCTTGCTGTAGCTGTTCTCTCTACCTGGAAGCGGCTTCCTGAGATGCACACTTGGCTTATTTCCTACCTTCAAGTTTTGCTCCAATCTCACTGTGCCCCTGACACCTATTTAATACTGTACACTGCCTCCACCCACGACTCCTGATCTACCGCTTCTTACTGCCACAGCACTTTCACCTTTTTAGTGCACTAGATCCGTTATTTTTCCCTCTTCTACTATGATGTAAACTACACAAGGGCAGGGACCTGTTTTATTCACTGACACATCCTAATCCTCTACAACAGTGTCCAGCATATTCTTCATTCAGAAAAAAAAAGTTTCCTTGAATATTCTGAAAACATGAAGAGGATACTACATTCAACACTGCAGAGTAACAGGTGATTTGAGTTACTAAAATCAAGGGTTTTTTTTTCATATGTGTGTATATATACATAACCCTAGTTACAGGATTATTTTCAAACGTTATATGAATATACCTACATTGTCATTTTCTGGTACGTTCATAAACACGTTCTTGAGTACAGAACTCTTCTGCCTACAAACATACCTTTCATGATTAGAAGGCACTTGGTGTTTTCACAAATGTTTACTAAAAATCTACCATATTCTAGGAATATGTGAGGTTCTAAAAGAATGAGAATGGCCCCTGTCCTCGATAAGCTCACAGTTTAACCTGGAGGGATCTTATTTAACTAAAACCTTACATGACTACTGAGCCATGTGAAAATAGTGAAAAAAATTTTCACATTTTTTTATGTGAAAATCTCTATCACATAAACTAGAAAACTAGAAAATGGACACATTCCTGGACACAACCTCCAAAGACTCAATCAGGAAGAAAGAGAACTCCTGAATAGATCAAAATGAGCAGTGAGAAGGAAGAAGTCATAAAAACATCTTTCAACAACAACAAAAAATCCCAGAACCAGATGGACTTACAGCCAAATTCCACCACACCTACAAAGAGCTGCTACCCACACTGCAGAAATTAGTCCATGACATTGAGAAGGAAGAAATCCTCCCCAACTCAGTATTTTCTCAATACCAAATCCAGGAAAGGACATAATAAAAAAAACTATAAACCAACATCCCCTGTGAACATAGACACAAAAATCCTCAATAAAATACTAGCAAACTGAATTCAATAGCTTATCAAAAAATAATCCACCAAGACCATGTGGGCTTCATCCAAGGGATGCAAGGACGATTCAACATACATAAACCAAGAAATGTGTGGGCAGCGCCTGTGGCTCAGTGAGTAGGGTGCTGGCCACATAACCAAGGGTGGTGGGTTCAAACCCGGCCCCGGCCGAACTGCAACAAAAAAATAGCCGGGCATTGTGGCAGGTGCCTACAGTCCCGGCTACTTGGGAGGCTGAGGCAAGACAATCGCCTAAGCCCAGGAGTTGGAGGTTGCTATGAGCTGTGACACCACGATACTCAACCCAGGGCCATAGCTTGAGGCTCTGTCTCAAAAAAAAAAAAAAAAAAAAAAAACCCAAAACAAACAACCCCCCCAATAAATGTGATACACCACACAAACAGATATGAAAACAAAGACCATATTATCATCTCAGTAGATGCAGAAAAAGTACTTGTCCAGCAACTGTTCATGATAAAAATCCTCAACAAACGAGGCACAGGAGGAACCATTCTCAAAATTAGAAAAGCCATATATGACAAACCCACAGCCTGAGCATCATGGTGAATGAAGAAAAGCTGAAAGCATCTCCCCTAAGAACTAGAACAAAGCAAGGGTGCCCACTGTCCGTACTTCTATTCACTACAGTGCCAGAAGTCCTGCCAGAGATGTCAGGCAAGTAAAGGACACAGAAAATCTCCAAATTGGGAAAGAGGAGGCCAATCTTTTGCTTTTTACTGATGATATGTGATTCAAGAGACTCCGACAACTGATAAACTCAGCCAAGTTTCAGGTTTCAAAATCAATGTACATAAATCAGCATTATTATACACTAATAAGAGTCAAGCTGAGAGTCAAACCAAAGACCCAATAGCATTGAGTGCCTAATCCATACCTAATAGCTACAAGGAAAATAAAGTACTTAGAAATATACTTAACCAAGATGGTGCCGCACCTCTACAAAGAGAACTACAGAACGTTGAGGAAAGAAATCACAGATGGTGCAAACTAATGGAAAAACAGATCATGCTTTCGGTTTGGTAGAAGAACACTGTTAAAATGTTGCCATACTACCCAAAGTGATTCACAGATTCAATGCAATCCCTATCAAAAATGAACATATTTCACAGATCTAGGAAGAATAATTCTATGTTTCATTTGGAACCAGAGAAGAGCCCCAACAGCAAAGCAATCTTAAGCAAAAAGAACAGCATGGTATTGGTCCTAAAACCTAATGAGTAACATGAACCACTATACGGACATGGAGGCTCTGCTAAGAAAACAAACGAGGTGGGTCTTGTACATTGGTGGTCCTTGTATATGTTTAATTTTGCTTAATTTATTATGTTTAGGAAAGCATAGAATTATTCATCCTTTTAAGAGATGTTACATGTATCCAGTCATGGAAAAAGAAACAAAATATATGAGAAGTCACTTAGACAACTTTGCAATAAGCTGGCCAGCAGTGGTATGCTCCATTTGTCAAAGGAAGATCATATACAGGTTTACTTTATGAAACTTGAGAGAACCCTGGATTTCTGGTCTTTTCACTTATCCTTTCCTTCTTTTCTAACTATATAATCTTGTATAGGTGAACACAAAACTCATATTACACAACATTTAACACTTGCTAACATTCTAAATGTCTTATTACATTAAATTTGCAAAGATTCCTTCTTGCCTTATTGTTTGCAATAACATAAAAATGAGAGTGTACGCTAGGGAAGATGTTCAAGCCAGCTTCTTTCAAAGCATTAATGAAACAAAAAGAAGTCATCCATTTTCCTTCCAAAATAGGGAAATTTTCTTTTTTGTCTTGTAGTTTGATTGACGATAACATGCAGAGATTTTCCTAGTTTAAATAAGAGAAAAGAAGCTTTTATACAAGTTGAAATTATTACTTCAAGATCATTTCAGGTCTAGCCTCTGGATTCTTTGTATTGTTTTAATTTTATTTTAAGACAGAGTCTCACTATGTCACCCTCAGTAGAGTGCTGTGATATCTCAGCTCACAGCAACCTCCAACTCTTGGGCTTAAGCGATTCCCTTGCCTCAGCCTCCTGAGTAGCTGGGACTATAGGCACCCGCCACAATGCCCAGCTATTTTTTTGGTTGCAGGTGTCATCATTATTGTTTAGCTGGCCCAGGCCGGGTTTGAACCTACCAGCCTTGGTGTATGTGGCCGGCGCCCTACCCACTGAGCTACAGGTACCGCCAACTTTGTATTGTATTGTATTGTTTTTTTTTTTTTTTTTTTTGTAGAGACAGAGTTTCACTTTACTGTCCTCGGTAGAGTGCCGTGGCGTCACATGGCTCACAGCAACCTCCAGCTCTTGGGCTTAAGCGATTCTCTTGCCTCAGCCTCCCGAGCAGCTGGGACTACAGGCGCCCACCACAACGCCCGGCTATTTTTTTGTTGCAGTTTGGCCGGGGCTGGGTTTGAACCCGCCACCCTCGGCATATGGGGCCAGCGCCCTACTCACTGAGCCACAGGCGCCGCCAACTTTGTATTGTTTTTAAATAATTTATCATTATATTAAAAAAAATGCAGGTGAGGTGGGGGTGGGGGAAGGGAGAGAGGGAAGGAGGATGGGAAGGGGAGGTGGGGGGGTCACGTGTGTGACACACCTTTTGGGGTGGGACCCAATCATAAGAGGGACTTTACCTGACAAATGGAATCAATGTAACCTGGTTCTCTGTACCCTTGATGAGTCCCCAACAATAATAAAAAAACAGAATGTAGGGCAGGTTTGTGTTAGGGCTGATCTGGAAACCCCAGCACACATCCCCATGTTACTGTGATCGGTTTATTCTTTTGGGCTTCATCTGAACAATCAAGGGAATGTGCTGGCTAAAGATCTCCCCAGTCTCTTCTGATCTTATAAGTTATGATCTAAGAGTCTATATAGGTTCACATTGAATTAAAACAGCTATTTGACAAAAATCACGACTAATTTCACATATCATTCCTGATTTTTCACATATGTAAAAATCAAACTTAGTGATGCAAAAGTATTTTCCAGTTTCAAAGTTTCCCAAAGTGGCAATTTGAAGGCATGGAATTCACATCTACCATCTGAATTTGCTGAGTAGAATCTCACCATTTTTTTTCAATGTTAATATATTTTATTCAACCCAATATATAAAAAATATTTCAATATATAATCAATATAAAGTTAATATTGAGATAGTCCACATTCTTTTTCTCAATGCTAAGTATTCTAAATCTGATGTGTATTCTACATTTACACAACATATTAATTTGGACTAGTCATATTTCAAAAGGTCGATAACCACACGTGGTTAGTAGCTACCTTATTAGATAGCATAGATGTACCTTTGAAATCTGATCTGAAAATGCACAATGAGTGATCTTTGCTGTTTCAATCTTCACATTACTAAATGAACATTGTGAAGGTGTTGTTAATCTTTTCATGAAGTTGGAGGAAGAGTCTTTGCACTGGAGTCTTCCGGGCTGCTGGGGTGGTAAGGAGGAAGCCTGACAAGAGGCTCTGGAACTATCACCCCTTACGCTGTGTTAGAAAGGTCACTTAAGGGCGGCGTCTGTGGCTCAGTGAGCAGGGCGCCGGCCCCATATGCCGAGGGTGACGGGTTCAAACCCGGCCCCGGCCAAACTGCAACAACAAAAAAAATAGCCGGGCGTTGTGGCAGGCGCCTGTAGTCCCAGCTGCTTGGCAGGCGGAGGCAAGAGAATTGCGTAAGCCCAAGAGTTGGAGGTTGCTGTGAGCCCTGTGACGCCACGGCACTCTACCCGAGGGCGGTACAGTGAGACTCTGTCTCTACAAAAAAAAAAAAAAAAAAGAAAGGTCACTTAACCTCCTGACCTCCTGACCTTACATCTTGTAGAGGGAAACTAATGTAAGGATAGAACAGAAGCATCTTATGGGCTCTTGTAGACTGATGATCCTGAGCTCCCCATCTCCTTGCAAAGCTTAACAATATTCTAGTCTTCCTGCTGCATTCATAAGATATTTCAGGCTCTTTTAAAAAAAATGTTAACATTTATTTTACGTATCATAAAAGACACCCATTTCGAGTGTACAATCAAATGATTTTATGTAACTTTCTTGAGTAGTGCATGTATCAATCAGTTTTAGAACATATTCATTCCTCCCAATAAGGTCCCTTATACCCATTTACAGTTAATTCCCAGTCCTACTCCCAGGCCCAGGCAACCAGTAACCTATACATTTCAGGCTATGTAATTTCTGACAAAGGAGAAACAGAGCCTCATTCGAGAGAAACCAGCCTCAAAGGGGATTTCAAGTGGCTGGATGATAAGGATCAGGGAGCCTCTTATAGCATGGGTCACAAACTCTGACATTCCCACTGCAACCATGCTTGTTGGTTCCTTAGTTGATCTATCCCTAGTAACTTCAGGGTTTCAGCCTCGATGTTTACATGTTATTGCCTACTTAATTATTCAATTAACATTTAAAAATTACAACTCAAGGTACATTTTAAATGTATTTATAAAAGATATTTCAATATACAGAGGGTGCCAAAAAATATATACACATTTTAAGAAAGGAAAAACTATATTGAAATGCTAATACTCAATATATACTGATGATGTTTGTTATCTCGTATGTCTCATAATTGCAGAAGTCAAACATGACTTGAGTATTACCATTTTAATACAGTTTTTCCTTTCTTAAAATGTGCATATATTTTTGGCTCCCTCCACATACATCAGCAGTGATTGACTGCTTTGACATACTCTATTATATCCAAAGAGGTGCTGGTAACTCACCTTGATTTTTTTTTTTGTGTGTGTGTGTTTTTTTTTGGCTGAGGCTGGGTTTGAACCCACCACCTCCAGCATATGGGACTGGCGCCCTATCCCTTTGAGCCACAGGCGCCGCCCCAACTCACCTTGATTTGTATTTGAATCTCAGTAAATGCTGTGGTAACAGTCAAAAGCACTTTATTGACATCAAGGGGTCTTAGTTCCCAAGACTGGTATGGCATGTTAATATGAGTATCCTGAATCAAGGTAACAGGGCCAAATGTTTCTAGGCTGAATGTTATTAGTCTTTCTTCTTGTTGGTAAGATACATTGCTGATGCCATCAGTTCTCCAATGTTGACCTTTATAATAAATGAAGAAAGTGACATTAGTTTCATTTGTTTCCATAAAAAATAAAATGAATGAAACACCCAAATAATTGCTATGTGGATAAACTGATCTTTTACATTTGGAGTAGAATCTCAACAAAAGGCCAACTTTGCTGGGAGAGTTCCCCAGCTTACAAGATCAAGTACAAATTCTGCACAGTAGGGAAGACCCTCAGAAGGAAACTTCATCTCACTTCTGTGGCTCCATCCCTTGCTGCTTGTCACACCTGTTTTCAGCTCTGCTTTTTTTTCCCTTCCCCAACAACATCATATATCCCCAGACCTTTGCACATGCAAATCTTTCTTCCTAGACTACTCTAATGTTTTTTTTTTATTATTAATATTAAATCATAGCTGTGTGCATGAATGCGATCACGGGGCACCATACACTGGTTTTATAAACAGTTTGACACATTTTCATCACACTGGTTAACATGACCTTCCTGGCATTTTCTTAGTTATTGTGTTAAGACAATTATATTCTACATTTACTAAGTTTCACATGTACCCTTGTAAGATGCACGGCAGGTGTAATCCCACCAATCACCCTCACTCCGCCCATCCTCCCCTCTCCCTCCCCACCTTCCCCATATTCTTAGGTTATAACTGGGTTATAGCTTTCATATGGAAGCCATAAATTAGTTTCATAGTACGGCTGAGTACACTGGATACTTTTTCATCCATTCTTGAGATACTTTACTAAGAAGAATATGTTCCAGCTCCATCCATGTAAACATGAAAGAGGTAAAGTCTCCATCTTTCTTTAAGGCTGCTTAATATTCCATGGTGTACATACACCACAATTTATTAATCCATTCGTGGATCGATGGGCACCTGGGCTTTTTCCATGACTTAGCAATTATGAATTGGGCTGCAATAAACATTCTGGTACAAGTATCTTTGTTATAATGTGATTTTTGGTCTTCTGGGTATATACCTAGTAGAGGAATTATAGGATTGAATGGCAGATCTATTTTTAGATCTCTAAGTGTTCTCCAGACATCTTTCCAAAAGGAATGTATTAATTTACATTCCCACCAGCAGAGTAGAAGTGTTCCCTTTTCTCCACATCCACACCAACATCTCTGGTCTTGGGATTTTGTGATATGGGCTAATCTTCCTGGAGTTAAATGGTATCTCAAAGTAGTTTTGATTTGCATTTCTCTGATGATTAAAGATGATGAGCATTTTTTCATGTCTGTAGGCCATGTGCCTGTCTTCTTCAGAGAAGTTTCTCTTCAACTCCCTTGCCCAGCCTGTGATGGGATCACTTGTTCTTTTCTTGCTTATACGTTTGAGTTCTCTGTGGATTCTGGTTATTAAACCTTTGTCGGAGACATAACCTGCAAATATCTTCTCCCATTCTGAGGGCTGTCTGCTTGCTTTACTATGTTCTTGGCTGTGCAGAAGCTTTTTAGTTTGATCAGGTCCCAGTGGTGTATTTTTGAAGCTGCTTCAATTGCCCGGGGGTCCTCCTCATAAAATACTCGCCCAGCCCAATTTCTTCAAGGGTTTTCCCTGCACTTTCCTCTAGTATTTTTATAGTTTCATGTCTTAAGTTTAAATCTTTGATCCAGTGAGAGTCTATCTTAGTTAATGGTGAAAGGTGGGTCCAGTTTCAGTCTTCTACAGGTTGCCAGCCAGTTCACCCAGCACCATTTGTTAAATAGGGAATCTTTTCCCCACTGAATGTTTTTAATTGGCTTGTCAAAGATCAAATAATGGTAAGTAGCTGGATTCATCTCTTGGTTCTCTATTCTGTTCAAGACATCTACTTCTCTGTTTTTGTGCCAGTACCATGCTGTTTTGATCACGATCGATTTATAGTACAGTCTCAGTTCCGGTAGCGTGATTCCTCCTGCTTTGTTTTTATTTCTGAGTAATGTCTTGGCTATTCGAGGTTTTTTTCTGATTCCATATAAAATGAAGTATTATTTTTTCAAGATCTTTAAAGTATGACAGTGGAGCTTTAATAGGAATTGCATTAAAATTGTATATTGCTTTGGGTAGTACGGACATTTTAACAATGTTGATTCTTCCCAGCTATGAGCATGGTATGTTTTTCCATTTGTTAACATTTTCAGCTATTTCTTTTCTTAGAGTTTCATAGTTCTCTTTATAGAGATCTTTCACGTCCTTTGTTAGATAAACTCCCAAATATTTCATCTTCTTTGGTATACCCTTGATTGCCTTTTCCTCCCTAATTGAGATGGCTAAAACTTCCATTACAATGTTAAAGAGCAGTGGAGACAATGGGCAGCCTTGTCTGGTTCCTGATCTGAGTGGAAATGATTTCAATTTAACTCCATTCAATACGATATTGGCTATGGGTTTGCTGTAGATGGCCTCTATCAGTTTAAGAAATGTCCCTTCTATACCAATTTTCTTAAGTTTTCTGATCATGAAGGGATGCTGGATATTATCAAAAGCTTTTTCTGCATCAATTGAGAGAATCACATGGTCTTTGTTTTTTAATTTGTTTATGTGCTGAATTATACTTATAGATTTACGTATTAAACCAGCCTTGAGACACCTGGGATAAAACCGACTTGGTCGTGATGTATAATTTGTTTGATATGTTGCTGGATTCTGTTTGTTAGGATCTTGTTGAATATTTTTGCATCTATATTCATTAGTGATACTCTGGTTTCTCTTCAAATCGCGTAAACTTTTCGCCTTTTACTCTAATCTTATAAAGAAAACTCTCACCTGTTTTAAGTATCCAATTAAATTATTTTTTATAAATTTACCCAGTTGTACAATTACCACAATCTAGTTTTAGAACATTTTTATCCCCCCAGTAAGATTCCTTATATCCTTTTAAAAATATTTCCCGTTCCCACCTCCAGCTCCCAGCAACCATTAATATATTTCTAATATATAAATCTCTTCACAAATACTTAAATATAAAACAACCTTAAAAGCAAAGCTGTACAGCTTTTCTTGTTTCATCACATTTGTTGCATTTAAAAACTATACAGCTTTCATCAAGGATCCCTAAAACTGCATGCATTAACTAACAAGAGTAAGACCTTTCAAAATTCAGCAAACCTACCCCAAGGGAAATATTACTTATTAATAAATCATCAGCTTATATCTTCGTTGGTGGTACTTCTAACTTACATTTTGAAAAAGCAATAATTTCCTATGGTTCAAGAATTAAACTTTAAAAAGGCATATAGTGGCTAGTTTTCCTCTTTTACGTTTCCCATTTTGCCTAGATCTCATCCCCAATACTTGTTTGCAATTTATAAATAATTAACATTAAAATGATCAAATATTAATCACCCAAATCTGAAGTATTTGATTATTTCACGAGATGATGGGTTTTTCATTTGTTTGTATTTTATTTGCTAAACTACCTTGATATTTCCATTCCCTTCATATTTTTGAAATATAATAATATAACCATAAGTAATTGTTCAGAGACTATGGCAGATATAAACACTTTAGAAATCTATATTACAGGGCGGTGCCTATGGCTCAGCTGGTAAGGCGCTGGCCCCATATACTGAGGGTGGTGGGTTCAAACCCGGCCCCCGGCTGAACTGCAACCAAAAAATAGCTGGGCGTTGTGGCAGGCGCCTGTAGTCCCAGCTACTCGGGAGGCTGAGGCAGGAGAATCGCCTAAGCCCAGGAGTTGGAGGTTGCTGTGAGCTGTGTGAGGCCACGGCACTCTACCAAGGGCCATAGAGTGAGACTCTGTCTCTACAAAAAAAAAAAAAAAATCTATATTACAAAACTCAACAAATTTTAAAACTCCAACCCCTATTTATTCCCACCATGAGCAAACAGAACAAGACTGTAGCAAAAGCATAGAAATATGTAAGATCATATACTCAGTTTATATATTGCATTTTCTGTATTTATTTGAAGACTTTATTATTATGCCTTTCTTATTATATAATTATAACTACTGGTTAAGGCACTGCTGTACCTTCAGCATTCCATCTTACAACCATAGGGTCCTCAAAAAAGATTACATTGTCATGAACCTGAAGCGTGACCTCTACAGGTGGGAAAGCGTTCTCCACCTCCAAGTCTTCTGTGGTTTCTGGAGGATATGTGTATTTCTGTAATCCTTCTTTGAGTATCTTTTAAAAATGACCAAAACAACACAAAGTTAAAAGTTGACTGGTAATAGTTAAAAATGTAAACATTATTGATAAACTATATAGATTTTTTAATAAACACTGCAGTTTGGTCTCATTTATCTATTGGTTAACTAACAATATCAGAATAAAATTTAAAAAGATAAATGACTGAGGAGAAAAAAAACACTAAATTTGAATGTAATTATAGAACTTCCTATGGGCTGGTTCTCTGCTGGGCTTATTCATCATTTTATTCCTCCAAGCAATCCTAAAGGCCTGTATTTAACAAAGAGTAATTTGAAAATAAGAGTAATTTGCCAAAGATTCAAAAATGACTTTGAGGAGGCACCAGACTCAAAAACAGATTGATGGAACCCCAAACCACATGCTCTAGAACCTTGGTAAAGACATGTAGGTGAAGAGAGAAGAAGCATAACAACCTTCGGAGAAGTCCGGACATGAATGAGGAAAGTGAACTAAGCAGGCAGCAAATTTTTCTGGGATAAGGGAGATCTGTACATTATTTGAAGGCAGCAGAGAAGAAAGAATCTAGGGAAGGGAGAAGATTAAAAATGTCAGAAAATAGAGGAAAAATCAGATTGGGCAAAATTCTAGAGGTGGGAGGTTTTTGAGCAAAGCCTTGAAAAAAGGAGGAAGGTCTCTTTGCTGTAGGAGAGAAAAAGTAAGTTTGAAGGAGGATTCCTTGGGTTCAAATGAAGAACATAGAGTGCTCTTGGGACATTCTGATAAAATTCAAGTACAATAAATCTTTAAATAGCCAAGTCAGGCTGGGACCTACTTATGGACAAAAAGGATGTTAAAATTTTACTGGGAAGGACAACTAGAAAAAAAATGTCTACCAAGGATCTTTGGGGGCAATAACAAGAAAAAGAAAGTTGAGGGTGGCGCCTGTGGCTCAACAGAATAGGGCACCAGCCCCATATGCAGGAGGTGGCGGATTCAAACCCAGCCCCGGCCAAAAACTGCAAAAAAAGAAAAAGAAAAAGTAAGTTGATAAATACTTCTCTAATATAAAGAATGTACCAAGGTCCTTAATGGATGGGATTGTGGGTGAGAAGTACCTTTTAATCTGTGTCCATGCTATGTGGGAGGGGAGAAGAGAGAGAGAGAGAGAACTAACTAGACTATCATTTTTAAAGCCAAATTGATATAGGTTTACAATTAATATATATGAATTCCAATTTTAAAATTCATATTATTTTAGATTCTTTTCCTTTAGTATCTGATTTGAATTTCCAATCCTCATACATTTAAGACTATGTAAAATTACATTTTTTCCCTTTGTGCTCATTTAATAGGGTTAAAGCTCATTAGGGGTTAGATAATTCGAAATAAAGTAAAAGTGTAACTATTTTACTCATAAGTTTTGATTCAAGAATCAACCTACTTCCACAATCATCCAGCCCTTTGCTGGTTTACACTGTGGAGGAAGCTCCAAAATATCCAAGTGATATATTCCACCCAGGGTTGTGAATTGGTATAAATCCACCTCATCATCTTCAAATACATATGGCCTTTCAACAGCATCCTCAATCTGCAACAAGTGTGCTAAAAATAATCAGATTAGACAGTTTCTAAATAGATCACAACATCTTTGTATTTTCTTATGAGGAAAATCAAAAAATTCCAATACTGGTAAGGAAGTTTTTATTTAACTAGCTATTAAAGCTTTTCAAAAATTGGTTAACTCAGAACTACTCACAGAGCTAATCTTGGAAGTGGGAATAGGGATGTGTAAACAGGTGGAGTATAGGGGAGGGTTTCATTTTTGTTTCATATACTAACATTTTAGAAACTTGCATACAATAAGCATGGGTTACTATTAAAAGGAAAACAAAAACATATTTTATAAATGATAAAAATCATGGTTTAACCCCAAATTTGATAATTGACTAATTTCTTAAAATTGGACCTTATGAGACTTAAAATCTAGAAAAAGTTGTATGGTGAAAAAATAAATTTTGGCCCATATATTAAATTAAAGCTAATTTTTTTTCAATAAAAGTAGGTTCAGCTCATATAAAAATGGGAGGGGCGGCACCTGTGGCTCAAGGAGTAGGGCGCCGGTCCCATATGCTGGAGGTGGCGGGTTCAAACCTAGCCCTGGCCAAAAACCAAAAAAAAAAAAAAAACAAAAAAGAATTATTTATTTGGGCGACTCCTGTGGCTCAAGGAGTAGGGCGCCGGTCCCATATGCTGGAGGTGGCGGGTTCAAACCCAGCCCCGGCCAAAAATCACAAACAAACAAACAAACAAACAAAAAAAACCAATAAAAATGGGAGGGAAGGCTTAAAACTGAAGAAATTGGATTGGATAATCTCCACTGTTAGGAAACTCTATGATTCCATAATTTTCAATGTACAATCAGAAGGAATATCTGAAGTCCCATATCACAGGGACAATTCTCATGGTGGATAACAAGGTAGGTCAGACCACTTACAGGTTTTACTCTTTATTAGCTGGGTGATCTTGGGCAAGGGGTGCTAATTAATTTTTCTATTCTCAGTCTCCTCTACAGAATAGATCTAATAGTGGTAGCTACTTTACAGAATTTTGGAGAGGAGTAAGTGAACACATGTAAAAATCTTAGAAGTGGTGCCAGACACAGTAAAAACTCAACAACTGTCAGTATTACTATTTATCATTACAACTTTCCTCCCCCACAGAAGCAAGCACACTGGGATAATACCGAATTCAACCCATGGAGATCAAGCCCTGAAAATTAAATAACCAGACAAATTCCAGTTAAGAAATTGCCTTTCTTTCCCCCGTGTACATTCAATAAATTGTTATCTTTAATTTTAAATATATTTAGTTAATCATTTACCTAAAAAGAAACAAAAAAAAAATTTCCAAATTTAAATAATTATGTATTATTTGGGGGGGGGGGCCACCAGGTAGAAAAAAAAAAGAAAAAGTGAAGAAGTAGACATGAGGCATGTTATGAAAATATGCTAAGAAATATATGGTAAATAAATTCCTTACAAGTTACTGGAAGAAGCACAATGATAAAGTTAATGGAGAAGATGTATATACAATGTTGGACAATTAAGTTCCTGAACACATCCTAGGAAAAGTGCTGCATACCTCATCACTCCATATCACTGCTTTGAAGTGCTCCCTTGAGAGACTAAGTACCGATGCCAGTACCTGGTCCACACCTTCCAAGTGAGTTTGGAGCTCTTTTTTGGAATGGCCATCGGAGCTGTCGTATAAAGTCTGATAATTAAATTCGTAAACTAATCCTGGAAAAATTTCCTTGCTGGGTGGACTAGGCACTGGACTCAGTGCATCGCTTCCCAAGGGGAGCACTTCAAAGTGCTATTCAGCAATGAGCTACGTAGCACTTTTTCTAGGATGAGTTCACAAACTTAATAGTCCTACCTCATAAATCTCAAAGTAAAAGACTGACAAATAGACCACCCTATCACTTTCACATTTCTAAACTATATCAATTGTTATTTGCCAGAATAAGATTGAATATAAAAACTTGTGAATACTCACAAGTGTTGAGAAATTTTCACTGGTGTGTATGTGCTTGTAAAAGTTCATTACAACATTATTGTGTGTAATAATAAAAAATCAAGACATAACTTGTTTATCAATTGTTTATCAATAATGTGCCATTATTGGATGGAATTATACAGCTTCTTAAAAAAGCAGGGTGATCAATGTTCTTAGAATTGTGTCGAATATTATTCATTACGTAGAATATTGTGTTCTATGTATATAACATTAGGTGGAAATAAGTAATTTTTGACAAAAAAATCGTGTGATATGATTCCATGGTCTTCTTAAAAAGAGAGAAAGAGACAGTAAATAAAAGACAACTATTAACACTGGTTATCTCAGGAAAGGTACGATGAAGACTTTTCTCTTTAAATGTATTTCTGCAATATCTGAATTTTCTTTTACAATTCCTTTGCATTTCTTTAGTAAGAAGAAAATCTCAATAAAGTTCAAATATAAAAATGCAATTTAGAATACCTGTTGAAACTGTTTCACTGAGTAATTTCATCTCCAATTCACCTTTTACGGCTTCGGATTCTTCCTCAGCAGAATTCTACAAAAACCATAAAAATGGTGGGTGTGGCTATCACTGTTTTTGCTTCAGCCCAGAGTCATTCTCTTTATGTTTCAGTTCTCCTTTCAGATATGTGCTACCTTAATTCAAGGGCCCCAAACTGATACTTGCTATAGCATAAAACTAGACTCAAAAGCAGTATTTTAAAAATTAATTAAAATGAGAGCACATCTCCACAGAATTTCATAAGGGTAGGAGCGAGCCTGTTCAGATGTAAAATATAGACACTAGTAAACAATGAAAGCTATAAAAAACAGTATCTATATTTGCATTTTGGTTTTAGCCATTGGGCATATTTTGCTTAAGTTTGATAAACAGCTCTCTAACAGAGTAATTCCACAGGCTGCTTTTGGGTAAGTCACGCCAGGAAATTACAATGCTCCACATTGTGTGCTATAGAAGGCATTATTTCATTACACTCTAGTTACAACAATAGGAGGGGGACATAAAATCTATACATTGTAGCTAGGTCTGCCACTAACTTAACCTTTGTGACCTGGAGCAAGTCATTTAGTTCTTATCAGCCGCAAATTCCTAATATACCAATAACAATAGATACTTAACTACTATCAGTCATACAGCACATCTTGCAAACAATACTAAGATCTACGCAAACTGAAGCTTCAGGAGATAACTGTTCCAAGGGTCAAATGAAATAAAGGAAGTAAAAGAACTTTGTATACTGTAAATCATTAGATAAATGCAGTGTTGTTATAAAAAACTGAAAATAAAATACCTGGGAATAAACTTAACCAAAGAAGTGAAAGATCTCTAAAAGGAAAACTATAAAACAATGATGAAAGAAACTGAGGAGGACACAAACAGATATTCCACGCTGACCAACGGAAGAATCAGTATCGCTAAAATGTCTACACAAAGCAATCTCCAGATTCAACACAATCATCATCAAAATACCAATGACATTCTTTACAGAAATAGAAAAAAATTATCCTAAAATTCGTATGGAACTACAAAAGACCCAGACTAGCCAAAGCCATCATGCACAAAAAGAACAAAACTGAATGAATTAGATTACCTGACTTCAAAGTACACTACAGGACTACAGTAACCAAAATAGCATGATACTAGCATAAAAAAACAGACAAATAGAACAAAGGAACAGAATGGAGAACCCGGAAATAAATCCACACATCTACAGTGATCTGACCTTTGACAAAGGTGCCAAGAACATACAGGGAGGAAAGGATAATGAGTAAATGGTGTTGGGAAACTGGATATTCATATACAAAGAATGAACCTAGATCTTATCTCTCATCATATGTAAAAATTAAATCAAAATGGATTAAAGACTTAAATATAAGACCTGAAACTATGAAACTGCTAAAAGGAAACATCAGGGAAATGCTTCAGGACATTGGCCTGGGCAATAACTTCTGAGTAACACCATGAAGCACAGGCAAGCCAAGTAAAATTAGACAAATGGGATCACACTGAGCTAACAAGCTTCTGCACAGCAAGGAAATTCTGTGGAGATGTGCTCTCATTTTAATTCATTTTTAAAATACTGCTTTTGAGTCTAGTTTCATGCTATATAGCAAGTGTCAGTTTGGGGCCCTTGAATTAAGGTAGCACATATCTGAAGTGAGAACTGAAACATAAAGAGAATGATTCTGGGCTGAAGCAAACAGAATGGGTGAAAATATTTATAAACTACCCATCTGACAAGAGATTAATAACTGACTCTAGAAGGAGCTGTAACTCAATAGGAAAAAATAAAATAATACAATTAAAAATCAGGCAAAGGATCTGAATACACATTTCTCAAAAGAAGACAGACAAATGGGCAATAGGTATATGAAAAAATGCTCACCATTAGTCATCAGAGAAATGCAAATCAAAACTATAATGAGATATCATCTCACCATAGTGCAGATGGTTATTATCAAAAAGATAGGCAAAAATGAATGTTGGAGAGGTTGTGGAGAGAGGACATCCCTCATACGCTGTTGGTGGGAATGTAAATTAGTATAGTCACTGTGGAGAACAGTATGGAGGTTTCTTTTTTTTTTTTTGTAGAGACAGAGTCTCACTTTACCACCCTCGGTAGAGTGCCAAGATGTCACAGGACTCACAGCAACCTCTAACTCTTGGGCTTTCGCGATTCTCCTGCCTCAGCCTCCCGAGCAGCTGGGACTACAGACGCCCACCACAACGCCCGGCTATTTTTTGGTTGCAGTTCAGCCGGGGCTGGGTTTGAACCCATCACCCTCGGTATATGGGGCCGGCGCCCTACTCACTGAGCCACAGGCACCACCCGTATGGAGGTTTCTTAAAAAATTAAAAACAGGGGCGGTGCCTGTGGCTCAGTCGGTAGGGCACCGGCCCCATATACCGAGGGTGGCAGGTTCAAACCCAGCCCCGGCCAAACTGCAACCAAAAAATAGCCAGGCGTTGTGGTGGGCACCTGTAGTCCCAGCTACTCGGGAGGCTGAGGCAAGAGAATCACCTAAGCCCAGGAGTTGGAGGTTGCTGTGAGCTGTGTGAGGCCACGGCACTCTACCGAGGGCCATAGGATGAGACTCTGTCTCTACAAAAAAAAAAAAAAAAAAATTAAAAACAGAACTACCATATGAACCAGCAATTCCACTGTTGGGTATATCTCCAAAAGAGAGGAATTCAATATATCAAAAAGGTATCTACACTCCTATGTTTATTATAGCACTATTCGTAATAGCCAGGATTTGAAATCAACCTTGACTCTCAATGGATGAATACATAAAGAAATTGTGGTACATATACACAATGAACTATTATATTGCTACAAAAAAGAATGAAATCTTGCCATTTGCAACAACATGGATGGACTAGAGAACATTGTGTTAAGTGAAATAAACCAAGCACAGAAAGATAAATTTTGGATGTTTTCACTTATATGTGGGAGTTAAATATTAAAAACAATTGATCTCATGGAGACAGTAGAATAATGGTTACCAGAGGCTGGGAAGGGAAATAGGGAATAAAGTGAGGATGGTTAATAGATGTAAAAAATATAGCTGGATAGAATGAACAGTATGTGATAGCACAACAAAGTAACTATAATCAACAGTAAGTTAGGATATACTATAAAATAACTAAAGGAGTGGAACTGGAATGTTTCTAACACAAAGAAATGATAAATGTCTGAGGTGATGGATAACCAATTACCCTGATTTGATTAATTCACAGTGTATGCTAGTATCAAAATGTTATGTGTACCCTATAAAGATATAAAACTCTTAGGTACCCATAACAATAAAAAATAAATTAA
This sequence comes from Nycticebus coucang, assembly GCF_027406575.1. Lineage (NCBI taxonomy): Eukaryota > Metazoa > Chordata > Mammalia > Primates > Lorisidae > Nycticebus > Nycticebus coucang. The sequence continues at coordinate 34,967,506 of NC_069791.1, read as the reverse complement.
AAGTTGGTATTGTATGTGCTAATACTTGCAAGATGGATGATATCCAGCAAACTTCATTTGACCTCAGATAATACCTGTACTTCCACAGCAACACAATAACCTTATACCAGAATTCTAGTCAGAAACTTAAAGCCAGTTAATTCCACCATGACTCACTCTCATCCTTAATCACAGTACTAAGACAAGGCTCCTTTCATAAACTAGCCTTCCTCCCCTCTCATCATATTGCTCTAGGTATCTTCCTCTTAATGAGCTTTAACACTACAGCATTCTCTAAGAATCCTTTCCATCGTGCCTCTGAAACTTCTTATTCACTCGTTCATTCAAAGAACTTTTATGGAGCTCCAAACTGCAGAGGTACGGAAGCAGGTAAGCAAATAGGTATATTTTTGTGGGTGCTACAGTAAAAAGTAAAGGATTCACAATAGGGGCAGTAAGGAAGATTGCTCAATTCTGAAGGAAAATGGGTGAGTGAACTACCTCAATGGTAAAGTTTGAATTAAATTTTAAAAATAATTAGGTCTTCTCCCCAAACAGTGTGGAAAGGCATGAAACGAAACAGGATTCCATGCACCCCATGGTCTGGAATGGTTGGACTGAGCCATGTTAGGAGGGTGTAAAGATCTGAGGCTGGAGAGATGCACAAGCCAGATGGTGCAGAGCTTTGGACGCCACTCTAAAGACTTCAGAATTTCTTCCACAGGTAAAAGAGCTCCCGAGAGGCTTTCAGTAGGAAGCTGATGTGGAGAAATGTGCATTTGGAAAGACTATTCCAGTGGCCAGTGGCTGAAGAGCTGCTCAGTGAAGTGTCAGAAGCGCAGGGTAGGGAGGGGATCAGGTAGAAGCAACCAGGGCCACCAGGAGGAGCACATACGATATATAAAGAGGACATAAAATCACCATAACATGGTCGATGACTGGTGAAGCTGACTTCCAGGCAGGTAGTAAGGTAAAGAGAGGCAACATTAACAAAAAAAAAGAAAAAGAGGAGGAAGGACAGGTTTGAGGAAAAGTAGTGAGTTCAATTGTGCAATGTTGAATTTGAGGCCCCTGTGGGACATCCAGATGGCCTTTGATATTATTTGCCTTTAAAAACCAAGTTATATTTCTTTCGTACAGGAAGACTATGGTCATTAAAAATATCAAAGATACCAGACCAATAAACAAGTCAGGCTAATTCACATGTTCAAAAAGTTGAGAACTCTTCAAAAAGTTTAGACCAAACTGGTTTCTTACCTTGCAGGAACAACAAGAATTAGACTTTCTCAACATAACTTTCCCCTTGAAACTACAGTACTTCAGCATGCAACAATAGGAATTTACCAGCTTCTGTATTATGACATACTATGGAGAATTGTCTTGCATTTTACATACCACCTTTATGTAATTCATTTTTTAAAAAAAACTTTCTATTGCTCTTTGGCTTTGACCCTTTTTTGAAGTTAGATATTTATTTGTTTGTTCATTTATTTATTTTGGAGACAGAGTCTTACTCTGTGCCCTGGGTAGAGAGCCAATGGCCTCATGGCTCACAGCAACCTCAAACTCTTGGGCTCACAAGAGATTCCCTTGCCTCAGCCTCTGGAGTAGCTGAAACTACAGATGCCTGCCCCAAGGCCCAGCTAGGTTTTCTATTTTTAGTAGAGTCGGAGTCTCACTTTTGCTTAGGCTGATCTCAAACTCCTGAGCTCAGCCAATCCACAGGCCTCTGCCTTCCAGACTGCTAGGATTACGGGCATGAGCCACTGTGCCCAGCCTGAAGTGATGGTGTGTCAATTTACATGCTAGTGCAAGCTCCTTAATCTGGATAACTACTCCAGAATATATTCCTGTCATTGCAGCTGTGTCATCAGAACAGGTTCCTGCACAAAACCTAAACTTCAAATCCCATTTGTTGACAAAATACACCTTCCTAGTTTTATACATTATAAAGTGCCATGAGTTTCTTGGAAATAAAGCCAACAAAATGCTTCTTTATTCGTATTTTCTTTTTTTATTATTAGAGACAGAGTTTCACTTTATTGCCCTCGGTAGAGTGCGTGGCGTCACACGGCTCACAGCAACTTCCAGCTCCTGGGCTTAGGCGATACTCCTGCCTCAGCCTCCCGAGTAGCTGGGACTACGGGAGCCCGCCACAACGCCCGGCTATTTTTTTTTTGTTGTTATTGCAGTTTGGCCGGGGCTGGGTTTGAACCCGCCACCCTCGGCATATGGGGCCAGCGCCCTACTCACTGAGCCACAGGCGCCACCCTCTTTATTCATATTTTCATCATGTTTTGTGCCTGGGCCATGTGACCCAGTGAAAGTCTTTCATCATAATTCTGTTACAAAATTAGCTATTTTCCATGTATTGTTTTCCTTCTGAACTTTAACAGTGTTTCTCTAGTCTCAAAAAGTACCACTTGGAATTTTTATTTGACTTGCACTAGATTTATAGATTTCTACTAAATCTATAGTAAATAATACCTTGTAAAAGACATCTGCTTGAAAAGGTCAAGCACCTATGAAGGTAGCTACAGTATAACTTTTCAAGGACACATTTGCCTAATACACACAGGAACTGGCTTGTAACACAGAAGGACTGCTTTCTCGGGTGTGGAGCCACGGTGAGGAATGCCAGTCTACGCCGGTAGCTGTGCTGTCCCCTGACCTGCTGCAGTCCGTGCAGGTCTTAGGATGCAAGGAAACCGCCTCAGCCTTGGTGCCCTGCAAACGTGGCAATGGCCTCATCGAGGTGAAAGGCGGCCCCTGGAGATCATCGAGCCATGCACTGCAGCACAGGTTACTGGAAGGGGCTTCTGGGCAAGGAGCAGTTTGCTAGTGTGGACATCTGTGTCCATGTGAAGGATGGTGGTCACATGGCCCAAATTTATACTATCCGTCAGTCTATCTCCAAAGTCCTGATGGCCTAACACCAAAAATATGTGGGTGAGGCTTCTAAGAAGGAGATTAGAGACATCCTCATCCAGTATGACTGGACCCTGCTTATAGCTGACCCCTCTAAGTGTGAATCCAAAATATTCGGAGCTCCTGGTGCCTGAGCTCGCTACCAGAAATCTTACCGATAAGCCTATCATGAGGGTCAGGGGTTCACCAGAACAATAAACACCAGTAGTAGGATTTTAAGGTTTAAAAAAAATTCGGAAGGACTTCATGGAATGCTAGTAGCAAAGCATTTTCACTGCAACTTGATTAACGCACAGATATATTCTAACATGGAAATTCCTTTCATATAGATGAGATTTGAATTTGATATAAAAACATCACCTTGATCATGAATATGTTCATCAGTGAAAATAGAATAGAGATTCTGAAAATAGATCTTAGGATTCACTTGGGAATTTAGCATATGGCTAAATCTAGCATATGGCATTTCAGATCAATAGAAAAAGCCATTTATATAGTAAGTGTCCTGAGACAGCTGGCTAAGATTTGCAATAAAATAAATCTAGATTCATTCTTCCCACTTTACACTAAAATAAATTCCAGACGGATAAAAGATTTCAATGTAAAAACATAACTAAACCAAAAAAAGCCATAAAAATAATTCTAAAGAGATTATAGGAAACTGATACCAAAAATTATTAACGAAGTAGATGATATTGATAATATTCACACAATGCCAGCACTGACACTTTATACATTTGATAGAATGTCTTGAATGTTACTGTCCATCAACAGAGCTACACAAAAGAAGTTCACTGATCTGAAATCCATTTTTTCATCAACAGATAATTTAAATTTTATTGTAACTTGAGAATAAATTGTTGGAACTGGCTCCCAACTAAGGAAGTGAAGATGAATTTTGAAAATATAGCATTATTTTCTTCATTTTAGTTAAAAGTTAAGAGTGATTATCCTAAGTCATTCTTAAATCTCATTCATTCCTGTGGTTTTACTACAAGTACCACCTACAGGACAATGGCTCCCAAACACACTTAGTGATGCTCTCCAGCCCCACACATTATGTGTGCTCTGCTTGAACCCAGAGAAGTTCACTATACAACCTGCACACAGTAGCTCTGAGTTTCCTCTGACCTCTAGATTCACATTTGCCTACTTGATATTTCCAATTGTATTTGTTTGTTTGTTTGTTTTAGCAGGCCCAGGCTGGGTTTGAACCTACCAGCCCTGGTACATGTAGCTGGCGCCCTACTCACTGTCAATATTCCCATTTGTATGTCCTATATCTACCAGGATTCAAACAAAACTCTAGTTCACTGGTTCACCTCATTCTTGTTCATTCTGGTAAATTACAACACCATCTGTCTACTTTCTCAAAATAAAAACTCAGCAAGATTTATTTTACCTCCAAACACATCCCAACATATCCAACTCCTGCTACTACCTCCATCCAAGTCCCCATGACCTCTCATTCCCTCCCAGCATTACTTAACTAAATACTGGGATTTAATCTGTCCCCTCACAGTTTGTTCTCTACACAGTATCTAGAATAACCCTTGAAATGTATTGTATCAAGTCCCTCTGCAGCCCTCTAATGGCTTCCCACTTTTTCTGGCTTTTGCCTCCCTTCCCAACTTCGTCACACATCATTCTTCTCCCTGCTCATCCTTTATCAATCCACGGCCCTTCTTCCTGGTCCTCATTTCTGTCTTATGAACTTTGCAGTTACTGTATCCTAAGACTTTTTTTTTTTTTTGAGACAGAGTCTCACTTTTTTGCCTTCAGTAGACTGCCGTGGTGTCATAGTTCACAGCAACCTCAAACTCCTGGGCTCAAGCAATCCTCTTGCCTTAGCCTCCCAAGTGGCTGGGACTATAGGCACCCACCACAACACCTGGCTAATATTTCACTCTTGCTCTGGCTGGTCTTGATCTTCTGAGCTCAAGGGATCCACCTGCCTCGGCCTCCCAGAGTACTAGAATTACAGGTGTGAGCCACCATGCCTGGCCAAGACCTTAATCCCTCTACAACTCTGTGACCACCCCTCTCACCAACCCTTGGGCAATGGACCTGTACTGGTCCTCGGCCTATTAGGAACCAGACTGCACAGCAGAGGTATTGGAAAGTGAGCCAGCAAAGCTTCACGTGTGTTCACAGCCATTCCCCATCACTTGCTTCACCATCTGCATCCTCTCAGATAAGCAGCAGCATTAGACTCTCGTGGGAGCAGGAACCCGACTGTAACTGCACCTGGAGGGATCTGGGCTGCGTGCTCCTTATGGGTCCTAATGCCTGACTACCTGAGGTGGACATGTAACGCACTTGAATTACATCTTTTTCTGTGGAAAAACTGTCTTCCATGAAACCGGTTGCTGGTGCCTAAAAGGTTGGAGACCACTGCTGTAGCTGATTCCTTCTTGTCATTAGGGTCTCAGCTTAAATACTTTATCAGACCTCAGTAACCACCCAAAGTCACTACCAGTTTAATGCTGTTTAATTCTGTGCATGGCAATTATTAATACTTAGTATTTTCTTTTTCTCTTTTTTGGAGACAGAATCTCACTCTGTGGTCCCAAGCTAGAGTATTACGGCATGTTCCTAGCTCCTAGCAACCTCAAATTTGTTCTCAGGCTGGTCTCCAAATCCTGAGCTCAATGGATCCTCCTGCCTTGGTCCACAGAGTGCTAGGATTGCAGACATGAGCCACCACCTTTGGCATTATTTTTTTCTTATTTGTTAGTTTCTCCTAACTTGCATGTAAATGAGAGCAGGAACTTTATTTGCTCTTTTACCACTGTCCCCTGAGGACCAGAACGGTGTCTACCACATGAAGGTAAGCATTCCATAAATATCTGTGGAGGCAGTAAAGAAATAAGAACCAGATCCAGAATTTGAACATGGAAGTGCATCATCTTGCACCTCTGTGAAAAGTAGGGGATTGCTGAACTCAAGGAGCTCTGATGCTACATTTTTTACGTGGACTGTTTTTACGGATTTTTAATTTATCCATGACAAACACAAAAATTTTCCAAATCTCTAAGGCTATTCCACATTTCTCTACCTTTCCCTCTAACTGGATTAACTTTCTTTCCTTCCTCTCGAAACTCTAGGCCTATATCAAAAGATTTGGCTCAAATGATACCTCATCAGAGAAGACTTCCAATCATTCACTTGTTTTTACTTTGGATTAATAATGATCTGTTAACCCCCACACATAATATCTCTCACTGCACATATCAGAACACATGGTTACCATTATTCCTCTCCTCTCTAAGACTGCTAGGTGATTAAAAATAAGATCAGGTTGAGTTCCTCATAGTAAGTACTTAGTAAACATTTGATAAATAACATATACTATACATATATACTTGTGTATATAATATTTATGTTCAATCTTGTATTTATTGGGTTAGAGTATTTTAAAGACAAGGACATCTTTCCACTTGAACTTCAAAATGTTCAAAAACTCACATACTATCACGCAGGCTCCTTAGATTGCTCAAATATTTCTAGTGATCATCACTTAAAATTTTTTTCATAAATGTGCTAATTTTTCACAATTTGAGCTTTTTTAAATATTTTGTAAGATATATTTATTGGGAACACAGCATTGTCCAACACCTACAGTATTCTTATTTTACTCATTTAAGTTGACTAAAATATGGTATTAAGAGCCCTCTGGTGGCAAAGTTCTTAATACACTGTGAAAAAAATATAATTTGTACCATTTTCTAATGTTAAGAGATTTAATTTTTAAATTTACAAAGTACTAAATACTTTTTTGTGATTATCTCAGATATCAATCATAATGCATATATTGTGGGTCATAAATTTCCGCATTATTGTACCATATTTGCTTTGCATCAGTCTCTAAAGTCATTATAAAGAAATATGTAATATTTATAATAAAATATGCCAACCTAAAATGATGACTGGGCACAGTGTCTCATGTCTACAATCCTAACACTCTGGGAGCCCAAGACAGGAGGATTGCTTGAGCTCAGGAGTTTGAGACCAGTCTGAGCCAAGAGTAAGACCCCATCTCTACTAAAAACAAAAAAATTAGCTGGGTGTGGTGACACTGGGCTTTGGTCCCAGCTACTTGGGAAGCTGAGGCAGGAGGATCATTTGAGCCCAGAATGTTGAGGTTGCAGTGAGCTACCAGGACCCCACAGTACTCTACCTGGGGCAACAAAGTAAGAGTCTGTCTCAAGATAAATAAATAAATAAAAGATAAATAAGCCGGCCTGGGCCAGCTAAACAACAACGACAACTGCAACAACAACAAAAAAAATAGCCAGGCACTGCGGTAGGCGCCTGTAGTCTCAGCTACTTGGGAGGCTGAGGCAAGAGAACCGTTTCAGCCCAAGAGCTTGAGGTTGCTATGAGCTGTGACGCCACAGCACTCTACTAAGGGCGACATAGTGAGACTCTGTCTCAAAATGAATAAATAAATAAATAAATAAATAAATTGATGAGATAAGCAGCTTATCCCAAAACAAACACCGAAGTTGTAATAATATATTTTTCTTCTAAAATTGAAACATGTTTACCTACAGTAGTCCCTGATCTTACAGTAGTCCCTAATTTACACGCATGTACACACAAGTTGAATTTCATGAAACTGTATGCCAGTTTTTAAAATTTGGAATACCTCTTGTTACACACACACACACAGATTAGGGAATGTTATGAATGACACTCAAGGTTATGACAGTCCCCACGTGGCTGGGATTATAAAGGAATACAAACTTCATCCCTGTCTGTAAACACTGCTTCAACTTCACTCTGAGTTCCAACTGGAGTGGGAGGAGCACACCTTTCCCAAGCTGTTGCAGGGATGGAAGGAAGGTCTTTCTATGGCCCTGCCCTATGCCAGACCACTACGGGAAAAACGAGGGCAGGGGGCTATGTGCAGACCTGCTGAGGAGGAGGTCCCAACTGACTATCCCTACTGACAGGATTACAGATTCCTTAAACGTAGCAAAAATTTTCTCCTGCACATCTGTTGTAATGAAAATGATCTTAAGTGTTTTTAAAACACTATAATTCTGATTGCAATAGTGGCTAAAATCCCTGAGACAGGTGGCTGCTCTTATGCAGGGGGCTCACAACAAATCACATTAGATGCAAGTAGGGCCCGCTTTTCATCACTCAACCATCCATTCATTCACTTAGTCCTTCATTCATTCAAAAACATTCATTGAGCCCTTATCATGTGACAGGCCCTCTGCTATGAACTGTGAATAGGAAGTCAAGAAATTCTTGCCCTTGAGATCACAATTTAGTGTTTAAGATGAGAATTCTAATAATTAAACAGGATGATAAAAGCTTGGTGGAGGGACATCTAACTTAATGTGAGGAGACAGGGAGAACTCTGTGGAGGTAAAATTTAAGGTAAGTCTTAGAAGATAAGTCCAAGTTAGGTAAAGCAAATGAGGATGATGGGAAGAAGGAATTTCACAGAAAAGGAAGTGTAGCAGCAGGGCGGCACCTGTGGCTCAGTGAGTAGGGTGCCAGCCCCATATGCTGAGGGTGGCGGTTTCAAACCCAGCCCCGGCCAAACTGCAACAAAAAAATAGTCGGGCGTTGTGGTGGGCGCCTGTGGTCCCAGCTGCTCAGGAGGCTGAGGCAAGAGAATCGAGTAAGCCCAAGAGCTGGAGGTTGCTGTGAGCCGTGTGACGCCACGGCACTCTACCGGAGGGCAGTACAGTGAGACTCTGTCTCTACAGAAAAAAAAAAAAGAGAAAGGAAATGTAGCAGCAGAGAGGTTTATCATGAACTCTTCTCCCTTTTAGACCAAAACCGGAAATATATTGTTTCATTTCCTATGAGAAAAGTCATGTGTGTTCAGTGCTTATTTACTGAAAATTCAAATAATACAGGAGTGTACAGAGAGTAAAAATCACTAATATACTACCATCTTATCTTTCCTGTACCCTGTCCCCCACTGCCAAAGACAGCCATTCTTTTGTCACCAGGGTTCCAGATGTTTTTTATGCATCAAAAAAAAAAAAACAGATAGTTTCTAACTTAAAAAATAGCTTAAAAATACATCCTAGGCATCTTACCATATAAAAGTATATAACATCTACTACATCATCATTTTAAATGGCAACTAGTATTTGTTTGGGAATTTTATAATTCATCTGTGGATTTTTTTGCTGTGGACACTTTGACACATTTTTATTTATTTGTTCTATTATTCCCTAAAGATAAATTACTTAAAATCACTAAACATAGGCACATTTACAAGTGCCAGACATTTACACTTGTAGCAATAGTATGTGAAAATGTGAGCCTCCCTCCATAATCAATCTCATAATATATTTTTTTCTAATTTGATTATTTGGTTGAGTATATTGTCCTGTTTTATTGGCTAATTGTATTTTTTTTTTTCAAAGGCCTGCTCAGGTCCTTTGCTTAGTTTTATATTGGGAAACTGTCTTCTTACTGATTTGTACAAATTCTTTATATTAGGATCTTAACCCTTTGTCACATATGTTGAGGTAATTTTCTCAGTCTGTTGTCTTTCAACTCTGTTTATAATGAGGTTTATTAAGCCTATACAAATATTTGAATCCAGTTAATCTCTCTTCATTCACAGCTTTGGTTTTGATGTACTGATAAGAAAGGCCTTCTTAATAAAGATGGTAACTTTCCTGTACTCTCTTTCAAATATTTTTATTACTTTTATGAGTTTTGATTAGTTTGTTTTTATAGTAAACATTTGATCCATCTGATATTTATTTTTAGTCTATAGAATGAAATAGGAATCAAAGTTTATTTCATTTTAAATCTCCACCAGCTGTCCCAGCATCACTTATAACAGTGGTTCTCAACCTTCCTAATGCGGATCATGACCCACAGGCTGACAACCGCTGACTTAATTATGTCAAACTCATCCTTTCCATTCTCAACACTGGAACTTCTCTCATGTAGACACTGAACTTCCTATTTTATCCCTCATTTCTCAATTATCTTCTCCACCCTGAAATTCCATCCAGTTATGTTTGCCTTCCTCTTTTGAGCTGCAGATCGTCTTTATGAATCTGGTGATTTTTGCTTCCAGCAATCTCCTCACACTTACAAAAGGCGGTTTATACTGTCCAGAATCTGTGGCAAGTGTAGACCCTGCTGACAATTGTTTAAGTCTGCTCTCTCTCTTTTTCTACCCAGCTTAGTGTGACAAGTGGTTTTCAGTTGGGGGATTCGTGGCTCTAGATAGTCACTCGCTGCCCTCCCCCACCTCCTTGGGCAGGAGGTGGCCTTGCCCTCCTGCCTTGGTGTACTTCACCACTACTATGAGAACTCTTCTGCTTAATCACATACACTTCAACGTTATTCATACTAGCTTTTTCAGAATGCTGTGGGGTTTTGGCAGAATGACAGAGCACATATACACAAGCATAAGCATCTCTGCATGTGCCTGTTTGGTGGTAGTGAGAGGATTCCTTCTTGGAAATGGGGCTGTGGGGCATTAATTGAGCCAATTTTATTCTCATCTTCTAGGTAATCACACTTCCCGTTTTAAATCTCTGTATTATAAAGTTCCTCCAGCCAGGTTCCTCTATATACCATTCACACAGTGCTTGGCCAAGACTCCCAGGCTCTAGAGTTTATAAATTTACTTTCATAAAGTAAAATAATTTCTGTCATATCACTGATTGCCTGCAGGTGCTTACTTTGTGTTTCCCAGTTTATTGGAAGATGGCCTCACGGTTCCTCACTTTGTGCATTTTACCATCCCAGATGCTTTTCTGTGGTGTACATTTGGGGCATTTTCAACATTAGTATTTGCATATCTTTAAGTATTTGCGTATCTTGCATCATTATTATAAGCTGAAACTGTTCAATATAACATTAAATAAAAACTGGATGGAGTTCATTTCATTGATAAGGGCCATTCAAACCAAGAAAAGTTCAGTTTAATATGTTCAAGCCCACTGGCTGAGAGCAAAAGAAACGTTTGTCTACTAGATGACTAATCTTTTTTTTTTTTTTATTAAATCATAGCTGTGTACATTGATATGATTAGATGACTAATCTTAAGAAGAATATATAAATGTACTGTTCAGTATGGTAGTCAATTCATATGCTTATATTTTTAATGTAAAACAACTATCAAAACTAACAGAACTATAATAAATTATTATTGCATGAGGCTTCTTTAACTGAAATGTATATGCATAAGAAAAGAATTGCTTTAGTCATGTAAATTCACATAATGGTTCAAATGACATGGCTTCTAATTATTTCATAATTTTTAAACTATTAATGTGAAATATTGATCAGATCAAGACCAAATATTTTGATACTCTTTTCATACTCATGATAATTTTGATAACTTTTTATTTGATCTTTGCTTTCATGAATTTATTTAATTTAATTTTATTTACTTATTTTGAGACAGAGTCTCATGCTGGAGCCCTGGGTAGAGTGCTATGGTGTCATAGCTCATTGGAACCTGAAGCTCTTGGGCTCAAGCGATCCTCTTGCCTCAGTTTTTCTATCACCTTGCCTCCCAGAGTTCCAGGATTACAGGTGAGAACCATTGCACCCAGCTTTGTTTTCATGAATTTAAAATCACAAATCCTGGCAAATTTTAAGTTAGGGGGATTTCATTTTTTTTTTTTTTACTACATATTGAAATAATGTTAAGTTGTTAAGTGTGGGGCCTATTTACTCATTCTTTTTTTTTCCCCCTAGAAATCAGTTGTCATACCACTTATATCTTATTAGCTAAAATGAGTCACAATGGCCATGCCTAACTCCAAGGAGGAGTGGAGTACAATCTTTCCATTTGTCCAGGAAGGGGAAGAAAATTGGGGACATAACTGAACTCTAGTAAAGCTATATGCTGAGAGTTATAATGGTATTTTTATTTTAAAAACTATCTTGTTGCCCAAAGAAAATTTTAACAAAAAATGATGAATTTTTAAAGAATATGTCATTAATTTCTCATCTCTCTGAAATACCAAGAAATACCAAGTGTGCATACATTTTTGGGTTCTTCTCTCCTTATGCCTTTTTAAATTTTACACGGTTGTAATCAGACTCTCAATAATATTCTTTGAACTTATTGTCATCGTTTGTATTCTCCCTATTGCCAGAGAGTCTATAATATTTTGATATTGGTATAACACTTAAGGTTTAAATCATATATTTCTTAGAATATTTAATAATTCTTACTCTGATTTTAAATTTGTGTTCAAAAACATATCAATAAATTTATATATTTCTTGTCTTAAGCACTTGCAGGTAAACCTGATATTTCTGGACCCTCTTAACATGTAAATGAGCTAAACAAATAAGCTGCTTAGTTCTGAAAAAATATTACTAAATTCTCAAGAGACTATTTTCCTAACACAGTAAGTAAAGTAGCTTGAAAATCTTGGCACCAGAAAAAAGAGCAGAAACCAACTCAAGGAATATGATTATTAAGTAGTTCAAATAATATGTCATATCTAAAGATGTCAAGTTTTCAGAAAGGGGTATGATATTTTAAGAAAATCAATTTTTATAAGCTTTCTTACAAAATCAAAACCCAAGGAAGTAACAAAATGTCAGATAATCCTTTGGTTTATGAAAGTATGTACTGCAAGTTTCCACTTAATGGCAAGTTCCCTTGTGTAAGTTTGAAGTACATAATAAATATATAAAAATAAAATGTCTTGAGAGCTTCCCAGGAAGGTACCCCATATAAAAATTACCAATTCCTGTGTTAAACTTTAGGATGTTGAAGCATTTGGATCATTTGTGAAGTGACTATCAATGAAAGGCAGAAAAAGATACACATTAAAAACTGAGGGACTCTAGTCAGGCGTTGTGGCGGGCGCCTGTAGTCCCAGCTACTTGGGAGGCTGAGGCAGGAGAATCGCCTAAGCCCAGGAGTTGGAGGTTGCTGTGAGCTGTGTGACACCACAGCACTCTATTCAGGGCAATAAAGTGAGACTCTGTCTCTACAAACAAACAAACAAAACAAAACAAAACAAAAAAAAAAAAAAAAAAACTGAGGCACTGGCAAGGAGTGGCTTGACTTTCACAAGTGTTTCCTGAAGAAAAAAATGTGTATATTTAAATGCGTCCTACCATTTGTACTTCAATATCACTTTGTTGCTCAACTTTTATTTCTTCCTCATGAATTAACTTAGACCCACTTTCTTCTGGTTTAGACTCTTTCTGTTCTTCTGTGCTGGTTGCTGTTTCTACATTCTCAACTTCCTCTTTGACAATCTCAGTTTCTGGAGTAGTAGGTTCTTCTTCTGTTGGTTTTGGAATATGTCGCAAAGGAGACACGTGATCATAGTGAGTATGTAGGACTCGTAGAGCAATGTCACTTGCTGCTAATATCCTTGGAATTTCAAATCCAATTTGTGTTTCAGAAAATCTGACACTTCTGTACCTGTTAATAATTAATTTTACAAAAAAGATGAGCCCTTAGGAAATTCTAGGTCTGTTTCAAATTTATACCTAAGCTCCAGTTTTGGTCCCAACCGTATGTGCTTTCTTTACAGCATAAGGACCTGGTTGCTGAGGCTAAGGCTGTCAAACGCTCTCTTGGGATCCGTAACCCCACTCTTCTCCTCCATGTCTGGCAGCTCTTCAGTCTCCTTTGTATGGCCTTCCTCCTAACCATCTCCTAAATGCTGATGTTACTCCTTGCTCCATCCTTTGCACACATATTCTATTATTTTTCCTGTGGCCTCAATTCCTATTTATATTATCAGGGTTTTTTTTTTTTGTTTTGTTTTTTTTGTTTTTTTAACATGAGTTTTATTTCCTGGGCAGGGGAAGAGGAATCCCTTAATGAACTTGCAGAGGTCCAAAAGTACCCTTCCATATGTGTGAGCATGTGTAATTTTTTGTTGTTGAAAATAATCTACGACTCCCCTAAATTAAGAATCACGCTGATGACTCCCTGAAATATACTCTACCTCAATGCCTTCAACCAGTTGCACTTTGGTATCTCATAAGTACTTCACACTTTACAAGTCCAGCACCAAATTCATCCTTACAACCCCTACCACCATCACCATCAAAATAAAACAAAAATTATTCTGCCTTTACTATTCCTTATCTTAATAACTAAGACACCACCCTAATTCACTTCTTAAACCTGAGGAGAAGAGAACTATTTATTTTATCTTTATTCTTTGAAAGCTATACTGATTAAGTTTCTTCACTCTTCTGAACATGACATATTTTACAATGAAAATTGTCTCTGATTAGATAAAACCAAGACTATTTTGTAGTAAATGTAACTTAAAAAATATTTTGTTCCTTCCTTTCACAAAATTGCAAGAAGTCCAATTTTATTCAATGTCATATGATTAGTCTTTTCAGAGGTGGAACAGAACTTAGGCCTTCTTATTTTTATTCTGGTAATTTCCCCCAAAAGCTCACTACCATACTAAAGCAATTAATTTGAAATGTTTAAGATTAAGCAGCAACAAAGTGATTATGAAATTTTTATCATCGCTATCACAACTGGGAAACCTCACTTAAATATCTAAAAATCAAGAACAACAACAAAATCTATTATTTTTAACAGTTCACAAAGATAAATATATTTTTTTAAAGTTCTGGAGTGCTGCGTCGAAAGTACCGACCGGTTCTCCTACTGGTGAGGGGAAGTGAGATTGAGTGAGTGAAGAGAAGGGAAAGAACTTAGAGTTGCCCCATTTATTTTTGCCTTTCGTTTGTTTTTCTTTAGCGAAAGTGTCTCGCTCTGTTGCTCCAGCTCATCTCAAACTCCGGGGTGCAAGTGATCCTCTTGCCTTGGCCTAACAAAGTGTTGGGATTATAGGTGTCAGCCACCATGCCTGGCACGCATGTATGTTTGTACTGAACACCATGGTACAACTTTTACATGCACTAATGTTTACTCTTCTATTAAGTAATACAATCCTCATTTTACTGATGATAATATACAGAAGCTCACTAAGGCTAATTACCCTGCCTAAAACAAATGGTAAGTCTGTGATTCAACCCCAAGTTGGCTGATTTCTAACGTGGATTTTTCCAAATATATCATCCTAATGCAGAAGGCACCTGCCTGGCAATCACGATATGACTTTAGTGTCTTTCCATCTACAGAGAAAATATCACCCACGGGGATACCTTGGATTCTTCTTGAGGTTTGCCCACAAATACAGAGTAACATTTTCATCTTGAATGATTTTTTCCATATTTCCACTGTCCAGATCTGCCAAAGTACTAGCTTGCTGTAAGAGAAAAAGAAATCATTATAAAGGGCCAGATGCCTCAGAATTTATACAATCTTGTTATTTCATCACTTACGTGTTAAATTCCTTTTATTAATTACCTAAAAGAGTAACTTGGGTAAAAGTAGGATTCAATCAAAATAAGAAAAAAATTGCTTTTAAAAATCCTATAAAGGATGGAAACATTTACCTAATTAAATATGCCTCTTTTCTGCTCAGTTTCTCTTTATAAATTTTATGTAACTAGTTTGTTGCTTTGAGGAACACAAGTGGCACCTGTAGGTTACTATTGTATTACTTTTTCAGTCTTAACATTACAATCATGACTTTCCATTTTAACCATACACGTGTTAAACTTTATTTTATTAAAATCTAGACAGCTGGGCTGGGCACTGTGGCTCACGCCTATAATCCTAGCACTCTGGGAGGCTGAGGCAGGTGGATTGTTTGAGCTCTGGAATTCTAAACCAGCCTGAGCAAGAGGAACCAAGATATTGTTCCTAAAAAAATAGCTGGGTGTTGTGGTGGGTGCCTGTAGTCCCAGCTACTTGGGAGGCTGAGGCAGGAAGATAGCTTGAACCCAAGAATTTGAGGTATAATACCAGGGCACTCTACTGATGGCAACCAAGGAAGATGCTGTCTCAAATAAATAAATAAATAAAATAAAATCTAGGCTGTTCTACTGCAAAAGATAAACTATTCATGAACATACCGAGTTTAGAAAGCAAAATATCCAGTTTATGGAATCCTGATGAGTCATGTGTTTTGATATCCAATATTAAACGTATAACATAAGTATGTCCTTAATAATTTTTAAATAAAGACTAACATAATTAAATTGCTTATTGCTCAAGAAATCAGCCCTTATAAAGGATTTAAGGAATTTAATGTGTTTGGTTGTTATAATGTAAAAACTTAAAAGTGTTAGGGATTGTATTGGTTGCTATTTTTTTAAGTGATTATTTCCCCACACTTTTGTTTTTTGTGACATCAACTTTTCAAAGTTGTCCTACACAACTGTTCCACCTTAAAAATTTCTGCAGTTGTTTCCTCATGGTATTGTTTGACTTGCTCCTCTAACCCCTTATTTCCTGTATGCTGGAGGCTTAGTTAGATTCAGATCAACCATTTTTAGGGAGAAGGCATCACAGGTTATGTTGTGCTCTTCATGTTGCTTCGCATCAGGAGGCACGTGTGACGCCCCACTGTTCATGATGAAGTCCTGATGACCTGGGGAAGTGTTGACTACACATCTCCCCATACTAGTGTACATCTTCCCCAATCAGTAAGTAACATAAGGTCAATTACTTTGGTACTATGAGAACAACATGTTCCTTAACCAATTTTTATTTAATCAGTTAGGTAGCCAATGAGAATACTTATCTGAATCAATTATTAAATTGGGAATTGAAAATGGTGATTTCCTAACTGATTATTCCTTTCATATTAGTTAGATGGCATTCTGTGAAGAACTATTTTTCCTCATCCCACTTTCCCCCTTCCTTTTAAAAGTAGCACTTGGACTCATGGTTGTTTATTTATTCAGTGGGCTGTAATTAATTATAATCACTATTCCTTCTGATACTCAAATTATTCCAAATTTGGCCTCCATCTCTTTAAGCTAATCTCCGTCCTTTCCATATGACCCGTTAGTCTCTGAACATTTTCTTGCCTCCTAGAACAATAAGATAATCCAGTTTTGTTTTTTTACACCTATTTTTTTAGTAGAGACAGGGGTTTCACTCTTGCTCAGGCTGGTCTCAAACTCCTGAGCTCAAATGATCCTCTCTCAGAGTGCTAGGATTATAGGCGTGAGGCATGACACCAGGTCTCCAGCCTTACCTTTCACTTTTCTGTCCACATCTGGAACTGCTATTTACACTAATTAGTCCCGGTTCCTTTTTACGAAATAAAAAGAAATCTGGTTCATACTGATTTTCCATTACAAATTTAACATTACTTTTTTCTAATTTCCTTTTATAGATTTATCTTTTTCTTAAAATAAAAATCTTGATTACTAATAATAATACATCTTACTTCCTTTGTCCTACAATATACGAAAAATAGTTGTAAAGTTATGATACGAATATCACTGGTAACAATAAACTTAGTGATGTTAACCTTTCTAAGGAATACTTCTGGTGATTAGAACACATTTCCCATATTTGTATAAGGCTGGTGTTTTAAATCAAAAGAAACCAAGACAAAATAACAAAAAGCAATGTATGAGTACAAATTGTTCTCTGATTTAAAACAACAAAACAGAGTGGTGCCTGCGACTCAGTGGGTAGGGCACTGGCCCCATATACTGGGGGTGGTGGATTCGAACCTGGTCCTGGCCAAACTGCAACAAAAAATAGCTGGGTGTTATGGCAGGCGCCTGTAGTCCCAGCTACTCAGGAGGCTGAGGCAAAAGAATCACCTAAGCCGTGGAGTTGGAGATTGCTGTGAGCTGTGACGCTACAGCACTCTACCGAGGGTGATAAAGTGAGATTCTGTCTCTAAAAAAATAAAATAAAAATAAAAAAATGAAATAACAAAACAAAATTAAAAACAGCTATAACAGAAATGCGGGGGAAATAAGGGAAAATTTGAATTTGAACTGAATATTAGAGGATACTATAGATCATTAATTTTCTTAGGCATAATAATGATTTTCTGATTGTTTGGATGCTAGTGCTGAGATACTTGGGGATTAAGTGCCATAACTTCAAATGCTACCAGGAAAAGTAAAAATAGAGACTAATAATATTATAAAATATTTTAAAATTATTGATTTCTATCAATTATGCCTCAATAAAGCTAAAAAAATTATTAAATCTAGGTGGAGGGTATATGGGGATTCATGGCATTATTCTTCTAACTTCAGATAAGATGTAATATTTTTAAAATAAAAAATTAGAAAAAATAGAGTAACTACCAACAGTTATCTAATTTATTTATAGTGAATATCCAATCTGTAACATTTTATAAATTTATTTTCACAGTGAACTAGTGAACTTTGTGAAGGATAAGAAAAATTAGACTTCAGTGATATTGATAATATTTTATTTCTTTAAAAATAAAACTAACAGTTAAATCTGGATAAATAAATGTACTTTAAATTATTCTACTGACTTTTCCATAATCTCTTGATTTAAAAAAAAGAAAAATATTGGATTATTTTATTACTTAGCATAAAATGTTAACTCTAACAAAAGTTAATAGTAGCATTTAAGTAAAATATCACACTTACTCTGAGAAGTATTTCTGTGGCTACATTAAATTTAAAATGGAGGAGCTCTTGCAATTGTTGAATTGATCCTTGGTACTGTGTTATATTTTTCTCGTGCAAATCACATGGTGGCGTTTCCAATAAAATTAACTTCAATTTATCAATTAACTATAAAGAAAAAGATTATTTATATTAATACCTAGGCAAATAGTCAAAGGAAAAGCAAAGAAAAGGATCATCTACAAAATTTGAATTCAGGAACACATTTTATCTCCAGTAAAACATATAGGAATTCTTTCCTGTATTTATTCTTTAATTTAAGATTGTGAACAAATAAATATTTCCCTCTAAAACGCCCTTATTGGTATTTTTAACTATGAATAAAAGTTTCATTAGCAAGTTGACAGATGAGTTACAACTTGTCATTACCTAAGATTAGAACTGTGACCTAAAATAAAATCACAAGCTGCCTACCTCCCCCAACTCAATGGACCCCTTCTTGGTCAAGAGGACCCAAAAGATCCCCCTTAAAACTGAGTTCTTGGCCATACAGAAGTCATAATGCCTTGTTACACCCTGTCCCTATTAGAGTTTAGATATAACTGACCAGCATGAATGTGAAAACAGAGATCATAAGACAAAACAGACTTTTTGTGACAATACTAAATTAATAGGACCTAACACTAAGCAGAGCAAAGGTTAAATCACCTGAAGGCCATCAAGACATGATTGCAAGAGGGACTTTGCCTAACAATTGCGATCAGTGTAACCTGGCTTATTGTACCCTCAATGAATCCCCAAAAATATAAAAAAAAAAAAAATTTGCTTAATAAATACTTGAGTAAGTATACAGTGGCTTGTCTCTGATTAACAGACTTCCCTATCTAAACTTAAGACACTCCAAACCTTTGACAAAGCTTCATCTTTTAACCTATTATAAAATCAAAGAGTCTTTAAACTCACCTATAATCTGTAAGCCCCCTCCCACTTTGAGATGTCCTGCCTTTAAAGGCCAAACCAATTCACACCTTCCATGTGTTGATTTATGATTTTACCGGCAATTCCTATCCACCAAAAATGTATAAAACCAAACTGTAACCCAACTGCCCGGGGACCACTTGCTGAAGACTCCTTGGGCATAGATCTCTGGGCCTCAGTCATTCATCCATCATCCAGGCAGGGTCTCATTTCGTTGCCTGGGTTATAGTATAGTGGTGCCATCATAGTCTACTATAACCTCAAACTCCTATGATCAATCCTCTCACCTCCTGAGTGGCTGGGTCTACAAATGTGCGCCACCACACCCGGCAACTTTTCTATTTTTTTCTAGAGATGGAGGTCTTGCTATTGCCTAGGCTGGTCTTGAACTCCTGGCCTCAAGCAATCCTTCACCTTTGCCTCCCAAAGTGCTGGGATTACAGGTATGAGACATGGTGTTCAGCCTCTCTTTAAGTTATTGTACAGAGTTTGGGTTTTTTCCCGTTAATAGCGTAATAGAAATAATAACAATATAATAACAAGGAATAGGTGAACGAAAAGGAAGAGGAGAAAAACTACTAATATTTATTAACTGCTCATTATGTATCAGGAGTTGTTCCAAATGCTTTGTATGTTTTAATTCATTTAATCTTCATAACTCTATGAGGTAGATACTGTTATTGTGCCTATTTCATGAACAAGGAAACTGAGGCACAGCATGATCAAAAAACAACTAGTAAGTGGAAGGATTTAATGTGACTACTGACACATAATATATAGAAAATTTCCAAATTAAGAGATTAAGCACAATAGAATAGGATTCAACCATCCTAGTCACCTCTTACTAGCATTTTACTCATCTGAAAAATGGAGTTAATTATAGGGAAAATTGTTCCCTGACCTTCAACACAAACTTACTTTCTGCTTGAGGGACCTAAACAGTCACGAGAATGACACGTTGAGTTGTATGTGTGCAGGAGGGCAGAAAACCAACCTCCAAGAAAGAATGTATATGTAAGTTGTGGTGGCAAAATAAGGCCTCGCGGTTACGGTAAAGATTCTCTAGATTCCAAGGAGGCAAAGGTCTTGCTCAAGGTCTGCAGTTTTGCAAAAACAAGTTGGAGATATTCTATCTGATATTTTCCATGTCTCCTCCTTTAGCACTCATATCTGATAAGTAACTGTTACCTACTTTTTCCTGCTTTATAAAAATAAATATGGACCCAAGGTTTGCTTGAGAGGACTCCATCCTGACAGTTCCTCAGTCCCCTTGCACAGACTCTGTGTCAAGTCTCTTTATTCCTCGTGCCAAAAGCCCTTCAGTTAATGGTGCCTATTTCATAGTAATATGAGAACCCAGCAATATTTCCAATGCTTAACACAGATTGGGTGCTATAAGAGCTTGTTAAATAAATTTGAAAATTTAGAATTTGGTATTCATTATGGGGTCATTTCCTTCTGTTACTGCTATGCAACTCTTGCTGTTCCTTTCATATGTTTTTGCATTCATTTGCTATTGCTGTGATTATCCTCCTGTCCCGTTTTGTTTCACTTAACCTTTTCCCATCTTCTTTGCTATTTATTACTTCCACTCTGTACTACATGTTCTTACAACAGGAAGATGTCCCTTTAACTCATGACTGGTGAGTCCTAGTGCTATTCTCACTGCCTCCCTGCTAACTGCAGAGTACCAGATTCTCTAATAGGCACAATGTTGTTAAGAGGGAAAAACCCCAAACTCTGGGAAATAATTTAAAGAGGTTTATTCTGAGCCTGCTATGTGTGACTGCAGCCTGGATCTCTTGGCCTCAAGAGGTCCTATGAAAATATGCCCAAGGCAACAATTTACAGTTTGATATACATTCATGGAAACAGGAATTACATGTAAAATCATAAATCAATACAGGAGACCAAGTGTGGTGGCTCACGCCCATAATCCTAACACTCTGGGAGACTGAGGCAAGTAGCTCCTTGATGTCCAGAGTTTGAGACCAGCATGAGTAAGAGTGAGACTGTCTGAGCAAGAGCAAGACTGTCTCTACTAAAAATATTAATGGAAGGTGTACATTGGTTTGGCCCGAAACTACAGGACATGGGGGTGGGGGTGAGTTACAGGTTATAGGCGGGTTCAAAGAACCTTTGGTTCGTAATTGGTTAAAGAAATGAAGCTCTGTCTAAAGTCTTGTAATGTTTTAAGTTAAGGAAGTCTGTTATTCAGAGACAAGCCTCAAATAATCCGTTAACTGATGGCTTGCAGGTCTTGCATGGCCTTGGGTCCTGTCGCTTATTTGGTATTTTATTATTACAAAGAGTAACTACAAAAGGGAGGAGGCATAAATAGGTATGTCTGCCTCCCTTCTGATGTGGGCAACTCAGTTTTAAGGATTTGTCTGGGGTCTCCATTGTTAAGGAATGGTTGATTCAGTCCAGCGGGGGGCAGGGGAGGCCTTAGGATTTTATTTTATGCAGCCTTCTGGAAGAGAGGATATACAATGGCAAGAACATTGTAAGATGAATCCATTGGCATTCAAATAGCTCAGAACATAGGGAAGACTCTTTGGCACCTTTGTAAAGTCAGAGCAAAGTGCATCCAAGGTCTCACAGGGGACTGTAAGCAAGTCATAATCTATGTTTCTTCAAATGTAAAATGAATCTTATAACCTTATTGTCCAGATTAAATCAGGCAATGTACTTAAAAGAGGCTGGAGTTACTGTCTTAGAGCAATATGGAGAAAAAGTATACTATAGCAACAGTGACAAGAGGCATAAAAATGTGAGGAATTATAGCAAAAAATAATTAAGGGATAATAACAGGAATAAGAGGTGTTTAAGTGTAGATTTCTTTATCTTAACTCAGTGTAACACAAAAAGAAAAAAATACAGTAAAACCTCCATAGTTGACCACATCCCTACATTGATCACCTTGTAAGGTAACCTAATTTTCATAGAACAGTACAGTATGCCTAGCTCCTTATGTTGACCTCTGTATGTTGACTTGTTTGTGAAAGTGCCTTGGGTGGTCAATTTACAGAGATTTCACTATATTTAGTCTCTGACCTCTATTCCTGGCACAGAGCTTCCAAAACCTCAGAATAGGGGTGATAAGAATATCTTTTGCTATTCCTAAGGTGGTTCCTGGTGGGACCCTAGATAGGTTCAAGATGGCAGCTGACTTCCAGAGGGCTTGACCATGTGATTAGAGGCTGGAGCTTTCAGCCCCATTCCCCAGCCTTCAGGGAGGGGAGAGTGACTACAGATAATCGTCAAGGTCAATGATTTAATCAAGCATGCTTATGTAATGAGGATTCCAGAGAACCCCTAAATGACAGGGTTCAGAAAGCTTCTGGGTCAGTAAACACATGGAAATGCTGGGAGGGTGGCATCAAAGCCCCATGCCCCTTCCTAAATATTCTCACCCTATGTATTTATTTCTTCATCTAGCTGTTCATTTGTGTCCTCTGTAATAAACCAGTAGATGTAAATAAATGTTTTCCTGAATTCTGTGAGCCATTATAGCAAATTAGTTAACCTGAGAAGGGGGTTGTGGGGACCCTAATTTATAGCTGGTTAGTCAAAAGTACAGGTGAGAACCTGGGACTTATAACTGACAGGGGGCAGGCAGTCTTGTGGGACTGAGCCTTGAACTTGTGGGATCTGCACTAACTCCAGGTAATTAATATCAGCACCCAGTTCTGTCTTGAGAGTTGGAGAACTGGTGTGGGCCACACATTTAGCATAAAAAGTGTTGTAAGTATAAAAAAAGCTTTCTTTTTACTTAAAATTTTTTGAGCTTCTTGAATCTGAGAATTCGTATCTCATCAGTTCTAGAAAATGATCACTTATTATCTGCTTGAATATCATCTCTCTCCCATTCTTTTATATCTCCTTCTGATTCTCCTTTCCCATATTCTGTTAGCCTTCTTGCTCCAGCAAAAGTGTCTGTCAACCACTCTTTCACATTTTCCAAACCTTGTCTGTGCTGTATCATGGTAAATTCTTCCAATCCAACTTCTGATTCACTCAGGATTAAGACTTCTCAGTGAAAACAACTGTTTCCTCTTCACTAAGATAAAGATGAACCAAGCATATCTTATCATTTCCTTTTGTACAGTGGACTTTTCCCCTGTCATCTGAAACATTTTTTGAGACCCCCAGCCACACATGGGTCTCTGATCCAACTTGCCACCTTACATGTACCCTATGGTTTGCCTCTTCATGGCCCTTTATGCCTCTGCTAAACCACTAGGGGTTAGAAGATGATCTCTCGAAAGCCACTAGCTTTGAGACTTTCTCACTTTCTGTATTGTTTTACGGCCTTTTATGAATCAGGCAACAGATTTAAAAGGCATTAATTTTTTTCTCCCCAGTATTTTTAAAGTGGCAGCTTCTCAAGGTAGCCTAACTATCCTGCTTGCAGTAATTGAAGTTAGGATATTCAAATTCATCTTTGTACCCCCAGTGCCTAGAAAAATGTGTGCTTGGCACATAATAAACATTAAAAATCATGGGTGCCGCCGCATTACTGAATACCAGATAATTTCAGCTAAGGATAAAATTACCCACTTCCCCCTCCCCCAGTTATCTATATAAATGCATGCAACTTGATTTTTTTCTCACTTGAATTTGACAAAGATTGTTTCACATTTATATATTATGTTGACACTATCTAAGGTGGCAAGAGATTTTTAGTTTTAAAAAAGAAAAAAATAAAAAGATTATCAAATACTTCTTTCTACAGCCAAGAGGTCAGAAGCAGCAGAATTAATAATTAGCACTTAATATAATTTCTTTTTATTTTTGGAGTCAATATCAGAATATTTATGATAATAATTTATAGGATACTACTCAAACACTTACATTTAGTACTAGTTTACTCTTCCCAATCACAGCCTCAAAAGTCTCATTTGTTTCCTCTTTCCACAAGCTAATGAAAGTGTTTATTTCTTGGGCTACTGTAGGATCAGGAGTCCCATCACATTCAATGTAATGTTTCCACTATGAAATAAAAAGATTTGAAGGTTCACACTGATGAAGATTCACCCAAAGATTAAATTATTTTTCTGAAGTATTAGTTCTCATAACCCAGTATCAACACAAATAAATGACCAAGGCCAACATCTCAATCAATGAAGGCTTATTAAACCCAAGATTTTGAGGATGCACCCAGGAAAAACACCAATCACAGACAAGCTATGGCTGTTTCTTCTGAAGAAGACGTTGAAACGTTCAGATTTTAAAGACATGCACAGAAAAAGATAATGGCAGGATGGAGGGCCAGATGAGGTAGCGGCTACATTCTCGTGAGGCCCAAGAGATGTATATTTTACATAAAATAAGAGAGTGAAAGAAGCATCACTTATAAGACAAAAACATGTAATGACCTGAGATAGCTCTAAAATAACTACATTCTTCTTCATCCAAATACTTGCCTCATGCAAATACCTGCCTCCTTCATCCAAATAATCCTCAATATTCAGATAAACAGAAATACTATTTACTTTCATATTTTTATATTTAAAACATTATTTTTAAGTGGTTTTGTTTTGCTATTGTTTTCCTCTTTAATCACAGAGCTTCTTATTTTCAAAAGCTAACACTTGGTCTATTTTCTACTTCCCAAGTTATCACTAATTGCTAGCTGCACTGGCATTTCAGTCCAAGTCCTTCACTTTATTTTGTTTTGTAATTATATTATACTATAGTTAATATTCACTTAAAATTATACTATAATCTTTTGCCACATTATAACAAGTTTTTTATTTTTCTCCTGATATTCATCTATATTGTTTCCAAAGTTATGCTGCTTTGAGCAAAATTAGATTGCCTTAAGAACAAAGTTTTTTATATTTTTTTTGTTTGCTTTGTTTTATTTTTCTGTCACTTCGGTTCTACAACCTAGGCTGGAGTAAAGTAGCATGATCATAGCTCACTGCAACCTTGAACTCCTGGACTCAAGCAAACCTGGCTCAAGCAATCCTGCATCAGCCTCCCAGGTAGCTGGGACTATAGGTGCAAACCACCACGCTTGGATAATGCTTAAAATTTTTTGTAGAGATGGGGTCCCACTATGTTGCCCAGGCTGGCTTGAATTCCTGGCCTCAAGTAATCCTCCTGCCTCAAGCTCTCCAAGTTCTGGGATTACAGGCATGAGTCAACAACACCTGGCTATATTTTAATTTAGGATAATTTCCTCAGTATGGACTCCCAATGTAAAGAAAGAATGGCTTGAAAGGAACAAAAATGTTTTCAGTTTCTTTACAATCTCCTCACCCTTTTTGAGAACTAAAACCGATCTCAGGCCAGCTGTCACAGGGCAGAGAGTGTCCTTTGTACCACAGGAGATGGCTCAGCGCAACTATCCAGGGGTCCAGGTGGGAGAGATAAAGAGACTGTCTTCACTGGAGATGTGATCTATCAACTGTAGGTGAATGGCTATATCCTCAGCCTGAAAACTGTCCCTTTAAAAGCTCTGTATTTCTACTTATGGGGAGGACAATAGTACTTGGGATAGGAGCTCCTTCAAATTCCTATTTCCTTTTCCTCAACCAGTTTTCTTCATTATTCTAATGCAGCCTCAGGGACAAGTACTGAGATTTCAGTAACACCAACAACTGAATCAGAGTCAAAGGGTATAAACATTTCAAGGATATTATTACTGAGAAATAGCTTTCTACAAAGGTTATAAACATTTACTTTGTCATAATCAGTAAATTGTCAGATGAGAGGTTTGGTTTTTTTTTTTTTCATAAATTTAAATTTAAAGTTTCATGGGATCAAAATAGATGTTCAACTCAAACTCCCTCTTATAGTGACAAAGTATTAGATTTAAACTAAAAAAGAAAGAAAGAAATCAGTCTTACCTGAGCAAGCAATCTGGTTTCTCGTTTCAATTTCTCGGCTTCAGGAAAACAACCCTCTAATAAATAAAGTTCTTCAAGTTCTTCATTCCTCCTTTGTAGATCCTATTGCGTGAGGATACAGACATTGATCTGCTTTTTAATTTTAACTTTATGTTTTACTAGTAGCATCTAATTTTTACTTGGCTAAATACCACGTTTATAACTATAGTTTCAAAATGAATATAACTATTGTTAGTTTGACTATAACTGGTATTTTCAAAAGGTTTCATAGTGGCTCACAAAGTATGTTCTATAGAATTTTGGTGGGTCCCTAAATCTCTTTTGGGATCTGTGAGGTCAAATTTTATTTTCACAACAATACTAAGATATTATATGTCTTTTTTTGCAGTGTATATATTTGCACTAATGGTGCAGGACGCTATAAAACTGCTGGTGTCTTAGCACAAATCAAGGCAGTAGACCCAAACTATACTCGTTTCAAGGGAGGGGTGAGGAGAAGGAGCCAATTCCACATAAGGATGACCTCATGAAAAGGTGAAAATTATTGATTTTAATAGATCTCAACCCTAAGTACTTGTTTTAGTGTTAAGTGGGAAGTATGATAAAATGGGAAGTATGCATAAAGCACTTCTTTCAAAGGACAGTATTGTCTCAAGAAAAAAATACTTGTTTAATTACTTGAATATTTTGGCAGATTCTCTCTGTTTCCATTTCAAGGATACAATTCAAAATATTTGTTGACAATGATAAATTTAAGCTTTCAAGCAAATCATCAAATTTTAGTAAACTTGTATCTATCACTGTGAGCTTGACAGTTTCCCAGTCCTTAAAAACGTCTATTTGATTGGAGATACTCATGTAAGTGCTGTTTGATAATGAATGATAAAATACATCGACATTTGACAGCAAATAATTCAGTGAACCAAATTCTTCCAAGCAAGCAATGCATGATATTGCAAAATCGTGCCTGGCAACAAGATCTATTCAGAGCATGTTGAATGAGCAATGTTTCAAGTTCATTGAATATGGATTCACATTACACATTAAGAAACTACCACTTGTTGAGTTTTGGTACATATCAAAGAAAAATATCCGAAAGGTTATTAAAATATTCCTCCTTTTTCCAACTGCCTATCTGTGTGAAGTCAGATTTTCTCCATACACCCTTCAAACAACACATTGTAATAGCTGGAATACTGCTGTAGCTATGAGAATCCAGCTGTTTTTTGTTAAGTCAAGTATTAAAGAGGTATTTTTAAAAAATTAAAAAAAATAAAAGCAATGCCATTCATTTCCCTAATTAAAAAAAGGTTTTCTTTAAAAATGTTAGTGTATTAACTAATGTTTACTTAAGTTTATTTTATTAATACTTAATGTCCATTAATATAATAGGTATTTTTAAATTTATCAGTTTTAATTTCTAATATGATAAACTTTTTTCTTTTAAATAGGGGAGACACTAACACTAGATCTAATATTGTAAATACTAATATATGTAACCCACATAAACAAAAGCTCCTGGGGGGTCTTCAATTTTTAATCAGTTAATGGAGTTTTGTCCTTAGACCAAAACATTTCAGAATTACTCATCTAAAAGATTCTAGTGAAAAAGAGAAGTGAAACTACAATAGGAGAGGTAGAATTTGAATATTCTGAATTATGTTTTATGGCCCCTATTAAAATGTCTGTAAAGCAGATGCATGCATGCTTATTAGTTCCAAGTATAGGCTCTGAACCAAGACTTAGGTCTAAGTCCTGGCCTTGCCACTTATCAGCTGCTTAATTTCTCCATTTCCGTATCTGTGAAACGTGGAATAATGTCACTTAACTTTATGGTAGAATAAGTTCATTTAGGCCTCTATGTCACTGGTAGCTATGGGCTGAGAAGGACATTAATTGACAACAATCTGATAGCCATAGTTTGTCTTCATTAAGAATATTATTTACCTTTTCTTCGAGTTGACACCATTTTTCTTTCTCAATTCGCTCCATTTCAAGTCTCTCCATTTCTTCTTTCTCATATTTTAAACGGGCTTCCTCTAACAGATTAAAAAAAAAAAAAAAACTTTTTTCCCCACTGATTAGATCACTGGGTCTTCAAGCCCTTAAAATTACTCCAAATACTTTCAAGATGTAGTGGTGGTAGAATATTTCATAGAAGTCACAATCTTTAATATGTGGTAGAAATGAGAAAAGTATTAGCTTTTCTTTCTTCAAAAAGTAATGTGACTTTTTTCTAGCCAAATAATTTGGCCCACATGATATTTCTCATCCCCCAAATTTAGAGTAATCCAATAGTGATTTTAACCAGTAAAATATGCCAGGTCAATGATGGACAATTAAGAGGTAAGGTCTTCAGAAGACTAACTTTGTGACATCTACATCATCAGAAATAATTACCTTAATCTTCTCTTGTTCTCACCATCGAAAACAAAATAAATACTGAAGAACGTAAGACTTGTCTAATAAAATATCCCCAAAATACAGACCCTGGTATTGTTTCTTATCATGAGTTACCTAAGAAAGAATTTATAACATTATATATAAAAAATCAACATGGAATCTGAGGACAGTCTTTTAAAAACCTGAATCTGAATCTACAGATGCTCTTAATGCTAAAATCTACAAATACTTAGAATATTCAGATTTTTAAAATCACTTTTTGGATATTTTATTTAACCCACACTTTTATCAATGTATAATTGGTGGTTCACAAATGAAATTGGCATTTTTAATTTGGCAGATAAAATATCATTAAACAGTAAGAACTTAAGCTGTTGTATATATTTCTTGCTAGAGAATATTTATTTCTCATACATAATGAATTTGAGTTTCAGAATTCTTCTTGCACAAGCAGCACCAATGCCTCTAGTTTGATCAGTAAATACAAACACTTTAAGATAGAGTTTAGCACTCTGGGAGGCAGAAGCAGGTGGATTGCTTGAGCTCAGGAGTTCAAGACCAACCTGAGCAAAAGCAAGACACCATCTCTAAAAAATAGCCAGGCGTTGCAGCAGGCGCCTGTAGTCCCAGCTACTTGGGAGGCTGAGGCAAAAGGATCACATGAGCCCAAGAGTTAGAGGTTGCTGTGAGCTATGACGCCACAGCACTCTACCCAGGGCGACAGAGTAAGACACTGTCTCAAAAAAAAAAAAAAAAAGACTTGCAAGACCTAGCAAATAAAAACACAAGACACTCAGCTGAATTTGAATTTCAGATAAACAATGAACTTTTTTAGGCTTAATATTGCATGGGGTAAATTATCCCAGATTAGCTGCTGATTATTTGAAGTTCGAATTTAACTGGGCTCCTATATTTTATCTGGCAACGCTACTTCAAGATTTATCTGAAAGTGACTGGTGTGTACTAACAGATCTTTCTGGATACCCTGTAAATGGTAGGTATTGATTATAAAACAGATTAAATTTTTAAAAAAATTAAAAGTTTTTTATTTGTTATTTTTTGAGACAGAGTCTCTGTTGCCCAGGCATCAGAGACTAGGCAGCTCACAGCAAACTCAAATGCCAGGGCTCAAATGATCCTCCTGCTTCAGCCTCCCAAGCAGCTGGGACTACAACACCTGGCTAGATTTCAGTTTTTAGTAGAGATGGAGTCTCGCTGTTGCACAGGCTGGTCTTGAACTCTTAAGCTCAAGCAGTCCTCCTGTCTCAGCCTCCTAAAGTGTGAAGATTATAGGTATAAGCCACTGTACCTTGCCAAAAATTATAAAGTTTTGGGAAAAACTGACTGGATTACGGAAATGCCAGCCTGCTGTCAGTATTGTGAAACAGGGATTGTTTACTCCTTACCTTCCTCTTTCAGTCTTTTCTCCTCCTCCTCTTGGATCTGCTTCAATCGGTCAACTTTGCTGACTTTCTTTTTCTTATTGCTAGTCTTAACAAAGACCACAATATAAAAAGGCTATTAACATGCAGCAAAATTATTTAAAAACACATCTCTTCGGCGGCGCCTGTGGCTCAAGGAGTAGGGCGCCAGTCCCATATGCCGGAGGTGGCGGGTTCAAACCCAGCCCCGGCCAAAAAAATCACAAAAAAACCCAAAACAAAACACATCTCTTCAAATAGTAATTATGAAAAACATTTCTGCCTTCATTAAACCACTCTTTCATGCATTTAATCAACAAATAGGACCGCCTGTTAGTGAAAAGCCTTGACTCAGTGCTTTGAAGGACAAAGTCTGGAAATCAGTAAGAAAAATAAGCATGTTGGGCGGCGCCTGTGGCTCAGTGAGTAGGGCGCCGGCCCCATATGCCGAGGGTGGCGGGTTCAAAGCCAGCCCCGGCCAAACTGCAACAACAACAAAAAAAAAAAAAATAGCCGGGCGTTGTGGCGGGCGCCTGTAGTCCCAGCTACTCGGGAGGCTGAGGCAAGAGAATCGCGTAAGCCCAAGTTAGAGGTTGCTGTGAGCCGTGTGACGCCACGGCACTCTACCGAGGGCGGTACAGTGAGACTCTGTCTCTACAAAAAAAAAAAAAAAAGAAAAATAAGCATGTAAATTATTCAAAGGCAAGGATGACAGGAACAAGTATATGCACTTTAAATAATACACTCATTCCCAGTTTCCACATCCCTAAAATGGTGTTAAAGAAAACCTCATCTTGTAAAGAACAAAGTAAAATATATGTAAAAGCAGTTTGCAAACTACATCGATAAAAATGAAAGGTGTTTTTATGGCTAACAGGTATACAGTGAGTTATTTTGCAAGTCTGGAGGAAGGAGGGATTACTTTCAATAGCAGGTGTCAGATAAAATGTTTATGGAGCAGGAGGTATTTAAACATGTGCCCAAAGGATTTTAACATTTAGAGGAAGAGATTCTAGGAAGAGGGAAATGCAGGTGCAAGACAAGGAGCCGAAAGAGCCCTGGATGGCTCAACAAATGTGGTGCGCCCTGGAAAGACTCTCAGAGCTGAGGAAGGAAATGAGAACAGGAAGGAAGCCTAGAGCCTACAACTAGGGTTTGGAAATTAAGAGAAATGGAAAACGATAAAAAGTTTTTTGACAAGGGCTGTGGCTGTTAGGAGTATAATTTTGAAAATTAACGTGGTATTGGAGAAAAATTTTTTTAAAAAGTCTTAACAGTGGAAATGCAGAGGATTCAACAAATAATTTTATAAGCTAACTTATTTGATAACGGTTAAAATTGCAGGCAGGGAGAGAAAAAGTCAGAGATCAGAACAAGTGAATTTGAGAAAGGAATTATGGAAAGGAATTTATATAGAATTTGTATGAAATGCTGTGTTTAGATCATTCAGGCAATGCTTCATTCAGGCAGTAGAACTGTAGAAGTGAGGTTCAGCAAAGAGGTCAGAGCGACAGAACTAGATCTAAGGACAATTTGTGGGATAATAACTTTCCATTTTCATAAGGGAAAGGAAAAGAGAAGATCATCTAAATTTAGGAGGAACCCACACAAAGAGTAGTTAATCTTTGGGGTAGACAGACTTTTGGATGACCATCTTGTCTCTCTTTTTGGTGTACGTGCTCCAGAATGCTCACAGAATTCCTTGGCTCCAGGGGACCCTCTAATCCACCGGCCCTACCACTTTTTCACCACTCATGGATGCCCTCCCCCATACCTTCATTTCTTCCTTTCCCAGGTTAGACTCATTGTTCATCACCTTAACCTTTTGTTCTTCTTAATGTACCTCATCAAATAATTGTCCATTTTATCAGTTTTTTTAAAGAAATAAATTGTGGCTTGTTCATTTATCCAATTGTTATAATAAATATAAGTGACTCTAACATGTGCCACTCATTTGAGATATCAGTAAATAGACAAAAGTCCTTGTCCTTAATAAGCTTACATTCAAAAGGTAAGAGAATGGCAAAAGCACTAAATTTTTTTTTTTTGTAGAGACAGAGTCTCACTGTACCGCCCTCGGGTAGAGTGCCGTGGCGTCACACGGCTCACAGCAACCTCTAACTCTTGGGCTTACGCGATTCTCTTGCCTCAGCCTCCCGAACAGCTGGGACTACAGGCGCCCGCCACAACGCCCGGCTATTTTTCTGTTGCAGTTTGGCAGGGGCTGGGTTTGAACCCACCACCCTTGGCATATGGGGCCGGCGCCCTACTCACTGAGCCACAGGCGCCGCCCAGCACTAAAATTTTTTTAAAAATTAATTATAAAATATTTTAAAGGGTTTTAAGTAAGCAGGTAGACTCCAGACTGTTGGGGTATTTGTGGAAGGGGTGAATCACAATTTAAGCAGTGTTGTGTAGGGTGGGGCTTCATGGAGAAGGTGACATTTGAGTGAAGACTTAAAGGATATAAGGTTATTAATCGTCTTTACTGTATGTTTACTATTAAATCCCGTATTTGTCCTTGGTACTGCCCTCATTCTCCTTACTTTGGATTTGTTTGTTTGTTATTTTTTTCAAAGATGAGGCCTAACTCTGTCACCCAGGCTGGAGTGTAGTGGCACAGTCACAGCTCATTGCAGCCTTGAACTCCCAGGCTCAAGAGATCCTCTGGCTTCACCTTCCCAAGTAGCTGGATACTCGGTATAGACACGTACTACTATGCCAGGGTTTTTCTTCTAAAGAAAGCATCTTAAGAAAGATGCTTAGCTGATTAATTTTCAGCTTTTTTCCCCTTTGTCTAATGTAAGTATTTAGGGCTATACATTTCCCTCTAAGTTTTTCTTTAGAAATGTTTCATAAATTAAAAAGTTTTTTCTTTAAAATTGAATTAAAAATATTTTCTAATTTCCATTATTTCTTGACCCACTTTAGAATGTTTTAAAAATTGTAAGCATAATATGTCTTCTTGTTTACAACTGATTTCTTTGATTTTTAGCTTAAGTACATTACTATTTATAACCCATGCTCTAAAGTGTTTTCTTTCATTGAACTTTAATTATAGTTTTATATTGTCAATTTAGGGGAAAAGGTGTATGTGT
Source organism: Nycticebus coucang (assembly GCF_027406575.1). Taxonomy (NCBI): domain Eukaryota; kingdom Metazoa; phylum Chordata; class Mammalia; order Primates; family Lorisidae; genus Nycticebus; species Nycticebus coucang. The sequence continues at coordinate 34,934,401 of NC_069791.1, read as the reverse complement.
TTAAAATGCTCTGGCTGTTGGATGCAGTGTTCTAAATATGCCCAATTCATTATATTTGTTCATCATGCTATTGTAATCTAAATCCTTACTGACTTTTTATGCTTGTTATAGCAATTACTGAAAGAGGAAACTTACAATATGATTGTGGACTTGTCTATTCTCCTCGTAGTCCTCTCACTTTGTGCACTGTAGATGAGTTCTGACAATTAAGTTCATGAACTAGTCATAGAAAAAGTGCTACCTACCTTGTTGCTGAACATCACTATGGTCACCTTTGAAGTACTCCCTTTAGGAAGCCATGCACCTAGTCCACCCTTTAAATAAATTCTGCAACTCTTCCAGAATGACCATCAGCGCTGTCATCGTACAGCACACAAAAACATGCAACAACAATAATAAACACCACAGCTCAGTGCCCGTAGCACAGTGGTTATGGCGCCAGCCACATACACTGATGCTGGAGGGTTCAAAACCCGCCCAGGCCAGCTAAACAATGACAACTGAAATAACAACAAAAAAATAGTCGGGTGTTGTGGCCGGCTCCTATAGTCCCAAATGCTTGGGAGGCTGAGGCAAGAGAATTGTTTAAGCCCAAGAGTTTGAGGTTGCTGTGAGCTGTGATGCCACGTCACTCTACCCAGGGTGACAGCTTGAGATACTGCCTCAAAAAAAAAAAAAAAAAACATATATATATATAAAATAAACACCACTTAGCAAGATACCATCACTGCTACACGTCAACACAAACAGAGCTGTGAGACACTGACGTACCAAGGTTACAAAATCTTACCAAGTTGTTTGTACAGTGCTGCCAAGTTGAGCACACCTGGCAAGTTTGTGAACTTAATTGTCAGACCTCACCCAATGACAGCACTGATGGTCATTCCAGAAAAAGAGTTCTAAAACTCATCTGAAAGGTAGACTGGGCACTCAGGTCGGTGCATAGCTTCCCATAGGGGCACTTTGATGGTGCCCCTTGTGATATCCAGCAATGAGGTATGCAGCGCTTTTCTAAGATGAGTTCACAAACTTAACTGTCAGGTATTAGTATTTCAAGATTTTATAATTAGATATATCCAAATTTAAAATTATATTTTCTCAGCTAATCAAATCGTTATCATTACAAAATGACCCTCTTTATTTCTAAAACTGCCTTTTGTCCTTTATTTCAAAATATTAAGGGGTACAAATGTTCTTGTACAAGGATAGCTTTTATGATGCTTAAGTCAGTTAGTGTGCCTATCACCTGAATAGTGTTCATCTAACCTGTTATTTATTTCCATAAAACTATCTGTGTCCTTATAATCTTAGATCTTTGTGTACCTCTGAGAGCATACTTTTCTTCCAGAAGTAGGTGAAGACTTCTCTGATCCAGACTACTCAGTAACTACCCTAATGGGTCCTACAACTTTTACACTTGCATTCCTACAGTGAATCTGCCATATAGCAGTCAGACTGATCCTTTAAAAATATAAATCAGATCATGTCATTCTGCTTATGATTTTTCCCACTTTCCACCTTAGAATAAAAATCCAAACACTTCACCAGGCCTGCTTGGCCATGAACTATATACTGCTCCTGCTTACCCACCGACTACCACTCCTCCAACCCCCCAAGCCCCCAACCCTACATTTTATCTTTCATTGTCTACCTCACTCTATTCTCACCACACTGGCATTCTCACCAAGGTCATTCCCAACTATAAATCTCCTACTTAGAATGATCATCCGTTCCTGCCTCCCAGTAGTTACTGACTGACTTCTGACTTACTCCTTGCTTCATCCGAGTCTTTTCTCAAATTTTACTTCCATAATCTTTCTATGTGAAACAGCATCACCACTATCCCCTGTTGCCACATTCCTCGCTGACCTCTCACTTGGTTTCTACGTATTCAAAGCTATCTGAAATTATACTATTTATTTCCCCCTTCTTATCTCTCACCCACATATAAAATGTAAGCTTCACGAAGGTAGGGATTTGTCGTGCTGCTGCTCACTTAATGCCACAAACATTGCTGAATTCATGACATGTTCTTCTGTGTTTGTAATGACTTAAATCATGGCATATACTTTTAATGGGATATGATGCAAATAGGAAAAGGAGTGAGGTAATCTCAACGTGCCATAACAAAAAGATCCCCAAGATGTAAAGATCTTATTACCTAAGATGTAAGATGTACTTTTATAACTACCTCCCAAAGAAAGAATGTCTAAGATGGCAGTCTGAAAGCAATACCAATATAAAGCTGGATACAGGTAAAGACAGGTGAACCACAGCCGAGAAATGCACAAATTCCCTGATGGGCCCTACAACTTTTACACTTGCATTCCTACAGTGAATACATATCTCAACCCTGACACTGGATAGAAGGAAGAAAAAATTTCTCCTAAGAATATAAACCACAAGCCGATACAGGTGGATTTGTGGTTTGACTCACACCATTAGTGTGGTCCAAAATCCTCCAGCAGAGAATTTAATTTAAAGTAGTACCAAGTTAAAAATGAGCTTGAGTGACTAAGAGAAGCAAACATCCTCTGTGGAAGAAGGATGTAAAAACGTAAAATGTAAAAAGATGAGTATTCTAGCATAAAATAAAATATTAAGTGAAAAATAGAAGGTGCAGAATGCTCCCATAAGTGGGGAAAGAAGGGGTCTCTGTGTGCAGTCTTTAATGTTTAGAAAATTTATAATAAGATATGCAGTGGTTCTTCCAGGAAGGCAAATCAGATGGGAGAAAATTTTCCACTTTTAGTGGTATTTTGATTTTGTACTGTTTATTATTTTTCCTTAAAAAGATTTCTAAAAGTCAGAAAGAATAAAATATATCTCCCAGTGTTTTCCTAACTGTACCATAAATTCCCCTTATAGACTTGCCTCATCCCCAAATTGCAATCTTTAAAAATGGAATAATTAAAAAGTAAGTGATTTCTTCCCCGGGTTTGGTTTCAAGTTTCAGAGGCAGCATCTCATCATCTGAGATCAGAAAACACCATAAACTAAAAATCCAAAAACATTCATTTAGTGCCCATGTATGATTAAGCATCAAAGTAATTTAGAATAAATTTCAATTTCCAGATTTAAAAGAATGCCTCTAAGCCTTCACAGTCTAAAGCAGAAAATGAAAGTCTACACAAACCAATAAATGACTCCACATGCACATAGGGCCCTTCAGAACGTTTCCCCCAGCTTGGTGTCTTAGCTCACATGGATAATCCTAGCACGTGGGAGGCCAAGGCAGGAGGACTGCTTGAGTTCAGGAGTTGGAGATCAGCCTGAGCATAAGTGACATCCTACTAAAAGTAGAAAAATTAGCCGGCATTGTGATGGGTACCTGTAGTCCAGCTACTCAGGAGGCTGAGGCAGAAAGACCACTTGAACCCAGAAGTTTGAGGTTGCTGTTAGTTAGGCTGATGCATAGCACTCTAGCCTGGCAACAAAGTGAGACATTATCTCAAAAAAAAGGAAAAATAGAATATTTCCTCCACAAGAATAATCCTTCACACATTTTATCCACAGTTCCTAAAAGAAAGTCAGGTTGGTAATGGGTACATGTGACTGAGAGAAGGCACTCTCTCAGTCAACAGCATTTTTTAAAGAATTGTTTACCTGTATAAATATTGAATACACATTTATGTAAACATTTGTTTCTTTTTTATTTTTGAGACACAATCTCACTCTGTCACCCTAGGCATAGTGTAATGGCATCATCACAGTTCACTGCAACCTCCAACTCCCAGGTTCAAGTAATCCTCCTGCTCCAGCCTCCTCTGTGGCTAGGACTCTTTTTGTAGAGACAGGGTCTTTCTCTTCTCAGGCTGATCTTAAATTCCTGAGCTTGAGTGATACTCCTGCCTCAGTATCCCAGAGTATTAAGATTACAGGCATGAGCCACCGCACCTGGCAAAATCATTTCTTTCATATAATCAAGGGTCCAAGTGTTTTTAAGTGGTGGTATATCAAATGGGGTTTTGCATAGCCATTCAATAAATATTGATTGAATTTCTAGCACGTGCCACACAGACATAGTGTTAAATGTTATGAACATAAAAAAGACACACCCCTGACCATGAACAGCTAATAGTTATAATTACAATAAAATAAGGGTTGCAAGAAGCACATCGTATGAGAACACAGATTATACCTGATTCTGCAAGCGAGAATGATGGGAAATTTTACAGAGAAGTGACGTGAAGCAGGGATTAATACACCCAAATCCCTGTTGCAAAAAGGCAGGTAAATAAAGTAAGGGAGTGTGGTCATGGTCAGCAAACCGAAGACTTTATACATTCCTAAAAGGGGTAGCTGCTATTCAACCCCTCCAAATGCTGCCTCACAGGACTATAGAGGCCCAATGTTATCAGGTTTCCAATTTTTTAAAGAATAAATGCAACTCAGATTTTTGAGTGAAAATAGTTTGGTAACTGATTTTAAAATTATTAAAAAAAATTCAGTGGAAGGAATTATGGAGAATTCTCAAAGAACTCAAATTAGACCTCCCACTTGATCCTGCATCTACTAGGCATCTACCCAAAAGAAAAAAAATCCTTTTACCACAAGGACATTTACACTAGACTGTTTATCACAGCTCAATTTACAATTGCCAAAATGTGGAAACAACCTTAATGCCCACCAACCCAGGAATGGATTCACAAGCTGTGGTATATGTATATCATGGAATACTATTCAGCCTTCAGAAAAGATGGAGACTTTACATCTTTTGTATTAAACCCAGATAGAGTTGGAACACATTCTTCTTTGTAAAGTATTACAAGAATGGAGAAGCAAGAATCCAACGTACTCAATTCTAATATGAAGGTAGTAGATGAGCTAATACAAGGCAGAGGGTAGGGGAATGAGGGAGCAGGGAGCAGGGAGAGGGATGGGAGATTATGGTGTATGGCACACCTCTTGGGGGCAGGACACAATTATAAGAGGGACTTTACCTAACAAATGCAATCAGTGTAACCTAATTCTTTGTACCCTCAATGAACCTGAAACAATAATAAAAAAAAAAAGAAAACAGCAAAAAAATTTTCAGGTCAAACAAATTATGTCTGCAGACTAAATCTGGCCTGTCAATTGAGAGATTATAATCTCTGCCTCAAAGTAGAGAGAAAGGGTCATTTTAGACTTTTAGAACAGTACATTCCTTACTGAACTCAAATTTCTACGTAGTACAAATAAATAATTATGTGTTACCATGCAACCCATTTAAAGTCATTTTACCTTAGGGTGCATGTTTTAACAGTCACTGCAGGTACTATAACTAAATATTTATGTGTTTAACTGTAATGAGAAAAAGGTTCCTAATTCAACATTTTCTAGAGCAAAAGCAACGAAAAGCTTCAAATCTATATAAAAGTAAAAATTAAAGGCTATTTAAAAAAATCTTTATGAAACCAGAAGTATGTTTTTATGTCAAATTTGAAAATTATCCTATTCTTGCAAAGAATTATTCCATGATTTAAACAGCATTAATATCTAAACAGTAAGTAAACTTGAGGAGCTAAAATTAACCAGAAAAATATTTTAAAATCCTATAAAAATTTTGTTCATACAATCCAAATGCTTATATAACTACTATGAAAAAATTTCTACATACCTTTTTTGCTTTGGGACCCTAAAAGTTGGGAAACAAAAGAATTCATAAATTTCAAAGGGAATTCAGACACTTTTACAAAAGTATCATGACTGTGTAAGATGTTAAAATTACGGAGAAGCTGTATAAAGGACATCAGAAAACTCTTGTACCATATTTGAATCTTTTCTGAACATCTAAAATTAGCCCAAAATAAAAATCTTAAAAAAAAAAAGAATTTAGACAAAATTACAAGGAAGTATAGGAAAAACTAAGATAGTTTATCTACTGAAGCATTTTTTTAATTTTTGTTTTTATTAAATCATAACTGTGTACATTGATGCATTGATGGGGTTCAGTGTACTGAGTTGATATACAATGTGAAATGCTTACATTGAACTGATTAACACATCCATCACAATGAAACTCTTTCCTTAATAGTTTCGAAATGTATTATTGCATGATGCACATTAGGTAAGGTCCCCCCAAAGCATTTTTTTATAAGTAGATTTCACACTATTTCTTAGGACAATCAATAATCCATGTTTAATGAAATAACCTGTTACAAAACAGAGTACAAGTCAAGAAGGCACCATTTTTTTTTTTTTTGTAGAGACAGAGTTTCACTTTATGGCCCTAGGTAGAGTGCCGTAGCATCACACAGCTCACAGCAACCTCCACCTCCTGGGCTTAAGCAATTCTCCTGCCTCAGCCTCCCGAGTAGCTGGGACTACAGGTGCCCGCCACAACACCCAGCTATTTTTTTTTGTTGCAGTTCAGCCGGGGCCGGGTTTGAACCCACCACCCTCGGTATATGGGGCCCGGCGCCCTACCGACTGAGCCACAGGTGCCGCCCAAGAAGGCACCATTTTGAAAGAATTCCAAAGAACTCAGTAAATCACTGACCAATTATCCGTATTAGTGTTATATTTGCAAGTGTGGGAATGATCTCATAAAGAAATAATCTTTCTGCATATTAGATTGATAACATTGTGGCACATCTTTACTTGACAGCCCTAGGAAGTGAACACAGTTGACCGAGCGTTGAGTAGATTCCTAGAATGTGAACTTTTAACAAATACCGCGGGTGTGTTGTAAGTAAATGTTCCAGGGTCTACACTTCAAGAATCGATGAATGAAGGAACTAGTGAGAAGAAACTGAGTGCCCACTGGGAAGTAATAAATAGGTGCTTATTGTTGCCCCAACTTTATCAGTTTAAAACTTGCTTCAGGTCCACTTTCATTCTGCCAGGAAAGCTCTCCATTCCCTATTTCATCCTATCACTCGTGGCAGACTCATGTAAATCTTAAAACAGATTGAAAAGCACCATTCTATCCTTCTCTTGTCTCCCTCCCTGCAATTTCATCATTTCCAACTTTGTATTACCCCATTTTAGAAATTTCAATGGTTACTTTTAAAAAGCCGTATTGTAATTAATTTTTAAAATCTGTCTCCCAGGGTGGCGCCTGTGGCTCAAAGGAGTAGGGCGCCAGCCCCATATGCCAGCTGGGTTCAAACCCAGCCCTGGTCAAAAACTGAAAAAAAAAAAAAAAAATCTGCCTCCCATATCAGGCTTGTCATATTCATCTTTGTATCTTTGGCTTCTAGCCCAGTGCCAAGTACAAACACTGCACTTGATATTTTCCCATAATTAATGAACCAAATAATTAACTGAGTAATTACTTTCTCCACTCCCTCTGGTTTTAATCATAGAAGATGTCTTAGTGGAAATCATATTTCAGAAAATGAGACCAGAAATAATCTTATAGCTACACGTTGGCCTGTCTCCTTGGTGAAAACGCGGTTAAGTGAGGAGTGCAGAAAAACAAAACGAGAAGCAGTGTGAGTAGCTTAAATCACAATATTCTCACAAAAGGCCATATAAAATAACTTTTGAAAGCAGAGTAAATCGCACCTACTTTTAACTGATGAGGTCTAAGAATCTACCAAGTTGTAGTATGAGAGCAACTCAGTGCGAAGGTGTATCATTAAGTTGCTAGATTGGGATCAATTTTCAAGTTTAGCAGTATGCAAGGTTAGGATACCACGTGACCGCTTTGGCCATCTCCCATTTGCAGAAATTAGTTTGGGATCCCATCTGCCAACGGACACACTGCAGGCGGCCACGGGTGAGGAGGGCCGACCTTACCCGGCGTAATGAGTTCTTTCCTAAACTGACCTGCTCCTCTCTGACATACGACAGACCCTTACTGCATTATTTAACAGTGAAGCAAAATCAACCCTCGCCCATCTCCCTCATTTCCCCTTCTCACCATGAGGCGGCCAGCAGGACCTTAGCAGTCGGCAAAGTCTGAGTACAGCCGTGGGAATAAACGCTCCCGAGTTGTCAGGACTACAAGCCTCGCCCACTTGCACTCCGTGGGGAAACAGCGCCGACGCGCCCGTACGGATCTGCGCAGTCGCGCGGGAGCGCTTCCGGTCATCGCCCCGCCCCACTCACCACAGGAGGGCCCCAGCCCCGCCCAGCTTCGCGGTTGACGGGCCCAGGAGTCCAAGCGGTAGCCTGCTTTTACGGCTGCGGCGCGCCGGAAAGTGCGTGAGTGCAGCCGCCGGGGCGTTTTGTTTTGTTTTCTGTACGCTGGGGTCCGGAGGTGGTTCGTATGCTCTGGGCGAGGACTGCTGGGTGTGCTTTTGAATGTGTGTAATGGACGAGAGGGGGTTTAGTAGAGGATTCTCGGCGTCTTCTGACCAGGACAGTCTCTCGCCCTCTTTGTTTTCCTAAAGTGTTAGGCGAGTCGTCTGTGAGCATTTGGAGAAGGAAGGGCGCTGTCATGCGACTGGGTCAAGAGATTGACACCTGGTTGGGCTACATAGCCCAGCACGGTTTAGGCCAGCAGGGGCAGAGAGCTCGTTTGGCAATTTAAAGACTTAAATAGGTTGGCCCTAAGAGGGGTGGTTATTTTGTGATTCATGACCTTCGGATTCTTCTTTGTTCGTTGTTTACTTTCTGTGCAACATGTATGCCCTTTTACCTGAGAGTGTAGTAAACAAGAATTGGAAATGATTTGAAGCAGTTCCTGGGTAAAATATTCCGTGTACGTTAAGATCGCTGAGGTCGGGCGGCGCCTATGGCTCAAGGAGTAGGGCGCCGGTCCCATATGCCGGAGGTGGCGGGTTCAAACCCAGCCCTGGCCAAAAACCACACACACACACAAAAAAAGATCGCTGAGGTCCAGAAGACTCAGCCCAAGGTCACAGGCTAATTATACTCAGCAGCAGCTCAGCCTTCAGAATTTCAGTCTCCTCCCCACAGGAAGAATTTGGATTATCAGGAAAACTATAGGAAATTAAGTGAGGCTCTTACTCCAAAGGCCAACTGAATTCTGTATGACTTTAGGAAATACTTTTAAAAAAGCACCATTTCTCATCTCTGAATTCTAATTTTGTAATGCTTTCCTTCTAACGTCAACGACTATTATTCATAAGTAGTAATAGTGAGCTAGTCTTAGTGGGTTAAAGTGTTATCCCCATTATAAAAGAAATCAATGTGATAGCTATAACATACCATCTCCAAATCCTGTTAGGAATATAAAAATACCTTAACATTAATTTCATTTTAGAATTCTAATTCAGTTTACTGTGGTTACCTGTTATGAAAGTTAGCTTTTAAGTTTTTCAACACAACTAATGTTTCATGATTTAAAAAAAATAAAAATAACCTCAGGCAACTCAAACTAGGATTGATGGGAGTAAGGAGGTATTATAGTAATCCCGTTACCTTAAAATAGGCCTTTAGAAGAGAGGATTTACTCAAACTCTCACTTTATCAACCTCCCTCATAGTGAGAAATTGGTATGGATATGTTAGTTTCCAAGACACTGGACTGTGGGGATAACATCAATGACCTTTGTTCTTTTTTATAGTACTCCTTGTGCAAGCTGCTTAAGTGGTAAGAAGGTCCGTTTACTTTTCTTTCTTCTTTACCTTCAAATAGGCATAGTTCTTGCCCGTTCTGAACATCTCCTTTCAATTCATTTGACAATCTGGTTTCTAGGCCTAGACTAAACTGCATGAAAGAGCAAGAGATTTTTTTCCCCCCATCTCTCTGATTCCATACCCTTTCGTGCTAGCAAGCATGTTGGAATACTATTTTGTCTGAAACTTTCTAGGCTTTCTAGTTTGGGGAAATGTGCTTCACCTGTCATTTGAGTTAATTTGAACCAAATGGCAAGTCACATTGTACTGCCTTTCTTTGCCAGTTGTCCTTCAGCTTTTAATGCCATCTGAACTTCATGGGGAAGAGTGAACAACAACTCTGGGCACCATAACTCCTAGTAAAATTACAGTTCTCTGTTAACCCAGAACTGGAGCTGGTTAAGTGTAAACTCTGGCATAGAATCACTGTGAAAAATAGCTGTCAATGGAGACTGCCTACCCCTCCCACCTACCACACACACCTAAATTCTCAGAATATTGGGGTGCTTGTCTTAATTCTTAACTCGTTTGGCTCTTTACTTACAACAGTAACTTACATTACTTTGTGCAGGATTCAGGAGCAGCCCCAGGTTCCTGCTACACATTGTTCATTCACTAAATTGCAAGCCCTATTTCTCAATGGCTAAACTAAACCTAAATGCCTGAAGATCAATTGTATGATAGTAAAGACAGACTACGTTAGTTCATATAAATTAACAAAGAACTGGAAAAATTTACCTTAGCCACACTATCTACATTTTTGCTAGGCAAATCTTTTATTATGCATAATTTGTAAAAGGCCAACAACTAAAAATGACAACATAAGACAGGTTCCTGAAAGCTTTCATTGATTATAAATTGTGAATTAAATGAAGCTATTTAATTAATTGAAGTTCTTTGCCAGGAGTTAAGAGGCTATAAATTGTTATTTGACTTACATCTATGTAGATTTAATTTTGAATCCTTTGAAAAACACATGGTTCTTAATCATTCTTTAATAAAACTAAATCACACTGGAAATAACTCTCTTCCCCTCCACAAAAGTTCAGATACACTGATCTGATTACATTCTCTTCCAAAACTTCACTAAATCTTCAATTAAGGAATATAAAATAAATTGGAAAAATGGAGATGACAGCAATAAAACTTTAGAAACTGCAATACATGAATGAGTATGATTTCGCACACAAGAAAAATCCATTTTATACTGCAAAAAAAATTTTTTTTTTTTTTTTGAGACAGTCTCTTGTCACCTTGGGTAGAGTGCTATGGCATTATAGCTCACAGCAACCTCAAACTCCTGGGTTTGAGCAATCTTCTTGCCTCAGCCTCCCAAGTAGCTGGGACTACAGGTACCTGCCACAATGCCTGGCTAGTTTTTATATTTAGTAAAGACAGGCTCTTGCTCTTGCTCAGCTAGTCTCCAACTTCTGAGCTTAGGCAATCCACCGACCTCGGCCTCCCAGAGCACTAGGATTACAGGCACAAGCTACCACGGCTGGCTGCAGAATTCTTAAAAGGCACTGAAACAAGGCCTGGTATTGGAAATGAATAATGAAGTAAATGAAAGAGGACTATATGAAAGCTGTATGAGAAACACCTCCAAGGAACTGCACCTGTCACTTCCACAGAAGACAGGAGGTGTATTTCTGGACAAAGTAACACTAGTCCCTTGAGTAGGACATCCTCAAGCACCCTAAAGTGTATGCAGAGCATGATGAAAACAGGTACATGTAATACCAAAGACAAGGCAGGTATTCTGCTTCCACTTCCTAGAGTTTAATAGGTAAATCCTCTGCTTTGGGGAATTGACCACCCCAACATAAACAATTCAAGACAGTGACATCAGAGGTTTCCTAATAACGTACCCATTCAGAGCACCCTAAGTGAAACTCAGTCTCTAACTTCACCCATGTATGCCTATCTAAAAAGCATTTTTCTTCTTTGGAAGAAAGCTCAGAAGTGACAGAGACAAAAACAAGTAGGAAATGAATTTGAAGTAAAAACAATTTCAAGAAAGTTAATTATTTTTTCGAAGTGTAAGAAAGGGTATGTTGTATCCTTGTTATGTGAATTAGCTCATCAGCTACTACTAAACAGGAATTTTACAAGTATTAATGTGGAAGTGATGTTCCTGTGAGATATTTTTTTCTAAGAAGAGCCAGAAAAGCAGTAAGTTTATGAACTTAAGCAAGAAATTTAAAGATCTGTGCTTAGCTGCTATACTGCCAGCAGGTACCTTTCAGGTATTTTTTTTTTTTAATTTAAAATAAGTACTTATACCTAGGGCTGCCTCTTCAGAGAAGCATGTCCCAAGTTTTACTCAGCCACTGGCTGATGGGAGGCTGAACTACCTATCCTACACACTAACTGGCAGCCTTACCTCTACTTCTTGTGTATTTATTTCAGTGTCTCCCAGCCCTGCTTTTAGACTTTTGCCAGCATTTCTATGCTATTATTTTTTAAGTTTTACTGAGGTAGAATTAACATAAAATATAATTATATATACTTGACACATATACATCTATGAAATCGTCGCTACAATCAAGATAATAAACATAGCCAAAATCCCCAAAGATTGCCTGGAATACAGCCCCCACACCCATTCCCAGGATATTCTATTGTTTTGTAACATTTTAAACATGTCTATAGTAGTCTTTGGCTATGCTGAGAGCAATATAAGTGGTCCAAATTTTTGCTAGTGCTCTGATTACAATTATGTAAAATTTGAGTGGTCTGCCCCATATCTGTTTTCACCAATAAGCTTAGTTATTTTTAACATGTTTTTTGCAAGGTGGAAGGTTTCTCAGGAATGCATATATTGGGCAATTGCAAAATCATCTGCATTTATGTCCTTACATTAAGAACAGGATAATGAAAGTTCTTGGAAATTATAGCAGAAATGAAAAATTCAGTAGAACACTTGGTAGATGAAGATAAAATCCCCCATAAAATTGAGTACGAAAACTTAAAGAAATGAAAAATTGTAACGGAAAAAAAGAGGACATGCCTAGAAGTTCAAACGCCCAGTTAACAAGAGTTCCAGGAAGGAAAAAAACAAAATAAGGGAGGGATGGGAAATCATGAATGAAATAGTTTAAATAATTTATCTTTTAAAGAATATTTTTTTCTTATACTTCGCTATTAAGAAACATGAATGAAATAATCCCCTCATTAAAGGAAACGGGGGTTCAAATTGTAAGGGCCAATTTAATTTATGGCATAGTGGATGAAAATAAGCCCACATCAATACATCACTGTAAAATTTCAAAATCTTCATCAAGAAGATTCTTTAGATTTCTAAGGAGAGAAAAAAATACAAAAGATCACTTATCCAAACTTTTTTGAACTTAACTGCAATGCTGGAAGCAAAATAAGATGAGCAACCTCTTCAAAATGTTGAAAAAACTTTATTTCTGGCTTAGCATTCATTACTCAGTTAAACTATAAAACAAATACAAGGTAGACATTTTTAGGCATCCAAAGCAAGGTCTCATTTGCCTTTCACGTACCCTTTTTAAGAAGCTATAGGACACGCTTTACCAAAACTAAAAACCAGAAAAATGGAACACTTGAAATATAAAAGGTAGGGAAACCAACATAGGAGAGAGGTAAAAAGAATTTCTAGAAGGATGGTTAAATAAGATCCCAGCACAACAGTGTAGCCCTTGATACAGAAAGCAGCCAGTCTAAATAAAGCAGAATGATTCACATTTATGGCTTTTACCACCAAGATCTCTGCTACCTAAGGACACTGTGCCCAGGCAAGCCTGGCCCAGATTCATAGTCGGTTCTCTCCTTGTCTTGACAGTGTGGTAGTGAAATTCCTGCTATCTTCTGTGCCAAGCTGACTGGACCAACTGAGGACACTCATTTTTACCCTTCTGTCTCCACCTATTTCTGAAAGCTGATGTTGGGCTTTGAGGATAAAGCAGAAAATAGTCGCCCTTTTCTCCTACTCTTGCATAGGCTGGCCAGAAATCAAATATCTACCGATCTACATTCATGTCTTTCCACATGCTTCAGTTGTGGAAGACTCAGTATTCACCCATGACATTCCTGAGAAGGTAAAGCCAGACAAGGACTGTTGGTTTTCACTTAACAGCTACATTCTTGCCCCTTTTCTTTCTAGATTCATGTTTGCCACTTAGATATTAAAACTAAATAGGTTTTTTAGGGTAATGTTCATGTGTGGGAAACTATAAAGCAAATGGATTAGAAGTCCTTAATGGTTATCTTGATAGATTAACAAGGAGATGCAATCTGGGGTGGGGCCTGGGGACTTAATAAGTGTAAGACTTACCAAAAAAAAAAAAAATTTTTTTTTTTTTTTTTTTTTTTTGCAGTCTTTGGGGCTGGGTTTGAACCTGATACCTCTGGTATATGGGGCCAGGGCCCTACTCCTTGAGCCACAGGTGCCACCCTTAAAAAAATTTTTTTTTAAGCTTTTTGTAGAGACAGGTTCTTGTTCTGTCACCCAGGCTGAAGTGCAGTGGCCTGATCATGGCTCAATGTAATCTTGAACTCCTAGGCATAAGCAATCCTCTTACCTTAGTCTCAGAGTAGCTAGGAGTATAGCATCTGCCACCACACCTGGCTGATTTTCACATATGTAGAATGTATGTATGTATCTAGTAGATTTGGGGATGTTACTGTTGCCCAGGCTGGTCTCAAAGAATTGCTTCCTGCTTTGGCCTCCCCAAACACTGGGATTAAAGATGTGAGCACCAGGCTTGGCCCCTCTAAAACTTACAATTTTGTTTCATAACTTGAATGATGGGTACTCACATGTATGTTCTGTACTCTTTAATTTGTACATACATATTTTATGCATATATTTTCATGTATAATTAAAAGAAAAAATACATTAAATGTATTAATGTTTAAATACATTAAACACTGCCTTTTAAATTATCAAAGATGTGAATTTTGTCTAAATGCCAAAATGTGGGGGGGGGGGGCAGGTAAAGTCACAGTGAAAATCTGCACCAGTGTAATTTAAGGCTGAACCAAAATAAACACAATTTTTAAAATTTAATACAGTTACTATAATTTTATTCTATATTTTATTCTGGAATTTTATTCCAGCTAACTATAAAATAACCCTTAAAACTGACCTGCAGGGCTATTTAAAAAATCTAAATTGCCGGAGACTTTACCTCTTTCATGTTTACATAGATGGAGCTAGAACATATTCTTCTTAGTAAAGTATCTCAAGAATGGAAGAAAAAGTATCCAATGTACTCAGCCCTACTATGAAACCAATTTATGACTTTCACGTGAAAGCTATAACCCAGTTATAACCTAAGAATAGGGGAAAGGGGGGGAGGGAGGGGGGAGGAGGCGGAGGGAGGGTGATTGGTGGAATTACAACTGCGGTGCATCTTGCAAGGGTATATGTGAAACTTAGTAAATGTAGAATATAAATGTCTTAACTACTAAGAAAATGCCAGGAAGGCTATGTTAACCAGTGTGATGAAAATGTGTCAAACAGTCTATAAAACCAGTGTATGGTGCCCCATGATCGCATTAATGTACACAGCTATGATTTAATAACAAAAAAAAAAAACTAAATTGTCTCCTGCTTGCCCTTCAGAATAATTCAGTCCAAAAGCCACTAAGTGGGGCTGAGCAAAGTAGGCATCTAGGGAAGAGGGGTGAGACAGAAGGTTGGCAAGACGGAAGCCTCTCAAGGGTTACTGGAACCCAAACAGGAAGGGAGGGTCTGAGGTGGGGGGTTGCGCCTAACAGCTGACTAGCGTGGGATGAGGAGGGCATTTTTAGGGGGTTGGAGGTGATGGCAGAAGTTGTTGGGAGTCCAAACTGGGTGAGATTTTTCCAGGATGGGGGTTGTGGTGCACCCTAAGTTGTCCGAGACCATGAGGGGTAGGTAAGGGGACTGGCAAGAAGAGGATGTGTGGGATGGTGGCAGAACTCAGAGAAGAGTGTGTGCTGAGTGGTGACAGCAACAGGAATTTGGTTACATATTCCAAATCTCCATACAGAGATTAACATGAAATATACACACAGCCTACACTTACAGATGTAGATGTATCCATATGGTATATGTATTTGTAGCTTTGTCCACTTAGAAGACCTGGGAACAGTGACAATCCCACAGTAATGAGCATTTCTATCACCCAGATCTTGGTTCCAGGCTGTAGTTTGTACATACTATTTTTCTATTGAAAGAACTAGGTTTCTGAAGAAATAATTTTGCAGTGGACAATCTTGGCAAACACCACTTTAATCGTTTATCAAAATTAACATAATAAAACAAGCCAGAATTATGTCTACCTGATAGGATGCAGTATTAGGTAGGAATTTATGATTTTATCCCCATAACTATAACAATGATCATTTCCTTGGCTAGGCTGTCACGATGTCTTTAAGGAGCCATTTCTCCATGGTAGCACTAGCACGATCTATCCCACTGGACGTCACCTGTGCCTCATGGGCATTCTTACAACAGGTTGTTCACTTGGCCACTTCACTGCCAGTCTTACTGCCCATCTACCACGGATTCTAACCTGCTTGACCTATCCAGTTTTTTCTAGTTTTTAACTCCCTCTCTCTTTGGATAAGCATCCTTCTAGGTTTGATCAGGGTTCTTCTCAGTGTCTTTCAGACAGATCTGGCCTTGCCTCGAGAGCAGGGTAAATGCAATCTCCTTTTGGTAAGGAAATTTCAGACTTAGTGGAGTTAAGTAATCTACATTATGCAACTGGGATTCAAATATAGTTCTAACTCATCCCACTGTTATTATAAAAGGAGGTGCATCTATGTATCTAACTGTGAAAATCCATTTTCTCTCTCTCTTTATCCTAATTCCTTCATAAGACTTTTCACAATTCATAATTATCATCTTTGCTTATTATTTCTCCCATATAAGAAGTTCTGTAACAAAATATCTTATCTGACATGTTCATAACTGTATTCTCATACCTGGGACATTAAAGTATTCAATAAATATACCCAATGTGTAAAATATTTTCTCTTAGATTCTTCAAGACTGCAATACAGTTATTTGCAAAAAATTTTCCTTTTCTTTAGGCATGTTATTTGTAAAAGTGGATAATTTCCATGATAAATGAAAATGGCCAATTCTTTAAGAGGAGAAGTATTGAATCTTTATAAAAATGTAAGTATGTTGCCAATTTTAAAATATATTAGTCAACTCCCCATTATCTGGAACTCAAGCAATTGGCACTCTCCTGCAACCAGCACACAACCAGGCCAAATAAAAAAAATCATTTCTTGGGTGGTGCCTGTGGCTCAAAGGAGTAGGGCACTGACCCTATATGCCAGAGGTGGCGGGTTCAAACCCAGCCCTGGCCAAAAACTGCAAAAAAAAAGAAAAAAATCAGTTTCTCAAACTTGATGTGCCCTGCGATCAGTACTGACGCTTTGTCCATCACTGTCTGGGCTCCTGTGTATTCTCCATAACAGCTTTAAGGTAGTGAAGTTGAAAAATGTATTGACTGTCATTTAAAATTGCACACTAAAATTTACAAAGCTGTTATCATACAGTAAAACTGTGTTATGGTAAGTGGTTTGTCTCTGTCTTAATTTGCTTTTAATTAGTGTATTTCAATGTTAATATCAAGTCAACAAAGAGTGTATGGTATGGTACGCTATGGTATGGTACGGGGTATAACTCTGAAGCACCCAGAAATTACATTTATCCAGACTCTACCAGTCCCCCTGGGGGCCAGATAACAGGGAGATTACTGAATATGACATGGATTCTTTAGAAATATATAATCTTTCTTTCAGCTGCTGTATCTTGGACAAGAATATCCAAAAGGAGCAGACTATTTTAAAAGGCGTTTGAGGAACGCTTTCCTTAAAAATAAAGATGTGAAGGACCCAGAGAAGATCAAAGAACTTATTCGACGTGGTGAATTTGTAATGAAAGAGCTAGAAGCCTTATACTTTCTTAGGAAATACAGAGCTATGAAACAACGCTATTATTCAGATACCAACAAAACTAACTGATTACTACTACTATAAAACTGAAAATCAGTGCCACATGTTTATGTATACCAAGTACTGTAAACTAATTCTAATTTAAAATGGGAAAATATATATGGTATGTAAAATACCTGAACTGACCTAATAACTAAAATTAATAGGTTTCAACTTCTATTCATATGGAAAGCTTTATCAATGCAACTCTTTATACTCAATTTTTATATTGTAATAGCAATTTAGCTATAATGCCAATTATAAATTGAGTACCCAATTTTGATTGCAAATATAATACACTTAAGTTTTCTAACTTACATGGATTTAGCTAATTACTCTTAGCCCATTTCTCCATTTTACTGACAAAAAATTGTCATTTACTACACATTTAATAAGTAAAACAATTTCTTACACATTTATTCCTCAACTTTTGAGGGAGTTACTTTATTTTTGACCCAGTTTGGTGCATTAATAGCAACATGTTCAGAATTCACTACAAAACAAATAGTACCTGGTAATGATTTAAGTATAGTTAGAGAAATCATAGTATTTATGGATCAGATTACTTTTTAACCTTGAAATACCCTGCTGGTGACTAGCATTATATACTGTTTAGTTATTTCCATTATTTATTTTGCTGCTGGCTACTTTGGGGCCTTAAATCACCTATTGTGCATTAACTTCTTTGATTAAAAAAAGTAATAATGTTCTATATTCTTTTGTCATAAAGGCAGACGTTTTGCCATCTACTAATAAATGAAAATGATGAGGCAATGAGCCTAAACCTAATATGGCTTTAAGTTTAAGCAACCACTTAAGCCTTTATATAATGTTCACAATGCCTTTTATAAATAAAGAATATTTCCAATTTACAAGTTTGAATAAAGATTCACTGGTATACTATAGTGTCTATAATACAGTATTCCCTATCAATACTGAGGCGATGTTTCAAATTTTCATCAAGAAATACACACTATCATAGTCACCATAACTATTTTTATTACATTACAATAATTAGGAGCAGTACAGTTCATGACAAAAACAATACAAATTTCAGATCACTTCACAGCACATACTCCTATAAACATTTAAAAGTTAATTTTAATTAAAAGAGTGGTCATTTTAAATGTTTGATTATGACCAACATTCCTAGGTCAGCGCAACCAAATGATGGAAAACAACTGGATCACACTGCATATGTCCCACAAAAAAAAAGCACAATGTACAAAATGTGCATGTTTCAGTTTACACTATACAAAAATAGTTAAAATACATTCCAGGTAAACATGTTACATTAAGAAATAGTACTAGTAAGAAATTGGCACTCAAAGGAAAAATGCAAAAGTATTTTCAACATGAAAACACAAGACAGTGGAATTGGAAACTTTTGGGTAAAGCATTATTGTAACCCAATTAGCTGAGGGGGGAGGGGTGGTGGACCACCTGTAATTGACATTTTACAGATAACTTTGTTTTTCCTAAATTCACTGAAATGGCCTATCATCATCCCAAACAGGCACTTCAAACTATTAAACTGAAACACAAATTTTAATCTGGTTATGATTATTTTTTAAGAACTAATGTAAATATATCTTTAGAAAGAAATAATTTTCATTTTGACAGAATTTACAACTAGTTGTAGGTTATTCAATTTCTCAGTGCAGAATTCATGCTACTCTATGAACACAAATTATTAAATATAAGTAACTACTGAGTTTTTGAAAACATCACTATAATTACCAAGAAATTATTACTTTTTGATAAATGGAAATAACTTCAGATAGTTTATACTGCCTATAAAATAAACCCTAAGTATATACTGCTTGGAAAAAAAAGGTTAAAAGACAAAAATCACTGGAACACAAATGAGATGAACTTGTGCAAACTGTAACTTAACATGCCTCAAAGTTTCTCTATATATTAGGACAAAATTGTGCAATGGTGGCAAAAGTTTTGATAACCTATAAAAGTTAGGTTCTAAGTTCCTATGCAGTGTGACTCAGTTAAAATAGAGTCTAGAATTCCTAACTGGGAATATTCACTAAAATTATTCTATATATGTCTGCTATATTCTTCCACAAACATGTTAATGCCTAAGACTATGTAATTTAGTACTTTTTAAAAAAAACTTCAACAAGGTTAAGGCTGTTTTTAATAATCGGATAACATTTCTTTGATCTTCAAATGAAAGAAAAAAAATAATCAGGTAACATTTGTTATTTCTAGTATTCTCTCCCCTGTTAAAATCTCAACAAAACCTTTTGTTAAACCACTCAAAATTCACATAATAAAAGATAATTAGCACTACTTAAAAAAAAATGCCAAGCCACATCAAAAATTCAAAAGTCCTAAACATCCTCTCAGTGATTTACTGCAGTTCCTGAAGTATGGCCATTTCTTTCTCTGTGTAGTAACAAGAGGAGGTACACCCCTACCTAGACAATGTCCCATAGATCTGTTTACCATGGCATTTCAGAAATCTTACATTTACACAAGTTTCCTTTCTTGTGAATCAGTTTAGGCACCTGTTTATTCATACCCAAGTAAACGAAACTATTTCAGAAGTCAATTTTTAATTTGTAAAAGTCTATTTTAAAAAAGGAAAATGAAATATTATACCTTTGAGATTTTTAATATTAGTATCTGACATATAACTTAATGTGTACGATAGCTGTCCTGACAAAATCACAGTCCAAATAAAAAAACATTATCAAGGTTATTCCTTTATAACAATGAAGTGATTTATATAAAATAGCTTGATTAAACAGTTGCATTGGAATCATAGCAAAACAATTATTTTAGAATTGGAAGGAATCTTAGAAACCAAACCTCTTCGCTGCAAAATTAAAATATGCATCATGTTACCTCTGGTCATGCACCAAGGGCCTTACTAAGATATTATAGACCACTCTAACACTACCTGAGGACAGGGATTGTTTCTTGTTTGGGGACACCCCCTATCGTCAGTTTCTTGTGCAGTGGTTGGCATCTGGTAGGCACTCAACAAGTATTTGTTGAATAACTGAATTCTCCAAAAAAGTAACCTTATGAATTAAATGTTTAAGTGTTTTTCATTGTAAGATTTTAAGTTATTAAAACAATGGCATATATTACAATGAAAAACACCAGGGCTAGAGTTCTAGCTGTAAATTACTTAAGGAATTCTTTCAGCATTACCTTTATTAAATTCTCCTTCTATTGGATAGGGCTTAGGGCTCTGTCTTTTCATATCAGGTTTGAAAATTCCTCCTTAGTCACAAATGGACCAAGCAGTAAAGAGACGATGTTCAAAGCATCAAGATTAAAGGTTAGCTACAAGGTCAAATCCCACTGTGGTATTTGTCAGAGTATTTTCAGCCCTGAGGAAAATAAGATGTAGGGCATTTCTGATGTGACTTAATAGGAAACCTTCATGAAGATATATCCATAGCAGCAATAAATCTTGAGGTTATGGGAATTAAAAGAAAATTGCAAGAAGTCACGAAGGCATATGGAAAGGTTAGGCAGGCAAGATGACACTAACATGGGAGGGGAGGATGGATATTTCAAATATAAACTTTGCCTCTTGCACAATTTTGCCTAAGACTGGTACTAAAGATGGTAACGCAGGTGAAAAGTTACAGATTGTGCTGAGCTTTACAAACAGGAATATCCTTATATAAACAGAATTAAATCACATAGTTATAAAGTTAGATAAGATAAAGCCTTTGAGATGACTTGTTTTTTCATGAAGAAATGGATAGTAAGTGATTTGTCCAAAATAAGAGTTCTAAGACACATATCTAAAATCTAAGTCACCTTCCTCCTAGTCCAGTAATATTTTCACCTTACCACACCATCTCATCTCACTTCAAATATTTCAAATCAATTAAAAGGACCTTTTATTAATGTCATTTTTTAAGTATTAGATATTCTTAAATATGGATCAGACTTGAAAAATGTTTATGAAAATGTTAATTTAGCCAGTGTTAAGGTAACTAGTCAAACCTAGAGATTTTGAAATTTTTTCGTTTAATTACTTAAAAAAAAATTGTCTTAGCAACCCCCCCACCCTGAAATCTCAATATTTAAGTTTTTACAGAAATTGTTTTTAAGAACAAAAGTGACGCTCCTGATTTGTCAGTAGAACCACCATACACTGACAGTCTGCATCTTGTTGAACTACCGAAATTCTCTCTTAGTCCCGATTCTGACCAACCAATGCTTGACAACAATGGATGACCACAGCGATGCAGTCCATACTGTGAAACTCTCAATGAAGTTCAAAGGTTCCCACAGGGCTTGCAACCTTGTTCTACTTAACACCTGCTAAGCTATAACTGGCCCAAAAGATCTTCAATATCACTATAAGAATTGAAACTATTTCCAAAGACTGACGTTCAAGAAAAGAGCAATCTGACACAGAGAGACTACATTTAATTCCTATGAGAATTTTTATACATGTTAACAATTTTTCAATTTTTAAAAAATTTAGTAGCATGTAAATACAGCCCCCAAAATGGTTGCTATAATCCCTATTTCATACTGTGTCTGCCTTAACAGGAAAAGCTATTAGGAGTCTTACAGTAATTTGTCTAATGTGGAAAGGAAATGGTCTTTTAATATTTTCCATTGCCTTGTATTTTTTCCATTTTTTTCTTTTTATAGAAAAAATATAATTTTGAAAAAGACACCATAACTAATAGCAGTGGAAAGGAGACAAAACCTTTGTGAACAGTGTAACTTTACATTCAATTAAGGATGACAAACAATAGGACATGATGCCTGGAAGCTGAATTGACAGGAAGCCCATAAATTTGTGTTCCCTCAATGTTTCAGTCATAAAGTCTGAACCAATCATAAAGTCTCAACTGAAGTTATAATTAGTAATCATTCCGTTTATGTGATTAGATAAAACACAGAATAGGGATGATTCAAAAGTTTCATTAATTTTTTTCACACCAGCGTTCACAATTGGTAAGAAAAACAGGAAGTAATCAACTGCATGCACCAAAAATCTCAGGTATTCAGTTTTCTTTTTCACAGGCATTGCTAGTTCAAAAACCAAAACTCAGGGAATACTGGCACTTAGAGGAAAAAAAGTTTCCACTGTCATTTTAAAATAAGTATTTAAGATAAAAGCTAACAGTTTGCATGGAGCAGAAAAAAATTAGGTAATGCTAAAACAAATGCTAATAATTTAGTGTAATGTACAAAAATTACTTTTACTTAAGTATGCCTTAAGAAAAAAGTACAAATTATATTTACATAATTATACACTTTGTCTTTGACTTCTTTTTCTTCTTTTTACCATCTTTGCTCATCTTTTCTTTATGTTTTCGAATTTCTCGAACTAATGTATAGAAGGCATCATCAACTCCCTGAAATACATAAACAGTAATAAAATGTGACTATTTACATGGAGGAACACTGATTTTTCACAAAGGCAATGATAATCGATGGCACAGAATCTTAAGCTTAACAAATGCCTTGTTCTCAGGAGAACTTAATTTGCTACTCATTTTTTCATTCTGGCAAATCTAGGTCACTAAAACCCAAATGCCTGTATGTGTTTGTACACTTAATGTCCCTGAAATTCTGGACTTTGAGCTCTGATTCCATGTTTATGTAAAATCCATTAGATTTAAATAATTTACCACGAAATAAACAGTATGTGAACATACTATTCTAATACTTTACTATGAAGTAAACAGTATCTGAACAAATTATTTCACTTTTCAAATAATACATATTAAGACAGTTTCAATTCATGACCTTATCATTAAGAAAGAGGTTTAAAGTGACTCCAATACAGCATACTATTACTTTGAAAAATGTAATACTTCTGGTTTGTGGTGGAATGTGCTAAATCAAATGAATGGTGTTGTAGATTACCAGTTTGGAGACTATCATTATTTTAGTTTTTGTTTAATGTATTAATTTAACGTATTACTCAAAAGCCTGCCATAAAAAGTCAAATGTCCTGTCTTCAAAAAGTCCAACGTTTTAGTCATTGTAGCCTACGTATATTTGTGATTAAAGCAAGATATCTAAATCAGTATGGTCAAAATGATTTTAAATAAGAAAAAATTTTCAACCTAATAATCCATAACATGAAAAATGGCACTCTGCAAGTGGTAGGAGAACAGATTTTAAACATGTAATACTTGAATTATGAAGAACAACATAAACAATATATAAAAAAAAAAAACAAAGAAATATAACCCTCACTGTATTTTAAAATCTATCCAAATGTGGGCAGCACCTGTGGCTCAAAGGAATAGGGCGCCAGCCCCACATGCCGGAGGAGGCGGGTTCAAACCCAGCCCCAGCCAAAACCTGCAAATAAAAAATAAAATAAAATAAAATAAAAAATAAATAAAAGTTCAGCCAAGAATCTGGACTCCTGAGGGGGCAGGTCTCCAGATCACGGAGTAAGAGTGGAGGGGGGTATTAGGCGCTCAGGGTTACAGGTCGTAACACCAAGCTCATTGAGACAAAATGAACAAATAAACAGATACAAAGGTTACCAGGCACATGGGCCCATAGATACAGAGATAGACGGAAACACATAAACATACAAGCAATAGCCACAACAGCAATATAAGAACAACTGCAATAAAAAGTGATAATTGTAAAATAATTGAAAGAAAGGAAAAAAAAAAGAGAGAAAAAAGTGGTGTTAGAAGGAATGTTAAGTGAGAAGAAATTAAAATTAGAAGACATAGAAATAAAAAATATATCTATATAAAATGTAATAATAAAAAATTATCGAAATCTCCTCTAAGAAAATGGTGAGGAAAAATCAGACAAAAAGAAAACAGCAAACAAAACAAAACAAAACAAAACAAAAAAAAGGCACCAACTGCAATCCCAGTTATAACCTAAGAATAGGGAGAAAAGGGAAAGGGAGGGGAGGGAGGGGGGAGGAGGGGGATTAATGGGATTACACCTGCAGTGCATCTTACAAAGGTATATGTGAATCCTAGTAAATGTGGAATGTAAAGGTCTTAGCAAAATAACTAAGAAAATGCTACAAAAGCTATGTTAACTAATGTGATGAAAATGTGTCAAACGATCTATGAACCAAGTGTATGGTGCCCCACGATCATACTAATGTACACAGCTATGGTTTAATAAAAATAAAAATAAAAAATAAATAAAATCTACCCAACTGAGAAGTTACCACATATAGAAAGAAATCCTAACGGGCACAGGGTCAGTACCTCACACCTGTAATCCCAGTGACTCGAGGCTGAGGCAGGAGGATTACTCGAGCCCAGAAGTTTAAGACAAGCGTAGACAACACAGCCAGACCACATCTCCAAAAAAATGAAAAAAGGTAGCTGTGTGGGATGGCTTGCACATTTAGTCCCAGCTACTCAGGGGGCTGAGGCAAGAGGATCACTTGGGCCCAGAAGTTGTAGGAAGTTTATTTACAAAAAAAGAAAAAAAAAAAAAATATCCTGTTAACCAAATGATGCTTCCAAACCTAGACACTAGAGGGAGTCTTAGGAACAAAAACGCAACAAATTAAGTTGTATAAATCAAGCCAGTTGAAGAACAATGAAAATTGTAATCACTTCTTTTGAATATCACAAACAGTATGAATATTATAATATGTATAAATACAAATAAGTTATATTATCTTAAAAATATAAAAATTTAAGTGGTAACATTTCTCCTTTCCTGCATTACAAAGATCTTTAACATTATTTCAGAGTAATAGGAAAATTAATTTAGAGCATTTTCTTTCAAACAAAATTAGTTCCATTGGAATTATTTTCACAATATATATGTAATTAGAAAAGCATGACCAATATTTTAAGAGAATTAACAATGTGGGATTAAGAGATTTGCCCACACTTAAACTAATAGTAGGATAAAAACCAGTATTATTGGTTTAAAGTACTAGTGAATAAATGTCCTCAAAAAGTCCCCAAACTTCACTCATTAATGTTTTCTACTTTCTGATAATCATCCCCGATAGAATACGAACATATGCTTTGGTCTCTCCCAACGGAGAAAGGAAAATTAACTTATCAGCAATAAAGTCAAAGCTTAATTAGGTGTGTGTGTATCCCTTCATGCTCACCTTCTTAACACACATAAAGGGAGAAACTTCCAATTATATAATAAAGGTTATCCCACAGCATGGCAACACTTAACAATTTACGAGTCATAAAACCTTAAAATGTGACAAAATCCTGAGAGGACCTACTCTAACTCCCTTCATGAATTCCCTTTGATCACACGTCCTTATCTAGTTTCTATACTGAAGAAAAATCCCAATGATACCACTATAGTAAAGCAGAAAAATGAAAAAAATACGAAATGGATAGAGGGAAGACACTTTCATTCTACAGTGAAAACAACACACCACTATCTAAGAGGCAATGAAGACAGAATTTGATAACATTACCCTCTTCTAAGATTTTGACAAATACTTTAGGTTCAGGTCATACTGAACTCTCCTTTCTATATATAATCTTATTAAAATTAATTTCCATGATTAGAGCAATATCACAATTAACCTAACAGAGGGCAGTGAATTCCTTTTTCTCATATATAAACTAATTGTCCACACACACATACAAAGATAAAAGTTATCTACTTTTATTATTTTGATTAGTAGCAGTAACTTTTATTATTTTGTTTAAAGCTAGCTTTTTCAGTACTAAGAAAATTAATTTTTATTTATCACTTCAAATATTTAAAAAATTTTTTATTTAACTTTAATTTTTAAAATATCACCAAGTATGCTTTATATTAATATAAATTCTATCCTTATCTACTGAAAAAGCAAAGATTCAATTCATCATGTCAAACAATCATTTTGACATTCACACTACAGACACTGAAAACAGTTTGCACAGATTAGAAATTTTAGAATATTACATGCTTACATCTTTGTTCTAAATATAAATTAGGCTTGGCACCTGTAGCTCAGTGGCTAGGGCACCAGCCACATTCAAACCCAGCCCAGGCCTGCCAAACAACAATGACAACTACAACCAAAAAATAGCCGGGTGTTGTGGCAGGCACCTGTAGTCCCAGCTACTCGAGAGGCTGAGGCGAGAGAATCGCTTAAGCCCAAGAGTCTGAGGTTGCTTGAGCTGTGATGCCAGGGCACTCTACCAAGGGCAACATAGTGAGACTCTGTCTCAAAAATAAATAAATAAATAAATAAATATAAAGTATAAAACTTTAAAAATCATCTAATAATATACTCTAGTTTCTCTTCATATCATACACATCTTTCATCTTTTAAAAAATCATCTAATAGCCAATAGCAGGGGGAAATAAATAAAAACACCACTTAAATCTCATAATAGTACTGTCACTTAGGAATTTATCTTTTAAAATTGAATTGTAATGCTGTATTTTACCACACCTTTTTACAACATGAAATAAGAATCTCTATACGTTGACCACCTAAGAGCCTGTAACAAATTGGTTACATACAGATATGGTCAGCATAAGAACTAGGCCTATAGTACTGATACATACATGTGGTGCACGTCCAGTCTATGGAGGTGTTCAATGGAGGGATGTGGTTAACCACGAAGGTTCTACTGTATAGCTTTACCCAATAAAACTCAAAAAATACTAAGAGTTCATAAATCTCAATAAAACTTAATGCATTTTCTTCTGAGTTTAGTAGATATATATCTGAGAGATACTTAAAATTCATATAATAGGAATACTAAATTTTAGTTTAATAATTAGAATAATATCCTAGTAGCTTTTGAAAATTAATCTTATTTCATGTTCTTCCAAAAGATTATGTATTACAAACTATGAATAAACAATTTGAACTTCACTAGGCAAAGGGCACGCAAAGATTAAAAATATTCTGGGTCTCTTAAGATTCTACTGTCTAATATAGTGATGAAACACAAAAGAGGTTATTTTAATATAACATGGGAAGCACATAACAGTTAAGAGAGTATATTGGGAATACCCAGGAGTGCACTACGCCTAGTCTCAGGGTTTAAAAAGATTCTTAGAGAATAGGAGACTGAGGGTTCATAAAAGAATGTTAACTACTTCAAAATAGTAGGGATAAGAATACCAGCACTCCAAAAAAAGAGCAAGATTCAAGCAAAAGCAGAAAATAATATGGTGTTTGTTAAAATAAGGACCAAGCAAGATGATGGAGTTTTTAGGTACAAGGCCAAAAAAGGGCTGGAGAGGTAGGTGGTAAGGGCCATCCATATAAGACATGTTGTGGAACCTGAGATTTTATTCTATAGGTAAATTAGTAACTAAATCAAAGACCAAAGAATGACATTTCTTCTAAGTGTCGTAAAAGGGTGGTTAAAGAGTTAAAGAATGTGGTTGCTTCCAAATGGGGGTGAGAAGAAAGACACAGGAGTCATCTTAAACTTCCCAGTGCTGTTAGTGCCACTGAATAGTTGTTTGCTTGTGAAATGTCCCAAAGGAAAAACACCATTTACGTAACAGCAGCTCTTTTCCACCTTATAAACCACTCAATCTTTTAGCTTTATACCATTTCTTATGTTTCTCCTCCTGTCTAAGAAAAAGCAAAAGTTGCTGATTATTTCAAAACTCGAGTGTGATTATCACTTAAAAATAAAGGCAAGTGCCAGTTCTCAAATGCTTAGTTTACAGCATACCTTATGCTGAATATAGATTAGTCAACTTAGCCATTAAAACTGTCTCCATTATAATTAATACCCCTTAGATTAAAAATAAATGTATTAAATTATCGAAACAAACTACCAGTTTCTTATCTTTTATTTCTTCAGATTAGAACACCACACCTAAGTAGCTCTACAGTGGTTGCTACTTTGTTACCTTTGAAAGACATCCGCTTTCTGCCAAAATTAATATGCTGAACTTACCAGGTTACATTATAATGCATTTTTTAATTTTCACACAGCCAGGAGTCTTTTCTTCTTTGTTGATTTTTCTCAATCTGTATTGTCGGATCTCTCTCACCAATGTATAAAAAGCATCCTCCACTCTCTGCATTGTAAAACACAACTTCTTTAAAGTCTGCTTCATTGGTAAGAGTAACTTATTGGGACAGCCATGTGCAAGAAGTTTGAAATTATGAGCTTTACTTGAGAATTTTTTTTTAAACAGACATCAGATTGTTGGACTGAAACTGAGGATGCAATTTTAAAATATGGGCTAGAATCCTGGTTTGCTCTTGTAAGTCAGTTTTGCTTTCTAATGGAATTAGAATTTAAAAAATTAGGAATCAGGAGTGATTATAAAAGACGTATCTGGTTATTAATTAATGAAATTATTTTCATTTGCCAGTCCTGGATTTAAAGCTTCAAAGGAAGTTAGGTTTAACCTCAGTTGAAGTAAAGTTAAGTTTATTTCTCTGACATAGGAAAAATAAGCAATATGCACTACTGACTCCCATCAGTACTATTGATGTGCTACTGATTACAGTGGGAAGAAAAATGGTATAATAAGGATGTAAAAACCTTTGTTAAAACACAAAAGGCATCTCAAAATAGAGGTCATAGTGAAGAGACTAGACTCTTGAGTTTTATTTCCAATTATAACATTTTCCAATCTATTTCCAGGGTCCACGGGTGGAAAATCAACTGAGACTTTTGTGCCTGGGTAAATACATTATTTAAATTAAAATGTTAAATGATGGCTGTTTACCATAATATAAAACAGTGCAAAATAGGAACATTTTAGAACAGTGTACAATCATACTCGCCTTGTACCTTCTATTTTAATTTAAATACTATAAAGGATTTTTTTCCTGCTAAAGGCTATTATAGAAAGCTAGGACAAGCACAATCATATATGGCCATATGGAAAAAAATGAAAGATTTTAATCTTTTCCAATCCAGAATATTAGGCAGTAGCCAAAGGGGACAAGATACTTAGTTTACTGTGATCCTAATTTGTCCAGAAAAACTTAAATTTAAAAAAGAAATAGCACAGAAAGTGGTATTTACATGTAGTGCAATTTACTTTAAAATATGTATTATTTGTGTTAAACTGGCATATTTTACTACACATTTGAGTTTAAGCTTATTCTGTTCTTTTTAATTTTATGAACAAATTACTTAATTTGGAGACTAGGATATTTTAGCTGGGATTGGTAACCTCAATGTTTCCATTGAAATAATTGTGACATAATGAACCTAGCACCTAAAAAGCTAATACGCTACATCCAAAGTATGATTTGTCATTTTAAATTCAATCAGGCACAGTGAATTGGCCACTAATTATCAACTGCAGTAAGCAAATGGCTAGGCTAGGCCTGAATTTTTGCATGCAGAAGTCATCTGTATATCTAATGCCTATAACAATTGAAAAAAAGACACTTCAATTCTTTAGGGCACATTAATTTTTATAAATCTTAGGAGTACATTAAGCACTGCTTCATAGAGTTCACTAACTTATCTTTAAAGTAAAATTTTAATTTAAAATTCATAAAACTAAATGACAGTTAAAAAGCAGGCATTGTGTGAGTGTAATGTGTTATATATTAACATGCTCATCTCAAGTTACTAACATATATCTTCTAGTGATGTATTTTTCATCTTTTAATGACAAAATCATTACAGTTGGAGAATTTTCTTATTTTTAATATAATAAATTTAATCAACTACCTAGCAGAACCAACTAGAAATAAAAATTCCCAACCACTTTTTGAAATCATTAAATATGCTGGCCCTATAAAATAGATCCCCTACTAGTATATAAAGGTTTATAATAGTTTATATTTTATTATTAAGCCTCAAAGGGAAAGAACTTATTTTTACTCATCCACGAAAAACTTATGTATTAGA
This sequence comes from Nycticebus coucang, assembly GCF_027406575.1. Taxonomy (NCBI): domain Eukaryota; kingdom Metazoa; phylum Chordata; class Mammalia; order Primates; family Lorisidae; genus Nycticebus; species Nycticebus coucang. The sequence continues at coordinate 34,904,145 of NC_069791.1, read as the reverse complement.
AATTTTCATTATTTTCATAAATTTCCAAAATTTTTCATTTTTTTTTTCTTGAGACAAGAGTCTCACTATGTCGCCCTAGGTAGAATGCCATGGCATCACAGCTCACAGCAACCTCAAACTCTTGGGCTTAAGCAATTCTCTTGCCTCAGCCTCCCAAGTACCTGGGACTACAGGCACCCACCACAATGCCCAGCTATTTTTTGGTTGCAGTTGTCATTGTTGTTTAGCTGGCCCGGGCTGGGTTCAAACCTGCCAGCCTCAGTGCATGTGGCTGGCGCCATAACCACTGTGTTACGGGCACTGAGCCCAAAATTTACATTATTAATATAAATAATTTAAGGCATTAAATTTAACTATTTTGTAAAACATGTAAAATGTAAAACCTGAGCTCTGTCATTTAAGCTGTTTTCATAAATGATTCTTTCAGTGAAAATTAATGCATGAAATTTAAATTAATATATATCTACATATACAAACCAGGTAAAAGCTCATATTTTCTTAAAATTTTTTAAGAATGTAATTATTTTATTCCTGTTTAAAAAAAAGTTACAAGGTCATTGTAGAAGCACCAAAACATGCTATTGGGGGGAAAAACAGTATTGGTCCTCTACTAATTTAGCAGAACAAATTTTGATTGTAACTTATTTCTAAAATCAATTTCAATGTGTCTATTTTTTTCAGTGTGAGCATTCCCATCACCAATACCAGAATATATGATTTTTGTTTCCAGCAATGCAGAGAGAATTGGAAGCCAATAGTGAAAAAAGAAGAGATGACGGCCCACCACCAAGAATTCAGTGTCAGGACCTCACTGGCTCAGATTTAACAACATCAACAAACAGTTATTTCAGAGTGATTATTTTCCATTTATTACTTTTACTAACATGAAATTTAAATTAGATTTTAAAGAATGCATATTTACCATTTTTTCAGACTTAGTTACTTTTGATAATATAAAGGCATACTGACATCAAGAGAAATGACAATATTGTTATTTATCCTTGTGTGCACCTTAAACCATTGGTGCTGGCTGTAATTTTAGCAAAGTGCATACAGTATACACCTATGAAACAGAACACTGGTTTCATATTCAAAACTTTATAGATGATTTAGAAAGATATAGCCAAAACAGATATTTAATATCTACTGAGGCTAGTTACTAAGCTCTCTGCTGGCACTCAGTGATTTTACTCTGGAGAATATGGCTTGTTCTCACATATATTCTTTTTCAAATATCACTTATAAAAACTTAAGAACAAATCAAAATCAAAGTCTTTTTGAAGGAACAAAAGTGTACACATTTAAATATGTAAATTTTTTTGAATCAAGAGTTTTGACAATATTTTCAGCTTAGCTAGCACCTGAAAACATACTTGTGAGACTATGGAAACAGAATACTCAATACGGATTAAAGATTATTAACCAAAAGTATCACTTTATATCCTTGTGCCTATGTTTTCACTAAGCGATTTTGTTTTAAATAAGCCATTTGTTCCTGTTAACCTGGAAAAATTGTTGCAAAACTGTCAACAAGTAATGTATCAAATACCTTAACTACATACACATACAAGAATAATAGGCTTCACAAGGAAAGGGAATGGAGAAATAAGATATATTCCAAAAACCAACTTCATATACCTGACTTTCCAAAGACACCTTGCCAAACTATAGCCCACCTCAAGTACTACTGAAATACAGCAATACCAAATACACTGGAGGCTTACCATGGACACATCAGGTGCTTAGTAATTGTTTTGTCAATTTTTTTAAAATTTCAGGTTAGAGTAAGGGTACATAGGACTAAGTCACAGTATTTGTGTTTGTAAGATAAAGCCCAAACTCTGAGTTGTTGTTGAGTCCTTCACCCAGTAAGTGTGCCATATACCCCTATACTGTACCTGATAGGTGGGAACTTCTCGAGCCTCCCCCCCCCCACTTCTTGAATTTAATTGTGTTTTTCTTTCATGTGGGCCTGTAGTTGTTGATTTACACTTTCAGATTAGAACTGAGTACACTGGGATGCTTGCTTTTCTGTCTACTTTACTTAGGAGAATGCTCTCCAAATCCCTCCAGGTGAATATAAACAATGCGAAGTCTCCATTTTTATGGCTGAACAGTATTCCACGGTATACATATATAGCAGTTTTTGATCCCTTCCAGGATTGATGGCACTTGGATTGTTTCCACATCTTTGTAACTGTTTTGTCAATTTTAACTCATAAAAAGCTAAAGTTTAAAATATTGATCTGATGTACATAAAAACTATTATTATTAAACAGAGAGATACGGTACATTGAGGTTTTCTTTTTTTTTGTTTTGGTTAAAATAATTTCATGAAATATTTTTGTTAATAGAGTTCTAACAACTATAGAAATTAAAACAAAATCAGGAAATTAATTACTCAACATTTGTTAAGTTTGTGAAGCTTATTTTTATATAATGTTCAAATTAAGAACTCCAGAAAACAAAAAAGCTGAGTCAGGAGTAGCAGTGGTATCTATTGCACGTTTCTTTTATTCACTTTACGGAAACTCTGCTTCTGTCATTCACTTTACGGAACCCTTCCCACTTCTGAGTTTAGCAGATTTAGAAAACACACAGCTGATTCCCATAGTGTCAATGTTTTGGTTTCAGTTAGGCTTTGCCAACACTGCCATACGTGTCTGAAGGGACCAGAACAATCTGTTGATTACTAAACTGCCCAGATAAATGTGAACTAGGTAGCGGTCCTTATACACTGGGAATACAGGGACCCCAAACAATATAATAGCAGAAAAGTAACTCCTTTTGTCTTTCAGATATGGACTAAGTTGATTATAAACAATATATAATGCATTCTATCCAGCCAGGTAATGAGCTTTGTTAAAACTGCAAAGTAATTAAGTTAGTAAAAACATGTATTTTGCAATCCTTATAAAAAAAGTACTAGGGTAAAATTTCAATTTTTCTTTCACAAAATATTTAAGTTTTATGCTACAATTACTAAAGTTTAAGTTGAAAGTCTGACCTAAAATTTAAGCTGGAAGTCTGGCCTAACTTCTAGTATCTAGTCAAACACTGAGGTTACCCAGAGAACCAGTGAATCAGCACATTGCAACCCACAGGCCAAACGTAGCCACAGACTATTTCTGTACTATATACAAGCTAACGACAGTGTTTGCATTTTTAAAAGGTTACAATAATAATAAAGAAATGTGCAATAGATACCACTTGTGGCCTTCAAAGCCTAACATTTACCAGATGGGCCTTTATAGAAAGTTTGCTGGTCCCGATTTATACTTATGAGAACTTGTAAATGACTGCTCTTTTTCTATAACTTGTTCTTTTTGGTGTTTAAGGCTCATGATCAACATCAAAAATCAGAGCACAAAACAAGTTGCTGAATACGAATATACACATCAATTTTGTTTAAATAAGAAATACACTGAATAATAGATGAGTTAACAAACTACTCTGTAGAAAGTAGGGCTTCACATGTTCACAAACTGGAGATGCAATGTGTATTAAATTTTACATATTTCATTTTATAATCTCTATAGTTACTTGGAATAGTTCTTTAAAGTTTTCCAAAAGCATGCGAATATTAGAAGGAGATAGAGGAAGACGAACTCCTCAAAGGCAAATTTCTAAGCAAATCAACAAGTCCACTTAACAAAAAGAATTCTAAGAACAGAAATTAAATATCTTAAGTTATAGCTTAGCAACATATATTACATAAAAACACCAATGAATCAGGATACAGATATAAAGAAGACTGGATGCTAGGTCAAGAACAAATATTCTTGTATATTTCTCTGCATTTTAATTAGATGCCCCAAATAAATGTCTACAAAGCAAATCTAAGTTAATCTACTACTTAGATATTATACACCTTCAAAAAAAACCCAAACCAAACAAAAAAAACTAACAAGGCCACAAAACAGTATAAACCTAAAATTCTATTTTAAAAGGAATTACCAGGTAGTTTTCTGATCAAATATGAATGATGTGTCATATTTATGTGTTAACATCAAACAGCAACAATCAGTTAGTACTTCTGAGGTAGTAATCATACAACAAAAACGGAGACAGAGCTCTTCCAGACTGATCCAATGGGAAATGGAGAGCAACATGGGAATAACGGAATCCGATGACTCTTCCTGGTCTTTATTGCCTTTCTACTCAAGGTGTGGACCCTGCATCAAAACCAGCATCTCCCAGCTACTTGTTAGAAATGCAGAATCACAGATCTGAGAATACACAAATCTCAACCTAAATTAATTCATTCTAACCTGAATTAGAATTCGATAATAAGCCCAGTTAATTTTTGTACACGTATAAAAGTACAAGAAGCACTTATCTATTGCAACCCTTTATAACATCAGGCAAAGTATCTTCAGTATTTCCTTTGTGAAATATAAATTCAAATGGTCACCAGTCTAAGAAGCATGAAAGCATAATAAAGTAACGGGAGAATCCTGGTAGTAGGTTTGCATGTTTTCAAAAACATTCTTTCAATTTTATATCTGAAAATCCTTCATAAGAAAATGTTGGAAGAAAAAGTTATAAATATTAAAATCATGTTTTCTGAGTGCCTTGTTTCCTAAGGAAAATCAAGGAGACGGGTCAGAAAAGACCAATAAAAAGGAGACAAAAATAAGCCTCTTCCTCGTCTTTGGAACCGAGGCACAGATTTGAATGAAATTTTAATTCTGTTAGATAAGCAAAGCACATCAAGTCTGTCTTTAATATATAAATCAGGTTTTAGTAAACTCTCAGGGAGAAAACATTTATATGATGGACAAACTACAGAAAATCAGTTGTTAATCCTCGAACAAAAACTTTAAATAGAATTCATTGTTTGTTTATTATGTACCAAAATTGTGTAACTAGTAAGAGGTACACAACATCTCCCACTAGGGAAATAAGATATATATACTGGGTAAATAATGATTTATGTTTAAATTTTTACCTTTACAAAATTCAATAGATGGTGGCGCCCGTAGCTCAGTGAGTAGGGCACCAGCCACATACACAGTGGGTTCGAGCCTAGCCCAGGCCTACTAAACAATGACAACGGCAACCAAAAAAAAAAAAAAAAAATAGCCGGGCGTTGTGGCAGGTGCCTGTCGTCCTGGCTACTTGGGAGGCTGAGGCAAAAGAATCACTTCAGCCCAAGAGTTTGAGGTTGCAACACAGCACTCTACTGAGGGCAACAAAGTGAGACTCTGTCTCAAAAAAAAAAAAAACCATTCAATAGAACTTTCAGAATGCCCATTTTTATAAATTTAACAGTGTAATGACTTGTTCATCAATTTTTTTTTAACTACTAGTATTACAAAAGTTAAATTCCATTAAATCACTTTTATGGGCTCACAGGTACATGTAACCAGCAAAAGCCCTGAACAAATCTATGGAACATAAATTGATCAATTTCTTAGTACAGTCATGCACCACATACCAGTTCAGTCAAAAAAAGACTGCACATGTATGACAAAGCTCTCATAAGATTATAAGAAAGCTGCAAAATTCCCATCACCTAGTGACATTGTAGCCATTGTAATATCATAGCACAACATATATGTGCTTATGGTGATTCAGGCAAAAACCTGTGCTGTCAGCTGTATAAAAATGTAACACATACAATTATGTATAGCATGTAAAATAAATGACTATAGTACTAGTTTGTGTATTACCTATGATTCTTATTGTTAGAGAGTACATTCCTTCTACTTAAAAAAAAAAAAAAAAGTTAATTGTAAAACAGCTTCAGACAGGTCCTCCAGGAAGTATTCCAGAAAAAGGCATTGTTACCACCAGAGATAGCAACTCCAAGCACATTACAGTCCCTAAAGAACTCCTAGAGGGACAAGACGTGGAGGGGAGACTGATGGTTCTGTCCCTGTATAGGCTACGCTCATATGTGTACATGTCATAATTTTTAATAAAAAAGTTTAAAAAGTAAAAAAAAAAAAAAAAAAGATAAAAATTCTAAAAATAGAGAAAAGCTTATAAAATAAGGATATATACAATATTTCAGCATACTGGACAATGTTTTTTAAGCTATTATGAGTTGAAAAATTAAAAAAATCCCAGTTTATAAAGTAAAAAAGTTACAGTAGGCTTATTATTGACGAAAAAAATGTTTTTTTTTTTTTTTTTTATAAATTTGGTGTAGCCGAAGTGTACAATGTTTATATGAGGTCTCCAGTAGCTCACAGTAATGTCCTAGGCTTTCACATTCACTCACGATTCACTTACCCACAGCAACTTCCAGTCCTGTAAGTTTCATTCATGTAAGTATACAGGTGTATGTATATGTACCATTTTTAAATATTTTATACTATATTTATACTGTACCTTGTCTATGTTTAGATACACAAATACTTACCATTGTGTTATAACTGCCGACAGTATTTAGTATAGTAACATGCTTTACAGGTTTGTAGCCTAAGAGCAACAGGCTATACCACACAGCCTAGGTGTGTAGTAGGCTAGACCATCTAGGTTTGTGTAAGCACAGTGTATGGTATTCACATGACAATATTACCTAAGAACACACTTTTCAAAATGTATTCTTGTTGTTAAGCAATGAATGACTATATATGAAAATTGCATTCCTTTTTTCAAATAGATGATGTAACATCAACTGAAATTATTTTATTTACCTAGAGAAATAGATTTGGGGGGGGGGTTGAGGTTTTTTGGAGACAGTCTCCATATTTAATCTTCAGTAGAGTGCTGTCGCATCACAGCTCACAGCAACCTCAAACTCTAGAACTCAAGCAATTCTCTTGCCTCAGCCTCCCAAGTAGCTGGGATTACAGGCACCCGGCACAACCCCTGGCTATTTCTAGAGACAAGGTCCCACTCTGGCTCTGCATGGTCTCTAACCTGTGAGCTGAGGCAATCCACCCACCTCGGGGCCTCCCAGAGTGCTAGGATTACAGGCCTGAGCCACCACACCAGGCCTTAAATGTTTTTCTAAATGAAGATTATTTTTGAAACAAAACTCAGGTTCCACTTAACAATTTCGGTCAGAAGGAAACAGTAAATGAATAGCTGAGAGTTTCTATTTATTTTCTAAGTATTCTCTTGCTCTAATGAAAACTTTCTCCAAAAATAAATTTTCAAAAAATTTTCACCAAAGCAAACCTCTTCAAGTATAACAAAATTTAATCTAGAAATACGACGTAATACTCTTAAAAGCACTTCTAAAATAAGGAACTCAAATTTTGTTTTCATTTTATGTCTCTAGGTATACAACAGTGAAAAAATTTCCACATCTTTTGAATCTTAAACACAAGATATGCTCAGAATTGAGAGAAATTTTCAACATGGAAAAAAATGAAAGCCAACAGTGTTATCAGGGATGCTGCGTTAGGAAGCACTGGCCTCTCAAGAGAACATTTACCAAATAAACATTGTTTTATTTCCTATTTTGGTATAATGAAAGAAAAACTGATAAGTCACCTTAAATAAAACATTTATATTATTATGTATGTTTATTATTCTCCTGCCCCCTAAATATTAAAATATATAAGTAAATTATGATTGATTAAAATCACTTGATTTTAAATCACAGAAAACAGATCTGTATTTTTTTCTAGTTTTACCCACCTGTCTTGTCTTTGCTGATGTTTCAATAAAAGGAATTCCGTAACTTCTTGCTAAGTCCTGAGCCTGTTTTGTGTCTACTGTTCTAGAAGGCAAATCACATTTATTTCCTACTAGGACCATAGGTACATCTTCAGAGTCTTTAACTCTTTTAATTTGTTCTCTAAGGAAGAAAAATAAATTATGGCAGAGACATTAGTAATATAAATATATTTCAAAAATGCATTTTTATAAAATTTGGCTAAAGAAAGGCAATGTAATTCCTAATTTCCACCATACCAAATTTTCCTTGTTTCTCCTTCTAGTTATTTTTTCTCCCCCTTAAACAAAAACCTTGTATATTTCCTGAAAGATAAAATACCTAGAAGTATAGTAAAACTACAATCTAATTAAGGTTCATATATAGTTAGATCATAATGATAGAACAGAAAATACTGCAAAAGTCTAGACCCAAAGTTCTATATCTAGTTTTAAAAACTATAATATCACAAACATGTTACATATGTGGCTCAATGTATGTGTATAAAAAATATTATTGCCAGGTGCAGTGGCTCACACCTGTCATCCCAGCATTCTGGGAGGCCAAGGTGGGCAGAAAGCCTAAACTCATGAGTTCAAGACCAGCCTGAGCCAGAGTGAGACTCCTGCCTCTAAAAATAGCCAGGCGTTGTGGTGGACGCCTATAATCCCAGCTTCTCAGGAAGCTGAGGCAAGAGAATAGCTTGAGCCCAGGAGTCTGAAGTTGCTATGAGCTATGATGCCACGGCACTCCACCTGGAGCAACAAAGTAAGACTCTGTCTCTAAAAAATAAATAAAAGAAAAAATACTTTTACAAAAGTCTAAATTACGGCACTACATAACTTTCACATTGCTTTCTCAAAAAAGTGACAAGTGGAAAGATTTTGATTTCTAGGTAGACAACACTGAAGTTACCACAGTTTAGTCCATTAAAATCCTTTCTCCTTGCAGCTAATTGTCAATATTAAATACACACAAATTCTAAATTGGGGTAAAATTATATTCTCCCCAATTTTAGGTAGCTTTCAAAGATGTAATATGGAATAAGGAGCACAGTAGACAACAGAGTCAGAACTGGTTTAAATTCCGAGTTTCTCTCCTTATTAGCTGGGAAAACATGGATAAGTTAACAAATTTCATCTATTTACTACCCTATAAAAATATACCACTACCCTCATCCAGATTTCTTTTCCTCTAGTACTACAGCATATAGTAAGCATGTTCTTAAATAAAATAGTTAATTTTTTAACTCTGCTCACTCACTGTTATGTGATATTACCAATAAGTGGAATATTTGTTTAATATGAGTTTTGTGAAAACTGCAAACCCTCTAAGAAACAGAGTATAAACATATGTAGTATAATTATTTTAAAGTAGTCAGTTTTATGCAGATGTCAGATTTTTTTTAGATCTGTAACTGCTCTAATTCGTCAATTATTTACAACTCCTGAGTTGTTTATCCAGTCCAAAAAATCCTACCCTAGGTATATGTGATTTTCTTGCTTTCTTTCTTTTTTTGGAGACAGAATCTCAACCTGTGCCCTGGTGTCATAGCTCAAAGTAACCTCAAATTCTTAGGTTCAAGTCTCCCCCTTACCTCAGCCTCCCAAGCAGTTGGGACTACAGGCACCTGCCACAATGCCTGGCTAGTTTTTTCTATTTTTTAGTAGAGACAGGGATCTTGCTATTGCTCAGGCTGTTTGAACTCCTGAGCTCAGGGGATCTACCCACTTCAGCCTCCCAGACTGCTATCATTATAGGTGTGAGCCACCGCACCTGGCCTACATGATTATTCTGAAGACTATTCAAGTGATACCATCTCAAATCACCGTCTCATATTTTTGTTTATAGTTTTCAATATTATGATGTATATAAAAAGTATACAGTCTTACTTTTCTAGTGTTGTGTGGTTAAGAGTACAGAAGGTTTTGGAGTCAAACAGGTCTAGATTTTAATCTCAGTACCACCACTATCTATGCCATCTGGAACAAATTACTCAATTGTTCTAAACCCTATGGATTTCATTTCTAAAACATGAATATTACCTCACAAAATTATTTTAAAATTTGAATTAGATATATGCATGGCAGTTAGCAAGGACTCAATAAATTGAAAACTGTATTACTCCTCAATGTCAATTTATTAGATTCAACTTAAACCCACCTATAATGGTGAATATCTTCAAATGATTTAGTATTATTTATGGCAAATACACAAAGAAAGCCCTCCCCAGTCCTCATGTACTGGTCCCTCATTGCACTGTACTCCTCTTGACCTGCTGTGTCGAGAATATCCAAGAGACAAGTTTCTCCATCAATTACTACTTGCTTCCTGTAGGAATCCTAAGAAAGGAGAAACATAGTCTGGATTATTACAGTGCACCTTTTACTTTTAAAAAGGTGTTACATGCAACTCAACAACAAAAAGATAATCTAATTAAAAAATGATCAAAGGACTTGAGGAGACACTTCTCCAAAGATAAAAAGCTGGTTAATAAGTACACAAAAAGATTCTCAATATCATCAGTCATTAGGGAAATGAAAATAAAAATCATGAGATGCCACCTCACACCCATTACAGTGGCCCAGAAAGTAAGCGTTGATGAGGATGTGGAGAAACCAAAATCCTGTCCATTGCTGTGATGGGATGTAAAATGGTGCTGCCATTATGAAAACAGTCGGGCAAGTACCTCAAAAGTTATACAGAGAATTACCGTAATATTCAGCAATTCCATTCCTATGTACATAACTAAAAGAACTGAAAACAGAGACTCTAAAGAGATACTTGCACATCAATGTTCATAGCAGCACTATTTACGACAGCCAAAACATAGCTAAGTGTCCATTAACGAACTGATAAACAAAAAAATGGCATTGAATATACATACAATGGAACATTATTCACCATAAAAAAGGATTAAATTCTGATACAGGTTGAGCATCTCTAATCTGAAAATCCAAAATCCAAAATGCTCCAAAATCTGAAACTATCTAAACACCATGATACTCAAAGGAAATGATCATCAAGCATTTCTGATTTCAGATTTTTCAATTAGGGATACTGAGCTGGTTAAGTATTTGCAAATTATTTCAAAATCCAAAACGCTTCTGGTCCTAAGCATTTGCATAGGGATACTCAATCTGGACATGCTACAATATGGAGAAACCTTGAAAACATTATACTAAATGAAGTAACCAGACACAGAAGACACACAGCACATGATCCCACTTAATGAAGTATCGTTAATAGGCAAATTCACAGAGACAAAAATTAGAACGTTACCAAGGACAGGGGAAGGAATGATGGGGAAATTATTATTTATTGGATACGGAGTTTCAGTTTGAGAAGAACAAAAAGTTCTGGAAATAGTGCTAGTGATTACACAAAATTGTGATGGCTGTACATAATGAAAGTACTAATGACAATTAACTGTACGCTTAAAAATAACTGCAATAGTATATTTTATGTTCTGCATGTTTTATCACAAAAGATTTTCTAAAGTGTTATACAGAGATAATTCAAAAATTCAAAGGGACATATTAATAAAAAAGTTCCTATAAAGAAAAACGCTGTAATTACAAAAATGGGATAGCTCTACCAAGTGTTATTCAAGATGATTTAGATGACAAAAACCAATCAACTTACAAATAATTTTCATGCATCTATTTCATTTATAGCCAAAGGAATACATAGGAAAATAGTCAGTACTCAATATTCTACTGCCCTCATCGACTTGTTTAAAAAAAAAAAAAATCCTGGAAGCAATATCTAACAGACAGATGGATACTACAAATAATAAAACTGTGTTATCTGCAAATTCTAAGGAGCCTCTATGAAAAAAAGTTTTCTTTTTTTTCTTTCTTTTTTTTTTTTTTTTTTGTGTTTTTTGGCCAGGGCTGGGTTTGAACCCACCACCTCCGGCATATGGGACCAGTGCCCTACTCCTTGAGCCACAGGCACCGCCCTCTTTTTTTTTTTTTTTTGACACAGAGTGTCACTCTGTTGCTCTGGGTAGAGTGCTGTGGTGTCATAGCTCACAGCAACCTCAAACTCTTGGTCTTGGGCAATCCTCTGGCCTCAGTGTCCCAGTAGCTAAGACTATACATGTGTGCCACTATGCCTGGCTATCTTTTTTAACTTTTAGTAGAGACAGGGTCTCACTCTTACTCAGACTGGTCTTGAACTCCTGAGCTCAAGCAATCCACCTGCCCTGGCCTCCTAGAGTGGGAGGATCATGGGCATGAGCCACTGTGCCCAGCAGCGGGAGAGAAAGATCTTAAAGAGATAATGCAAGTACAAGACTGAGTAAAGGAAGGGAATGGGTAACATCAACAGAATCTTGAAATGAAAACAAGATATTCCTCTGACTTTTGAGTAATCCTTATACGTAAGATCTTGCATCCTCTGCTTAGGCTTCAAAAAGTAAGGAAAGAGGATGGTACAATGTGAAGCCATGGAGTAAGAGGCAGGGTTGACAATGGGTAAAAAGTATTAGCATAAAGAAATTATTTCTTATTGTTTCACACTGTGGTACAATAGTGCCCTGAGTTCAAGAAGTATTTTATAGACCATTCTATCAATTAGACAGAAAAAATGGTAAAATGTTCTAAAACATTTTAATTAAAATTTTAATTTTACTAAAAAATTAGTAAAATGTTCTAAAAATGTTTAAAAGAATACAAAGATAAATATGTGGCATGACCCCAAGAAAATGTGTACATATTTTGTACAAATTTATCTGTACTTGTATTTAAAAAATGGCAATATATTGGGTGGTGCCTGGCTCAGTGGGTAGGGCGCCAGCCCCATATGCCGAGGTTGGTGGGTTCAAACCCATGCCCGGCCAAACTGCAACAAAAAATAGCCGGGTGGTGGGTGCCTATAGTCCCAGCTACTGGGGAGGCTGAGGCAGGAGAATCGCCTAAGCCCAGGAGTTGGAAGTTGCTGTGAGCTGTGTGACACCACGGCACTCTACCGAGGGCGATAAAGTAAAACTCTGTCTCTACAAAAAAAAAAAAAAAAATGGCAGTATATATATCAAAACGTTAATAAAGGCTATCTTTGATGACAATAATTTAAGAGATACTTATCTCTTGTTTATCACTTTTTTTTTGGTACTAGATGCTATTTAAATGTATTTCTTACTTTGGCTTTCAATTTTGAAGTATAAAAAACTACCACATTAGACTATGATTTCTTTCTTATCTTTTAAAGCATATTATATTTTCCACATTGCCTATAAAAACATTATCTTATCAGTTAGAAAAAAAGGATGAATGTTTATTCCTTAAATAAGAAGCTCTTTAATAAAGATTGGAACATTTGGTTGACATTTTATTATTTTAGCCTATTCCCTTAATTAACTGGTTGAAAGAACTCTTGTAGGTTATAAATTGAAAACCATTATTTTAGAATAATAATGAAAAAGCAGGAATTGGAAGTACAGTATCTTGGAGTCGATCTATTACTCAGATGTAGTTCTAGAGCTTGGAAAAACTGGGCACAGACTTTTCCTTATCCTATTATTGTCACCTTGCACCCTTAACTTACTAATACAGGTCCAGTCTCCCTCTTCCAAAAAATCCAAAATCCAAAAATACTTCTGATCCCAAGCATTTCGGATTAGGAAATACTTGACCTATAATAATTTCTGCACAAATTTCCTATTTCTACGATGGATATCCCCACCAAAGGGACTAAGAAACTGAGAACGTAGTCCCTAATCACTGATGCATCTCATTTCCATTGTCCTTTCCCTTTCAGATCCTTACATTAATAGCAAAGTTCTGAGCCACATTCAATTTAAAAAAATATACACAACTTACGGATAAACAGTATTTATGGGGAGAAATAACAGGTATATGTTAAAAATTCATAACTTCCAAAGTTAACTAGAGTCCTTATCCTTAGAAGTAGTCATTGAGCCACACGAAGAAGCAGTGCAACTTGGTAAAAACTAAAGAACAAAAGAGTTAAATGATGAAGTATGATCTAGTAAAAACAACATATAATGAAGATTTTGTTCCAAACTGTGGTTAGCTGCGAGGAAAGGAATACCCTCAGAATAGGTAGAGGATTGTTTCGAGGAAATGCCCTCCTCCATTTCAAAATTCACACTTACACGCATCCTGCAATTGGCCCTAGGAACCCAACAAAAGGAAAAGTTGGCTCTCCATATACATGGGGCCTATGTTTGGTTGAAAAACATCACCCTATTAAATAGACCTGCACAGCTCAAACCCATGTTGTTCAAGGGTCAACTATATGTGAGGGCAGAAAAAAGTAATTATGCATCAATGCAGAATTTTTCCAAAGATTACACATTGACCATAAGCCAAATCTTGCCCACTGTTCTTGTATGGCCAATGACCTAAGAATAATTTTTCAATTTTTAAATGGTTGTATAAAAAAAAAAAAGACAACAGAAAAAAAATTATGTGACAAAGACCCACATGACACTTTACCAAAGTTTGCCAACTCCCTTTCTAGCTGTAAGTTAACAGAATAACTTCACAAATTTGAAGTATTCTTGACACATATAATTTATTACCTTCGTATTAAAAAAAATCACTCTGAGAAAGTACTGGCTATCAAAGCCTGATCGATTTAAAAACACAGAGATTCTACAGTGAAACCTAGTTAATGATGGAACAAAGAAAAAGATCAACACTTAAAATTTTTATTTTATTTTATAATTGATTTGGCTGAGTTTAATTCTTTCATATATATATATATATATTTTTTTTTAGACAGAGTCTCACCTTGTCACCCTTGGTGGAGTGCCATGGCATTGTAGCTCATAGCAACCTCAAACTCTTGGGCTCAAGTGACCCTCTTGCCTCAGCCTCCCTAGTAGCTGGACTACAGGCGCCCACCACACCTGGCAATTTTTAGAGATGCGGTCTACCTCTTGTTCAGGCTAGTCTTGAACCCCTAAGCTCAAACAATCTTCCCACCTTGGCCTCCTAGAGTACTAGGATTACAGTTCTAGGATGAGCCACTGCACCTGGCACTAAGACTTAAAAATTTTAATTAGTATTTCCAACCTTTTAAAAAGTAAACTTCTAGATCAGGTATATAGGTTACTAATATCCTTAGGAAACTAGCATAAATTAAGGCACTTTAAAGTCACCATAATAAAAATGCAAATATTTATATTTCCCTCACTTCCAAATAAAGTGCCATTTTTTTCATCTACTAAAGTAGTAAGAAACTTTTCTAAATGAAATGTACTATACTGGCACGGGCAAACTGTAAATAAATTCAAACATTTATGGTGACACAATAAACAGGTACACTCCTTTTGGAAGGCAATTACAGTATTTATCTAGAGCCATGCAAAATGTTCAGTCTTTGACACAGTAATGCCTCTAATGATAGATAATGCTAAGGAAATACAGTTTATTTTAAAAGATAGTTAAAATAGAGACATTTCCCATGGCATTCTAAAATGCAAAGAAAAATTACATAGGCATTCAAAACTGATCCTAAATCTTGCATTAGGGTCAGTATACTCTAAGTACTTACCACTACCAACATCACCCCCATCCATGACAACTGCAGCAATCTGCTGCTATTTCATCCAAACAGGTATCCCTGCTGCTACTTTTATGATATATTCTCCACATAGTGATAGTTTTTAAATATAGGTTAGATCAAGCCATTTGCTTGCTCCAAGTCCTCCAATAGCATCCCTCCAGTCTTAAAAATAAAAATTTATAGCATTCCTCTTTCCCCAGCACCTCCTATGCTTCCTTCATTTGTAATTCGTAATCAGGCATTTTTTTATTTGTGTAACTGCTAAAGTCTATGTCCCCCATCAGGTTTTGAACTCTATAATAGGAGGGCTCACATCTGCTTTGCTCACCAGCACAAACTCTGGGCTTAAAAGTCTTGAACTTTATAAGGAATCAGTAATGTCTGCTTAATAAATGAATAAATTCATTCAAGGTAAATATATAGACACTAAAAAAATGCAAATTCAATTCCAATTAAAACAGTTAACACAAATGCAATTTAACAGATTGTTCAATTGTACAAACGCTTCTCAAATATTCTAAAGATACTGCATATTTGAAATGGACACTCACACACAGGCCAGTTTGTGAAGGGTCATTCATGCTCTATTAAGAGTTCTGAACTTCATCCCATACTAAATCACTGAAAGATTTTAAAATAGGAAGGCAGGATCAGAGTTAGCACATTCCCTATTAACATTATTATGACAAATCATGGAAAGGGACAAATTTTTTTGGCCCTTTGAGACACTGTCCCATCACAACCACTCAGAGACAGCAGAAGAATTGTGCAATATCACCTCTAAAGAAAGCTAAGTCTCAGAAGTACAGCCCCTCCCCTCTGAGCTTCTAGTTCTAAAAACTCCCAAATCTTCCCTGCATTCCTCAAATCCTAGGCGTAGTGGCCACTTCATAATATTACTGTGTTACTTCAGTGTTCTCTTTTCGCTTTTCAGTCTTTTGACAACTGATTAATTTTCCATATTACGTTCTCCATGTTGAAATACCTACTGTGGTTTTTGTTTTCGGACTAGACATTTGGCTTCTATAAGTGTTACAAATTGATAAGAGAAAGAGAGAGAAAAAGGGATAGAGGGAGTAAGGGGAACAAAGCCTGAGAGATAAGCCAGGAAACTACTACAAGAAATGACAAAACTTGGAACATATTCTTCTTAGCAAAGTATCTCAGGAGTGTAAGAAAAAGTATCCAATGTACTCAGCCCTACTATCCAACTATAGCACAAGAATATGGGGAAAGGGCCAAGGAAGGGGAAAGGAGGGGGGAGGTAAAGGTGGAGGGAGAGTAATGGGTGGGGCCACACCTACGGTGCCTCTTAGAATGGGTACAGGCGAAACTTACTAAAGGCAGAATACAAATGTCTACATACAATAACTAAGAAAATGCCATGAAGGCTACGTTGAACAGTTTGATGAGAATATTTCAGATTGTATATGAAACCAGAACATTGTACCTCTTGATTGCACTAATGTACACAGCTATGATTTAACAATAAAAAAATAAATAAATAAAAGAAAGAAAAAAAAGATGACAAAACTTGAAGTGGGGCAGCAATAGTAATAAGGATGAAGCAAATTAAAGAGATATGAGAAATAGAACCTTTAATGGGAACTACCATCAGATAGAGATTTCTGGTAGGAATGTAAATGGTCATCTTGGAAAACAGCCTGGCAATTCCTCAAAAAGTTAAAGATACAGCTACCATATGATCCAGCAATTCTACCTCTAGATATACACCCAAGAGAACTGAAACTATATGTTCACACAAAAACTTGTATGTAAATATGTATAGCAGCATTATTCAGAATAGCTAAGAAGGAAACAACCCAGATGCCCATCAACTAATGAAGAAATAAACAACATACAATATATCTATACATATAACAGAGTACTATTCAGCCATTAAAAGGAATGAAGACCTAATCAACATGCAACACAGACGAACTCTGAAAACACTATACTATGAGAAAGAAGCCAGATACAAAAGGCCATATTCAATATTCAAAATATGCAAATCCACAGAGACAGAAAGTAAACTAGTGATTTTCAGGGGCTAGTGGGAGAAGGGCCTGAGGAATGACTGTTAATGAATATGGGACTTCTTTTGGGGGTAAGGATAACTTTCTGGAATTTGATAGTAGTGATGGCTGCACAAATCCCATACTAAAAACCACTGCACACTATAAAAGGATGATTCTATGTGTGTGAATTATATCTCATAGTTAAAAACAGCAAAGCTTATTGACAAGGATCTGAAAATGAGTTTGATTTTGGGCATGGTGAATTCCTAAGCTCTTGGGCTGTTCTGGTGGGTATGACCTGTAGGAAGCTTCATATGGAGGTCTGGTGCTCAGGGACCAAGTCTAGGCCAGAGATAAGATCCAGGAGTCTACATTCTTTGGGAAGCCAAAGAACTCTGTTTATTTGTGGTGTGGGCTTGAACAAACTGCTTCATCTCTCATCTACTCTAACCCTATTAAAAGTGGGTTAATAATCACATAAAGGACTATGTATACAGGTTAGGATTAAAAACTGAAAATCCCCTTATAAACTGAAAAGTGCTATAAAAAGTTAATTGCATTATTTTATACATTACATTGTGTTTGCCAAAAAAGTAGAGGGCAGGCCAGTGGCTGGGTACTAGAAACTACATAAACAGTATCTTGTCCTTATAAAATCATTTGACATCTACAGCTGAAATAATTCTTGCTGAAGTGGTTACCATATTTAGAAATATAATGAGGCTGGACAAGTTACAAGGAAGGAGAGCTAAAACTGAGGATTTCTGTTCTGATTGGGGAGTAAGGGTGTTAAAGAGCTTGTTCTCATAACAGAATTTTTGATTAAACATCAGGACATTCATTAAAAGTACGGATAAGGAAAACAAAAACTCTTTTACCAAATGCTAGATACTTGAAATTTTAAGAATGGTGAATATTAGTTTACGTCTAGAGAGAATCAAGGTATATCAACTCTAAGAGGTAAAATTAGTTCAAAAACTGGAATAAACTCAATTTATATAACACATTTTTAAAATAAAGATGTTATAAATATACGTCTGTAATCTGTTGAAGTCACGTGCCACTCTTCCACCAGTTATCACTTGATGTCAAGAATGAGAGACCATTTTTTACTTCACCCATTCTCTATTGGTACACATGCAAATAAATTCCATTTTTAAAAAAATCATAAATATCAATGCAATGAACATTCCCATATATTCACCTTAACCATTTACCCAATCTAATCCTTGGGATAAATCCCAAGAGGTGGAATTACCTGGCCAAAGGACATGGAGCTTAAATTTTGAAACTATTTCCAAACTGACGTCCAAAAAGTTTATTAAGAGTTCACACTCCCGTTACAGAAAAAGAAGAGCACATTTCTCCATATCCTTCCCAGCACAGTTATCATTCTACTCTGAGTGAATATGAAAGTACAAAATGTTATTTCTTGTTTGAACTTGTATTATACTAATCAAGTATCTTTTTATAAAATGCTTATGTCATTTGTTTTACTTCTTTTTTGCTAGATAGGCTTGATATTTCAATTTTCACCTTTTTTTTGTTGTTGTTTGGATGTCTATTTTTTTCTATAGCATCCTGGTATGTGAACCAAATGGTTTTCATTTGTCTTGTAAGTTTGATAAAGGCATCTTAATTTGGGGGCAACCATCTAGCTTAATATTTTCCAAACAATTCAAGGACACTCTGACAATGAGAAAGAATTCCCACTCTTCTCAAGGGAGAAAAATAATTATTCTTGATGCCACAAATACTAACCTAATGTTAATTCATTCAATCATTCCATCTATATTACTTAGATCGGTGTTTCAACCTTTTTTTATCTTACGGCACGTTTGAACCTACAGTTAAACTGTCGTGGCACACTTAAGTTACGTTAAAAAAAAAAAAGTTAAAAAAAAAAGAATGTAATTACTGTGCTTTGAACTTCTTTCGAAAATAATTTAATTAATGATCTTTAAAATTTTTCCACAGCACACCAAGTGTGCTGCAGCTCACCAGTTCAAAATCACTGACTTAGATGATACTACAAAAACTAGAATTTAAGAAAGACAGTATCATTTTTCTTTCACAACTATATAGTTTACCATCAAAATTTATACAAGGTAAAACCAGTTTTCTCACTCTGGAAAAGAAAAGATAGGCAGAAAGGTGAAAAAGAATAGACCATTCTTCTAATCATGAACTCCTGATTTTTCTCTTTCAGACAGAATCTCACTTTGTAGCTCTAGCTAGCTAGAGTGCAGTGGCATCTTCAAAGTTCAATGCAACTTCCAATACCTGGGCTCAAGCAATCCTCATGCCTCAGTCTACCAAGTGAGTGGGACTATAAGTATGCTCCACTATGCCTACCTAATTTTCTATTTTTTGAAGAGATGTGGTCTCATTCTTGTTCTACCTGGTTATTGAACTCCTAGCCTTGAGCCATAACTCCTGCCTTGACCTTTGAGAATGCTAAGATTATAGGCATGAGTCACTGTACCCAGCTGAACTTACTATTCTTGAGTAACATGTGTTTTCTAGCTCAAGGTATTGAAAAGAGTCTAGAAGCAGGCCAGGCACAGTGGCTTACACCTGTAATCCTAACACTCTGGGAATCCGAAGCAGGTAGATCACTTGAGCTCAGGAGTTCAAGACTAGACTGAGCCAGAGCAACAATCCATCTCTACTAAAAAATAGAGAAATTGAGGCTAGAGGATCATCTGAGCCCAAGAATTTGAGGTTGCTGTGAGCTATAATGCCACAGCACTCTAGTCAGGGCACCAGAATGAGACTCTGTCACCAAAAAAAAAAGAGAGAAAAGGAAAAAAAAAGAAAACTGTCTAGAAGCTGTGATACCCCAGTTATAATAAACATACCCAATATCCAGATATTGATTTCTAAACACCATTACCCATTAAAAGGAACTAGGGCTCCTTGAACAAAAGGCTGAATCCAGTATAGGGACAGGGAAAAAAACAAGGTAAACCCAGAACACAAAGAGGCCTTAAATTAATGAGGACATGTCAAAAGGATAGAGAAGCCAGCTTCAAGGGATTCCATTAGCTATATCAAAAATAGGACAAGCCAGCCTCATTGTGAGCCTCCTGTTGTGATGCAATGGGGAAGATATAATATCACTTCTGTAGCATTCCTGCCCTGTTTAACCTGAATCTTATCATAAGAAAACAATCAGAAAAACCTAAAACAGATTCCATAAAACAATTGGCCCGGCCAAGGCAGAAGGGCTGCTACAACCCAGGAGTCTGAGGTTGCAGTGAGCTGTGATGATGCTATTGCATTCTAGCTCAGGCAACAGAGTAAGACCCAGTCTCAAAAAGTGCCACTGTCATACAAGATGAAGAAAAGTTGAGACACTACATTAAAGAGACTTAGAGACATAACAACTAATTTTTCAACTGGATCACACACACAAAATAACTGTCAAAAGGATATTCTTGAAACTGATAAAATGTGAATATGAACTATACACTATCAAGGTTGAATTTCCTAAATTACATCATTGCACTATAGCTAAATGAGGAAGTATTCTTGTTGTAACATAAGATTGGCAAACTTTTTCTAAAATGAGCCGAATGGTAATAAATATTTTAGGATTTTGGTCTTTTTGGTTGTAACTGCTTAGCTCTGCCATTGAAGAGTGAAAGCACCCACACATGAAGATGGCTGTGCTCCAATAAAACTTAATGAAGAAACAGCAGGCAGTATTTGGTATTAATAAACCAGCCAGCAGGCCAGAGTTTGCAGACCTCAGTCTTAGAAGGTAGAAATTTATGGCAGCACATGTAGCTCAGTGGGTAGGGCGCTGGCCACATACACCAAGGCTGGTGGGTTTGAACCCAGCCTGGGCCAGCTAAAACAACAATGGCAACCTCAACAAAAAAATAGCTGGGCATTGTGGTGGGCGCCTGTAGTCCCAGCTACTTGAGAGGCTGAGGCAAGAAAATCGATTAAGCCAGTGGCTCTCAACCTTCCTAATGCCTCCTAATGCTGTGACCCTTTATACAGTTCCTCATGTTGTGGTGACCCCCAACCATAAAATTATTTTCATTGCTACTTCATAACTGTAATTTTGCTACTGTTATAATTTGTAATGTAAGTATCTGATATGCAGGATGTATTTTCATGGTTACAAGGGGGTCACAACCCACAGGTTGAGAACCACTTGAGGTTGCTGTGAGCTGTGATGCCATAGCACTCTACCAAGGACAACAGCTTGAGACTCTGTCTCAAAAAAAAAAAAAAGGTAGAAGTTTAAAAGTGAAGGGTCATAGTATGTGCAACTCATTCTCAATGTTCAGCAAAGATAAAGAATATGCATTCATGGATATGTTTATGTGTATCTATACATATAATCATATATACATACAAATACAGAGGTAGAGAAAGCAAACACGGCAAAACCTTAATTACTAAATCTAGTTTAGGGATAAACAGGCATTGTATTATTTTTTACCACTTTTCAAAATAAGTTGTTGAAAAAATTATCTGAAGTAGTTGCTATGTCCCTCCTTAATCCTACCTATCTGTACTAATTTTATTATGTTAAGATCACAATGCTGTAACTGTTCCATTAAGCTAGGGATTATGAGATAATAAAGAGATGCAAGAAACGTAATGCTCTCCTGAAGTATAAAGCTTCTATATTAAGTCACACATAATTAGCATCACTGACTAGAAACACTACTTCCAAACACAATCAGCCCTTCGTATCTGTGGGTTCTGCATCTGTAGATTCAACTGTGGACAGAAGATATTTGGGAGAAAAAAAATTCCACAAGGTTTCAAAAGCAAAACTCAAATGTGCAGCATGTAAGTACTTCATTGATTCCACGGAAACGAAATGAGGTGTAGGCACTGTGTTAGGTGATAGTTAAACTTTAAAGTATATGGGAAGAGATGCAAAGCTCATACACAAATACACCATTTTATAGCAAGAGCTTGTATATTTGCAGATTCTGGTACCTGCAGGAGGTCCTGGAACCAATTTCCTATGGATACCAAGGGAAACTGTATACCTAAGACTAACAAGCTCCACAAAGGCAGTGACTGGTCTATTTTGCTCCTCAGTGTAGCTGCAGCCCCTAGGAAGATTGCATGGTACCAAGTGGGCACTGAATATAATTTGGGGCACGAAGGAATTAGTTGTATTGTTAAAACCAGAACCTATGACAAATCATAAAAACATTTTTCCTCTCAGTGTTTCCATTACTCACTTCCATTTGTATGTTTTTAAAGCTTTGTATTTATAAAAACCCAAGGGAAAAGAAAACATGTCTAATAAGTTTTAACATTCAGGTCTAAATACTTATTCTTAAATTGACCTAAATACTGTGCCTGAGTTTTGTGTTAGTTTATTCTAAAAATCAGGTGCTCCACAACTCTTCTACAGTCCTATAAAAAAATCTACAAAATGTGAGCTTACACAATTTGCCACTTTTGAATATACCCTTCCTAACACCTCCGGTAACATACCACCACACTTTTGGTCTCTGTAAAGTGGCCCCTAAGTTCATGCAAAGAAATTCATAGCGCCGTACTGCTACTTCTTAGTCTCTCAGTCAAAGTAAACTCATTAAGTCTTAACAGTGAACACTATTTTCTCTTACATTGCTTCATTTCCTTTCTTAAATATACTCATTTACTTACTTAGTTAGGCCTATCTACACAGTAATCTCTGTACCAACATTAGTAGAGTAAACTGGTATTTCAAACTTTAAAAAAAATCAGTAAAAAAGACGTTGAAATAAAACTGGGTTATTTATAAATTGATGATAAGGACAGTTTACCTAGGAAAAACATCCAAATTTAGGATTTCATTATTTATAACGACAAATAAATTCACCAGTAGAGGGCGCTCACAAAAGGGGAAGAGCTAGCCACAGTCTTAAAGAGAACTACATTAACAAAATTGCAGTGCATATCCTATTTCAAACAATGTTTTAATACAACACTGGAGTAGTTATCACTCCTCATTGATAGCCGATAATATATATTTATATAAAATCAGAAAACTAACAGCTTACAACATTACATAAGGCTTTTCTTACACCACTCTTCAACAATGATTTCATACTATAAAATTTCTCTCCATAATCTACATAATGCATTATGTAAGTAAAATAAATTTCATAATTAACACGTGAAAATATAAGAAATGGAGAAACTAATAAACCTTTGTAAATAAATATAGGTCGGAGCACAGAAGATGAAATAAATCAATCTAATTATTAATCTACTCTTCCTTACTGAGGAAGAAACTACTCCATCAAAGAAGGGCATAAATAATATTTGAACTGAAGTAAGTCTAGTGTCACAACAAAAGCATGCAGATGTAAATAATTAGAGCTTGTGGAAAATACTTCTTGCTGTACTAATTTTTACTAGATATTATATACTGCAGATACTCAATATATATTTACTGATTGTTCTGATCTCTATGTTTATAACTACATATATATATTTCTTAAGAGAAGATTCTCCACCATATTTTACCTTGGAAAAGAAATTTCAGAGGAAATGTTCTGATAACAAGTGATCTCTAAACTATAAAAGCATTTATTTCTAGCCAAGTATCATATTTGGGGGCTTCAGTTTTTAGTAACCCTGCCCTACTAGAGAGACTAATAACCTGAATTCCACAAAGGTAGCAATGGTCTGTTTTGGTGGACTTTATAAAAGATAAAATCTTTTAGAGTAAAAGTGACTATCACATATACAGCCTCAAACAAAAACATGCTCCATCTATGTAACATATACCTACCTCTATCATATCTCTGCCATTAAATTGCCATTAGATAGGCTAATTTCAAATTTTGGCATATTGATAAATCTGAATCATTCTCCATTAATAAGTATCTTCTTAGCTTGAAAGACTGTTATACTGTACTGTTGTGTAACTTTTTAAAAGTTATACAAGGATATAGTAGAAATCTCACTTAACTTGGTCTCAGAAAATTTAACTTCAAATCCTACCACTTTCTAACTAGGTATCCTTAGGAAGTTAGAAGCTCTCAGAGACTATCATCAATAAAAATTTAAAAAATGACCACCCTCTTTACCTCGTAGTGTAAATATTTGCAAATTCTAAACCACTAAAAAATATAGTATACTGGACTAAAAAAATTTTAAATTCTTTCCATTAAAAAAAGTAGGAAAACTGGCTTGGCACCCGTAGGTAGCACAGTGGTTACGGCACCAGCCACATACACCAAGGCTAGGGGGGTTCTAGCCCAGCCGGGGCCAGCTAAACAACAATGATAACTGCAACAAAAAATAGCCAGGTGCTGTGGCGGGCACCTGTATTCCCAGGTACTTGGGAGGCTGAGGCAAGAGAATTGCTTAAGTCCAGGAGTTTGAGGTTGCTGTGAGGTGGGATGCCACAGTACTCTACCAAAGGTGACATAGTGAGAGACTGTCTCAAAAAAAAAAAAAGGGGGTAGGAAAACTAATGAGAATTCCAAATGTGCAAAGTCTATGTCCTCTCTAATTTTCTCTCTGACCTACATTATTCACCAAACAAAACCTAACAGCAGCAGTGAAATCTCCCACCCTCCTTCTTAATTTTTTGTAACATGGAGTCAGCGTTTTTATTCAAGCAATTGTTACATTAAACTACTAAGTTCTCTTGCTTTTCTTATACACGAACTACACCAAGAACTTAATGTGTCAGTTCTCCTCATTTAACATAGGAGATAAGAGATGGTCTCATACCATTTCCCAGGTTGCTAAACTATGTGACAAGAGTGACAGTTGCAAAGTTCACAAGTAATCAATGCTTCCTAGAGTCAAGTCTTCTGGTTTGGCAGAAATCATAATCAGAGTTATGGGATTTAAGTTTATAAACTTTACCTCCCAAATAAAGAATTAACTACTAGCTTTATTTTTTCACAAGGTTTATACTGCATTTTAACAATTTTGAGTTAAGTATTTCCTAATCTATTTTAGCACATTCATGATGTCATGCTATTTGCATTCCTGACCTCTGATAGGAAACACGGTGTAACAGAATTTCTCAGGTTTTCAAGGAAGATGGAGGGCTTTTCTGCTAAAATAATCTTCCAAAATCCCAGA
Organism: Nycticebus coucang; assembly: GCF_027406575.1. Classification (NCBI taxonomy): domain Eukaryota; kingdom Metazoa; phylum Chordata; class Mammalia; order Primates; family Lorisidae; genus Nycticebus; species Nycticebus coucang. The sequence continues at coordinate 34,878,897 of NC_069791.1, read as the reverse complement.
AAAACTTTCATGCTTATCCTAAATTCTATTAAAATTTCTTTTTACATCTAATTTAAATGGTAGAGTACACCAAGTAACCCTGAGTTTGGAATATAGATTAAAAAGGGTGAACCCCTCAATCCTCCTCAAAGAACAAAACAGAACTAACTATAACATAGTATTGAAGTGACTTGCCAAAAGTAAATACACACAGATAATTATATAGGCAGTCCACTTCAATTAATCTGCTCTTTTTTACTAAAGCAAATTCTTAAACTTGGAAGCCAAATAAAAGTTGCTTCCATTTTTAAATCAAATCTTTGTAAACAAGCATTATTTCCCATTTTCTGGGAGCAGAAATATTTGACATTTCCTTCCGAACAGTAATCTGATCAATCCCCAAAGTTCCAAATCACAATGAATATCCTTCCAAGGACACCAATGCCCTCAGAATCCACCTCAGATCAGTGTGTTTCTTCTAAGACATTACAGAGCACACTACCTTAATAGTGCATTTAGACCTGCTTTATATTCCACGACTTGGGACTTGGAAAAACTTTTGGGAAAAGTTTCAGAATTGATTTTTAAAAATTGGTACATTAAATTGAGAATAAAACCTAATAGATTAGAACTGCTTAACGTGGGGTACATAAGCCTAAGAAATAATCTAACAAAATAAGGCTATTGCAAAGATAAGGTGATATACTATTTCCATCACCACTGATGTTAAATTTAACATGAAGATTCAGACTATGCATAAAATACACTAATAATTATGTTCTAAAAATGAGTTGACAAGGACAGTTATGGAATATCCCATCCTGCAACAAGTCTCTGGGATTAAATAAATCCTTATCTGCTTGGGATAATTTGAGTCTAGTGCTGCCAGAAGGCAGTAGGAAATACTACTACCTGACTTCTTAAGGTCTGTTCTAGGTCTTTACCTCTCATTTTGCTCTTGGACTTTGGTAAGTTTTCATAAAACTAAGAAGAGTTTGAAAATAATTCTCAAGAGCTAATTAATCAAATTATAATTTTAAAAAATCCTAATATTTCCTTGAGTAAATTAAAAAAGGAATGAAAAGGTAAGGACTGGTAGTGATACTTTTACACATCACATGTTAGGCAAAGAATGAGCTTTTAAAAATGCATCAGGTAGCTATAGGTTCTCTACTACTTTAATGTTGAGTGGGAAAATAATAGTAAGTTTAAAAAAAAAAAAACAAACATCAAGTACATCTCACCAGTATAATTCAATCTACCATCAAAATGCCAAGAAACCCATAAAAATAAAAGTTACATTAAAAAGTGACTTGTAGGTATACGTAAGATGCAAATTCACTTTTCTACCCTCTCACAAAATTCTGAAATATACTTCAAACCAAATTCACATACACTGACACAGTGTGAATGAATACCATAGACCTTGATATTCTCCCGAGCTAAGGTTTCCATATTTATGATCACATATAACTTCAGTGAAAGCCTTGAAACCCATATACATTTCAGATATATATGTATATAGGTAATTATAGTATAATTACCTTGTAATAAGTACTCACAAAAATCATCAGAGAAACCTTGATTTTACCAAAGGATGGTCCTGCACAAGTAATATGCATAACATGCAACAATATTTACCTCTATTGTTGGATCATATTCATCCACAAAGTGATTCTGAATTAGCTGTATCGTCAAGGCACTCTTGCCTACGCCACCAGCTCCAACTACCACAAGTTTATATTCAGTCATTTTCAGCAGGCCTTATAATAATTAAAACATGAGTAAATTAGAATATGCATTATACAGACAATTAATTATCAAATCTATTATCAATACCTTTTAACACAAACTCAACTTTACGTGGAAAACTGTTGCAAAATATCTTATAAAATTCTATGATAAAAACTTCAGGTGACTACAGAGGTGTATTGTAATAAAACATACTTCATTTATAAACTCTCTCATCAACATTGAAGAAAAATGCACACAGACTACATAGACACTTTTTTTATCTTGTGTTCAGGTTGTTCTAGCTAAACAGCCAGACTGCTGCTATTCTGTAGCAGCTGATGGCTCTCCAAGGATCACATCATGACTTCACTCAGTACAAGTGTCTCCCACAGTTCTCTATACCCTGTAGACACACCCACAGAAAACTTGCTGACAGCTATCTCATTCCTATCAGTTCAATATCCCTAGTCAACTCTGGCCTCTAACAGTTAGAAGTAGATATGCTAAGAGTGTCTTTGTTGGAGCCAATAGCCATAGAAATCTTTATAAAGACCTTATCATAGAGTTCTTCTGTATAAGGAGCAACACTCATCAGGTGGGGGGTGAAGGGTTAAGTGTCAAATAAGACTGGACTGTTGTTATGGAGAAATAAAAATTTAGACCAGAAGCATAAAATGCAATGACATTTTAATTTATAAAACATCTCTGGGGAAAATAAAAGTAAAAACTAAGAGAACTTTGAGAACTCTGGATTAACTCTTCAGGGGATTTGTTCAATTACAGTATATAATCCTGTATTAGCTAAAAAACAGCACTTTTGTACAAGAAAAATATAATTAAATACAACAGAGATGAACACTACTTTTAGTAAGAAAAAACTTAAAAGGCTGGGTGTGATGGCTCATGCCTGTAATCCCATCCCCTTGGAAGGCCAAGGTGGGAGGATTCTTGGAGGACAGGAGTTCAAGACCAGCCTGAGCAACATGTGATAACACCTCTCTACAAAAAAAAAAAAAAAAAAAGATTAGCCAGGCATAGTGATGTGCACCTATAGACCCAGCTCCTTGGGAGGCTGAGGCAGAGAATTGTTTGAGCTTAGGAGCTTGAGACTGCAGCAAGCTATAATGACACCACTGCAGTCTAGCCCAAGCAACAGAGCAAGACCATGACTCAAAAACACAAAAAACCCTCAAACATTGAAAAGATGTAAGTGAATGTGACTCAGTAATCCAAGTGACTTTTATTCTTTTCTTTCCATACATCATCTCCCCAACAGGTGCAATGAATATTGATAACTTGTAAAATTAACAAGCACAAGATAAAAAATAAAATCTGATATATTTTTGTCAGCTGTTTCAAACTTTTTGAAATAAAATGAATATATTTAAATTCATCTTCTCTCCCTCAGGTAATATATTACAAATAGTGCAATGCAGAATAAATGGCAGTAATGAACGTGCGTATATTGTAAAAAACATAATACATGTATCGTAGCATCATATTGACTGAAGACCAAAATTAAAAATGATAATAATTTGGTTTCTCAAATGGTAACACTCTAAACTTATTCCTGAATCCCCACACAAAGAACACAAGTTAGAAAACTGTCGTATCACAGACTGTCATACTCTAGCTCCCTGCCCTCCTGTTCCACCTATCCTTATGCACCACTTACTGAGGGCCAAGGTGACAACCACTACAAACTATCTGCCTCCAGGCTTTATTCCAAATGTAGGTCACAGAAAATGGGATAGATGTGAATCATTTCAAAATGTATCCTCTACCTCCCTGCCCATCTCACCCTGCAAGTTTGGAGAACCTAAGAGCATAGTTCTCAAAATGCAGCCTGGGAACCCTTCAGGTTCATCTGTGGTTGGGGGGAGGGGGGCCCAAGTGGTCAAAATGATTTTCATAATAGTAGTAAGGTGTTCTCTACCCTTTTGACTCTCATTCTTTCACAAGTATATGGGAGAATTTTCCAGATGTGTGATCACAACAGATTGAATGCAGCTGCAGATATGAGATTCCATGTCTTCTATTAAGCTAAACAATTAAAGAGATTTGCTAAAGTATGAAAAAGTGCCACTCTTCTCACTAATTTTTGGTTGTATTTTCGAAAACTCTTATTTTTCATAAAATGTTATTCCCGTTACCAATATGTTTATTTCTATTTTTAAATGAATATTTTTAATTTCTCATTTTATATGGTAAATATTGATAGATCCCACAGAAATCAAAGATTTTGAAGATCCTCAGTAATTTTTAAGAATGTGAAGGGGGTTCTTATTAAGACCAAAAAGTGTGCCAACCTAAGAGATAGTGTGGAGAGACACTATATTAGAGTTTAGTTGTATATGTATGTCTAAATTCAGAGACACACACCTTCTGGCCTATTTATTTAAGCAGTGGTTGCTCACCCCCCCCCCCCAAAAAAAACCCACCTTGAATTGAATTTTTAAAACCATTCGATGCTTAAATCCACCAGAGAGTACTGGGTTCCAAAGGAGTCTTACTGAATGAAGATCACGGGCCAGAAACCCTCTCATCCAAAGTTGCAAAAGCTAGCAAGGAGTGGAACTGGGACTAAAACCCAGCAATTTTCTTAAGAAAAAAAATTTTTTTCATTTTTATTTGTGATAAGGCTAACTCTACCATCTACAAGCTAAGGAAGCATGGTTGTGGATGCCTGAAGTCTCAAAGTAAATAGTACTCATATCAACAATATTTGATGTCTACAGTCTATCACAGTAGAAGTCAGCATTTTGGACGACGTTAGTCACTTTAGAGTGACACCAGTTATATGGATATTTCCCAGCTGAGGATTACAAACATACCTTTTCCCTGTTTAATTTCCTTCTAAATGATTTCCTACTAGAAATATACATACATACTGTGTAACAATTAGAAAATATCTTTGTTTTTGATCCTGCCTTTTGATTTAAGAAGGCTAGCTTAGGACTTCAGCTAGAAAATGCATATGCCTAAGAGTATTTCAGGCAGTTAGCTGGAGGACTGCTACAATTAATTCTTCTTGTTAGCCGGTTTAAAAAATCATGTGAGTGCTGTATTGTACTAACTCCTGGCGTGGAGAACAAATCTGTAAGGAAAAGGTCAGTACAGTAGAGATGGGAGGAAAGGACAAAAACAGGCAAATTAAATTTCAAGTACTATTTTAGCTATTGCTGTCCACACTCAACTACCAAAGAAAAAGCCTTGTTTTTGCTCTGCGGGTTTTCTTCGTGTGTTTTAACTTGACCAAGCAAAAGCAGACCTTGTGGGATTAACTTTTTCCTTTTCAGTGTAGGTCACAGGCTTTACGTGCAGGGTGTTGGCCACCTGTTCTTCCACCACCATCTCTACCTCACCTCCTCCTTTGTGGCCACAGCAATGTCATAGCCCATACATGGGGGAGGGGAGCAGTCAGGAACTCAGAGGCAGATGCATTTTTTTCCCAAACACAATAACCTCGAACAGTGGTCTCTAAGTACTCTCCCATGCTCTTCCAAAACGTGACCTCCCTTCTTACCCCCACATCCCCTACACACTAAAAAGAACCACTATCCGTGCAGCCTGCGCTCGAGGGAGAAGTTTAGACCTCCGTCCTAAAGATGCTAGATGCAGCAGAGAAGGCAGAACCGAGGCAGCCGAGTGCTGGGAAGGGAGGAAGAGGTGCGGGAGAGGGGGAGGGGAGGCTGGAGCGCAGCGGGAGTAACCTCCACCGCACCCGACCGCCCCGAGGAGCCGCCGGCCCGGCCGCGAGTATCTCCCCTGCCGCCTCCAGCCGTGGCTCTCGGGGAGGAGGAAGGAGTTCCCCGTCCAGGAAGCAACACAAGCGGCAGCCGCCTCCAGCCTCACCCTCTTCAGCCCCGCACCGCCCATTCCTCACTACCCGCGTCGCCGCGTCCCCGCGCCTCCCACGGAGGACCCCCCCACCCCGCCCGCCCTCCGCGGCCCCGTGCTCGCGCCCCCTTTCCACCCCTCCCGGGACCCCTAATTCATTCACTCGCCGTCGGCCCCGCCCGGCGCCGGAGAGGAGGGTCGGGACCCGGGCAGGGGCCCAGGGAGGGGTGGTCCGTTCCGTACCTCTCTCCCGCACCTGGGAGCCGCCGAGTCTCTGGCCCCCGCCGCCGCCTTCAGAGCCTGCGCCGCGCTCGCTCCCGGTCCGAAATGGCGGGGGCCGGGAGTACTGGCCGAGCAGCCGCCACCGCCGCCACAGCCGCCACCACCACAGCCGCCGCTGCTGCCTCCACCGCCGCGGCCGCCGCCTAGGAAAATCAAGCTCCGAGCACACCGATGAGTTCGGGGCGGGCGGCCACAGAGGGCAGAGCTATCGATGCGTTCCGCGCTCGATTCCCCCTCGGACCGGCTTACCAGAGGGAGCGGCTGAGGGCGGTGTGGGAAGAGGGAAGACGGAGAGGCTGCGAGCGCCGCCGCGAGGAGGAGGGCGCCGGCCGCGCCGTGCGGCAGAGGAGCGGGTTGGGCGGCGCCTCGGCGGGGAGGAGGGACTGCGGGGCCACGCGGCGGCCCGCCCCGCGCCTCTCGGCGCAGGCCGGTCCGCAGCCGCAGTTTCGGACCCAGAGCGGGACCGGACGGCCGGAGATTAGGCTGCACCGCCGTACCGCTGTCGGGTCTCCACCGAGAAGCTGCGGAAAACCCCCACCGCTCGGGGCCGGCCTACACTAGTGCTCGTTCATTTACTATCATTTACTGCATGTAAATAAACATGCACTTAGCAAATGGGAGGCGACTTCGGTGACTTAGGAAAGACCCGGTGGACGATTCCCCACCCCGGGGCTTTCGGATCGCCGCCCGATCATCACCCGCCTCCACACGTGGGCTCCGAATTTCGCCCCAGGCCCAACAAACGCGATCAGCCCTTTCCTCGCTAATCTTTTGGGGGGCGGGGGAGGAGGCGTCTGTGATATTTTGTCATTTTTCTGGTATTTTGAAGCTATCATTAAGCGGAGACCTTCGATGTACCCCTTGCCCCTGAAAGCACAAACAGAAGACAAACTTTTAAAATAGAAGAGCCTTAGATAGTTCAGACTTGAGGAAACTCGTTCAAACATTAGATAGGAAACAGATTAATCAGCAGACGTTCTGGAGTAAGACATTAAAGCATTGGGCAATTGACGATGGTACCATATCCAGAGTCTGCCTTGATAAAAACACCTAGAAAAATCCACTGGGAGAGTTTAAAGGATCGAGGCCCTGCAGACTAGCACCTGTACGTATTTATGACTGCCCCTCTGAGTCTCTGCTTCCAGAGACTTCTAACCCACATCATAAAACACCAATAAAAAAAAGATTTTAAATCCCAGCTATTATGTGTGTTAACCAAGGCTTTATATCAACTGTCACCCTTTTCTTCCTACAAATTAGCAGGGCTAATTCTAAACTCCCTCTCCTAGAACCGAGTGGAAGGGGCCACAGAGGCAGAGTCTAAAATAGAGACTCCATATGAAGCATTTGCTAAATGCTTTGCTTATTTAATCATCATAACAATCCTTCAGGCAGAACACTTTTCAGTATTTTACAGATGAAGAAACAGATGCAGAGTGGTTAAAAGTTGGGTGCAAGTTCACACACTTAAAATGTGGAGTATTCTTCCTCTTACATCATATTCACTCTGCTCCCAGTTCTCCACTCTGCTCCCATCCCACTTAATGCAAAAGCAAAATTCTTCTCAACATTCTGCATGGCTTTAGATTACTTATTATTTCTTTGAAATCTAATTCTAATATTTTTCCTTTCTCAGTTCCATATATACACATTGATTCCTGGCTATTTCTTGAAAATGCCAAGCCAGCTTCTTCCTCAGGAAATGCAGACTTGCTACCCCTCTCTGGCACTTTATATGCACAAAGCCTCTTCTGAAACTTACTTTAAACCTTTGTTCAAATGTTTTTTAATGAGGTCTTCCCTAATGATCACCCTTTTTTATTTTTCGATTTTTTCAGATTAATAATTTTTTTTTCACAAACGATTAGGTTACAATGTTCGTGTTTGTTAGGTAAGGTCCCTGTTGTAGTTGTACCTCACACCCTGGGGATGTGCCAGATGCCCTTATGTTGATCCCATTAGGTGGGAGTGCACCCATCCCCTTCCCTGTTTCTCTCTCCTCTCTTCCTCCTCACCCCTCTCTCCAGCTTGAATTGAATTGAGGTTTTCCCCTACAAGCCTGTGGGCTTGTATTAGTTCATCTACTGGCTTCATATTGGTATGGAGTACATTGGATATCTGCTTCTCCATTCTTGTGATACTTTAAATTTGTAAATGCTTTGCACACATATCATCTTATTTAATCATCCCAACAATCCCATCAGGCAGAACACTTTTCAGTATTTTACAGATGAAGAAACAGAGTGGTTAAAAGTTCACACACTTAAAATGTGGAGTATCTTTGGTGTTAGATCATAGTCGCTCTGCTCCCAGTTGGGAAGAACGTGTTTCAACTCTAGGTTAATACAAAAGATATAAAGTCTGCATCTTTTATGGCTGAATAGTATTCCATGGTATACATATACCACAGTTTGTTAAACTAATTATGTATAGATGGGCATTTAGGTTGTTGCCACATTTTGGCAATTGTAAATTGAGCTGTGATAAACAATCTAGTGCAAATGTCTTTATGATAAAACGATTTTTATCATTAGGATGCTTACTAATGGGATTGCAGGATCACATGAGAGGTCTAATTTGAGTTCTTTGAGGATTCTCATACTTCTTTTCAAAGAGGCTGTATTAGCTTGCAATCCCAGCAGTAGTGTAAAAGGATTCCCTTCTCTCCATATCCACGCCAGCATCTGCAGCATTAGAACTTTATGACGTGGGCTATACTCACTGGGGTTACCCTAAGAATCATCTTCTATATCACAACCCCCCCTTCTATCTTTCTTACTGCGTTATTTTTCTCCAGAGCAAATATCACCTTCTAAAGTACTAACTTAATTTTCATTTCTTCTCTCTCTTGTCTTTCTCCCGCCAAAATATAATCTCCATGAGGGCAGTGATTTTTGTCTGTTTTATTCACTGCTAAATTTGCAGTGCCTACAAAAGTTTCTGACACAAATAAAGTGCTCAAAATATCCATAAGACCATTGAAAGAATGAAACTGTGACCCTGAATCCTTACTTAAACAGAGTGCCTTTAGCCTCCTGTCAATCTCTGTCTTTAACATCTTACAAAATCTGCTTTTAAACTCACTCAGGTTACCTTTTGATAAGCGACATTCTATAGTGTCTAGAAAAATACGTAGTACATATGGACATGATGAAGTTTTGTTAAATGAATGAATTAATTTGCACTTCTTTGTATGGTGCTTTGTGGTCACTCTTAACCATAAATCACAGATTTATTTTGTGCAGCTCCAAGTACACGATAAGCTTTTGTTTTCTCTTATAGCTGCCAATACAATGTTCTTCCTCTAATTGATGCTCTATAAATCCTAAAGAGATTATAATATAGAAGATGGAAAAGCTTTATATAGCAGTTTTATGCTGAATATAAAAATTCTGGCATTAGCAGAAGCCTAATCCATCCACATGGTCTCAGTCATCTACGCTCACAGATTCCCAAAATGAATCTGTGTCTCACTATTTCTTCTATCCATCCTACACTCCAGCTTCACCTCACACACTTTCTCTTTCCTTCTTTTTCATTCCCAACACATACATATGCTATGTCAGGCCTTTCCACCACCCAGTCCTCCTCCGTCTTCCCCAGCATTCCCTTTCTTTCTTTAACAGAACTTACAGCAATGGGCCTTGGGGTGAGTGTTTCCTGGACCACCTGCCATGCTTACAAAAATGCAAGTTGATAGACCCCCCACCCAGATAGTCCATTCAATTTGTCTAAGGTCGACTAGAAATCTTTATTTTGAACAAATCAGGTGATCCTAAACTGGCGATTTGCTGTGTACACATTGAGAAACTCTGATCTAGATACTCACATTCTTGGCAGGTACACTTTCTGCTATCTTTAGAGTTTCCTCTTCCCCAAGTCTGGTGCTTGTTGAATAGTCTCCCTGGCTCCCTCCCTTTCTTTGCTCTCTCCAGCAACAAGCACACAGACTCTACTGAGATTACAATAGGAAAGGGGGAAAGACGTAACAAAAAATAAAAATGTGGGGATTCCAAGCTCGTTGTAAGACAGAAATGAAGTTTCTACTCTCTACTGTTAGACTCTTCGGAGAAGGCAGCCACCTACACACATGTACGCGTGCACATCCTTTTTGTCTGCTGTGAAGACCATACTGACCCTTTCCTTCATGAGATACCCTCTTCTGCAGATAGAATCAAAGCTAAAACAACAGAAGAACCCTCAAGTTAGTTGGGTTCTTACAAGGTATAAAATGCCAGGACACATTTAGAGCACAGCAAAGGCTGAGGATTTATTTTAAAGAAATAAGGACACTTAAGAAAACCATATCATAGCCAAACAACTGCTGTTTCAGTCCAGGAATCAACTGCACCTCTTGTGATGCAGGAGCGGACTCTGGTGCCCTGCTCATCCCCTCAACAACTAGCATCCATTGCCTAGTAATGACTCTAGTAATTTTGCCATTCTCATGAATCAGCATCTCTCTCCTGCTTTTTGATATGCAGTGTCAGCCTCTACTGCTATCTATGATTCTAGTGGCTTACTCTCTGTGACTTTCATTTAAAAACATTCCAAGACAGAGGATGTGACAGCATCTGTCATTCACTATTCAACAAGAAAGGCCTTTATGAAGCACTATTTCTGGGTTGGTGGCTTGCCTTCTTTGTTTCTGGCTAAAAGACCATTGCCTTTGTTTTTTGTGCCAACTCTAGGTCTGGAGAGATGGGGCCAGGTTAGCAGAACCCAGAGCAAGGGGACTTTAGCAGTAAAGCCACCTGTGGATGCGTTAATAGACTGTACTTCAGCATAAGCTTTTGACCCATGCGGGAAATTCATACATAGGCGTAAGTGCTATTTAATTCACTACCAGGCACATTATCTCCACTGGGCTCTTTTCATTATACTTTGTATTCCTCTTTCGCCTGTTTTCCCCAGTAGGTGGTAAATTCCTGAGGCCTCTGCCTCTTAATTTTATATTCTCATAGCTCTTAGCACCTATGAGTTCTCTATAAAGATATTTGTTGACATGAATGAAATTATAATGAAACTTCAGGCCTATCTCTTTATGGTTATTTCATTCCCATCAAGCCAGTCCTGGACATTTTCTGAAAGAGGATCTTATCATCATTGCAAATGCCTGTCCAAGCCAAACTCCCCAGCTTACTCCTCCAAATGAATTCCCTTTCCCAATTCTTTCATCTTACCTGAGTGGCATCATGGTCCTTCAACACATTTAGACATGAAATCTTAAATTACTTTTCAACTCACTCCATCTTAGGCATGTCTGTGATCATCATCAAATATTTACTCTGTACCTACTCCATATAAACTGCATGCCTATGGGTATATATATTTAAAGTGGAAAAATTGCAAGCTAAGTAACTAATGAGTACCTAAAAATGGTTAAGTACCTTAGAAATTACAGGAGGAAATAATCACCGCTCCCAGCTATGCCTTCATTAATCTTGCTTACAAATCTTTAAATACTTTCTTATATCCAGCTGAACATAGCCCAAATCCATGGTGACCAGCTTTTGAGAGCATCCATAATCAGGACCACTCTGACCCTGTGACTTTGTTTCCCAACTTCTCAAAGCAGGTGTTTTCTATGCCACTAACATAGGATGTTTCGTGTCTCTGCTTTTTTTTCACCCAGCACCTTTTTATCTCCCTTTGCTAAAATTCTCTTTCATTCAAGATCTAGAACCAGACCTACTTTCTCTAGGAAGTCTTTGTTAACTATACCATCTCTTTTTGATCTCTCTCTCGATTATTTCATATAGGTTAATCGTGTCTCCTTAAGTACATTCTAAAATCCTAGAGGCAAGAGCCATATCTTAGGCATGCAAACCCCACCCACCCATACAGACCCAATTCACTGCAATTACTCAATAACTACACGAATACACATAATGTGCTTATCAGCAAGGTAAACATGATAAAAACAATGTTTGAGGAAGATTAGAATGGCAGCTACATGCAGAAAAGATTGGAAGGAAAAAAGACCTCAGGTAAAGCATTTTGTGGGTGGCATAACAGTACCTGGTGGCAGTGGGAATGGTGCCCTGGATTAATTTACTTGTCCTGTGAAGTGAAATGACTCTATGAATCTCTGCAAGTTTCATGTTTAAGAAAGGAGCAGTGAAATAACAGCTACCATTTATGAAACTCCTCCTACAAGCCAGGTAAGCTTTATATCTCATTTTAAACAAATAAAGGTATCTCAAATCTGTCTACTTCTCATAATCTTCACTGCTGCCATTCTATTGAGAACAGTGGGAAGGACTAAGCCTCCATGATCCCTTTCCTAGGGAAACAGTCAGAGGCGAACTTCTCCTAGCTTCTGCTTTTGTTTTGTCTACATACCCTTCCCTATGGAGCAGCCAAACTGATTCTTTTGAAAATGCAAAATGGATCATATGACTACAGCAAGCTCTCTAATGGCTTTTTATTACACTGAGAATAAAAATCCAAACTCCTTCAAGCTTTTTCATGACCTTGTTTTTGCCTCCTTCTGGCTGCACCATGACCTTGTTTTGGCCTCCTTCTGGCTGCACCAACTTCACTAGCCGCCTTTTTCTTCTTGGCGCACACTAAGTTCATTCCTTCCTTAGGCCTTGGCCTCTCATTTGGGCCTGTTCCTGTCAGGGAGCCTTTCTGTCTTTCAAGTGTCAGCTTCATACCATCACTTCAGTGAGAGGTTTCCCAGCATGAGGCATAAATCAGCACTTCCATCCTATATCCTAACTTCTACCCTTCAGCTTATCTCTCTTTAACATCGTGCCCTGTTTTGTTCTTTTATTTAGTGCTTATCATATCTGAGATTATCTTGGTCGTTGATTTGCTCTTCTGTTTCCTGCCTTGAAATATAAATTTCATCAGCCAGAGACCACTGCATCCTCAGTGCCTAGAAATAAGTAGTCGTCTCATAAATATTTGTTGATAAATTTCTACAAAGAAAATAATAAAATTAATAATCCACCCCAACTTAGGTCTCTGAATGTCATATGAAGCCTCAGGCTTTTGTTTCTATCAATATATTGCAATAGTACTTCATTTAGTGGCTTGTTTTGTTTTTAAGTATATTAGAAATCAGAATATTTTAAAAAATTATTTCCTTCTAATTCCCCAAAGGTGTGCTAATTGGACTACCTTCTGATTACAAGCCTAATCTTTCTAGTTTGTGTCTTCTCTCCCTAATCACAGCTTTTGGATATGTTGTGAAGTGCTTCTATTTCATTCAGTGTAAGTGTCTACAAATGGAGCGTTATTTGTGCATCTCGGTTTAAAATTGTGGACTCTAGAGGCATTAACCCTTTGGGACTAGGCATCTCAGCTGAACGAAGCAAACCACTTTTTTAAGGTAAATTTTTCTCGTCTCTCTGGAAGATTGTTCTGCCTTGTCAAATACTTTCTTGTATCAGGGATCTGTGAATGTGGAGAAGTTGTAAATGGAAATACAAATAACTGTTTCACTTTACTGTAAATTCTTTTCATGAATAATTCTGATGTTTACATATAATAATTTTATTCTAATGTGTAGGAAGAAACACAAACATTACCTTTGTCATAGACCTGTAAGAGGCCAATATTAGTTAATATAACATGCTAATAACACTGTATTAATTTCATTCATTGGAAGTGTTTTTTGAGCACTTACAATGTACCAGGCACTGTTTTGAGTATTAGAGATGCATTGATGTATAGAACAGACAAAAAAAATCTAAGCTTTCTTGGAACTCACATTCTAAACCAGTGGTTCTTTAACTTTTTGATTTTAGGATTATTTCACATATTTAAAAAGTACTTATGTATTTTATTTATTAATTTATTAAAAATAATAAATGAATTTCATGTTAACATAAATAACATTATTAGGAAAATAACTGTATTTTTAAAAAGTATAGTGAGAAGACTAGTATTGTTTTAACATGTTTACAAATCTCTTTATTGTCTTGTTTAACAGAAGAAGAAGATTCTCTTATCTGTTCAAGCATCCAGACTTCCCGAAAAGGTCATGGAACCCCTCTAGGTACCTGGACTATGTTTTGAGACCTGCTGTATTGTTTTTTAAGAACTGTTAGTCTAAACAATTTTTTATTAATAATTTTTTTCTAATAAAATGGGACCACATTTAATAAAGACAAATGTAATAATTAGATTTCCAAAAATTATTGTTTTCCTCCTCCAGGTTTTTGGAGTCAGCATTAGATAGCATTTACTGGTAATTATAATCAGGAGAAATTATGCTAAGATAATACGTTAAGTAAAACAGATGCTCCAAAAACTTGAATGCAATAATTGAAAAAAACTCTTATTTTCAGGTCAATCATACATTTTTGATGATCCTAAAGTTCATTATAAATATTAATTAATTGAAGTTCTCAGGATGCCAGTGAAATGTTTGCAAATACAATTAGTATGCACTTTGTAGACAGTTTAACTGACAAATGGGATAGTGGAGTTTGTCCTGGCTTGAAGGAATGCTGTGAGCAAAACCAAAGAATTATCATTTAATCATTCTGACTATAAACACCCTATATTATCTCAGGGTGACTATTTTAATTCATCAGGGTTGTCCGGAGAACAGGCTATATGGTTATAATGAAAGTTACTACTTTCAATGTCTTGATAATATTAGATTTCCTTCATTCTTTTTTTCTCCCTCCCTCTCTTCATTCCTTTTTCTCACCCTTCCTTCCATGCTTCCTGTGTTTTATTTTTTTCAGAAAAAAATACCAAAACTATGAAACTCCCCAGACTTAATTTGATCACTAAATCTTAGCCCAGTTCCATAAAACACTTGGCTCTCTAGAAGTTATTGCTTGTGTAACCTCACACTCATATTGTACCCTATCCACTAATATTTGAGGCAATTATAATAATATCTTGTCACTCTTCTGTTCAAAACCTCCAGCATCTTCTCATCTCATTCAAGGGTAAAACCCTCAAATGACCTGAAGGGCCCCTTATCTTTCCCCTCTCATGTTCTACTCTTTTTTCCCTTGTTGATCTTTTGTCGCCACACTGACTCCTCTTATTCCCTGAACACACTAAGGAGACACCCACCCCAGGGCCTTTGCACTTGCTGTTCCCCCTACCCAGAAGGTTTTTTTCCCCAGACAACCATATGATTTGCTCTCTCCCTTCCTTCAGCTTATTGCTAAAATGTTCTCAGTGAGGTCTTTCATGACTACCTTATTTAAACAAAATAAAACAAAACAAAATCCTTCCATTGCAGAACTCTCCTTTTCCTTTATCTGCGTTTTTAAATAGAACTTATCACCATCTGTCACCCAATATGTTTTACTTAATTATTTGTTCACAGTCTGCCTTCCGCCAACTAGAAATAAAGATATACAAGAACTGGGATTTATGTCTGTTTTATTCACTGTGGATCTACCATCACTAGAACACATAACAGACATTCAGAAGATACTTGTTACATGAAAGAAATAAAGAAATCCTAAAATGTGTCTTGACATGTGTCAGAATGAATAACAATGTAGCCAACTAAGAAAACATGCTAAAGTATAATAAATATGTATTTCCAAAAACTCATCCTGAAACAAGCTATTTCATCAATAAGTAAGGACAAGTAGATACTTTATTCAATAATTTTCCTGCTGGCTTCAGAATATTACACAGCTTGTACTGGTTTTTGAAGTTTAATGGTAGGAGGCTGGGTGCAGTGGTTCATGCCTGTAATGCCAGCACTCCAGGAGGCCGACGTAGGTGGATTGCCCCAGCTCAGGAATTCAAGACCAGTCTGAGTAAAAGCAAGACCATGTCTCTACTAAAAATACAAAAATTAGCCATGCACTGCAGTGGGCACCTGTAGTCCCAGCTACTCAGGAGGCTGAGACAAAAGAATTTCTTGAGCCCAAGAGTTTTAGATTATGAGATGTGACCCCATGGCGTTCTACCCCAGGGCAACAGAGTGTGACTCTGTCTCAAAAGAAAAAAAGAAGTTAATGGTAGGACTACCTAAATGAATTCTGTTAATGGATACAAATGTGAGCAGAGTACAAATCCGCCTTTGAATCTGTTTTGTATATTTCCTATTTTCTCTTTATGATTTTAGAAAAAAGCTATTGACCTAAAAACACTGTTAGCAAAACAAAACAAATGCTCAATAACAAATCTGATTTTCTAAATGAAAACTTCTTGTGATTAAATGCACTTATATATCATAAAACCAAAGAGAAATTGTATGTAATTTTTTTTTTTTTTGAGGCAGAGTCTCACTATGTCGCCCTTGGTAGAGAGCTATGACATCACAGCTCACAGCAACCTCCAACTCTTGAGCTTAAGTGATTCTCTTGCCTCAGCCTCCCAAGTAACTGGGACTACAGGTGCCCACTATAAAATGCCCGGCTTTCTTTTTTTTTTTTATTGCAGTTTTTGGTGGGGGCTGGGCTTGAACCCACCACCTCCGGCATACGGGGCTGGCACCCTACTCCTTTGAGACACAGGCGCCGCCCCACTGGCTATTTTTGGGTTGCAGTTGTTATTGCTGTTTAGCAGGCCAGGGCTGTCCTCGAACCCACCAACCTTGGTGTATGTGGCTGGCGCCCTACTCACTGAGTTATGGGCACTGAGCCTGAATATAATTTTTTATAGAGTTTGAAAAATCAAAATTCAGAAAATAGAGGTAAGAATTTTAAAAAGTAAGAGTCTGCTATGGTTTGAATGTGTCCTTCCCACCCCGGAAACATGTGCTGGAAACTTAATCCCCAGTGTAACAGTATTAAGAAGTGGGACTTGTTAGAAGTGATTAGGCCGTGAGGATTCTACTCTCATGAATGGATGAACGCTGTTATCTAAGGAGTGCGTTTCTTGTAAAATGATGAGTCTGGCCCCTTTGTTCTCTTTCTCTCTTGCTGCAGCAAGAAGGCCCTTGCCAGAAGCCACCTCCTTGATTTTGGACTTCCCAGACTCCAGAACCATGAGACAATATTTTTTGTTTATTATAAATTACCTAGGTTCAAGTATTATGTGATAGCAGGACAAAAAAGACTAAGACAGAATCTATGTCTAAGTAAGACTGGGAACATGTGCATGGGTGGCTGTTGGAGGAGCGTGTTGTGCGTGTACTTTTACAGACCCTGAATAAGGCTGGATGGTGGTAACATCAAGTCTAGCAGCTCTCCACAAAGTCTGAGACGTGTTCAGTTGTAAGGATATCCACAAACCACTTGTAACGAATGTTAAAGTTTTTCACACTTGAGTTGGCCTTAAAATTTTTAATTCATGGTCAAGGTTATCCCTAGCACAATGCTACTCAAGCTGGCTTGAATTATCTATCACATGCTTTCTTGAGTGGGAGTTGCAGTAAGTTCCCATAGGAGCCTATTAGGAATGTGATTGTCCTCAATCATTTGTCCCAGGAAGAAAAGATTGAGAACTATTGGTCTGATTCTTTTCATAAGGAAAACCAGAAACACTGCAAAATACAGGAAAAGAAGAAAGAACGCAAAGCTTTGATGTCATTATCAATAAACTGTTGAGCCATCTTTTTCAAATATTTCTAGAGTGGAACATTCGAAAACCATTCACCACGAGCATGGTTTCAGATGGTTAAAAGTTGGCTGCTGTAATGCACGTGAGTTCACGGGGTGAACCGTGAGTTTATAAAATCCCAAAGGCTGCAATATTACACATTGAGACATTAATATGTGAAATGCAACATCCAAAAGTAGATTGCTTTTGCTTTTCTTTCAAATCTAAGAATCCTCATAGTGTCTGAGAAAAAAAAAGAAGTGTTACTTTGTAAGAGAATTTGAGACTGATTAGATTTTAGTAACATCTCTACACAAAATAGTAAACAAAGTGTGGAATGGTTATTATTTTTCCTTATGTGCTGTTAAAGAAGCAAGCTGTTATGGAAACTTGTGTCTTGTATGCAATTTCATTGCTGTAAATTAAAAAAAGATATGCAGCACGCTGTGGTACTAACTTACTGTAAAGAGCTGTAATAAATAAATAATGAAGGCTCAGCACCTGTAGCTCAGTGGTTAGGACACCGCCACACACACTGGGGCTGGTGGGTTTGAACCCGGCCAGAGCCTGCTAGACAACAATAACAACAACAACAACAACAAAAATAGCCGGGTGTTGTAGCGGGCACCTGTAGTCCCAGCTACTGGGAGGCTGAGGCAAGAGAATCACTTAAGCCCAAGTGTTTGAGGTTGCTGTGAGCTGTGACACCACAGCACTCTACCAAGGGCGACTAGTGAGACTCTGTCTCAAAGAATAAATAAATAGGCGGTGCCCATGACTCAGTGGGTAGGGCACCGGCCACAAACACCAAAGCTGGAGAGTTCAAGCCCAACCTGGGCCTGCTAAACAACAATGACAGGTGCAACCAAAAAAACAGCCGGTGTTGTGGCAGGTACCTGTAGTCCCAGCTACTCGGGAGGCTTCAGTAAGAGAATCCTTCAGCCCAAGAGTTTGAGGTTGCTGTGAGCTGTGATGCCACGGCACTCTACCGAGGGAGATATAGTGAGACTCTGTCTCAAAAAAAATAAAAATAAAAAATAAAAATAAATAAATGATAAATAAGTAAATAATAAAATAAATAAATAAGATGTGTGAAAATGCAAGGCTAACACAAATACCCAATATTAATGCTGAAAAGTACGTATCATTTTATAATGATGATAGTACTCACGAACTCTCACTTGGGCTTCTACACTAGGTTCCTACCTGGTCCCCTCACATATGATTTTTCCCTCTGCAAATCCACTACATGGCTGGGCGCAGTGGCTCCTTCCAGTAACCCTAGCACTCTGGAGGCCAAATAAATTTACTCTTCCTGTGTCTCATTCAGAGATCTGGAAGGGGGATTTGAACAAGTTAGCCAGTGTTGGACTCCAGCATTGAACAGAGCTCATTCCCCAGACCAGCTCTGCAAGGAGGGGTTCATTTCTGATGCCATCTTCAAAGTGTTGGGATACAAAGCTTGGGAAACAATTTTAAGTTGTTTTTTAATCTAGGTGGAGGAAGTCTTGCCTCCCCCCCCCCCCAGCTGCTGAATTCTGCATGCCTGCAGAATTAGCACCATGTGGATGCCACCAAGGTTTATGGCTTGGACCTTCCAGAGCCACAGCTGGGGTGGCAAAGGGATGCTGTACCAGAATGCAAGGAGCAGAGACCCAGTGCAGCTCTGGGCAATGAGCGCATGGAAGGCACTCCAGGCTGGTCCCCTGAAAGCATTCTGGTCCTGGAGTTCTGGGCCTCTGATGGGAGGAGATGCCTCCAAGACCTCTAACAGGCCTTTTGAGACATTCTCCCTTTGTTGTGATTCCTTCTATCTGTACGACAAATCCTTAGCCAGCAGTCACCTGGCTACACGCTTCATTTGCTCTCCTCAATACTCTTTTTTATTCTTTACATGGCCAGGCTGAAAATTTTCAAGATCTTCATTTTCTGTTCTCTTTCAAATATAAATTCTGTCTTTAAGTCACACTTTTTCTCTTGCTTCTTACCGTATACAGTTAAAAGGAGCCATGCAGCTCCTTTAATAATGTGCTTAGAATTTTTCCCCACCAGATATTATAGTTTATGGCATTTAAATTCCACCTTCCATAAAGCTCCGGGGCAGGGACACAGTTCAGCCAACTTCTTCGCCAGTTTATAACAAGTTTGGCCTTTACTCAAGCTTCTAATAAGATACTCCTGATTTCCATCTAAGACCTCATCAGAACGGCCTTTACTACCCATATTTCCACCAACATCCTGATTGTGGCCACTCAGGTAATCTCTAAGAGGTTCCAGAATTTCCCTCAACTTACTTCTTCTTCTGAGCCCTCACTAGAGTTGACCCTTCAACTTCCACTTATGGCAGTCTAGGTTTTGTCTAGCTAGCTCCTCTAAATTCTTCCAGCTTCTACCCATTAGCCACTTCCAACACTGCTTTCACATTTTTAAGTGTTTGTTATAGCAATAGCCCCACTTGCACTACCCATTTTCTGGGTCAGTTCATTCTATGCTGCTATAACAAAATACTACAAACTGGTTAATTTACAATGAGAAGAAGTTGTTTGCACAGTTCTGGAGGCTGGGAAATTCAATGTCATCTTTCTGGTATCTTGCAAGGGCATTCTTCCTGCACCATCCCATGGCGGAAGGCGGCAGGGCAGGAGAGATCAAGGAAGCAAGAGAAGAAGGGATCAAATCCCAACTTTTATCTGAAACCTGTTTCTGCAGTAACTAACCTACTCCTACAATAATGGCATCTGAATCCATTCCCAAGGGCACAGCTTCATGATCTAATAACCTCTTAAAGGTCCTATCTCTCGCCTCAGTTGCATTGAGGATTAAGTTTCCAGCACATGAACTTTGGGGAACATACTCAAACCATGGCAAGTGGCTATGAATGTATGAGACAATCAAAACTTCATATCAGACATGCCTTTATTATAGTTGCATGTATTGTTTAGATTCTCTACTTGATCAAAAGCCCCTAAAAGACATAAATGTATTCCCTTTATCTTTGAATCTTCCTAGAGAGTAGCTTAGCATATGGCACAGAGTAGATGCTCAATAAAAATATTTTAATATGTGTACAGATTATACCCTGAATATAAATCCCATCCCTTGCCCCCAAGTGCTGTGAAGTGTAACCTGACATTGGCTATGCTCCAAGGTAGTTAGGTATTACCCCTGTTCTCACATTAAAACAGAGTTGCAATCATGTCTTGCCCCCAAAAGGTGTGCAAGACATGATTGCAAGAGGGACTTTACCTAACAAATGCAATCGGTGTAACCTGGCTTATTGTACCCTCAATGAATCCCCAACAATAAAAAAAAAAACAACAGAGTTTCATTATTTCATATAAAGTTTTAGCTAGAAGAACACAAAGACACAGCCAAAGGTGAAGTGCAGGTGGGGTTGTCGGTTTGCTTTTTTTTCTCCACCGTGGATTATGTTATATACTTTATATACTGTTATAATCTCTTCTAAGATTTCACTAGAGCCTAGGGCCCTTACATACATCAGAAATGCTGGAGTAGGCTGGGCACAGTGGCTCACACCTGTTATCCCAGCACTCTGGGAGGCCAAGACGGGTGGATTGCCTGAGCTCAAGAGTTCCAGACCAGCCTGAGCCAGAGCGAGACCCCATCTCTAAAAATAGCTGGTGTTGTGATGAGTGCCTGTAGTCCCAGCTACTTAGGAGGCTGAGGCAAGGGAATCGCCTGAGCTCAAGAGTTTGAGGTTGCTGTGAGCTATGATACTACAGCACTCTATAGAAAGTGTCTCAATAAGTAAATAAATAAATAAAAAGAAAAAAATGCTGAAGTAATTACCAGGTGATGTTTTAAATGTAGTAGAAAAGAATTTCAGGGTGGGGCAAGCATGTGAAATGGTATCTTATATCTTAGATATTATAACCACATTTCTAGTCTAACCCTGCTTTGGAAACGATCCAGAGGGGCTACATTAAGATACTGATGACATTTTTACAAATAGAAATTTACTAATGCATTTTCTGTTTTATTTTTTTCCTCTTTGAATAAGTTTTTGTTTCTCCTTCTCATTTATATGTTCTGAATTGTGTTTCTAGGAAGCAGTCTTATACAAAACAAGGCATTTTTTGTTTTAATTGCCTTTATTACTATTCTTCTAGAACCTTTGTACCACTAGGTTCTTTTTCATATTCTCCTTTCAGTAAGTTCTGAGTTTATACTTTGCAAGATTTCTTTATTTCTCTAACACAAATTATCTATGAATGTGCTATGTCATACATAGTTTTGATACGTGCATATTTCTTTCAGAGATGAGTCTTTCCTGAAAAGAATACCAATAAAAATAAATTTACCCAGCTACTCGGGAGGCTGAGGCAGGAGAATCGCTTAAGCCCAGGAGCTGGAGGTTGCTGTGAGCTGTGTGAGGCCACGGCACTCTACCGAGGGCCATAAAGTGAGACTCTGTCTCTACAAAAAAAAAATAATAAATAAATAAATCCATAAAAAATGTAAAATGTTTATGTAAAACCTCATTTTACTTTTAAATTACTTATCCAATATGAATTCTTTCACCCCCAAAGAAAATGATTTATTTGCTTTCCTTGCATGATTGCCTCAGTGTGTGAAAAGAGAAACACGAAACCATTTTGTTAGACATTTTGTTTGAAATTTTTTTCATTAGAAACATTGCTGCTTGAACTGAAGGAATGAGAAGAATGAGCCTAGTAAGAGAATTCTTATAGATATGTGAAGTAGCACCAACCCATGTTTCAACTAGAATAATTAAAGTCTAAAACAATAACAAATTAGATAAATGAATATTTTGCCTTTCCACTGGAAACATAAACCAGGTTGAATTCTTTCGACAGTTCTATTTCAGCGCATGATCAATCAGCTTTTTTTTTTTTTTTTTTGTAGAGACAGAGTCTCATGTACCGCCCCCGGGTAGAGTGCCATGACATCACACGGCTCACAGCAACCTCTAACTCCTGGGCTTACGCGATTCTCTTGCCTCAGCCTCCTGAGCAGCTGGGACTACAGGCGCCCGCCACAACGCCCGGCTATTTTTTCGTTGCAGTTTGGCTGGGGCTGGGTTTGAACCTGCCACCCTCGGCATATGGGGCCCTCTTCAGTTGACCTTGAAATTATACATAGTTAATTACATATACATAGTTTCCATATTAAGGGTTTTGTTATGGGGAAAGGCAGGCTTTGATGATATAGCACTTCAATATTATGTATAACAAGCTGGGCACAATGGCTCACGCCTGTATTCCTAGCACTCTGCGAGGCCAAGGTGAGTGGATTGCCTGAGCTCAGGAGTTCAAGACCAGCCTGAGCAAGAGCGAGACCTTGTCCCTAAAAAATAGCCTGGTGTTGTGACAGGTGCTAGGGAGGCTGAAGCAAGGGGATCTCTTGAGCCCAAGAGTTTGAGATTGCTGTGAGCAATAAAAAAGACACTGTCTCCAAAAAAAACACACATATATACGCACAATGTATATACGCAATATGTATATTATGCGTATATATATATATGTGGGGTTTTTTTGGAGACAGTGTCTTTTTTATTGCTTTTATCACTTAGTCACCCTCAGTAGAGTGCTGTGGCGTCACAGCTCACAGAACCTCAAACTCTTGGGCTTAAGGGATTCTCCTGCCTCAGCCTCCCAAGTAGCTGGGATTACAGGCACCCACCACAACGCTCAGCTGTTTTTTGGTTGTAGTTGTCATTGTTGCTTGGCAAGCCGGGCTGGGTTCAAACCTGCCAGCTCTGGTGTATGTGGCTGGTGCCCTAGCTGCTGAGCTACAGGAGCCGAGCCAAGTATCCATACTATTAACAGAGATAAACATATTTACTCAAAACTTCACATACCACTCTGAATTTTCCATAGTAAAAACATTAATAGCCCTAATGGCATTCTGTTTCATCACTTAAGGTTCTTGTTATCTTTCATTTGCAGATGAAGCAATGTTACTCGTGTACATCAACTAACATCGTCAAAATACAGACATCCCTTCGTGGATCTTGATATCATACACCATCTGTGCATTGCTCCCCGGAAGGATTCTGTGAACGCCAACAAGATACTTTAGAGTCTGAGTTACTCTTATAGTTGAAATTTTCTCTTAAAAAATCCTTTTCTGGGTTTACTTGAGAATAAAGACTTGTAATGTTCAAGAGCATAATTTGCATTTATTTTAGGAGATGATTCTAAAAGAATAGGTGTTTCTCTTCAGGCCTAAGGTAGGACACAAATGATTTTATAATAACATAAAGTAGAAGAAGCTCAGCTAGCAACTGAGCCTGGTCAACTTTTTTAGATAGTATATTTAGAGTAGAAAAGCATGGCAAAAGAATTTGATAATCTTACTTTTCATTTCTAGTTTTTTCTCTAATGGGAATGTTGCCCTGTAAGTATTGGGGCAGTTTTTAGAAATTAGATCCCCCTCGTAACTCAGAAACCCACAGACCCCCCCCAGCCCTGGTTTTGTTGTTCCTAGGGACACACACTACTATTTTTTCTCTTCTCTTTCTCTACCTCGCTGTAATATGTGAGCAGAAAGGACAATGCCTACGCCAATGGTAAAAAAGGAGAGTAATACTAAAATTATTTACAGAAATTTATATTTGGACTCAAAATATAGGGAATAGAATGGATACAGATATAGTGAAGGCCAGTCAGGAAGAAAAACTAAAGTCATGGACATATGCTAGCAGCAAATTGGCTGAGAATAAAAAGTTTGACTCCATGTGACACATTTGGCTGGGAGATAGAAATATGCATTGCCCTTTCAACCTCCCTATAGCTGTGGCAAACTGGGGAGACCAGATTCTGTAGCTGTAACCTTCTCAACACAGCTAAAGAGTGGATTTGCTGCCCCTGTAGGAGCACTTACCACGTAGTCTTTTTTTTTTTTTTTTTTTTTTTTGAGACAGAGCCTCAAGCTGTTGCCCTGGGTAGAGTCCTGTGGCATCACAGCTCACAGTAACCTCCAATTCCTGGGCTCAAGCGATTCTCTTGCCTCTACCTCCCAAGTAGCTGGGACTACAGGCGCCCACCCCAACGCCCAGCTATTTTTGGGTTGCAGCCGTCTTTGTTGTTTGATGGGCCTGGGCTGGATTCGAACCCACCAGCTCAGGTGTATATGGCTGGTGCCTTAGCCGCTTGAGCCACAGGCGTTGAGCCAGAGTGTATGCTTCTTTAGGACGATTACAACTTGTTAATTAATTCATTCGTGCTTTCAGCAAATATTAACTGAATCTCTACTATGTACCAATCACTGTATCAGAGCACTGGGGATATAACAGTGAAAAAATATAACAAAAACCCCCGCCCTCCTATAGCTTATCGTCTAAGAGGTTTGGCCTTGTGTTCCCTCTCTCAGATGGACTTGACCATGTATTTTCCTTGCTGTGATGTCTCTTGTTCTCTCAATGTTGCCCCTCCCTAACCCAGTTCCAACTGTGCTTACTGTCTGGTGTTCGATAACTATTTGTTGACTTGAACAATTGCTTCTCTCGTTCAATGGTGGTGTGGCCTAGAGCATTCATAAAGTTGGAGAGCATTGATAATATTGTTATAGTGCATATCCAATGGTGATGTGGGGTCTGAAAGGGAGAAGGATTTGTGATGGTGACTCAGGCGTGGAGAGCAGAAGGAGTGGCACAGGGTCGTGATGTCATGGCCTGTGTCTCTCCAAGATGGGCTCAAGAGATTGAGCAGAGACAGAGGTGTTTACATAGAAGAGTAATTTGAGTCTCTTGCTCACCTTCTCTCTCCATTATGAGAGGGACCGACTTTCAACTCTATTTGAAAGTGCTCTAGGGTAGTGCCTGTGGCTCAGTGAGTGGGGTGCTGGTCCCATATACTGAGGGTGGTGAGTTCAAACCCAACCCTGGCCAAACTGCAACAATAAAAAATAAATAAATAAATAAATAAATAAAAAAAGAAAGTGCTCTAAACTTTCTCTTTAAAAAAAAAAAAAAAAAAAGAGTCATTTGAGAGGAACCAGCAAACTCCCTTTCAACCTCCATCTTAGTCTACTGTGTGTTGCTATAAGGGAATATTCAAGGCTGTGTAATTTGTAAAGAAGTTTATTTGGCTCAAGGTTTTCAGGGGTCATACAAGAAGCATAGCACAGTCATCTGTTTAGCTGCTGGTGAG
The DNA here is from genome assembly GCF_027406575.1 of Nycticebus coucang. Lineage (NCBI taxonomy): Eukaryota > Metazoa > Chordata > Mammalia > Primates > Lorisidae > Nycticebus > Nycticebus coucang. Next base: position 34,853,446 of record NC_069791.1, on the reverse strand, counting down.
GGCTTTTGGGCTGGGTCAAAACTTGGTGGGAAAGGTCAAAGGGGAAGCAGGCACAATGAGAGTGTAACCAACCCACGGGGAACTGGCTTTCTAACAACCCACACTTGTGGGAACTAATCCATTCCCCAGCACCAGTCCAGTCTCAGGAGAGCAAGAACTCCTTCACTAACTCAAGACTGGCACTAAGCAATTCAAGAGAGATTCCACCCCCCTGATTCATATACCTGCCAGTAGGTCCCACCTCCCACTACCTCCGACCACCTCCACACTGGGATCAAATTTCAACATGGGCCTTGGCGGGGACAAACAACCGAACCATAGCACCATCAAAGTGTGTAAGAGCTTATAGCTCTTAAAGAGCTCATTGGAAACAAAGAAGCCAGTTGGATGGTTCTGCTCTTAGGCTTACTAGGTAGATTAAGAGATGCAAATTTTCTTCTTAAGTGATGGAAAATCTCCTATCCTGTTAAGATTATATTTTCTGGGCGGCGCCTGTGGCTCAGTCGGTAAGGTGCCGGCCCCATATACAGAGGGTGGCGGGTTCAAACCCGGCCCCGGCTGAACTGCAACCAAAAAAAAAAAAAAAAAAAAAATAGCCGGGCATTGTGGTGGGCGCCTGTAGTCCCAGCTACTTGGGAGGCTGAGGCAAGAGAATCGCTTAAGCCCAGGAGTTGGAGGTTGCTGTGAGCTGTGTGATGCCACAGCACTCTACCGAGGGCCATAAAGTGAGACTCTGTCTCTACAAAAAAAAAAAAAGAAAAAAAGATTATATTTTCTGGCTGGGAATGGTGGTAAAGGGAGGAGGGTAGTAAAGGTAGACAATGGATTATGAAGCGCTTCTTAAAATAAAGGCTAGATGTCTAGCATAAGGAAAAAAATGGATGGGGTGAAAGAACTTTGCATTGGGGCAGCAGACTCTGATTAAGATGGAGGGATGCTAACCTTAAAAAAAAAAAAGAAGGATGGCGGATAGGCCCTTGGGGGACCCTTGGGGCTGTGCACTCTGAGAGTTACTAGCTCTAGTATCCAGTTTAAGCTTTCTGTAGTGTTTTTCTTTCCCCTTAAACTCAGCTTTCAGGAAAGCCTTTTTAAGTGTTTAAAAACAAGCAAGACACATGTTTAGTACAGTTTCTATTAGCAAAAAAATGGACATTAGAGATTTTTAGTATAGCCAGTTAGGAATGTCATATGGCCACTAAGGATGGTGATAGAAAAATATATTTATTATAATTATTTCTAATAAATCATTAAATGAAAATAGTAGATTATAAATTATCTTATACTATTTTCACAAGAAATAAATATTTATATATGTATATGGAAAACATTTAGAAGGCTATTATTGGGGTGGCGCCTGTGGCTCAGTGAGTAGGGCACCGGCCCCATATACCGAGAGTGGTGGGTTCAAACCCAGCCCCAGCTGAACTGCAACCAAAAAACAGCCTGGCCTTGTGGTGGGCGCCTGTAGTCCCAGCTGCTCGGGAGGCTGAGGCAGGAGAATCACGGTTACTGTGAGTCCTGTGACATCATGGCACTCTACCGAGGGTGGTAAAGTGAGACTCTGTCTCTACAAAAAAAAAAAAATAATAATAATTTAAAAAGAAGGCTATTATTGAACTATTAGTGGTGAAATTTAAAGTTTTAATTATTTTTAAATGTTGAGAAAAAGTTTGTGACTTTCCAATAATGAAACAATACATGGTTTCCAAAAATAGAATTAAAAACCACAAAAAATATCAGAAATAGGAATTGTTCTTATAAGAACTCTGTAATCTTTATAGCTGCCAGTTTTGGAGGCTTCCTTTCCTGTATCCGTTTTTTACCAAGGTGATTAGGAATGAAATCCTTAAAATAAAATATGGCTTAATCAAGTACAAATATTTAGTGAGTGGCTAGGCGTCTGTAGCTCAACGGCTAGGGCGCCAGCCACATACACCGGAGCTGGGGGGTTTAAATCCAGTCCGGGCCTGCCAAACAACAATTACAACTACAACCAAAATATAGCCAGGCGTTGTGGCAGGTGTCTGTAGTCCCAGCTACTTGGGAGGCTGAGGCAAGAGAATCACTTAAGCTCAAAAGTTTGAGGTTTCTGTGAGCTGTGACGCCAGGGCACTCTACCCAGGGCACAGCTTAAGCCCCTGTCTCAAAAAAAAAAAAAAAAAAAAATATATATATATATATTTACTGAGTACCCATATGGTGCAGTACTATGTTAGCTGCTCAACGTACAGATGTGGTCTCTGTTTTCACTGAGTTGGAAGCTTAAGAGCAGAACCATCCAAACAGCTGGCCACTGTCTATCCCATCATGGAGCAGAACATGATCTGACTCTGGAATCAGGCAGAAGTGGACTCGGCAGTTTTGCCCAGGAAGCCACTGGGCGAAGAACTCAGTTACAGTGGTCCAGGTTTCATGGCATCCGCTGTGCACTGTCATCACCTGACCTTCTAGCATGACGCTCCTGAGCTTTCCTTGCCCGGACTGTCTTGTTGGCTGCCACAACCCCCTTAATTTGACTTCTTTTCCCCTTTCCGCCTAACTATGCAGTGAGTGACTTTCTCCTTATTACCTTCTTTAAATGAACATTGATTTTATTCACTCAAAAGAGCAATTTTTAAAGTGGTGCAAGTTAGATGATATGGCTAGCAAATGGGGAGAGTTTTAAATATGTGCGTGTGTATGCAAGCGCATGCAAGAGCTCTGCTGGGGTTCACTGTCAGCCTCCCACAGATGGCTCGCCTATCACAAGGTCAGTCCTGTCCCTAGAGGAGTAAGCCCCTGTACTATGTGCTCATTGAATATCTTCATGAAGACAGTGTCTGACAATACATGTTTGATTAATTAATGATACCTACCTGTTGAGTTTCCCAGGGGCCTCCAGGGAGAAGGGGCCATTTATTTATTCATTCAATGTGTATTTATTGTGCATTATTTTATGCTCAGCGTTGGGTTGCGCGGCAAAGACAGAAGAGTGAATGAGGCAGGCAACACCCCTGCTCTCACAAAGCATACAAACCTTGCAGAGAGACCCTGTCTGCACAACGGTTTCTGACTTATTGTAAATCCCATATGCACCCACTTGGAAGGCAGCAAAGCAGAGGCTCTTGGCAATGAAATTAAAACTGAATTGTGTTTATGATCAGGAATTGTGAATTGTTTTTCTCAGATTCAGTATTTTAGAAATTTATTTATTAACCAACTTTTTCTTCTGACGACTTCTATTTACAAAGAAATGCTTCTATTTTATTTTTCAAATAAGTGCAATACTTTAGAACCGTTTTAGATTTACACAAAAATGGTACTGTCCAGTGATTTCAGATATGTAAACTTTTGAGCAAGTGACTCAATCTAGTTGAGTTTCAGTTTCCTTATGTGTGAAATGGGAAATATGGAGTTGCTTTCATAGGTTTGGTGTAAAAATTATTAATAGAAATAATATTTCCAAAACGCACTTGGTAGGTGTTCAGGCTGCTGTCATTCTGGATGTACAGGTTAGTCACCTGTGGCCTTTCCAATCTCTGTGTCCTCTCTCCAAGGACACATGGGCAGTGGCTACATCTCTAGAACGACCTGATGATCCTCTCTTCAGGGTCAAAGTCATCCCAATGCTGGAAACAGGAAGATCCTGCTCTAGGAATTCTGGTCTATGTAACCGTTAAATCACGGTCATTCTTTTAACCTGGCATTTTTATTAGGCTGAAAGAATCTCGAATTATAACCCTTCAGATTCTCCAGCATGTCTGAATTCACCCAGAAATGAGTAAGATCAAACAATTCACTAACGGTGGGAATGGCCCATCAGCCAATTGGGGAAACAAGGAGATTTGCAAGAGCCTTCCCTGTAATGTTGGCAACTGTGCCGGTAAGATGTTTGTGACTAATCACAATGGTGTTTAAAAAAATAGATTTTTATTTATTTATTTTATTTTTATTTAACTCTTCTTTGTTGCTATGGGGAAATACTAATTATTATTTTTATAGCGAACTTTTTTTGTGGAACACTAGCAATATGCCAAGCGCTATGCTTGTATTTTCTTGTCTAATATTCACCACGACTCAGCGAGGTAGGCACCATTACCAGACCCACTGTACAGCTGTCAAAAACGACTCTGAGTTTGATTCCAGAGTCTGTGCTTTTAACCCCTGCCTGTGACTGTTATAAAACGTATTTAACAAATATGTTTAAGCTAATAAAAGATAGAAATAGCTCTGCTAGGTATGAGGCTGGTTCTGGGGGTAGAGAAAAACAACACAGACATGGGACCCGATGCTCAGTTTACAGCGCAGAGGAAATGACCACTTGGCTCAATTTGTGCAGGTTTATTAAAAAGGGGTATGTATGGATATTTATTAAAATAGGATATTTATGGAGAAGTAGAAAGAATGGATAAAGATGGATGTCATCGGCAGGCTCCTGGAAAACTGGAATTGCCTTACAGCCACTCAGCCACAACTGAGTCTAGTCTAGTAGTATCATCCTCTGTGACCTCACTGAAACTCCTGGCTCCTGGCCACGCACATGACTCAGCTCTTCTGTCTCTGTTTCTCTCTACCTGCTTATTTTTCCGACTATTGCTACTGACTGGGCTCCGCTCACTTTCTCTCTGCCTCCTGGCTTCGCTTACTCATGCCTTCTGTTTCCTGTCCTCCTTCTCTGCACTTCTGCATTTACCCACTGCTGACTCCCTGGATGTTTCTTACCGAAACCCTGCAAGAAGAAAGGGCACCCGTGTGTGCCAGCCTTCATCAGAGGCTGTCCGTCGTTAGGTCACGTCAGTCCCTGTCTAATTAACAGGGTTAGGTGGCAAACACCGACATGGTGACCCACCTCAAGGGAACCTCTCACTCCCCAAAAGCCACTCTGATGCTTTTCAGAAGAGAGCATGAAACTGGCCGTGAGCCTTAAAGGCAGTCAGCTTTGAAACTAAACAAATGCACAGTGTTTATACACAGTCAACTCTATCATCCTCTACCTTGTATAACACTATCTAAGGCTTCACAAATATTATTTTGCAAGAATGTGTCACTCTGGTTTGGCAAATACTCTGATTTGTAGAGGCTGGTTTGCTATACTACATGGGCATTGTTGATTTTATAAAAACTAGAATAAAAAGGCATCAAGGCACAGGCAGTAGTTTACAAATGGGGGTGGGTAGGAGGGAGAGTTAGAGAGCAGTGGGGGACAGAGACAGGAAGAGAAGCGAAGCAGCAGCGGCAGCTGGTCAATCCAGGAGTTTGCCTGTTTTATATTTTTCACATGCACAGACATGTTTGCTATGGGAAAAGACTCCATAGCTTCATGAAAAGTTTGAAAACTGTCAGTAGAGATATGTATTCAAATCTTAGCTCCTCTTCTTTCTTGCTGTGTTCAACTGTCTAAGTTAATTACTTTCTTTTGCCGGTCTTTCTTTGTTTGAAAAATGGGGATCGTGGTAGCTCTTTCCTAGGTTTGATGTGTGGATCTGAAAAGATACAGCGCACAGGGCACTGGGCTCACCATAACGAGGTGAAGGTTAGCCTCGTTTACGTCAGACGCTAAACACAAAGATTTCACTGGGCACCACGTTGCCATTCACGTCTGGTTTAGAGAAGGGCTTTCCAGCAGCTTCATACTAAGATGGTAAAGGAGAGTTACAGACAATGATTACTATAGGAATGTTTATATTTGAGATATCAAATTACAGTTTTGCTGTAAAAACCCAGTGTTTTGAATTTTTTTCATTTTATAGACAGGGAGTCAGGAAGAACTAAGAGACATCATTTGTTTGGATTATTCACATAGATTATCTATAATGTAATTTAGTTGTAATTTAAATCATAATTCCTTGAAAAACATTAAGTGTTTTTCAGATATAAAGTATTATAATATTAAAATGATGACTTACGGCGTGGCACCCATAGCTCAGTGAGTAGGGCTCCGGCCACATACACTGAGGCTGGCGGGTTCGAACCCACGCATTCGAGCCCGCATTCTGGCGCGTGCCTGTAGTCCCAGCTACTTGGGAGGCTGAGGCAAGAGAATCGCTTAAACCCAAAAGTTTGAGGTTGCTGTGAGCTGTGACGCCAAGGCACTCTGCAGAGGAAGACATAGTATGACTCTGTCTCAAATAAATAAATAAATAAAAATAAAATGACGACATACTCCTGGCTTCTATGTTCTGTTTCTTCATACCATTGAAAGGCATTGATTTTACCTTATTGATAGTTTTCTTTTTGGAACCTTTCTAAAAACACAAAAGCATTCTGCAAAACACATTAGGTATCAATATCACAAACAGAATAAAAATCTGTTTCCTTACACACACAGTGGGGGATGGTGATTTTCTGATTTGCTAATTTGTAAGATGGATAAGGGAAGATTCAAAATTCAGCAACTGTTCTGATTTTATAGAATTTAAAGATATGTGTTCAAGGTAGGTGAGAGACGTCAAGTGTAAAGAAGGTACATGATGCCACATCGCAGACCATCCTGGGGCCACAGACAAAACGTTCATCTCAGCTCTCTGCATCACTTCAAGATCAGTGGAACAGTCTCCTGAATCACTTGCTGAGTTACTATCTGAATGTGAAGTTAAGCTGGACTTTAAAAAAATATGTAATAATTATCAAAACTAGAAAACTTGGGGAATAAAGGTGGAAAAGAAGGTAAAATTTTAATGCTATTTAATAAGCCTACAACACCACATCAAAAGATAAAAGATTGTATTGTATTTGTGTAATGTTCTACATCAAGCTAAAAATCCAATCTTCTGCTAGAAAAGTCAATTAAAAAATCCAACAATTAAAGGCCTCTTTCGATGATGATAGCAGAAGTCCTCAATTATTCATTTGTCTGAGAGAAAGTCTTACTTTAATTATATTAACCAGTAGGGAAAATGTGTTTAAATCTCTACAAGTCAATATTTATTTTTCTATGACAAGCAGTGACTGAGATTTAATATGTTTAGGTATCAATATAAAATCTTATTTAAACTAATAGATTATCCTTCGTCATGAAGTAGAATTTGAATGAACTGATTTGCTCTTTTTCTTTTATATTGAGGCATTGGCTTCTCTGATGGTTAGGTGATGTATGTAAACAGGTAAGCGTTACAGCAGATGGAAGATAGGAATACTGGCTATCCACGGTGCTCACTAATCATCTTTCTGAAAAAGAACCATGTTGTTGTATTGGGTTTATCACTCTTTTTTTTTTCTCTCTTTTTCAATATCTCCACAAAGTTGTATAAGCTATTATTGTATGTAGATAACAGATTTGCTTGGAGTAACATTTACAAAACTAGTGACTTGAAACAACAATAAACATTTATTATTTCTGACAGTTTCTGTAGGTGGGGAATTTGAAGGGGGCTGGGCAGCTGTTTCTGAATTGGTCTCTCATGAGATGAGGTTATCTGAAGGTGACACGCTGGTGCCGGCTGTTGGCCTTGGCCTTCGTTTGTTTCCATGTGAGCCTCTTCTTAGACTACTTGAATGTTTCTACAACCGGCAGCTCGCTTCCTCATCCTCAGGCAATCCAAAAGACCAAAATAGAAGTCTCAGTAGTCTTTGTGACCTAGCTACAGCAGTCACACACCATTATCTCCGATTCCCATTTAGCCCCTGGGCATACCACACAAGGGTGTGATTACTAGCCTTGAGGATCATTGGCTGACATCTTGTAGGTTGGCTACAAAAGGTTAATGTATTAGTTGGACTCTATGGTTCTCAAATGACAGAAGCACAACTCAAATTTACTTATGCAAAGAGGAATTTATTGGTTCATAATAAATAACTAAATTGCCATTAAGGATCAGGTATATGTGTGTCTTAGATGGTCATGAAACCAGAGGCCGTGAGAACTCTCTGCCCATTCCATGCACCTGCTGCTCTTTACTATGCGCTCCAACTGGTCAGCTTCCATGTGGCCATCTTAGCCAGAGGCATATCCCTTTCAAAGAGCTGACTCTCTTTGCCTTAATTTATTTTTCTTTTCTTTCTTTCTTTTTTTTTTTTTTTAGAAAGAGTCTCAGTCTATTGCTCAGGGCTATAGAACTGTGGCATCACAGCTCACAGCAACCTCAAACTCCTAAGCTCCAGCAATCCTCTTGCCTTAGCCTCCTGAGTACCTGAGACTACAGGTGCCCACTACCATGCACAGGTAGTTTTTCTTTCTTTTTTTTTTTTTTGGTATAGATGGGGTCTTATTCTGGCTCAGACTGGTCTCAAACTCCTGAGCTCAAGCAATCTACCTGCCTCAGCCTCCCAGAGTGCTAGGGAGTACATATACATATACAACATAATATTTTCAGGTGTGAGCCTCCTCACTCGGCTTCCTCCCTTAATTTCATTTAGAAAAGTCCTAGGGGAAAAGTCTCATTGGCCCAAACTGCTCTTGTGATAACTCAAGAGTGGCCATTGGCTTGGGTATCGTGTTGCCTGTTCCCACCAGAACCAAGGTAGAAAAATTCTCCAAAATAAGTAGTGGTGTTCCCAGAAGAAGGGAAGAATTGAAAATCAATCAAATAATAAAAAAATTAAATATCATGTTACCTAAAAACTGAGAACATTGGCACCTTATTTTTTTTACTACTCTGCCATGAGTAAGCAACAACTGCCTTTCCTTGATGCCAACATGTCTTTTTATTACATTTTATCATTAATACACTTTTTTCTTCATCAAGCACAGTATTTGTTAAACAAAGTCTTTTTAATATTTTTTCAAAGGTTTATTTTAAAAGCACGGATTATGCATTTTAACTTGATATCAGTGCAATTTGCAAATGGTTCAAATGAACATTGCAGGTGCTGAATAATGTGAAGTTAATAATAGATAATTCTAATGGTAGAGTGAACAAATAAGAGTATTTGAAATCAGGAACGAGATGAGATTTGATGAAAATGCTGAGGATATCAAAGTTGGTTCTGTATCTATCTATTCTATGTATACTATTCTGAGAAAATATTATATGTCCATGCACAAACATATGTATATTTTTATGCTTAAATATATATTTATACATATATACGTCTACATACTGTGTGTATACATACTTACATAGGTATTAACATATATACATATATATTTGCATATATATGTGTGGGTGTATACATATAAATTCATAATATATTCAGAATAGAAGAACAAGGAAGAGATAGACCCATTGATGACAATATGAGATAAAATATTAATGGACTAAAAAAGGCAGAACTCAGCCCATGGCTCAGTGGGTAAGGCATCGGCCACATACACCAAGGTTGGTGGGTTCGAACACTATCTGGTCCTGCTAAAACAACAATGACAACTGCAAAAAAAAAAAAAGAAAGAAAGAAAAAACAGCCGGGCATTGTGGCAGGTGCCTGTAGTCCCAGCTACTTGGGAGACTGAGGCAAGAGAATCACTTAAGCCCAAGAGTTTGAGGTTGCTGTGAGCGTGATGTTCTACTGAGGGCAACATAGTGAGACTCAAGAAAAAAAAAAAAAGTCAGAACTCCTCAAATCCTTCTTCTACAATGAGAAAACACTAAACTTCCAAGTGGAAAGTGTAGATCATGCACTGCCAAAAGAAACCAGAAGCCAAAGGTAGGTAAGAGAATAACAAGAGAGCACCTAATCACTTCCAACAAGGCAGACTTACTGAATTGCTACACATAACTTGCAAATGCGCTTCAGGGCTCAATTTCTGTAATCTTTGTGAAACCGTGAAGCTCTTCAAGTAGGTTATGCTGACCAGTTGTTATCATTGAGTCTATTCCACAGGTATTTCCCATTGTGGATGTGAATAAACCAAAGATGTTTTCAAGAGGTGCTAGCAGTAGATCACCTCATCCATTTAGCAGTAACAAGGGTCATATGCCATGGAAGTGTGGCCTAGAGAGGTACAGTCCAAGTGCTGGAGTCAGTTCATACCAGTTACCCAGGGGATAGTCAATATCATGCATATTTCAAAGAAGCTGGGAGAGGGATCCCTGAAAGAACCTGTGGTCCTTTATTTGAACCAGGTTGCCATGCTGCTAAAGGAGATCTTCGGAGATAACTTTCTCACACTGCCCATGAGCATTCTGGGAAAGCTTTCAAGGACAGGACAGCTGCAGGACAATCTTTTGTCTTCCAGACAAATCAGCTGCTAACAGAAATATAATGCAGTCCACCAATGCAAGCCACATATGTAACTCCAAATCTATTGGCCATATTGACAAAAGTAAAAAGAAATAGGTGAAATTCATTCAGTAATATGTCTTATTTAACCCAATATATTGAGAATATTATACACTCCATCTGTGATCAATATAAAATTATTGAGATACATTCCATACTTTTGTTTGTATTAAGTCTTTGAAATCCAGCATAGGCTTTAAGCTTACAGTACATTTCAATTCTAACTTTCGGTTGCATTTCCAATATTCTAGTCTAGGGTTATAGATAAGTGGCTCTTAAAATAGTATTGCTCCTTTCTAGCAGGACCCAAGGACTTAGCAAGATTGTTCTCACCTGTGTCAAGAGAGCTTCAAAGCCTAGTTTACGACTCCTCAGTTCCTTTCTATCCTCTATCCCACATGCATGTTCCTTCCTGTTGGTTAACTTGATAATGCTGAAAGAGGCCAATTCGACACATTTTCTATACCTTTCACCATAAACGAATCCAGCTTAGAAAAAGAACCAGGGCAAGACACATCTGAGTTCAAGTCCCAGCTTTAGTGCTTTCGACTTCTGCAGAGATTTCTAGTTGTCCCTACTGTCTCCTCTCCTGTAGTCTTAGAAAACTTAGCTGGGCACAAAGCCATTTAGAAAAAGAACCACCACACTTTCCAGTCTAATTGGCAGCTAAATAGGGCCACTTATGCCTGAATTCTGACTGCTAGGATGTGAGCAGAAGTGCCATGGGGATGCTTCTGGGAATGCTCCTAGAGAGCAGCATGTCTGTCCTATTTGTCCTCTTCTTCCTTCCTTCTGCTTAGAACACAGATGCTGCCATTTGGGAACAAGAGGTCAAGGCCATACGTACTCTAAGCACCCACTCAGAGGACTTTTACACAGAAGTAAACTTCCATCTATGTCACGGTAGCGTCGGACTTTCTGCCACTTGCAGCAAAGGTCCTGGTATAAATAATGACCTTGGGTAAAGATTTTAAAGTTATGAGAGTTAAAGGTAGAAGCGACTGGTCTCATGGCCAGTATAAAGCAGGCACTTAATTGCATTAGAACTTTTTTAAAGGAGAAGAATATTAAATGAACATTTGTAGAAAGTCTATTGGGTACCTGCTGGTATAGTCATTTATAAATATAAATATAGTGCATATATACTTATGTATGTATGTGGTATATACAATATTCATATTACTCATAGCTCACCCAAGAAATATTAAATAAAAGAAATGTGGTTTCCCTCAGAGAATTAAACTATAAAAATGAATCAGAGCAGATATAATGGAAATTACCTTTAAATGATGGCTAACATTTATTTTATTTATTTTTATTTATATATTTTTTGCTGAGTGTACCATTAGTTCTTTTATTTTATTGCTAAGTAGAATTTTCTTTTTTAAATTATTTTTTATTAAATCATAACTTTGTACATTGATGCATTTATAAACATTTATTTTAATGCTTCATGTATACCAGGCACTATTGTAAGCACTTACCATATACTCAAATCATTTAATCCTCTTGAAACCCTATGACGTAGGCTTTGTTATTTTTCACATTTTTCTAACTTTTTATTTTGAATAATTATAAATTCACGGGAAGTTGCAAAGAAAGAGCAAAATCCCATGGCCTAGCCTCTTCTGCTCGATGCTAATATATCACACAACTATGGTATAATATCCAATCAAAGAAACTGACACCAGTGCAATCCACAGAGCTTATTCAGATTTCACAGTTTATACATGCACTCATTTGTGTGTGCATATCTAGCTTTATGTATTATTCTTATTTTACAGACAAGGAAACTGAGGTTTTACAAAGGCTAACTTTCCCAAGGTCACTCAATTTGTTCATGGTGAAGATATTCTTCAAATCTGGGCAATTTTGCTCAGAGTCGATATTCTCACTCATTAAACTACATTATATCTTTGAACTTCCTCTCTCAAAATAAATAAATAAATAAGATTGAAAAATTAATGAATAAAACCAATCCCTTGACTTTGATCTGTCTCTATCTACTATAGATTTTTCTGCGCCTTCAGTACAAAATTTTGAAGTTGTCAGTATTACCTGTCTCCTTTTGCACTTCTTAATCATTCCTCTAGCCACTACAATTAGACTTTTGTGAATAGCACTCTACAGAAATGGCTTGTATGAAGGCCCCCAGTTGATTCACCTTGCAAAATTCCTACAGGTCAAGTTTCCACCCATCGTTTGATTTGATCTCTTACCTATCATTTCTTTGTTGAAATATTTTCTTCTCTAGCTTCCTTGATATCACAGGCTCCTGGCTTTACTATCACAATACTTCCTCCTTTCCATTTTCCTTTGTTCCTCAGCCCTCTTTTCTTCTTTATTGATCCCATCTAGGCCCATGGTTTTGGAAACCTGCCAATGCTTATGACACCTGACAGGTATATCTAGTTCTGACCTTTCTGCCTGAGTTCCAGTTTCATATATCCAATTATTTACTTGACATCTCTTCTTGGATATTTAACAGGCATCTCAAATTTAATATTTCCAAAAATGGAACTCCTGATTCCTGCCTCCCCCCTCTCACTTCCTCTGCCCAAATGTGCTCCACCTCCTCATCTCAGCAAATGGCCCCATCATACACCCAGGCCAGATACAGTGAATTGTCTTTGATCTTGTTCTTCTCATATCTCTTATTCAATCCACAGACAAGACCTGTCTATGCCATCTCCAATATAGCCCATGGAGCCCACTGCTCCCCCATTCCACTGAGGAAATCTCATTCAAGTGTCCTTTATTTCTTAGCCAGCCCATTGTAGCTGTCTCTCAACTCAGGGTTTCTTCTCTTGTGTCACCCACTCAACTATGTCTATTTTCTGATACCAGTGCAATCCACAGGTATATAGGACCTGTAGTAATGCTCAACGCTCTTTCTACTCTCATCGCTCCTGTTGGAAGTCAAGCCCTCATTAACCTTCATCTGGGCTTTTGCAATGTATTTAATTAATCAAATAGGATTGAACTGAATCAGATAAGGATGCACTTCCATGTGTTCCGAGTTTGTACAGTTTTCCCCACTTTCATGTCTTTGGCAACTTAAAGACTCCAAGTCTTAAGGCAATGTTGAGATTTTTGCATATAAATAGAAATTGCTGTTTGAATGCATTTCCAAATGGAGAGCGGCTTCAAAATTGTATCTTTGTTTTTAGCCCTCGGGGCCATACTTTGAATTTTTCCCAAAACAAACAAGAAGCAGATTTCATATGTAAGTTTTACAAATGGACAGTGAGAAATAAATTCACTTTATGTTTCTCAGGATAAAATATTCAGGCAAATATGGAATATAAAATACTGTAGTAAACACCGAGGAGTTGCATAAATTATCTGATTATAAACAATAGCTCCTGCCTCCAAGGTTTTGACAGTCAAAATTCCTACAGTTTATGAAATACAAATATAACCTTTGGGGTTTATGTGTTGTTAGCTGGAAAGATAGGTATTTGCTAGATTCTGTGGGTTCCCTCTCCTTGCATTTTTCCATTCCCATTTGATAATGAGATAGCTATTTGCAAAGGTGTAATGGAAGATGATATCATAGGTTTGGGTACAGTAAGTGTTGACCAACTATGGAGATAAAGCAACAGAGGACTGAGTAAGCCTTGTATTTCCCAACAGCTCCCTTGAAACTGCAAACTTACCTCCACAAGGAGCTTCTAAGAAAATAATTCTTACAACATAATATTATTATAGTCTAGACCATTTCTCCCCCTGAAGAAAATTTGGCTTATTTTGATTATTTTCTTTCTTTCTAACTTCTTATGTGATTTATTTTCATTTGGATGATTTTTAAAAGAGGGATATCCCTCCAGAGATATGATAGCCATACTTTCAACATATCTGTTCATAATTATCTAGTCTATTTTTGCCAAATTTTATATTTCCAGAGTTTTGCCCAGTGCTTGGTGTAAAATATATAGACATTTAATATTATTTGAATAAATAAATTAATGAGTACACAACAGCCAGAAAGGCAAAACACTGGAGTATGTAACGAATGGTTATAATCTAAATGTTAAATGAAACAACATCTACTCCCCATTAGACACCCATGCATGTTATCAAATTAACCGTTAGACACCCATGCATATTATCAAATTAACTTTTTAGTAAATTACAGGATGCGTGTTATATTTTGTCTGTGAAATAATTTCACAAAATTTAATTTTTTATGTCAGCTTTGGTGGGGAAAACAAGCATGATGCCCTACTGGGTACTATACACTCGATAATTCAATTAATAGACTGTTTCTATTAACAAGTACCTGGTAAATAGAAAACTCTATTGACAGGTGTTTCTGTGACTGATGTACAAGGATAATGGACATTAATTAAAGAGGAGTTTAAAACCAAAGTTGAACCCTAGGCAAAAATCTGAATCTTTAGAATTTTGTGTGTCTTCTGAGCTCTTTTCCACTTGACAGGATGATGCCCTTGTAGACACTGGTTGCCTAATCAAAAACCAATTTCCTTGTTGCTGCTGTCCTGATAGAGCTCTGGTTTTGTTGAGGTATCCATCCTCCTCTACTGGGCTAGGGGCTTAAGGAATATGGCTCCACCAGTTTTAGCTCCAGGGGCTAAATCCTGATTGGTCTGAGGCAATTGTGGCATCCTTATTCCCTGGCCAGAGACTGATTTAGGCACTTGTTTGTGACACAATTCTCATAAGAGAGAAGTTTCTCTGGGGGGCTTCATGAAAGGGTTTAGTCATCCTAAGTGACACACCAAAAGGGACGGTGCCATTTTCTTTTGGATAATGTTGTGTAATATTGGAATTGTCAGAAGGTAAAGCCAAAATGCAAAGAAAGGCAAAGGAGATTATGGAGAAGTGGACCTGAACTCTACATAATTGTAGCCTGCCTTCTCTCTGTGTAAGCCCACTTTATTATGACTGAAGTTTTCTATTACTTGCTCTAAAAACTTATTTATAAAGATAAGTGGATTTTATCAACTATAAATCTTATAAAGCTGATTATTTATGAATGGTAGATATAGAAATACAATTAACCAGAAGGTTTAATTTTCATTTTCAACCCTGTCTGGAAGATGAGACTTTAATTTTGTGTGTGTTAACTAATTAACATAAAACCTTTCCCTAAAGTCTTTTCATTTCAGCCAGAAATATATGAAATTTGATTACATTTGAAAGGAAGGAAAATTACTTCCTTAAACAAAAGGATTACCTTAGTCTCGTGTTTTGTACAGCCTACTAAGAACTAATTGTTCACACTAAAGCTTGTTTGACAGTTTGTAATTATTTACTTTCTACAAGGCTTGTAAATCTAACTCTAAAGGACTTCATGCAAATGGGGGCTAGCCAGCTTCATGGTCACATGTTGGGCTCTCAAACATAATTGGCGCCACTTAATAGGATGGTGGTTAATATTGCTGTCTGGGTATTGCGAACATGTGACTGAGGATCAATGTCACATCATCACAACTAAAGATTTATTTTTTCAGATCAGATTCTTTGGGAGATACATTGACAACTCAGGTCAAGTGACAGAGAAGCTGAGAAATGCTTTTATTAGCCTTTATGATGAAAGTGGCTGTTTTAAAGGCTAAGATAAAAAAAAAAAAGAAAAGAAAGGCTGGTCCTTTCTGCATGGGACGGTCCAGGCCATTTCCTATAAGTGAAGGCAAATGAAAAAATACTTTCCCCAGGCACAATCGTGGGTAGCTCCATTATTCCACCAGGTATAGAGCACCATAGAAAAAGCAATTATGATTCATTGTGCCCAGTATCTGGTGTAGTAACTGGTAGAGAGGAAGTGCTCAATCGTTATTTATTGCATATCCATGCAATTGAAAGGCTGAAATGAAAGGGTCAGCTTTCCTTTATTAGCAGCCATCACCAGGTCCCCCAGAAGAGTCTCCCTATTCATTTGCTCCTGTTGTTTTTATGGTTTACAAAGAAAAATAAGGAGAAAGAGTTATATTTTATTGAGCACTGACTATATGCCAGGTACTATTCACCTATGAAGGATCAATAAAACAGGGCTGTTGTTCTCGAAAAATAAAGAATTACAAAACAATAATCAAGATAGGAACAGCTCCCTATGGGAATCCCCAAACAGAAAGTAATTAATCCTCTGAGAGTGCCAGGTGCAACTCCACTAAGGCGCAACAGCCTTGCAGTCAATAAATATTTTTTGAATGCCTCCTGATGTGCCAGTGGTAGACATCTGACTAGCAGAGAAGAAATGGGAAGCTTATACATGCATAGGAAGGCTGAGTTGGGAGAATTCCCAAAGGTTCAGTGTAATCGTAGCATAAGGTATCTCTGGAATTTGTGGAGTGGGTAGTAGGGATTCGTGGCAAAAGGTGAAACTAGAAGCTGGAATGAGCCATCAGGATTTCAAAGAGAGGGACTGACATGATTGAGTCTTGTGTTTGCGAAAGCATATCATGTGAGGAATAAATTAGTGGAGGGAGAGATTAGAAGCAGAGGAGCCAGTTAGGAGGTCATTATAATACACTAGATCCTAGGAAAGAGTGGTGACTTTGTGAACTAAAACCATTTCCAAGGGGAAGGAGGAAAATACAGAATCTGGAGACTCTTAAAAGTAAACAAGAGTACAACCAAGTGACTGATTAGTTGTGGAGGAAAAAAGGGAAAAGTTAGGCGGCGCCTGTGGCTCAAAGGGGTAGGAAGCCAGGCCCCATATGCCAGAGGTTGCGGGTTCAAACCCAGCCCCCGCCAAAAACTGCAAAAAAAAAGAAAAAAGGGAAAAGTTGAGGCTTATTCCTAGGTTTACACAGGCAGGATTAAAGTCCAACAAGAGATACAAATGATTTCTTCCATAAAAACTACTATTTTTATGTATGTGATTAAATCATTGAAGAGAGAATAGTATTATGAAATTTATTAAAAAATTGTTAATTTATTAATAATTATTAATAGTACAGTAGGGCCTCTGTAAGGTGACCACCCAAGGGACTGTAACAAGCTGGTCAACACACAGAGGCGGTCAACATAAAGAACTAGGTCTGCCGTACAGATACGTACATGTGGTGCATGTCCGGTCTGTGAAAATTAGGGCAACTTAAGGAGGTGGTCAATGTAGGGAGGTGGTCGACTACGGAGGTTCTACTGTAATGGACAACAGAATTCTAGCCACAATAGGGCATATAGAATTGAAGAAAAGATCTCACTAAGCTCACAAAGTAAATTATTTTGTACTCTGAAATTCAACATATATAATTACTATTTGGTATTCATTTTATTGCAGATGCTGTCAATAATAATAGTGATTGTTTAAAATAAATGTCAGCTCTACACAAGAATTCAGAAGAAATGAGACAATGTAAGTTGGGCTTCTAAGTCTTTTTTTGCTACAACTTTTCTCTGTGCTTTTCAATTCTTACCTAATCCTCACATAGTTAGTCCCAAAGTCATATCAATGAGCATTACTAGCCAAACTTAAAAAGAAAAGGAAATAGCTAAGTCATCTGTTTTCACTTTTGATGCTGAGTTGGTCTAGACAGGATGAATTCATTTTTACAGAGCTTTTCGGCTGGTAGCCAGTATGCCCTTAGAAATGTGATATTTCCATTTAGGATATGCTATTCTAGTATTTTTATTGTTAAAATGTTTCTTTGGTCCTTGATAGGTATGTGTCTATTGTTATTAACAGCAATAACTGTGTAAGTATATGGTACCTTATAATTAGACATTTGATGTAGATAGGGCTGAAAGAATTAGGTCTTTTAAAATAATAATTGACTCATTCCTTATGAAACATAACATAAATACAATGAAGTGCACAAAATGTGTATCATCTCAGGAATTAAGATCATCACCTGTGTAACCACTTCCAGGTCAAGGACCATTGCCAGATCCCACAAGTTCCCCTTGTGCCCTTTTCAACTATTATCAGATCACACGTAAACTCCACACCAGAGGTCCCTGCTTCTCTGGTCACTTACAGAGAAGCTATTCTTTACAGTTCGGCCACCCATATGTTTATCCCTACATGTCGCTTGTTTAACTTGATTTAAACAGAATTGGACTATGTACCATCTTTTGTGCCTGTCTTCTCTAATTCAAGATAATATTTTTTTTTTATATTTATCACTGTTGTTTTCAACTGTAGTTCATTCATTTCCATTGCTATAGAGTATTTTCACTGAATGAATATACCGTATTTATTGATCCATTTACTGTCTTGAGACGATCCAAATTCCCATCATTTGTATTGCATCATTTTCATTCCATTTTTTGTATTTCATAAAAGCAATACAAATAATGCTTTTATGAACTTTCTTGTACATGTGTCCTGGGGTGCACATGTGCAGAAGTTAGGGTAGATAGATCTGGTACTGGAATTACTGAGTCATAGGTTATGCACTTTATAGGTAATGCCAAATTGTTTTTTCTTGGTTATACCAATGTACATCCCTACAAACAGCATGTAAGAGTTCTTGTCGCTCTGGCTAATCACTGGTCATTATTGGTCTTTAATGTTATCATTTCTGATGTGGGCGTAGACCTAAGTCAAAATGCAATTTTAATTTACATTTCTTTGATTACTACCAATGGGATCCAACCTCTTTTCATGTGTTTATTGATCACTTGGATATCTTTTTTTTTCTGAAGTGTGTGTTGAAACCCCTTGCCCAATTTTCTATTGGGCTGTCTTTTTATTTATTGATTTATAGGACTTATATCTATCTATTAGATATGAGTCCTTTGTCATTTAATTATACTATGGATTTTCTTGTGGCTTGTGGTTTGCTTTTTCACTTTTTTCATGGTGTCGTCTGTAAACAGATCTTAATTTTAATGTATTCCAATTTATCAATCTTTTCCTCTATAGTTAGCATTTTTTTTTGTTTGTTCTGTTTGTTGTACAAAAACTCTTTACCTCCAAAGATTTCTGTCTTCTTATTGATGATAAAATGAAGACTAAGAGAGATAGAGTGGTTTGCTAAACTTGATTCCAGATATTTTGACACCAAATTCTGCATTATTTCCATTTCACGATGCTAATGTCAACTTTTCTGCAAAATTATCTTCATTTATTTTCATCACTGCTCTTTCCTTATCCCTTGATAGGGTACAAAGCTTTAAGAATAAGGAGGAGCAGGTGGTGGTACTTAGGGACAAGAAAAGTTCACAGAACTCCCACTATCTCTTGTGCCCTCAGCTAAGGTGGAAGGATATTTTGAATATTTCCAACTTGGATGCTCATCCAGCTTCTCAGCTGATTAATATTCCCACACCTCCTCTGGCTTAATTTCTGTCCTATACATTTGGCACCAGGCAAAATATAGTATAATAGGCACTTAATTCATAGAAAGCATATATGCTAACCAATAAGCCACCTTTCAAGGTTTTGCTTTTGTTCTGAAATAGCCAAGGATGTGGAAAGTTATGGAGAAGGAGATGGCAGCAATCCAGCATGTTTCCAGTTGAATACGGACCTCCCCAAGTTTCCAGAAAGACATCCACCCACGTGTGATACCAGCTTTACTAACTAAGGATTCTACCAGATTTGAAAAGCACCCAGAGTTCCTGGAAATATGCTGATAACTCTCCTAAACACTTCTAAAAACTCTGATTGTGTCTTTGCTAGCTCACTGAGACGAAATGACTGGTACAAAACAATTCTGGCACATCCGAACATTGTTTTTTACAACTTATTATTTTGACATAATTTTAAACTCGAAAAAGTTGCAATAGTACCTGGGTCTGCCAGGAATCCTTTACCCAGATTTATCAATTTTTTACTTACTTCCCTACTTCCTTTACCATTCTATCTATTGACTCATGCATGTATTTTTTTTCCTGAAATATATGAGTGAGGTGGAATCCTTATGCTTTTTTCCTAATAAATTAATTTTTCATTTCCTATAATCAAAAAATCAGGATATTTAACATAAACATGACACTATTATCTAACCCATAGTTCATATTCAAATTTTAGCAATGGTCCCATAATATACCTTATTGCTACTATTTTCCCCAATCTAGGATCCAGTCCTATGATAGGCATTGCACTTAGCTGTTACATTGCACTTAGCTGTCTCTTTGTTTTTGTTTGTTTGTTTGTTTGTTTTTGTTTTTGTTTTTTTGAGACAGAGTCTCCCTATGTCACCCTTGGTACAGTGCTGTGGCATCACAACTCACAGCAACCTCAAACTCGTGGGCTTATGTGATTTTCTTGCCTCAGTCTCCCAAGTAGCTGGGGCTACAGGTGCCCACCACAATGCTCGGCTATTTTTTGGTTGCAGTTGTCATTGTTGTTTGGCAGCCCCGGCTGGGTTTGAACCTGCCGGCCCCCATGTATGTGGCTGGTGCCCCAGCCACTGAACTACAGGCGCCGAGCCAATCATGTCCTTTGCTCTCCCTCAATGGGGTATAGTTCCTCCATCTTTCTATGCTTTTTTTTTTTTTATAGCCTTGTTATTTTAAAAGAATACAGACGTTATTTTGTAGAATGTCTGTCAAGCTGTGTTCCTCTGATGTCTCCTCATGCTTAAATTTAGGTTATGCATTTTTGTCAGGAAAAGCACAAAACTGAAGTTAGGTCCTTCATTTTGTAGTAATCGTATTATACCCTGTTTCCCTGAAAATAAGACATCCTCCGAAAATAAGATCTACTTACAGGAATGATAAGACATCCCCTGAAAATAAGACCTAGTGCATCTTTGCACTAGTCAGTGCAATAAGACAGTGTCTTATTTTCAGGGAAACAGGGTAACAAAAGGCACATAATAGTGGTAATATTAACTGCGATCACTTGTTTAGGGTGAGGCGCTCCAGATTTATTCACTGTGAAACCAGGCAAGTATTCTACTTGTTTGAGAATCCACTGAGGATGTTTAAACTCTTATTTCCTTATATTTATTACTCAGCTTTCTTCTGTATGTATGTATATATGTGTATCAGTGTTAGCTCACGTGTTTTGATTTACTCAGTAGGTTGGAATCCATTGCTATTGTTATTTATGTATTTTAATGTTTAAATTTGCCCAGATTTTGCCAGTGGGGCACCCTGTATGGCTTCTGTGTCCTTTTGATATATTCCTTCCATTCTTTGAGTAAATCCTAATGTTCTGGTGCAATGACATATTCTAGGCTCATCTCATATTTCCCTGCTTGAGCTTTGGAATCAATCTTTTTTCTAAGGATGTCTAGTTCTATGTAGTGGAGAATGGTATTTAGAAAGCTAGATAAATCGTGGTTATACAACCATATGTATTTGTCAAAACTATTACAGAATTGTACCCTAAAAAGGATTTTTTTCTCTCTATTCCTTGGTATTTATAAAGTAAATATATATAATCTTTATAATATGAAAAAAGAAAAAATTTAAATGTGAATTACAGACCATTAGTAATGTGTACAAGCAATGAAGGCATAGAATGTGTCTATTTCCAGTATCCATGACAATTTCCTTTTGTCCCCTCCATGGCAACCTTTCTTTCTACCCTGGGCCTTGGCAGCCACTGATTTTGTTTTTCCTGCCTCTGTTGTTTTGCTCTGATAATTGGAATCATACAGCATGTAGCCTTCTTCCTCTGAATGTCATTACTGAGCTTTCTCCATCTTACTGCATATACTTTTTATTGCTGAGTAATATTTCACTGAATGCACTATAGATTACTCATTCACAGGCTGAAGAACATTTGGGTTTTGGCAATTATGGATAAAGTCACTATAAACATATTTCATTTCTTTGGAGTAAATACTTAGGATCTAGCTTACTAGATCATAGGGTAAGTGTTCTTAACTTTATAAAGTAAAATTTCATTTTAAAAATCCTAATCTTTGTAAAGCAAAAAAAGAAAAGCTTTATAAATTAGAGCTACCAAATTGTTCTCAGTTTCATTCTTACCAGCAATAAATGAAAATTCTAGTTTTTCTACATTTTTTTTTTTTGCCAGCACTTGGTATACTATTTTCACATTAAGAAAATTTTAAAAAATATTCTGCTAGGCATATAGTGGTATCTCATTCATAGTTTTCATTTACATTTCCTTCATTGTTAATAATATTGAGCATCTATTGTACCCTCAATGAATCCCCAACAATAAAAAAATCCAAACAATCATACAATATGATAATAAATATCAAGTAATAAAATTAAAAATAATAATAATGATATTGAGCATCTTTTCACATAAAATACATACTTTTTTTTTTTTACTTTTGAGACAGAGTCTCAGTATGTCACCCTGGGTAGAGTGCCGTGGCATCACTGCTCATAGCAACCTCAAACGCTTAGACTCAAGTGATTCTCTTGCCTCAGCCTCCCAAGTAGCTGGGACTACAGGCGCCTGCCACAACGCCCAACTATTTTTTTGTTGCAGTTGTCATTGTTGTTTAGCTGGCCCGAGCCAGGTTTGAACCCACCAGCCTGGGGGTATGTGGCTGGTGCACTAAGCACTGAGCTACGGGCACCGAGCCGAGATACATACCTTTTTAAAAACAAAAGTAGAATTGTAGTGCACATACCATTCTTAACCTACTTTTTATTTTCCACTTAACATCGTCTTATTCACATTAGTCTTGCTCACATATTGAGCCTCTTTTCTATAACATATATTTTTAAGTGAAAGTAGAATTGTATTGCACATATGTGTACTATTTGTAATCCACTTTTTATTTCCCACTTCACATTGTGTATTTACATTGTTCTATACTATAATCAATGAATTATTTTGTTTAGAGTCTAAGTAAATGACTGGCCAGCAGATGTAAAAAATAGATAAGGAACCCTATAATATAATATCACTTTCCATAATAAAAATAAATCTAGAATTCACATTTTGGTGCTGAAAGGACACTTGTTCCAACCCTTTCCCATGATTTATTTTCCTTCTCAGTACTTGTCCCTCAGTTTCCCCTATATTTCCTGCTAAGGCAGTCTTTGGCTGGGGATGGAGCAGGCAGAACGATTCACCCTGAAGTTCAGTTTTCAGGGCCTTCCTTTATCTTCCAGTTCTGCTCTCGTGTTTTTTGGCCCTTGGTAAGGAAGTTCAGAGTCTCCTCCTCTCCCAGAAGCACAGGAAACTTTCCTCAACTATGTATCTTAATTGAGATTTCAGAGACAGCCTTACCATCATGACCGCCTCTCCTCTTCCACTGGGACCCACTGGACTTCTCAGAACCCAGTCACTAGCCCCCAAGGTAAGAAGATGTGGGAAAGAGCTGGGATATTGATTGTTATTATCTCAGTCTCTCTCTTCTAGTTAACATTCCCTCTGGACTTTTTAGCTCTACGCCATTATTCCTCCATTATCTGTCAGCGTCTGACAAATCATTCCAAAATTGAGCAGCCTAAAACAACAAACATTTATCACCTCCCAGATTCTGAGGGTCAAGATCAGAACTGATCTAGTGAGATGGTCTAGCTCCGTGTCAGGCAGGTCTGCAGCTTCTAAGGACTTGCTGGGCTGAACACCACTCTGGCGGTAAAGCTCTGTGGCATCATCGGCACCACCTGCACCCTTGCCTTCTGCTTACAGTCTACAACAGGGCTTACGAAGCTGGAACTGTCAAAGTTTTACTAAAAGGGGAGATGACAAAGAAGGTTAACAAAAAGAATGTAAATAATTAAAAAAACCCTAACTGACAAGTAGTTTAGAGACTTTCCCCTTATACTTTACTCTGAAGAGCTGGTCCATCCTTCCTTGCTCCCTCGCTGTCTCCATGTGGAAAAGGCTATTTTTAATCCCAGCCAATAGGGCCGTTACCAGACACAAAGATTCTTCGTAGTCTAGCAAGAATGGAGACAGAGCTTGTCTCTCTTGTCTTTCTAGAGGTCTCCACAGTGTTTCTGCTGCAGAAATTGCCTTTTCTCCTGACTATACCAAGAACAACAGCTCCCACACTTCAGGGGAAACATGGCTTCCAAACCAAAAGCACGCCTTCACCTGATAACCAGTACTCGACACACACAGAAGCCCAATATCCACACAAGGGATGCAGAAATTGTAAGTTGTTTTCCTAAACCATCTTCAATTATTTTAATTTTTGATATTATTTCAGGTCAATCCAATCCATACGGTGAAGACAATTCCCAGAGTTAGTCACAAAATAGCTATGACAAACGCTTTGACAGGTTTTATTTAGTTTCTCTTACTAGGATTGGCATTAAAGTTAACATGACATGCTTTCTTTTTTTTTTTTTTTTTGTAGAGACAGAGTCTCACTTTATGGCCCTTGGTAGAGTGCTGTGGCATCACACAGCTCACAGCAACCTCCAACTCCTGGGCTTAAGCGATTCTCTTGCCTCAGCCTCCCGAGTAGCTGGGACTACAGGCGCCCGCCACAACGCCCAGCTATTTTTTGGTTGCAGTTCAGCCGGGGCCGGGTCTGAACCCGTCACCTTCGGTACATGGGGCCAGCGCCTTACCGACTGAGGCACAGGCGCCACCCCACATGACATGCTTTCAAAAGTGAGATTTAGATTCCAAGTTAACTTCCAGTCATGTGGTTTAACCTTGGCTTTAGTTCCCTGGTTTGCACTAAGTATAGAAATGGCATCTAGAACTTTCAATAGAGGTTGAAGGCTTTGGAAGACAAGCTATAATCATGGAGACCCCTTTGCTATGAAAAGGACCTCTCAGAATGTAGCTTTTGTTTGAACAATGCCTGCCTTTTAAAAATTTTTTCTCTTAAGAGATGACGTTTCTCTCTTGCTCAGGCTGGTCTTGAACTCCTGAGCTCAAGCAATTCATCTGCCTCAGCCTCCCAAAGTGCTAGCATTACAGGCACGAGCCACCATGCCTGGCTCACAATACCTGTCATTTGAAACTAGTAGCTCATATACTTTAATTGTGCCTGTCTTCTCTACACATGAGATGGCAAAAGTCTTCCCTGTCAGGAGCCTGCAGTACCAAACTGATAAGGTTGTGTTCATCATGAGTAGTAAGCACCTATGATTGATCAGAAACTCCTGCAGTTCAGTCTGGATGACCTTATGATGTGCTGATACGGAGGCTGGATTAGCACCCCTAAAAAGCTGTGCCCACCCTAAAAACATTGTCTATTTGCTGGGTTCTGGTACCTAGGTTCTTTGCCCATCAGCCCATGTAGGCCAAAGGTGTAAGACACCCAATTCTGGGGATCTTTACCAAAGAAAGTCTTTCTTTATTCCCTAGCCTAGTCCTTGAAGGGTAAACTCAAGTAGTTCTTTTGTATGACAAAGTCAACCAAAAGGAACCGAAAGAGAACCTAAAATTTTCTTACTTACCCTTTTTTGGTGAATTTACATTTTAAAAGTTTTAAATCACATGGCTGAACTAGAAAACATAAAAGAATTCATGATGTTGCTACAAATATTCAAAACCATACACTGACATGAAGCCAATTGTTTGAAAAGAAGCTTGAGAGGACAATAGTTTCTCTTAAAGCGAGGAGAGAAAAAATAAAAACCCTCCTGACATGACTTTATAAAACATCACACCAAATATTTTAGGCATTCATGAGAACTAGTTCTGGAAGCCTGTGCAAAGAAAAGACATATTCTTTTCCAGCACCCACATAGCTGTAAGTTTCCAAAGTTCACATAATTGGCCCCAAGACTTTCAAAGGCATTAGCCAACTCCCTGGAGTAAAATATTTGCCATTTAAATGTTTGTCGCTTCCTTCAGTGATGTCTGTTTTTAAATGTCTTACTTGTTTCTTCGTCTAATAATTAATCTTACTGCTGATAGGATCACCAATATTTGTTTTCTCTTTCATGATGAACACATATTTCAGGACAAAGAAGTGTTTCCAGGAGTTAGGATATGTTATATTATTCAACTTGTGTCTAATTCGTTGCTAAATTAAAAATCTTTGTGGTGATATATAAGAGGAATAGGAAAGAAAATGTCTTTCAATACCCTTGAAGATGAGAAGGAGTTACTGGCAATTGATGGTACGTCAAGTCTCCCTTCAAGTAACCAGCTAACAATTTGAAGTATTATAAATAATTCAGTCAGACCTTTTGTGAATCCCATAAATAGCTGTTAAACACCTGCCTTGTGGATTGCACAGGCAGTAGAAGTTATGAAGATTAAGAAGGCAAAGTCCCTGCCCTGAAGAATTTAACAGCCTTCCAAAGAAGGTATGTAGGTATACACGTGTAAGTATACTTTCCTATTCTCCTGTGATAATTGAGTAATATCTGATCGTTGCTAAATTGACATGGTCCCATCCTAAAAGAGATATAGTTTTAGACCTTTTTGTGTAAGGTAAAGAATCTTGGTTTTAATCTCTTCTATAGAGCCGTAATAGAAATGGAAAAGGTTTTGGAGACGGATACCTGGTAGAGTAAAAATCATGCTTTACATATGCACATTATTTCATGGTGTATGAAAAAATCTCTCTATCGGGTTATTATGATCCTATTTTACATATCAAGCTATATAATCTTATAAAGATTATATTCCATTCCTTTAAAGCCACATGATACGACGGAGAACTAGGGCTCAGTCTCAGATATTCGTACTCCAAGGTCAGTTACAAACATAGCCATGTTATTTATTTCTATATTAAACAAAAAGTATCTTTATAAGATACTTTAAAAGTATCTTTAACAAAAAGTATCCAATGTACTCAGTCCTACTATGAAGCCAAGCTTTTCATATGAAAGCTATAATCCAATTAGAGGCCAAGAATATGGAGAAAGAGGATGGGGAGGGGAGGGGAGAGGGGAGGATGTGTGGAGGGAGGGTGATTGGTGGGACCACACCCACGGTGCGTCTTACAAGGGTACACGTGACATTTACTAGGTGTAGAATATAAACATCTTAACACAATAACTAAGAGGGTACCATGAAGGCTGTGTTAACCAGTTTGATGAAAATATATCAAATTGTATATAAACCCAGCACATTGTACCCCACGATTACATTAATGTACACAGCTATGATATAAAATATATATATATAATTTGCAAAAAAAAGAAAGAAAGAAAGAAATCAGCATCTTGGATGTACAAGAAAACCCCACAATGCAGGGGCATATAAACTAGTAACTCTGTTTTCTCAATCTTTTAATGTCCTTTTCTTAAGAAAAAGAAATGACTTTGTGAAGTCATTACACAAGGTACCCAGCCATTCTTAAGCTCTGCTGAAGAGAAGAAGAGAAAGAAATGTCAGAGAAAAGATTAGATAAGGACTAAGGCTTGACCTATTAAACATTAGAACAGGTTTTAGGGGGTAGTCGCACAATCTCTCAAGGTATCTAAAATCAAGACAAATTCTCATCTGCTCAGGGAACTTTTTAAACATAGTTTTGCCTGAAGGTCAGAGAGTAGATACGGTAATTTTTAAAAACCCTATAATTAGATGATTTAGGAGAAATGGAAGTGAAAAAGCTCTTTTTTTTTTAAATCTCAAATAGAAGAATAATTGAATGTCTGGATTGATGGTCAATAGTGTACAGACTGACCTTTACTTTGCGTAAACTTTTAAAATAGAGACACCTATCTCAAACCTCTTGTTGTTAAATTCAAGATTTGGACACTTAGGAAAATAACCCAGACTCTTCTATATTGTAACAGACAATTTCTCCCTGGAAGGAAACAACTTAAAACTTCAGAGACAAAAAGAGAAAGTAGTCAAATGTGAAATGTTCACAAGCATTTCTCATCCTTTAACATGCATTAGTCTAGAATGTATAGCAAGCCTACTATATTTAGAGACCGAGTAAGAGGCCAGAGGGATACAGAGAAGGTACAAGACTTGTAACTAAGCCAAACGTGGCAATTTTATTAGGTTTGATCCACCAGATGGCAAAGAATCTGTGTGATGAATTTGCAGTTCTAATTAAAACTCTCAAGAGTCAATTCTTTAAAGTCTCAACCCTAATTCATTCCCAGGCAGTCTTGTGGTTTTAGGGTGATTTTGCAAACACTGTGGAGAAAACTCTAGGCAATCAAGTGTCTCGAACAATTACAATTTATAGATCAGAGGAAAATTATCAAAACAACTGAGAGAAGAAACCATGAACTGTCCCAATGTGTACACTGATCCTAACACACTTGATACGTGTTGATTAGGTAAAGGTGGACTCTGTAGTGGACTCA
This sequence comes from Nycticebus coucang, assembly GCF_027406575.1. Classification (NCBI taxonomy): domain Eukaryota; kingdom Metazoa; phylum Chordata; class Mammalia; order Primates; family Lorisidae; genus Nycticebus; species Nycticebus coucang. The sequence goes on along the minus strand of NC_069791.1, from coordinate 34,825,264 downwards.
AAGGTTAGGAATACACGATTTCTTCTCTGGGGAAGCACATGCCTCCTGGGGTCAAAGACACACAGGTGACTGTTAACAAGACCGACTTGCCCGTGTCACATTCCCTAGTGCTCCCAACTTGGCCACAGCAAAGGTGCTGGGTACTGTGTTAAAAGAGGTCATGGCCCCTGAACTTTGCTCAGACAATTCCTGACTGCTCATCTTGCAGTTGTCAACGTTGAACTTCCTCAGGCATCAGTGTTTCTCAATTCTGACCTGTTTGGGCCTGACCATTGGTGTGTGTCTTCACATGGACCGGGAGCTTTAGTTAGAATGGCTTACCTTGGTCAGCTTTTAGAAGAAACGGCGTGCCGATGAGTTAAGAGCACACACTCTAAACTCTATGGACTCTCTGTCATTGAAGGCCAGCTCTGCTATTTATTAGGATCTTGGGCACCTGACAAAACTTTTTTGGTGTGGCTCAGTTTCCTAATCTTTTGAATTAAGATCATAATAGTACCTAACTCGCAGGGTTGTTATAAAGACTGAGTTCATATTCCCAAAATACTTAAAAACGGTCCTGGCATCTAATTTCCATGTTGAATAAAAGCTACCCGCTGATTCTTCTCAGCATCATTTCAGTAAATGCAGGCAATAGGCCCCAGAGCCCCATGGACTAACCCGGGTCTTAAGACATCACTAGTTGGCAAAGAATATAAGTGAGTAAAGGTTAAGGAGGTAGGAAAGTAAAGAATGTCTAACTAAGAGTCCAGGTGAGCTTAAGTGCTAGACTCGGGGAACTGTGTATGTGGTAGTGATTTTTAAAAGGCTGTGAAGGACCAGGTTGTAGAGGAACTTGAACACCCAGATGGGGAGGTTGTCATTTATTCTTTGTGCCATGTGTCATCACAGGATGATAACAGTACTCCAGAAAGAATGCTGGTGGTAGTGGGCAGGATGGAGAAGAGGCAGAAGACAGGGTAGGCAAGAAGGTATTTTTGGAAACGTTGCAATCACTTAGGGAAGTGGTAATGAGACACAAAACTAACGTGGTGACAAGGTCAGGATCATCACAAGGGAAAATGCTGAGATTAAAGAGACGGGAAGCAAAACTAAAAAGTAAAATGTAGAAAAAGTATTTGCACACATCTACCCTGTTTTCCCGAAAATAAGACATCCTCCGAAAATAAGACCCACTTACAGGAAAGATAAGATGTCCCCTGAAAATAAGACCCAGTGCATCTTCGGGAGCACACCTTAAAATAAGACATCGTCTTATTTTTGGGGAAACAGGGTATGATATGTCAGGCACATCCAAGGTGCTTTGTAAACATTATCTCCTTTACCCGGTGCGACATCTGGGCTGGGCAACTATGGTTACCCGATACATTCAGATGAAGAAATTCAGAGAGATGAAGCAATTAACCTAAAGTCACTCTTCTAAAAAGTGGCACAATAGGATTTCAATCCAAGTCAGTCTGGTTTTGAAGTCTCCTCTTTTTTTTTCACTGATTACATTCATGTGGGGAGAGGGAAAGGAAGAAATTGAATGTGCACCCACACACTCCTTGAGCCTGGAAGTGCTTTGTCTACATGAGAATGTTTCTAAGATGGGGACGCTGCATTTTGCTTTGAGGTTTTAACATTGTAAATTGTTTTAGGGATGTGGCAGTGTTTAGCAGGGAAGTCAGAATTGGAAAGGCATATTTTGGAGTCATTCATAGAAAACTGACCAATTTGAAGAAGCCCTCCAAATGGGAGTGCAATGAGAGAGAGAGGGTGTCAAGAAAGGCCCTTACCATCAAGAGCTCATTCCAATTCCAGTTAGAGGGAGAGGTAGTGAGGGAGGCGGAGTTGGGGTGCTCTCACTGAATGGGCACGAGGTGGGGGTGTCTGGTACACCGTTTGTGCGTGGGACATAACCACAAGAGGGACTCTACCTAACAAAATCAAATTTTTCAACCTGGTTGTTTGTGCCCTCACATTGACCTGAAATAAATTTACTTAGAAAAAAGAGGCCCTCAATGAATGGGTAAAAGAGAAAGAAAAAGAAAAGCCTGTGAAGGGCAGTGAGGGCAAAGGTCAGAGAGGAGAGGCTAAGACTTCAAGGAAGAGCGTTTCAGCAGAGAGGGGGTGTCAACAGTATCAGATGCCGCTGAGATCCGAGAAGAGGCCAATGGACTTGTGTTCAGGGAGGCCTCTCAGGCCCTTTGGGAGAATCATTTTAATAGAGTGGAAAACCTACAAGTGAGAGTTTGGTAACGAAAGTAGAAAAATAGATGGGGCGCTCTAGAATGGGGAAAATAGGACATGTTTCTAAGTCAAAGAGAAGTCAAGCCTGCAAGAGCAGCTGCAACTTCCCGGAAGGACGACGGATGGGGAGCAAGGCTGCAGGGAGGAGTGCAGGGGTGAGGTCAGGGCCTCGGAGGAGCCTTCCCTGCAGGGGAAGTAAGTCTCCTCTCTCCAGATCCCAGGAAATTCGTGGTGGAAGTAGTGAAGGAAACCCGTGTTTGCCTGGTCTGTTTCCTCCATAAAGTACAGTAGATGCCAACAATGATCTGTGGATGGTGAAGGACTCCGGTGGGGCATCTAAAGGGCAGGAGAGGAGCGTAAACAATCCAAGCCGCCTCCTCTACCCTTTACTACTATATCGTTAAATGACTCACTGGCCGACATCGTATTTCCTTTATTGGCTTGTTGGTTGTTTTTACTGGCATCGTGTGAGGCGCAATAGGCTTCCAGCCCTCTTAAGTGGTCTCCTTTTCTCCCCGCACTTAAGAAATACATTTACTATTTCATGAAAAGAGTACAAATACCAAAAGAGGATACAGTTGTTGCAAGATAATAAATTAATGAAATAAATAAGATAGAATGATAACTCGGCATAAAATTCCAAAACTAACAAACCATACATGAGATTTTTTATTTGGGGGGGAATTCCTGAAAATTCTAGTTAAATCACTTCATTAAGCCAACACATTGGCTTAGTGGCCAACATATTCGCTAAGCACTCTGCTAATGAGTGGTGTGTTTTCACTCCGAGGAATTGTTCCTCACACTTCATTTGACCTGTTTCAAGATAAGAAGAAACATCCTTGTATACCTTAAGTAACAATAAAATCACTGTTGATGATAACAATGGGAGAAACATTCCCATTTCTCCCAGACGGTAGGTCAGGACCTGAACTTGAAAGGGAAGATACTGACATTCATGCAGAATGGGATGAATTCCAGCTCACCCCCTGCACAGTGCTCTTCCACTCTGCTGTTTTTCTAGAGATATGATTAGTGTCCTGGGTTTTCTCAGGGATTCGCTCAGTCATAAAGAAATGGCTGGAATGTACCTCTGTGAGTCAGTTCTCATAGCTCTCCGAGGAAGACAGTAAAGAGCTGACTCCAGCAGTGTGTTGGCTGAAAGTGCTGGAACAAAAGGGAGAGAGAGGTGGTGGGAAGAAACCTTCACTTGTGTAGTTGGTTCACATTTGTCAGTTGAAGTATTAATGCATTTTTACTGTTCTGAGAGTAAAATGCTACAATTATTGAGAGTGATTGTGAGCTTACTAATTTTATGTGTCAAAAATGTCCCTCAATTTTTAAGAACTTTCAAATAGCTCAGTAGAGGGAAAACAGGTTCATAATCCCTTATCTGAATTTCTTGGGACTTTGAAATTCAGAAATACTCAGATTTTAGGAAGACAATAGGTTGTATGTACTATATAGCAATACTTTCAGAGTAGGTGGGTTAGGAAATAAAATAACAAAGCACATTACTATGTAGTAAAATGCGTGAATATTCGCACTAAGCCTAACATGAGATCAGACAGATTTTGTGGCCAAGTGAGTTTTTTTTGTTGTTACTAGGTTGATTATCTTTGCTGTCCAATTCAACTGTCCTAAATAGTCCAGTAGAAAGTATAATTTTCAGATTTGGATTATAAAAACTGTATACTTAAAGATTTTGACAGCTTGTTACTACTCAAAAAATTAACTACTATTTGTTGAATACCTATGATGTGTCATACATTGAGCTAGTTACCTTCAAGAACAGCTCTGTGAAAAAGGCGGTTTCCATGTTATACTAGTTTCACAGATCATAAAACTGTGACTCGCAGAGATCTGAATATTGAATTAATTAATTAATTAATTAGTTTATTTTACACTCTCCTACCCTTGAATGTTGAATTTAAACCCAAGTCTATTTTTACTTCACTTTTAAGGTTCTTTTCACTGTATCAGTGTTTGTCAAAATTGATTAAAGGGGGGGAGAATCTTAAAGACCTCCCGTTTTAAGTGTTGACTTAAATTATTTTTATTATAACATTATTTAAAACTACACACAAATATTAGATGAGGGAAAACTGCTATTGTGTCTCTCATATGATAACAAAACCAAAGAAAATTAATAAATCAAAACTAAATTGGAAGATACATCTGCAACCTGAATGCAACGGGTAATGTTTTGCTGAAATGAAATTGTTGATATTGAATTAAACAGTGAAAGGATGTGTTGTGGGTTTTATTCTACTTGTCTACATGGCTTTTTTACTTTCCCCCATGATGGATCTTTTCACGCACTGCTGTTATCATTGCAATTAGTTTTTCTTTTTAATGTCTATCGTTTATCATTTTGTTCTGCCGATAATTTTAATAGCATCCTGCATGCAAGTATGAAAATAATGTTTAAAAATTTTAACATTGTAGCAATGCTAAATTATGCTAATGTTAATAAACTGTCTTAAGTTGGAACATGTACACTACAGACTCCTGCGCTAGGACAATGAGTTGCTCACTAGAGCGCATTTTCCCTTGAATTCAAGAGTTAAACCATGCTCAATGGAATGATTCCATGTTCCCACCTCTTTCTTCTATTCAAATTGCTGGGAAACCTCTGCTTGTGTAACAGAACACAATGTCTTTGGCTTGCTGTTAACCCAGTCATAAACAGAAATTCAAAGAAGGGCGACACGAAAATCATATGCCACCACACAGCCATAAGACACTTATCTGATGATTCACGCCATGCTTATTTTTAATTGTTTTAGATTAACAGTAACAAATACGCACAAAAGTTTTAAAAAATTCTGTTTTGAACTGCCAGACTCCGGAGAAGACAAGCATGGATGCACACATAGGTCCTTTAACTTCTGTTGTTGAATCTTTGGGCAACTCATCACCACATTAAAGGCTCTGAGAAATTCCAGTTAACTTTATTTTGCTGTTTAAATGAGAATGCATTTTCGCAAATGCCAATCTAAACGACAATACGCCGGGTACTGGACTCCATACAGCTAGAGAGCCACCTTATTTCAAAGACTCATCATCTCAAAATATTGACGGGCAATCTGCTTTTAGCTCAGACTTTTTAAACTTCCTTTTTTCTTTTTCCCACAGATCAGCCTTCAAAGGCCTATAAAAATCAGTTGTCTGTTTATATGATATTAAGTACGTAGTAATATTTTCTATCTTCAATTTAATTTTAAAGACAGGAATTTTATTTTTTATTTTGAATATGGCCACAGTGCCTAGCCCAGTATCTTAGATGTTGTAAACACTCACTAAAACTTTGATATTTGACTGGTGATGCAATTTTTCTAAATCCCAGTTGTAATTCACAGGGGTGATTTTCGCTGGTAATATCTACGTCTGTAAGGACAGAAGCACATGAATGCAAATGACAAAGCCATAGTATTGTCCAGAATCTCTAGCACTGTTGCTGTTGAATAAATATGTACAAATATTTCTGGTAAATGCATGAATGAGGGTATGTTAGAACACTTTTATTTACAAATACAATAAACAGGATTGAAAAGAACATGGGATATATTTTTAGCTTGTGTTTTCCCTTCTTGTGGGACTGTATGGTTTGATGCTTCATGTTTTAAAAAGGTGTTTTCATCTCCTTTGAGATTTTTACGAGCTCTTTTCACTTGGGAAAAACTGCTACCTCCAGTGGCACAGGGCTGTAGAAGCTGGTTGTGGATTTTGGCCCAGGGGATGTGGGCGTTATTGTGTATTTCTATAATTTTTCAGGGATATGTAACTTGCCTATAAAAATATGCCTGTGGGTTGAATCTTGGCAGTTAACATTTTGGTAAGAGAATATATTTAGTAATATCTGAATGTCAAAAAGAGTAACACATAGGTAAGTTATTTTTAAAACCTAGGTGACAAAAAACATTGGTTGCTGTTGCCACCTTTTGAATGTGTTTGGCTATAACTAAATATCAACTTTCAAGTTTATATTTTAAAAAACATTTGAGAAGCAAGGTTTTGGGTTATCCCTGCATTGGCACCTCATTGTGAAAAATAAATAACTCAAATCCTTCATTTGGAAAATAGGTGACTCTCAGTTAGACTTTTTGAGGATCTGACCTCTTTGGGTATAAGGCGTTTTCATTACCTTGGCAGCACTGACATAGGTCAATACAGATTGACTTAGGTTCTTGGGCTCAAATTTGGACTTGAGCCCAGTATTTTAGTTAGAATGCATGGCTGGGCATGGTGGCTCATGCCTGTAATTCTAGCACTCTGGGAGGCCGAGGCAGGTGGATTGCAGTGATCTGGGGTTCTCATTATGGTCTCTCTTTTTCATTAATTCAGTTAGTTTATTACCATGTATAGAGAGTGTTTAGCATTGGTAGCTTTGTCTTGAAAGTATACAATGATAGCATCAAAAAGTGGAGGCGTTATTTTTGTCTGACAGGTGATTGTAACTTAGAAATAAAGATGAAACAAACAAAACTAAACATCATTGTAATGTCTTTTGTTGTTGTAGTTTGGCTGGTTCAAACCCTCCTCCTCGGTATATGGGGCCGTGGCCCTCCTCACTGAGCCACAGGTGCTGCCCCTCATTGTAATGCTTTTAGAGGTTTCATCATTAATAGCTTATGAAAGGGACACAAATAACCCACAAACTTAAAAAAAACAAAATGAGTGAATAGTCAACATTTGGAAGGTAACATGGTGTAGCGGAAACCTCATGCTTTGACTCCAAGCTCTGCAATTATTACCTACCCTTTTTTAGCCTTAATGCTTTCATTTGCAAAATATGAATAATTATAGTTACAGGGTTGTTGTAAGAATTAAACAAATACACATGCTTTGCAAATGGGGACTGTATAATAAATAGTATTTTCATGGCCAATCTCCACTGGACTTCCACAGCCAATAAGTGCTAATAGTGGCACAGCCAGTAAGTGCTAATAGTGGCACTCAACAAGGAAAAAGTTGGGTCACCTGGAGTAGCCAAAAAAGGCCTGTCCTTGCAGAGCTATAACCTCAGTGAGAGTAGATTGTAGACAATTGAGTGCAGAAGGGAAGGATAATTATATGAGCCAAAGTTTTTTTTTTTTTTTTAGAAAGGAAACTTTCTTTGACCTTACTTAGAACCTAAAGCCCCTAGGTTCTAAAGCCACATGGGAGGATCTTAAATCCAAAATCTGCATTTTTCATGCTTACTGGTATAGCATACTGTTCTTAACACAAAGTTGGAGTTTATGTTAAGATATGGTTGTTATGACTAAAATTTCTTTTGTCTTACTATAAGAAAGAGCTGAGGGGAGACCTGTTGAAAGACTGAAAAAGGAAAATAGTCCGAGTGCACTAAAATTCATCTGTGACTGGCCATATTTTCATGTTTTTTTTGGAAAAGAAACAGGTTTACTCTCCAATCACATAGAAAGTTGAGCACTAGGCTTTATCAGAGACATTATCTCATCTCATCCCGACAGCAACATCGGGAAGCTTGCGATCCTCACTGTAAGTGTGATGCGACAGGCTGAGGGAGCCTGCAGAGCCTGGATCAGGGCCTGGGTTTCATTTGCCTTTAAGCACACCATGTTACACATCCCATACATACATCTCACAAACGGCGATTTCTACAGCTGTTAAATTTCAAATGGGTAACTGAGGGAGGGGACATAGGTGGGGGACAGCGATGCTCTTGTGGTGGAGATGAGAGTTAACATGCCCTGTTACCAAACAAAGGAGACTATAACTGCAAAGGAGACTGGGTAAGGAGGAGACCACAGACCCTCAGGCAACCACACTCCGAGATGATTGTCCAATGGGTGTTTTTTGTTTTTGTTTTTGAGACAGAGTCCCATTCTGTTGCCCTAGCTAGAGTGCCATGGTGTTATAGTTCTCAGCAACCTCAAACTCTTGGGCTCAAGAGATCCTCTTGCCTGAGCCTCTCAAGGACCTGGTAGAACAGGTGCCCAATACAACATGTGGTGAGGTTTTTCTATTTTTAGTAGAGATGGGGTCTCACTCTTGCTCAGGCTGGTCTCGAACTCACAAGCTAAAGCAATCCACTCATCTTGGCCTCCCAGAGTGCTAGGATTATAGGTGTGAGCCACCACGCTCAGCCCCCTTGAAAGAATTTTGAGAGCATATAATAGAATGAGTAGAGCACAATTTTTAAGTCCTATGTTACTTTATTACAAAAGGAATTACTTTTTTGCACAACCTTGGAAAATGTAAGCATTTTTTGACATGATTAATTCATATAGAGCAGAGGTATCTATGTCTTAGATGGTTTGGGGGCCACTCTCCTTTCCACACAAAAGGATGAAGGTGACAAGAAGTTTCTTTTCCTTTTCCTCCTTTCAAAACCGTACCTTACAGAGGAGTGGCAGATCTCTTAAAAGGCTTGGGGGCTGTGGCTTACTACCAAGATAGGATTAAAGCTATGGGTTTGTATAACACATGACATAAGATCTGGAAAATATCAGTTATTCATTTTGAAGAAAGGTTCACAGAAATGTTTTGAAATAAAGAGCCCTCATGAGCCTCACTCCTAGTGCCTCCCTCCTAGGGCTGCTCTGGGAGTCTGTGAGGCCAGTCAGTTACCTGTTCAGTTAACAAGCATTTACTGAGCACCTTCTATGTGCAATAGCCATAAGGTCGTTCCCAGATGAAAAGAGAAAATTAGCAAACTGTGGATCCTGCCTGACTCTACAGAATTTTTATTTCTGTAATTTTTTTATTTCAATTTTTAACTTTTTTTCGTTTGAGACAGAGTCTCACTTTGTTGCCCTGGATAGATTGCTGTGGCATCATAGCTCACAGCAACCTCAAACTCTTGGCCTCCAGCGATCTTCTTGCCTCCTGAGTAGCTGGGACTATAGGTACCCACCACAATGCTCAGCTATTTTTAGAGATGGGACATCACTCTTTCTCAGGCAGGTCTTCAACTGCTGAGCTCAAGCAATCCACTTGCCTTGACCTCCCAGAGTGCTAGGATTACAGGTGTGAGCCACTCCACTGGCTTTATGGAATTTTTAAATAACAAAAGTATACTTTGTTTGACATTTAGGTCATTTTATACTAAAAATAATTGTGTGATGAAATTCTTGTGGTTGAATTCTTTTGCACATTTCTGAATGTTTCCTCAGGAGAGATTTTTACAAGGGGATTTGAAAGGTATCAGTTTGATGATCCAGAACTTATGATGAAATAATCAAATGAATCATGAGATACAGCCAGAAGGTAAGGGGTTATTAATTTATTGCCTATAAGACTTGAGTAGTTCTGAAACTTAAAAGCATGTTGAAAGAATTCAGGAATTTGACCAAAAAAAATTAAATATCTCAAAAAACAAAAAAATATAAAATGCAGTCAAATGAGGCAACTTCAAGAATGGGTGTTACAAATCCTATTATGGTTTGATAATTAGGTAGCAAAATGACTGAAATCTAAGGTCTCTGACTGTGTGTTTCAAGTAATGAAATTTCCTTTGGAGGCTAGACGCAGGGTTCAGTCTAGCAGTATGCCCCTGCAGTGTCATAAACAATAATCTAGTGTTGTCACAGCCTATGTACAAAGCTTTAGCAAGCTGAAAGGACAATCCAAAAGTTATGTGCAAAGATAATCCTCCAAACTGTGAGGCTGACATAATTACTTCCTTGATGATGAAGCACCTTCCCTTAGTTCTATAAAGACTTAGTAAGTTTTTCACAGCATTAACATATTTCGTGATACAAAATCTATGTATGCTCCGAATGTTTGTTACTTTTGATTCTTATAATTTTGCATATTATAGTTAACAGATCAGTTAGCAGATACCATTGATAACATTTATGAAATGCTTAATGGATTTAGACTTGTCATTTATGTTGAAATCTTATTGAGATATATATACACACACACACATGTATGTATACGTACACATACGTACAGTAAAACCTCCTAGTGACCACCTTCCTACATTGACCATCTCCTGAACTTGACCTAATTTTCATAGATTGGACATGCACCACATGTACTCAATGGAAGACTATCCTCTATCTATTCACCAGCTCTGTAAGTTGTACCTTGACTATGACACACAATATTAATTTATCCTCTATAACTTGACCAGTTGAATCCACTCTACACCAAGAAGTAGAAGGGTGGGCTTTTCTCCTTAGTTGTATTATTTTGTCTGTAGTATAAGTTCTTTTTCCATGTTTTATTGGTTATTTATTTGTTATTTACAGGTTGGATTAGGCCTAAGTCCTATTGTTAATCACATGTTGTGGAAGATTTTTTTCAACGTGTAGGATTGGTCTGTAGGTACATCCTACAATTACTGAAAAATCTTATAGTTAATTGAGGCACAATGGCCCAAAGGAAAGAATGCAAAGAACTGACATTGAAAGAAAAGGTTGATCTTCCACATTTTCTGGAAAGTAGTAGCCAAAGGAAGATGGCAAAACATTTTGGTGTTAGCAAGACCACAGTCAGCAACATCCAACATGTAAACATGAGAACTTGAAGGCATATGGTAAGGGAAGTGGACACTGACAGTAGAGAAGGAGAAAACCTTCCCTCAGTGAAGTCAATGAAACCACACTAAGCTAGTTCCAACAAATGAGGGTAGTTAACACTCAAGAAGTTCCCAAAAACGGGCGGCACCTGTGGCTCAGTGAGTAGGGCGCCGGTCCCATATGCCGGAGGTGGCAGGTTCAAACCCAGCCCCGGCCAAAAAAAAAAAAAAAAAAGAAGTTCCCAAAAAATTCACAGAATTCCCAGTGGTGGATTTTCAAGCCTCAAGTTGGCTTGAGCAACTTAAACTGTGACAAGATCTCCCAGAAAGTCACGTGTGGTGAATTCAACGAAGTTCCAGTAGAACTTGTGGAAGAGCTCACCAAAAAGTTCCAGACTTTGCCAGGAGCTTCAAAGCTAATGGCATTTTTAATGCTGATGTGTGCAGACTTTTTTTTACAAAGAAGCCTGACAAGAGTCTCATCATGAAGGGTGACAAGTATAAGAGCAGAAGACTTTCCCAAGAATGTTTCACAGTTCTGCTTTGCACTAGCTCAACCAGAGAAAAACTGAAGCCCTGGTGATTGGTAAATTGGCAAAGTGCACTCAAGAATCTGAAGACTGGAGACCTCCCCGTCACTTGGAGATCAAACAAACGCACACAGAGCCCTATTTGAGAAGTGGGTAAGGGGTATTGACTGAGAAATGAAGACGAAACCATCTCTTCTACAGACAGTAAACAATTGTCCTGGCCACCTGCAAATGAATCACCTCAGAAATGTGATACTGAAATTTCTGCTTCAAAACACAACCTCAAAAATCCAACTATTGACCAAGGCATCATCAAAAGATTTAAAGTACACTACAGAGCCTAGCTCCTGCAGTGAGTCATTACTAAAATACAAACCTGTGGTCCACCTGTGGAAGCAACTTCACCCTCTGCATCAGTTAAGGCTCTGGATGTGTACTCTGGACCAGTTCTGCTTAGAATAAAGTTCAGCCAGAAATGATACAAAAGTGTTTCAAAAAAGTTGGTTTGTCACAACCCACGAGCACTATGTTTTGGTCCCATCAGACAGCCCATCTCCTATGGCAGAATTTGAAGGAGTAGATTTCGAAGGTTTTGTTGCAATGGATTATGAGGTGGCAACCTGTAATAATCTGACCCAGAAGCAATTTTCCAAGTGATATTGACTAAAGTACGGACTATTGTAAAAGTGCATGAAGCAGCCAATGAGTGGAAAAAGCAAGTGAGGATGACACAGGAATTGCAGAGACTCCAAAAGAAGAGGATGGCAGGCATCAGATAGTGCAGTTGAAGTCATTTGCTAGAAAAATGCCCAGGTTGCCAAGTGAGAGCCAGTGATGAGAGTGCTTTCTCTGCTTACATTTGTAATAAGAATACGAAGCAGACCAAGATTGACTCTTTTTCAGAAAGAATGATTAAACCATGAGAAAACAGTAAATGTATTGATTGTATATGATTATGTATGATTTTACTGTGTTTTGATTCTATATGATGTCGTATGATATTCTCTAATAAAAGCTCTACAAGAAACTAAAGTACACGTACATTATCAATAGAGTAGGCCTAGTTCCTTATATTGACCAGCTCTGCATGTTGACCAGTTTGTTATAGTCCCTTGGGTGGTCAACTTAGAGAAATTCTACTGTTTTAAATTTGTAAATAGGCTGGATGTGGTGGCTCATGCCTGTATAGCACTTAGGGAGGCTGAAACAGGAGGATTGCCTGAACCCAGCAGTTTCAGGCTGTAGTGAGCTATGTTCAAGCCACTGCACTCCATCCGGGGTGACAGAGTGTGACCTTGTCTGAAAAAATAAATAAAAAATAAATACATTTGTAAATAGAGCTTGAGATGTTCAAAAGAGTCCATTTATCTATAAACGAGATCACAAACATTAACTTATGGTCCTTAAATATGATTGGTAATATTTATGGACTCAAAGTAATATTAATAAGTTGAATTTGATACCTTACCAAAGAACTACTATTTAGAACTTGTAAGTTTAATTTAAAAGTTCTGAATAATCTTTTTCACACCAAATCCTCTTTCCTAGACACGCCCCCCAGTTTGCTTTTAACATAGGATTAATACAAGTTCATGAACCGAGGCTTTTGATAACTACTGAGTTGTTTATGTTTGAAATTTTGAGTTCTCCACCCATGACCATGAACAGTTATTCCAATTATACATTTAAAATTTTTCTAATCTCTGTCTTTCTTTCTCTTTATTTTACTGAATTTTGAATAATCTAGGTCTAGGGCACACACTATGACAATATTTATGAGCTGATTGGCGTAAGAGAGTTATAGGTGAAAAAAGAAATTACTTAAAGATACATAGGAGAAAACAGAGGGTTGTATTATTTTCTTCAGTGAAGATATAAATGCATGCTTCTGATACCCAAGGATTTTTAAAAAATGTACTAATTGTAAAGTTTTTATATTATTATGGGGGAAAAAATAATTGAGATGACTTTATCAGATAACCACAAAACTAATTAAAATTTTGTGAAATAAAAATTCACAAGGCACTGAGGCAGGCGGGTTAGAACCCGGCCCAGGCCTGCTAAACAACAATGACAACTACAACAGCAGCAACAAAAATAGCCAGATGTTGTGGAGGGCACCTGCAGTCCCAGCTACTTGGGAGGCTGAGGCAAGAGAATCATTTAAATCCAAGAGTTAGAGGTTGCTGTGAGCAGTGACGCTACGGCACTCTACCGAGGGTGACATAGTGAGACTCTGTCTCATTAAAAAAAAAAGCTTCTGCACTGCCAAAACACAGTAAGTAAAGCAAGTAGACAGCTCTCAGAATAGGAGAGGATATTTGCAGGTTATCCTAATAACCTAAGGCCTAATAACCAGAACCCACAGAAAACTCAAACTTATTAATAAGGAAAGAATAAGTGATCCCATTTCATTGTGGGCAAGAGACATGAACAGAAGCTTCTCCAAAGAAGACAGGTGCCTGGTCTACAGACACATGAAAAAATGTTCATCATCTTTAATCATCAGAGAAATGCAAACCAAAACCACTTTGAGATATCATCTAACTCCAGTAGGAGCAGCCCACATCACAAAATCCCCAAACTACAGATGTTGGTGTGCATGTGGAGAAAAGGGAACACTTCTGCACTGCTGGTGGGAATGTAAGCTAGTACATTCCTTTTGGAAAGAAGTTTGGAGAACACTCAGGGATCTAAATGTAGACCTGCCATTTCATCCTGCAATTCCTTTACTAGGTGTATATCTAAAAGACCAAAAATCACTTGGCAACAAAGATATTTACACCAGATTGTTCATTGCAGCTCAATTCATAATTCCCAAGGCATGGAAGAAGCCCAAGTGCCCATCGACCCATGAATGGATCAATAAATTGTGGTATATGTATACCATGGAATACTACGCAGCATTAAAAAAAGATGGAGACTTTACCTCTTTTATGTTTACATGGATGGAGCTGGAACATATTCTTCTTAGTAAAGTATCTCAGGAATGGAAAAAAAAATATCCCATGTACTCAGTACTATTATGAAACCAATTTATAATCACTCACACTTTCATATGAAAGATGAATCACAACTATAGCCCAGGATGAAGGAAGGAAGGGGAGGAAGATTAGAGGGGAGGAGGGTGGTTTGATTGAGTGAGGGTAAAAGGTGGGACCACACCTATGGAGCATATTGTAAGGGTACAAGTCAAATCTATTAAGACAAATGTCTTAACACATTGAGTAAATGAAGTGAAAGCTATGTTAATTAGTTGGATGTAAGCACTCCAATTTGTACAAACAATCAACACATTGAATCTCACAAAGGCATAAATGTATTAATGATCTATGTATATATGACTTAATAATAGGGAAAAAAATTAGTGAAATAGGCCCTACAGGAGAAATCTTAAAGATCTGGGGTATTTAAACTGGAAAAAACTGAGGTGAAGTGTCTAAACAAAGTGCGTTGAGTAAAATTGGCCTATACATATTGGTTGAAGTTCTTCCAATAATACCACCCCATACCCATACTTTGAAGCAAATAAAGCTAATTCTTCAGCTGGCCTATTAAGTGCAGAATTTATGGATTTCCAAATATAGGAAGAGATATCCTATGAATAACATGCTAAACAAACATTTTCTTTCCATTAGTGATAGCGCAGAGAAAGAATTAGCTCAAATTACAGCAAGAAAATTATAGGTAGACAAAAATTTTAGATCTAAGATGACATTGTACAAATAATATACTGCATCACCCTTTTTCTGGAAAAAGAAACTAAAATGCATAGAAAACATTCTTTCTTGGTTAGTAGAAAGGAATGCAAAAGTGTTGAGAAAATCACAGGGTGAAAGCAATGAGAAGGAAAGGGACTGGGCTTAGTCAAATCCTAGCAAAAGGTTAAAGAGGGCAGATTCAGCCATTTAATTCTTCCTTCTTCCCCTTCTCCTATTCATATCCCAGGAAACTAACCTCTCAGGATTCTCACTTTCACAGTCCCTTGCTCTGAATCCCACTGGTCTAACTCCAAACCATGTAACCAACTTCTCCCCATCCCTCAGGATTTTGTTTTTGATGAGATAAAAATTGCTCATCAGAGTAAATAGTACTTATTAAGGTGTTAAGGCATAGCCCCTGGCTAATGTTATCTTTGCTCAAATACAGGGTCTATCATATTTGCTTTATGATCAGATTTCCTGAATACTGATAACTTTACTCAAAGAAATGATTTTAACAGTAGAGCTCTCTAGAACTTCTTTAGGACAGGATGGGAGAGAGCAGATTTTTTTCTTCATCAAAACTTTTTATTAAAAATATAAATAACCCTCATTACAAAGTTTATGTGAACCTTTTACTGCTCTGAGAGCTGTTTTCAATAGTAGAGACTTCAACCTTCATCACTATTCACACCATTCAGCTCCTGGGCCCTCTGAGCCAGCACGTGGCAGCCGTGAGCATCAGCATTAACCATCAACTCTGCTTCCTGACAGGGCGCTTGTTTAGTTCTTACAGGAAAAGCAAGTCACCAATGACAACATTTCTGCTGCTCCCTAGCTCCCCTTCCGTTTCCTGGTCCAGGAGGCACACGGTTCCATCGCTTCAGCGTTTTTTAACCCAAATACCCTGACGTTGCAATGTGGCTATACCCCAGCATCCTTTCCCCTTCAGAGAGAGCAGATTTTTGAGGGATCTAAACACTGTACATATATTCACGTATTCAAGGAATTATAAAGCACTTCCTGCGTTAATGACACTGTTCTAGGCAGGAGGACAAGAGAGAAGAATCAGATGTACAATTTCCCTTTCTAAAGAGACTGCACTCTAGTAGTCTTTGGGGGACACACTGTAATTTCCTACATGGTAAGTTCTACAAAGAAACAACCACCATCTGATGAGCTAGATTGGCAGAGCTGGGATGGGTGATCGTGGCTCCTTTTTCTAGATCAGGCAGTCTTGGAACTCCTGTCTGAGGAGGTGATCCCTGAGCTGAGAATCTGAGTAATCTAGAGCTTGCTAGGTAAAGATTTCTAAGTGGACAGTGTTCTAGGAAAATCTTTAAATAAGGTGGAATGGCCTTGGTCTGCATTCAGACAAAGTATACCAGTAATCCATATGGAATTCATCTTGGTCTCTCTGCTTCTCTAAAGGCTCCTGAAAACTTTAGGAAATTCAGACCAAACTTGGACACCCTTCATGATCTTTTTCTTCTTAGATGTCAGGTTTCTAAAGCAATTAGAACAGATATACTCTGCTTATCGAAGGGCCTATCATTTTTTTCATTCATTCTGTGAGATTTATTCCACAAATATACAATGCGCCAGTGAGCCAAACAGATAAAAACCCACGTCTATATGGAAGTTTGTATGTTAGTGGGATAGAGATACAATAAGGAAAATACCTTATTTCAAGTCTAACATGCACAATTTTCTGCATTACAACATCTCTGAAACTCTGAAATTGTAATGTGACTTAGTACCATCTTAGATTTGTAATTGGCCACTATTTTTCTTGTGCTACAAAAATAATGTTGCACCTTAGATTTGATGAGTTGTTTTTTATTGATAAGAAAAATAAGTACAGGGTTACAAGTTCTAACAATTAAGTTTGTAAACTCATCTAGAAAAAGTACCACATACATCATTGCTGACTATTACTATGGTCACCTGCGAAGTTCTCGTCTTGGGAAGCTGTGCACCAACACCAGCACCTAGTCCACCCTTCGAAGGAGTTTTGGAACTCGTTTTCCGGAATGAACGTCAGAGTTATGGTCATTCCACATCTGACAACTAAGTTTGCAAACTTGCCACCATGTGCTTATGTTGGCTGCACTGTACAAACAATTTGGAAAGGTTTCCTAACTTTGGTGCATCAGTGTCTCAGAGCTGTGTTCATGTCAATGTGGCGTTTGGCTGAGAGAAGTTCGTTATTGTGTGTTTTTGTATCCCATATGATGACAGCTCTGATGGTCATTCCGGAAAAAGAGAAAAAGCAAAAAACAGAAAAGTAAAGCAAGAAGAGGAGGAGAATAGAAAGTGCTGGTGATTTGGGGGTGTAGGAAGGAAGTTGTGATTTCAGAAAGAAAGGCCTCATTGGAAGAAAATGTTTCTTTTTAAAAAGAAAATGTTCCAGGAAGAACCCTGCACGTACCAAGGTCCTGAGGCAGAAGCTTGCCAGGTGTGCTGACAGAGCAGCAAGGAAGACCAGGTGCCTGAAGCTGAGTGGGCAGCAGGAGAGCAGTGAGAGATGAAGTCAAAGAGGAACACGGTCTCAGACTGTGGTAGGCTTTACAGCTGATCTGCCAGTGATGGAGAAGCAGCTGATTTGAGAAAATGTCAAGAACCCAACAAGGGACCTGGTTTAGAGATGTTGAGGGATCAGTTTACCTGAGTCTGAACCTCAAGAGATTAGATGTAGATTTAGCAAATTTACGCAGCCATATAATGTATAACCTGAGATACAGTGTATATAAAGAACCCCAAGGACTGAGCCCTGGAAAGTAATCCAGCATTTTATTGTGACCCACAGAGGCCAACTTGGTCTCAAAGACAACTTACTTACCAATTCTCCGTTAGCAACTGCACCCACAGGCTTAAATTCTTCTTGATCCATTCTGACTAATTTCAAAAGCCCTATGGGATACAGCCAAGGATACCAGCTGTTTATTACAGTGGATGTTGTGACATGTGGTTATTCTTTGGGGAGCAGTGTTTTCATCTATTTCATCTAGATACCTTCCAATGCTGATACAGCTCAGTACTGAGCATAGTTTTCCTCTAGATTCCTCCGAATCCAGATATTTACCATTCCTTGAGAGGTTACAAACAATAGTACTGATTTCCTTACCCTGTTTTATGGGTATTTAATAGCTATTTCGTGCAATTATTATGATGATCAATTCAAATGAAATAAAGTATTTAGCATAGCATTTGGGGCATAGTATAAAAATTCATAAACGTTCATTTCTTTAGTTCTTTTTAAAATAATTATCTTTATAGTGAAGACTTCATTTCTTTTTCTAAAGATGGTCTTGAAGACTTTTAAAAAAATCTATTGGACTAGAGTACAAAGGTGTATTCCAGAATACTACCCAATGGTACCTGCAATTATAAAAGAATGTTTAAAGACATTTCAAGATTATCTTGGAATCACATAAAAAATATTTAAACGCAAAATCTTCTCTTTCTATGTAATGTATATGGAAATATTATACTGCTTCGTATCATTGCAACAGGTTTTACAGGTAGCTTAAATTGTATCAATAATATAGCTATTTATAGTAATTTTGCACACTGGTAATAAAAATCTAGGCATCTTAAAGGATGCAATTTTTTTTTAAGGATTTAACCTGTCCCAGGTAATGTACTAGCTACTAGAAATCTGTTGGTGAATACGACACCATTTGTATTTCGAAGAATAGAGAGAATGGAGTGTGGCAAATTTGTTGTCGGGAGTGAGTTGACTATTCTGGGAGAATGAGAGTTGGATAATTTTGGCTGGTCTAGAACTCCTGAGCCCCAGGGATTCTCCTGCTGCAGCCTCCCAAGATTGCTAGGATTACAGGAATGAGCTACTGTGCCATTTTAAACATAGCTTTGAAACAGAATACTTCGTTAGCATTGTTAAAGCATCCTTTTTCCTTTCTACAAACAAGGAGTGTGAAGATGAATGCCTGATCCAACCCAAGTGTGGCCAGCCACAATAAGAACTGGTGTAACAGTCATTTTGTTAAGTCAAGCCTGAATCACAGTTTCAATGAGTAAATTATCTCTCTGCAGATCTTTTTGTAGTTGCAGGGGTTTTTTTGTTGTTGTTGTTGTTTGTTTTTTGGTTGGGGCCGGGTTTGAACCCACCACCTCTGGTATATGAGGCTGGCGTCCTACTCCTTGAGCCACAGGTGCTTTTGTAAAGGTGATAGAGTTATAAAGGTTTTGGCTAAAGAACACCAGTCCTACTTTCCTCCAGGAAAATCAAATCTCATAAAAGCACTTTTCTGCTTGTTTTGTCTTGTTTTTGAGCCAAGGTCTCACTCTGTTGCCCAGGGTAGAGCGCACCGGCATCATCACAGCTCACTGCAGCCTCGAACTCCTGGGCCCGGGTTACCCTCCTGCCTCAGCCTCCTGAGTAGCCGGGACTAAAGGCGTGCTCCAGCACACCCTGCTAATTTTTCTTTCTCTCCCTCTCTCTCTTTTTGGTAGAAAGAGGGTCATCCTCTTGCTCAGTTGGTCTTGAACTCTTGACCTCAAGAAATCCTCCCACCTCAGGCTCTTAAAATGCTAGGATTACAGATGTGAGCCACTGCACCTGGCCTCATAAAAGCATTTTGATTTTCTTCCTAGTGTATTTACATTCAGCACCTCCTGGAATAGAAGCAAAATCTCTAAACAGACATAGTTCATGTGCATGATAACCTCTTAACCCATTTCATAGTAGTTATTTTCTCTTGAATTTGAAAGTAGATCACCAGCTTCCTTCCACTTTACTGAGTGCTTATATATCTGGGTTCTCAGTGGTGATAATGTTCACCTTTAAAGCCTCACCCCTTTCCTTCTGGACATTGTGAATTTTACTTTAATCCATCATCAACCACAGAAATCCCCATGATCTTTCATGGAAATGTACCAATTGATGCTAAGTCAAAAGAAAACCCATAAATAAAATTCAGTAATATTGTGAACCACTAAGACATTATCAATATTAAGTGGAAAGCAATTGTCTTCAAAATTCCTTGGTTATTTACTAATAAGTAACCTTAGAAAACATCTTTGAAAAGGCTGACAGTTTAGAGTTTTGAAAACATTAATTAAGTCAATAAGTTTGAATTAGGTGCACAATTTTTGAGGAAGATATTTATGTTTTTCAAAAAATTATTTTCTGGTTTTTTAAAGTTAGAAATATAACTTCCATTTGAATGGAAAAGGATTCTTACTATATTTGCCTAAAATAAAGCAACATTTATTTTAAAGCAAGGCTTATAGTACAAGTAATAAATCATTGTTTTTATTTCCCAATGAAAAATACCACTTTAACATTCAAATTCAGGACCTCTTGCTTTGTAGATCAGTGTCTTGCATAGGGCATGTAGGGTACTTGTGAGTACTTATACTGATAGGTGTTTTCAAGTGACTTTGAGATTTGTAGAAAAGGATGTATGCTTACGATTTTGTTAATGAAGATGAAGCACATGCTAATTAAGTCAATTAATGAAGGAAGGCCCTAGGTCCCTGAACTCAAAACACGAGTTGTATTGTACGTATTTCTTTACATCTCTCTCTGATTGGTTGAGTTCCTATAGGCGGGACCCTGTCACACTCATCTTTATGGTCAAAGCATTAAGTGTGCAGAGACCTGACAGATAGGGGAAGCTCTATGAATATTTCTTGAATGATGTCTCAAACAGTCCCTAAAAGGCAATTACAGTATGGACAAGTAAGAGGAGGAATGAAGATTAAAAATAAACTGATAACTCTGGTCCTATATTTCTTTAAGACATTTATATGGGTAAAAGTTCACATAGACCTCAAGGGCAGTAACACATTTTATAAGCAAACTGGTCTGAGAGTAAACGTTTTTCTTTTGGGGATGTTTTTTCTTGGTTGTTGTTATTTCTAGTATCTGCAATGAAATGATCTGAATTGCCACATGTAACAATTTTCAGTGCTTGTTTGTCTATTAAAGCCAAATATAGCAAGACTCCCAGAATATTGGGTTCCTATAATGACTTAATTTCTTTCCTCTCAACAGCTGTGTGTCTGTGTATGTGTGTGAGAGAGAATGTGTCTGTGTGTGTGTGCTTTTTTACATCATTACTTATCTATTTAAAGGGGAAAAATTCTGAGAAAAATCACAGGAAGACTGAATTTAGCCTGCTCTGAAAAACTAAAAATATGAAATAAAAAATGAACTAGTTTTGTAAAGCACCTCTTATCTTACTTACCAAACACTAAATCTATCTGCAAAATTTAAACATTTTAACTTAAAGGATGTCTTTAAATATATAATATGAAGAGGAAGTATAATGAAGTCATATAATTAATGTAAAGCCTTTTTGCACTTAGCAGATTTCCAGGGTCCACATTAATGCATATGGGCTAACATCATTCAGAATGTCTCTCTATAAAACGTTGGACACATTCTATCCTTTACACTCAAAGGATGATCTTGGGTGTGAGAAAGAGAAAAATATTTTTCAATGAGCTCCTTTTCCAGCTGTCTTCTAATTTGTTAATTAAAGTCTGTAACAATTTATTGTGTGCTTACTAAGTATTCTCTGCACTAGGGGATTACAAGAATGAATGAAACTAGGCTGAATGAAACCAGTGAGCAAAAGAGGCATTATTGGCATATTTGTCAGAGGCACACAGAAGACTGAGGAAACCATGTTGCCTCCCTGGAGAAACTGGGGGCTTCTCAGAAGTGGTTTTTTCAGCTGGATCTGGGAGATAGCCTTGGTTTGTGGGGGGGAAGTAGGGAAGAGTATGTTATAGTCTGAATATCTGTACCCTCCTACCACTAAATTCATATGTCAAAATCCTAACCCCTAAAGTATTAAGAGGTGGGGCTTTGAGGAGCCAGTTAGGTCATGAGGATGGAACCCTCATGAATGGAATTAGTGCCTTTATAAAAGAGCCCCAAGGGAGCTGCATTGCCCCTTCCACAGGATAAGGACACAGCAAGAAGGCACCATCAGAGATTGGGAAACCAGCCCTTACCATACACTGAGTCTGCTAGCACCTTGTTCTTGGACTTCCCAGCCTCTAGAATGGCAAGTAATAAAAAAAATGGTGATTGTTTGTAAGGTACCCAGTGTGTGGTGTTTTGTTATAGCAGACTGAACTAAGACAGTACAGGTTGGAAGGGAGGACCTTCATTTTAGGCAGGGTGGAACCACTGAAATAAAGGCATGAGGCAGCTGAAAGGGCTTTCTATGTTTGGGAAGCTGGGAGGTGACTTAGGAGGGACGGAGAAGAGTAGGTAAACAGCATATGGATTGTGAAGGTCCCTAACAAGGAGTGTGGGCTTATTCTTTAGACTTAAGACGCCTGCTTTTCAAACTACTGTGCATGTACTCACTCAGAGGCATTTGAGGCTTTGGGATAAACATAGTGCGGCTTCCTAGAGTACCAATTTACCATGGAGATTGGGAGGGGGTGAGAAACATCACTTTCATACTAAAATAAATGTGTGTATGTTACAGAGAGCAAAATTTTAGGTATGATACCATTGCTTAGGGCATTGCCCTAAACGCTCAGAGATTTTCTTTCCCTCAATCTCTTTTGCCATTAGGTATCCTTTGGTAAAATATAGGAAGCAGTTGGAAGTCTTCCTTATGTGGTGCAGAGCTAAGACCTGGGTGTGGTCAGCCATTCCTAACCAAAGATTGACTTTGACCTTCACATTCCTAACCAAAGATTGACTTTGACCTTCAGATTGATTTCCCTTCTCCTTTCCAAAGAAAACCCACTTGGTCAGTGTTAGGTATATCCCATCCTTGCTCCCTTCTTGGGTTTGCATTTGAATAGGTATTTAAACTTTAAGAGAAAGGATAATAATTAGAACAGCCTTTATTAAGACTGCTATGTGCCAAAAAAAAAAAAAAAAAAAAAGACTACTATGTGCCATGCACTTTGTACATATTTTGACATTGAATCCTCACTATCCTGGCAGAGATCATGTTCATTTTACATATGAGAAAACTGAGACATAAGGTCACATAAGTTTGAAATGCTGGGATCAGAATTTGAAATTCAGGGCTATCTGAACCCAAAGCCCATTTTCTAAGTTCCTATCTTAATGAAACTCTCTTTGGGGAAACAATATTCAGATTTATTGGACCATTTTTGGGCTCCTTTCAGTCCTGATCAAACCTGTACATGGTGACCTCTAAATCCACAGAGACAATGGTATATATAAGCCTGGCCACCATGTACTTGCAGAATCTCCACCGGGTCACCATCCCTCTTCAAAGATCGCAGGACCCAAAATGCACACTGGGGTTAGGATTGTTAAATTCACACACTCTGTGTGGGGATGGAGCACCAACTGTCTGCTCCAGCTCCCACATAGGAGGAGTGCAATGCATGTATTAGCCTTCCGTCTTTTTATTTATTTATTTATTTATTTATTTTTATTTTTTTTGGTAGAGACAGAGTCTCACTTTACTGCCTTAGGTAGAGTGCCGTGGCGACACATGGCTCACAGCAACCTTCAGCTCTTGGGCTTATACTATTCTCTTGCTTCAGCCTCCCGAGCAGCTGGGACTACAGGGCCCGCCACAACGCCCGACTATTTTGTTGTTGTTGCAGTTTGGCCTTACCTCTTGTACGGCGGGGCGGGGGGAACTAAAGCCAAAGAAAAGAGCTAAGGTAAACAATCTCAGTGAGCAGGTGGTTAAGACCACTGCTTCCCCACAGAACTAGGGGGAGGCCTTGGTTGAGAATTTATGTAAATTGACACCTAATTTCCTAGTGGTTCAATGTTTCTCTTACTTTATATAGGCAAAGCATTAATTCACTAGTAACTTGTACATTGTTTTACAGAAACTTACAAACCATTTGACAAAACAGACATTTTTAGAATCTCATTTGCTTTTCTATATTTGAGTGAAAAAAATGTTAGTAATTGAAGGGCAAGATAGTAATACATGTGAAATATATAGTTAGAGTGCAGACATGTAGCTTTATTCTGTCTTAAGAGTCACTTGTGAAGTTCATTAACTGTAGATTCTGGGTCCTACCCTCTTCCAGTACTTCACAGATTTTACCAAAGGATACCTAATGGCAGAAGAGATTTTAATTTAGTACTTTTAGTATTCATGAAGTTAACAAGCAACCAGGAGATTCTGAGCAGATCACACTTTCGAGAAATGCCATTCTGAACTATGAGAAACTAGTACCTTCTAATTTATGAGGAACTAAAAGACAATGTTATTCAAATACTTGATCCAGAACTAGGAGCAGAACTCCTGTGGAGCAGAACTAGAAAGAGCAAGAATGTCTGCTGCTGCCCCCTGGACACCAATCACACAAACCAGAGTGGGCCGGCCTGGCTTTTCATGCCTTGCCACCTCCCAGCTGTGTCTAGGAACATCCTAGCATCCTGCGGTTTAGGGTCTGTGTTCCCAGGTGAAGAAATCTCAGCCCAACCTGTTGAGGTAGTTTTGGAACCTACCTCATTCCCCAGGTATTTGCTGTCCTCTCAGAATAAGAAACTGTATCCCGAAGGGAGTTGGCCAGTTTCAGGAACTCCTTAGAGAGATTCATTAGCTCCCAAAATGTCTTGAGTGGAGGAAGAAGATGTCATATTTGATGAGCAGCTATAACTCTAGGCAAGATACTAGAGTAAGCTTTTCTTGTATATATCTCACTTAATTTAATTCAAGCCTCATAATTACCTTGCATTTTAGAGTTGGAGGTCAGAGAGCTTAAGCAACTTACCCAAAGTTACACAGCTAGTCTGTTTGACAGTCAAGCTTCAAATGCCTCAGATCCAAGTGGGTTACATGGCCAGGTGCAGTAAGTAGCTCATGCCTGTAATCCTAGCACTCTGGGAGGCTGAGGCAGATGGATAGCCTGAGCTCAGGAGTTCAGGACCAGTCTGAGGAAGAGTAAGACCCTATCTCTAGAGAAAATAGAAAAAAAAAAACTAGCCAGGTGTTGTGGCAGGTGCCTGTGGTCCCAGCTTGGACTGGAAGGGAGGCTGACACAAGAAGATCTCTTGAGCCGAAGAGTTTGAGGTTGCTGTGAGCTACGATGCAATGGCACTCTACCAAGGGCAACAGTGTGAGACTTTGTCTCAACCCCCCCAAAAAATCCCAAACAACAACAACAACAACAACACAACAACAATGGGGTTACAGAAGACACTCTGAGCAAGATCTCACAAGACATAAGAAACAAATTCTTAAACATTATGGCCTCTGTGAAGCCAATATAACAAATAAGACATTAGAGAAATTAAGGAATGATGCTGCTGTAAGTTTCGACTTTTTTTTTTTTTAATGTTTGGACAGAAATATGTTGAAAGGACAACTTGCATCCACAATATCTAAAATAGAAAATACAGCAGAGGGAAGGAAGAAGTGTTTATGCAACTAGTTTCTAAATAAAACTACGCAATCAATAACGTCAGCAGCTTAATTAAGAAGAAGGGATGATGAGGGGGCACATTTTCAATTAAGAGCAGCATTATTCAAAATCTGCTCCACTGCTCCATGTTCTGTAATAGAAAAAAAAAATTACACAACTGTCATAATGTCTTATTTATAAACCTTAATGTACTAGGAAGGATTTGTTCCACGTTGTTTCAATTCAAATCATAATTCTATAAAAAATGTTGTTAGATAACCCATAAAGAGACATTAAATATGGATGTCACCAAAATGCTTCCCAACTGAGTCATCTAATGTTGCCACCCTAGGCCTGTCACATCACACTGTTTTGATTTATTCAGAACACTTGGTACTACCTGAAATTATCTTAATTTACATATTTACTTGTTTCTGAACTGTATTTTCTAGTAGAATGTAATCTCCCTGAGAGCCATCTGGTTCACCACTGTATACCCAGTACCAACTTAGTGGAGCTTGTCACAAATTTGCCCAGGAAATGAATAAGAGATCTTTAATGGCATAAAGAAGAAAAATGAAATAAAAAAAGAAAGTTACAATACTTGCATAGGAATTTTTAAAAATTATATCTGTCAAAATTTGTTTTGGATTTGGCAGAAGACAACTAATAACTGCATCTGATTATTTGGATTTTTTAGTTACTCTCCTCTATTTTTTAAAAGAGTACCCTGAAAGATAAATATTGTGCATAAAATATAAATTAACATATTACATATAAAAGCCAAGATACAGTGTGTGCTTGTTATGTGACAGACAGATATTACTAACTCATTTAATCCTGTAACATTACTGTGAGTTAAGGCAGTATCTCATCTTCCACCTTTTCATAGGTGATGAACTTGAAGCAAAGGGGGCAGGGGTAAGGTAAATGATGGTTTCTAAGACAGAAAGAGGTAGGACCGGGATTCAAACCTGAGGCTTCTGACTCCAGAGTTTCTAGTCTCAATTATTGTATTCTACTGCTTCTCTAGATGTGTTTTGCTTTTCTTTGCGCAAACATAGCAGGACTCGTTATACATTTAGAACATTTATTTTTTAAATTCTATGATGATCCTGGCATTTTACCAGACCACTAATTTTATAAATTTGGTGCAAACACTGGTCTGAAAAGTAGATGTGACCCAACAGACTGTGTATTAGTCACAAAGAGGAAAATAGTAACTTTATAGGGGAGCAACGAGACTGCTCCTTAACCAGGCGACCAGAACTAAATACCACGTGTCTGTGAAAGAGACACCTTCAGAAGGACATGACATCCTTTAGACAGTGATGCATGACCTGAATCTCATTGTGAGGACACATCAACAAGCCCAAGTGGAGGAAAACTGCATGAAACCACCATCTGTACAAACAGACCAAAAAACAAGCACCCAACTCGACGTCATGAAGAACAAGGGCAGAGAAACCATTTCAGATTAAAGAAGAATGACGAGAAATGGCAACGAAATGCAATGCGTGGACCTCGACTGATCCTGTACTGAAGACGGAAAATACTATGAAGTTTATTGTTCAGGAAATTGACAAAATTAGAACATGGACTCTACAGTAGATTAAAATATTCTATCCTAAAACATATGATTTCCTTCATTTGGTAACTGTACTGTGATTACATGAAGAATATTCCTGTTCTTAGGAAATACACATTGAAAAGTAAAGAGAAAATGGGCAAGATATTTGTTATCTACTCTAAAATGGTTAATGAGAAGCAATTTTTTTTTTTTTTTTTGAGACAGAGTCTCAAGCTGTCATCCTGGGTAGAGTGCGCTGGGTGTGGTGGCTCAGGTGTATAGTATAGCTACTCAGGAGGCTCAGGCAGGAAGATGGCTTGAGCCTGGGAGCTTGAGTTTACAGAGAGCAACAATCAGGCCACTGTACTCCAGCCTGGACAACACAGCAAAACTCTGTCTCTTTGAAAAAAAAAAAAAAAGTAGATAAATTTTTTTTTGAAAAAGTAAGGATCTTTCAAAGAACTGTTGAGTTGATTACTTGATAATTTGATACAATTGATTCACACAGACTATATTTCAAGAAAGAGAACGTGGTTCAATAGTCCTTCCAAATTAGGAAACTGGTATAGTTACAGTACAGGCTTAAGCTGTTAGTTTTGTCATCATAATTTAGTCGTAGGAATCACAATAGTGGTCCTTAACTATCCCCACTTATTATTAGCACTCTAATTCTCACTGGTTGAACAGCTACCCTGTTTCCCCAAAAATAAGACAGTGTCTTATTTTAAGGTATGCTCCCAAAGATGCGCTAGGTCTTATTTTCAGGGGATGTCTTATCTTTCCTGTAAGTAGGTCTTATTTTCAGAGGATGTCTTATTTTCGGGGAAACAGGGTATAATAATCGTTACTGCTAGATTTTGGCTTACTTTAGTATTTAGTATATAGCACATATTCGTTCCTAAAGTTTATCTTAGTTCATGAAGCAAGAGTTTGTTTCTTACCTGCTACTCTAATTTTTTAAAAATCCTAGTTTTGATAGAGTTCTTAGTTTTTAAAAAAGTAGCAATTTCGGTGAGGGGCAATTTTAACTGAATGCCCAAGAGCTTTCCCTAGAATAGTGGTTCTCCACCTTCCTAATGCTGCAACCCTTTAATACCGTTCCTGTGGGTCACGACCCACAGGTTGAGAACTACTCCCTAGTCACAGACTCTAGCAGGAATGTCCAATGGTTTTTTTTTCCTTTGTTCACACTTAAAAAATAAGAGTTGTCCCATGCCATGCATTAAATACACAAACACTAACAAAAGATGATTAACAACAACAACAACAAAAAGATCTATGCATAGTATTTGGGATATCTGAGACAACAGATAAGCAAAAAAAAAAAAATTCCTCATAAAATCAGCATGTGGCCCATAGGCCACAAGTCGGACACCCCTGCTCTACAGTTTTAAGACACTTAATTTGATATAATTGTGATTATTGATAAATAGAATTTAAAAACCTTTCTCCTTACATAGTTATAAGTGGCAAAAGAATAGCACCAAGTCATTAAAATGCATTTTTAAAATTATCTTAAAATTGATTTACATCCGTGCCTCTAGCCATTTGAATGAGTAATCTTGCTGTTGTACAGCAAATCCATAAGGCAAAACTTGAACCCATAAGCTACATTTGAATTCTACTATAATTTATACACCTAGAATTAGGAAGTTACCTTTTGCAGAGCCTTGAAGATTGAATAAGGCATTAACATGACTTATTCCTAATGCTGATAGTTGGAGGAAAGGAAGGTGTTCCTTTGAGGACTTAGAAACTAGGAAAATAAGATCACTTTCTTACCCTCAAGGACAGATGATATTAATGATGCTTAAGAGTGACCCCAGAGAGGGCTGGCAGGAGTGATTACAGTTGTTGGGAGAAAATGTACAAAAATAACCCTCATCAAGGTATTTAGGCATAAATGGATGTTATAACAATTAAGAAAGACTAAATGTAAGAATTGTGTATACAATGAATAAAAACAGACAGGTGCTTACAAAAGCAGGTGATGCCTTGAAAAGGGGAGTCTGAAGAGCAAAAGATGGCACCTAGACAGCCGGAGTTGCTGCCGAGTGTGGGGGGCGGAGGTGGGGCCAGAGCCTCCCCGGCCTGGATGGAATACCCCTCCAGACTGGCTTCCTTCCTCCTTTCATTTCTTCTCCTCCATGAATTAGAGATTCTGTCTTATTTGTCAGCTGCATCTCGCACTTTAAATGAAGAATCTGTGGCTGTTTAACACACTAGATCCCTTGTTTCCTTCGCGTCAAGGCAGACTCTTCAAAGCTGGAGACCAGTTTCTGGAAAGCCATGATTATGTCTGGGAGCTGCTAGATTAAAGGAGCTGCACTCCACGAGCCCTCCCTAAATGAGAGCTCTCTCTTGTAACCCTTGGACTATAATCTCTGTGAAAGGTATCATTCTGCTAATTAACCATAATTAATTTTACAACCCAAGCTCCACATCCTATTGCTTTTAATGTTATTTCCAAATACAAACCTGTAGCAGCTAAAACATTTTACCAACAACATGCTTAGCAGTACCTTCTACTGTCTCTGCCCCTGCCTTCTCAAAGCTGCCCAGACAGGCCTAAAGCTGGACAAATACATAAGGGGGCGGGGTGAGAGGTGAGGGCTGAGGGCTCCATTCAGATTAAGTTCTGCTTTTCCAGGTTTAGGCCCAAAGACCTGAGAAGTGTTTGGAAGACCACCAGGCAGCCTGAATGAGCAAGACAAACAGACGGAAGGGGGCCGGAACTTTCACCTTTCCCCACCAAAGGGAAGGAATACCTCCCAGGACTGCCTGAAACCCTTATTCCAGGAATGCCCTACCAACTGTTCATTTCCCTAATCTCTTCATCTTTACAGTTTGCTCTTTAAACCATATTATCACCCAGGGGCTAAGGCGACCTCATGGCGGAATCCTATGAATACAATTCAGCTAACATCTACAGAATGCTCTCTAACGCGTGGCACTGTCCTTCACTGAATCACCTCGTGGGAATTGCAAATTGAATTGTTACGAAATATAGATTTAGTTATTATTCTCATGAAATACATAAATACGTATATGTAATATACATGAATATATATTTACCTTTAGATGAGGAAACTGAGGTTTGGGAAGGATAAACAACACAGGTCAAAAGTAGAACAGGGTTGACATTTAAATCTTCTATGTTCTTTCCCACCACACCACAGTAGACAAGCACCCTGGGTACATTCCTGGCCAGCTGTGGCCATGTTACCGCAGACCCGGGCCACTTTCTGAGAAGCCTGCCTTAGGTGTGGAAAAGTTCGTCTGGAATTACAGGGATGAATCACTTACAGAGATTGGCCTTTAGTGGGTTATTATCATTATTATTTTCCTTGGCCAAGCAGGACAAACACGGTTTTGCATAAATTACTCTTTCAGTTTTTATTTTCATATTGATTTTCACCTTTTTAGTGCTTTTATACTTAATGCCATCTCATTCTAAGCACTTAAAACAGATACAGTCGAGCCATATCCTTTCAGATGTTCACAATTCTAAATACCATCCACCACTTTTAAAATTTCAGTTTACTTCACAGGAAAGTACTTCGCCAACAAAAGACTGCGGTGTCCCAGCAGAGCAAACAGAATTCTTGGGGAAGAACTCAAAAGTTCAGGAGAACACAGACCACGTTTTGTATGTACCCTACAAAGGTTCTGGAACAAGCTGGTTCAATAAATACTGAATAATATACCAACTGAACTTAGGTTGCCATTCAGCATTTCAGACTAATTTTATACCTTAACTGTATGGATTTTATTTTTATAATAATACAAAGAAGATGCTTGAAACTGCTACTTACAGATTGTGTTTATTAGATACTGCAGCTTCCCTTCCCCCTCACCCCCTCTCCAGGGCATATTTAAAACATGAATAAGCATTACTATCATTACTCTTTTTTTTTTTTTTTTTGAGACAGAGTCTCATTATGTCACCCTCAGTAGAGTGCCGTAGTGTCATAGCTCACAGCAACCTCCAGCTCTTGGGCTTAAGTGATTCTCTTGCCTCAGTCTCCCAAGTAGCTGGGACTACAGGCGCCCTCCACGACATCCGGCTATTTTTTTGTTGTAGTTGTCACTGTTGTTCAGCCGGCCCAGACTGGGTTCAAACATGCCAACCTTGGTGCATGTGGCTGGTGCCGTAACCACTGTGCTACAGGCGCCAAGCCATTACTCTTAGTTTTGAATAAGAAATGGAAATCAGAGAAACAGCAACTTTTCCAAGGTTATATCAGGATTACAGATCAATTAATAGCTCCTGGTCTAGCTGACTCTGCTTTTATGCCCCAATTCTTTGTTTCCCAGAAAAATACACTTTCACTTATTCTTCACATCATCGAGGATATGAGGACATTTAAATCTCTGATCAAAGACAACCATGAGAGGGTATTTTGCATTAGTAGTAGTTAGAGCACATGATTTCCTATAAATTTGATCTGACTTCAGGGGTAAAGCGTTTGATATTAAAAGCTATATAATATGATATGTAATATAGATTGATTTGATTTTAATATCTTATCAAAGTGCTATTTATTATAAAATATATAAAAAAATAGAATATAGTAAACACAACAATTAGGGTAGATGTCCTACTTACAACGATTTTCTCAGTGACCATGTCAGAGCCAATTTCTCTCCCCCTTCCTAAGAACAATTTCTTTCCCTCTAGACCTTGCTTCTAGATAGGAACTACCCTGTTCTTAACATGACTTCACATCTCTAGCCACAGGGTATGGTCAGGGAAGAGGGCCTGTGAATCAGTTTGGGCGATGACAGTGCCTACGTTCTTGGCCATTCTAACTGGTGCCGGAATGGGCATGTGACTTAAGCCACACCATCTGGATTCTTTTCCTGAGATTCTTGCTAACTCAAGATGGAGAGGAAGAATTTTCTTCTCAGATTCTGTGAAGATGTGATAAGATAGGAGCCCAGAACCTGCCAGAAGTGGACATATCCCCACTGGGTGATAAAAAGCAAGCCCATAGTTTAGAGAGAAAGCTAAAACCTAACAAGAAAAACAGCAGAGAATTTTGATGACATTTAGATCCTTGATTCTAGATATTCCTTTGATCAGCTTCACCCATGTCCTTCTTACATTTGGATACATGATGTAATATGTTTCCTTTATCTTTATGCCAGTTCAGAGTTTCTATCATTTGTAGAAAAAAAAATCTGATTAGTACAATTAATATAAAGAGTTGAAAGTAAAATTTCCCTAATCTCTTCTTAAGAGGTCCTAGTCTGGGATTACAGATATAAATAACAGAAGCCTAGTTTGATCCGTCTTAAACAACTGGGAGATTTATGTGCTAACCCCCCCCCCCCCCCCCCCAGGCTTCAGCAAGGTAAGTGCAGGACCTGATTCTGAGAACTCTGGTAGCCAAGGATTGATGACTAGCTCCATCGCATCTCCACTTGTTGCATGTTGTTGGTTTTCTTCTACTGGGAAACCAGCACCTCAAAACCATCTCTGACTACAGAGGGAAGAGGTCTCCCTCCCACCCTTCCCTTAGAAGAAAACAGTAAGCAAAGCCTTCAGAAAACACTTTGATTAGTCTGGCTCAGGTCCTAGGCTAATCTCTGAACTAATCACTGTGACCATGAGGTATTGGGTGGCACAAGTGGCCAATTCCTGTAGCTAAAGAAATAGAATTGAAAGACAGATGGCAGTTCCCATTCGGATCAACTGACAAAAATAGGAAGTGGGACCATTTATCAGACAGAGAGGATTGCTGTTCATGAGAAATGTTTGAAACAAATTCCTGGGTGGCGCCTGTGGCTCAAGGAGTAGGGTGCTGGCCCCATATACCAGAGGTGATGGGTTCAAACCTGACCCCAGCCAAAAATCGGAAAAAAAAAAAAAAAAGAAACAAATTTCCTCTGTTAACATTTTGATGCCTATCTTTCCAAAATATTTTATATTGTGAGAAAACCTAAACATACTAGGAAATCCCAATGAATCTGCTTATGCTCCATGCATTTCAGTATTTGAAACAAAGCTGAGCTACCATCTAGGTTTCTCTGCTTGTAATAGGTGGTGTTCTACTTCCTTACAGGACAAAGAGAGAACCAGAATTTCCCAAAGAAAAGTGGAGGTACAGGCATGGCCCTGGGGATTGGGGTGGAATGTCAGACCTAACCTTTGACAGAGGACATGATTCTGAAAAGATGTTGCGGAGATACCCTCCCAGTAAAATTCCGAGATGATTCTGTCACACCCTTTAATAGACATTCCCAGCACAGTTCTGGGAATGTAGCATATTCCCAATGAACAGATGATTAATATGCTGGGAATCTAAAATAGATAGGCATTTTCATCAGGTTTTTGCTGTTCATTGAGGGGCACGTTTATATTTGAAAAATATATATCGAAAAGAATTTTTATATTTGAAAAGACATTAATGCCTTTGCCTGTTGGCAACGTTGAACAATTACTTGTAGGGCTTTCCAGTAGGAGCCG
Source organism: Nycticebus coucang (assembly GCF_027406575.1). Lineage (NCBI taxonomy): Eukaryota > Metazoa > Chordata > Mammalia > Primates > Lorisidae > Nycticebus > Nycticebus coucang. The sequence continues at coordinate 34,791,918 of NC_069791.1, read as the reverse complement.
TGGTAGCCAGTTTCTGTGAAGCCGCCCGTGATTGTCCTTTGTCTTGTATCCTCGTAAAGTCTTTTCCCACATTGAACCATAGCTGCTGTGAGGGACCAGTGAAGGGGGACAGATGGTCTCTGAAGCTAGGCGATTTCTTTGCAGCTGCGCCTTTTCTGCTTGTATTATTCACTCTGGCGGAAGGCAGATGCCATGTTATGGAGATTCGAGCAACTCTCTGGAGAGGCACGTCTAGAGAGAAGCTACAGTCCTGCCTATACCTCCTCCAACTTGCCAACCAAGCGAGTGGGCCACTGTCAGCTCAGCAGAAGCCTTTACGTGTTGTCAACCTCAGCAGACAGTTGAGTGAATCTCATGCGCAGACCAAGCCTGAACTGCTCATTCAAGCCAGTCCCTAATTCCTGGCCCACAGTTCATGTGAGAAGGAATAAATGCTGTTATCTTAAACTGCTAAATCTGGGGGATTGTCACACAGCAATACATAACTAATATGGAAGCTAACGAGAAAAATAAATTTAGCAAATATATCTCAGTAATGTGAACAGCAGCCTCTTCTTCTGAAATGCTAAGTCAACTCGAAGATGCCAAATTAGACTACATGCCCACAAATGAAAAAATATTTTTGTCTCTTTCTTCCTGTTGAGTAGACTATTCTAAGAAGTGCATATCTCTAAGGCGCTCTTTTTCTAATAATTAGACTTTGTCTTCAGCCAATGAGATCTCTGTTGCAGAGAAAACCAGAAACACTATTTGCTTTACCAGCAGTAAAAATTCAGGCAAAAATACAAATAGCAGTGAGGCAATATCTCCCCACCCCACCCAATGGGTTTTCCTTTAGACTAAACAGACATAAACCTTAAAAAACACATTTAACAAAAGTGCTACTGTTTCTATATTTTAAAACTTTTGTTATTTACTTTCACTAAGTAACTTGTTGAGAAAATGCGTGTTACTGAAATATTTTTAGTTATGTAAACTCCCTGTTAATTGCTAAAGGAAAGGGTTTTTGGAACCACTCAGGCTAATATTTGCTTTCCTGAGCACCAACTGTCCTTCAGCTACACGTTCAAAGGATTCAAAGAAAGACCTTTAAAATTGTAATGGAAGAAAAAAAGGGAAAGATTCATTTAAAAAACAAACAAACCTATTTTTAGAAAAAATAAAGTTGACCTAGGCTTTCTCCTAAGGGCAACAATGAATTGTCCCAAGTTAACAATAAATAAAAGATTTAACATGAAGTAAATAGGAAAATATAGCCCCGTTTTAGCTATAGGGTTATAAATAAATCCTATGAAGTTAAAAATCTTTGTCCTTTAGAAAGTAGATGAGTGACTGCTAATGGGTAGGTTTCTTTTAGGAGTGAGGAAAATGTTATAAAATTGAATTACGATGGTTGCCCAGTTTTGTTAATAGACAAAAAAAGTTGAATTGGACAATTTAAATGGAATGCATGGTAATTAAATTATATCTCAATGAAACTGTTTTCAAAAATTATAATTGATGACCCTGAAAATACTCAGCAAAGAATTAGCAACATGCAAAAAAAAAAAACTACAAAAACACCAAAAGAAAAGTTCTGTTTCAAATGCTGTTTTCTTCCCTCCTAGTCTAAGTAGTTACCCATAGAGAGCTAAAGTTGAAATTAAATTTTTTTTTTTTTGTAGAGACAGAGTTTCACTTTATGGCCCTTGGTAGAGTGCCATGGCATCACACAGCTCACAGCAACCTCCAAGTCCTGGGCTTAGGCGATTCTCCTGCCTCAGCCTCCCAAGCAGCTGGGACTACAGGCGCCCGCCACAACACCCGGCTATTTTTTTTTGTTGCAGTTCGGCCAGGGCCAGGTTTGAACCCACCACCCTCGGTATATGGGGCCAGCGCCTTACCCACTGAGCCACAGGTGCCACCCTGAAATTAAATTTTAAGACACCCTACTTGTACATTTGAAAAATTCTCACAAGAAATACAACTGAGAAACTTTTTTAAGCCTGAAGATTTGCTTCACCCCGTGCTCAGACAATAAATTTGATAGACTTTGAACTTGCTGCCAGAACTAAAGAGGTAATAGCTACTATTGTTTGCAGTTACTATCAAGGCAAATCTAGAATGCAAAACCGAAACTCTTACCAGTGGAAAAGAAATGCTTTTCATGCAACCACAAACACATCTCTATGACATTTCATATTTTAATTCTTTCAAAAAGTTACAAGGAAATTGTTTTCTTACAGATTACCTTAAATATACAACATTTGCTATAAAATATACAACTTCATTTTGTTGTTAAGGTTTTACTGTTTTTGTTTTACTTCTGGCAATCTAGCAAAAAAAGAATCTGTTAACTAGAATTTGTTGACTGCCTGTAATATATTAAAAATGTTTGAGAAGGGAGAAAGGTTAGTTCTTAAGTAAAAGGCTGAAGATAAAGACAACCTAACTACAACTCCAAATGAATAAAAAGTATACATATATTAAACATCCCAGACTCAAATTGTAATGAAAGGTAACCAAATGTAATATTTATAACTAATGAGGCCAGAAACGAAAGACGACACTCCATGTTTCCATCTGTACCATGTTCCGGAAAAAGCAAAAAGGACAGAAAACACATCAGTGTTTGCAAGGGGCTACAGGCACTGACTGTAAAGACGCACAGGGGAAGTTTCTGGTGATGGAGAGGTTCTGTTACCTTGTGATTGTCATTATGGGACTTTGCATGCGTGTCAGAACTCATTGGACTGTACACTAGAAGCAGAAGAATTTTAATGTAAGTACATTCCACCTCAAAATCTGGTATGCATAGAGAGGGTGCCAAAAAATGTATATGCATATTAAGAAAGGAAAAAACTGCATTAAAATTGTAGATCTCGAGTCACACTTTTCTTCAGCAGTTAAAACAGATACAAGATACAATACACAAGATAACAAATGTTACTGGCATATATTATTATACTTTTTTTTTTTTAAAAGACAGAGTCTCACTTTGTCACCCTCGGTAGAGTGCTGTAGTGTCATAGCTCACAGCAACTTCAAACTCCTGGGCTCAAGTGATCCTCTTGCCTCAGCCTCCTGAGTAGCTGAGACTACAGGGGCTCGCCACAATGCTTGGCTATTTTTAGAGATGGGGATGTCACTCTTGCTCAGGCTGGTCTTGAACCCGTGAGCTCAGGCAATCCACCCACATTGGATTCATGTGTAATCCCAGAATGTTAGGATTACAGGTGTGAGCCACCACGCCTGGCTTATTACACTCTTAATATAGCTTTTTTCTTTCTTAAAATGTGTACACATATTTGGCACCTGTATAAATAATTGTATGCATATAAATATATTACATGTATAATAGATTTAGCTATTCAGAGCAGAGTGTATTGTTAGACTTAATTATATGATGATAAAAGCACGTTGTGCCATCAAACAAAAATTGTATATATTGGAATTTCATGATTGCAAAAGTATTTATTTTTAATCTTCATTATAGAAAACTTGATGAGAAAAATGTTCCAAAACAAAGAATCCCACCACCAGAGGAAACACTGTTGGGATGTTTTTGAGTCCATCTTATTTTTTTTCAGTGCCACCATGTGTGCGATTCTTGTGTGTTTTTGCAAAGATTTTTTTCACACACACACACAAACAAATACATGTATATATGTGTGAATTAACTCATTTCATTGAAAATGTTTCCAGGATGGGCTTTTCATAGGTTATTTCTTCTTGTGTAAAAATCAGGATTCATTTACTTTATTGGATCGTTATTAAGATGAAATGAGATAAAGTGTGTACAAGTGACTGGTACATGGTAAGCATTGGATAAGCAGGAGATAAACATTAGTTATTGTTAGTCTTTTTAGATCCTGAGAAATTGCATTATAACATGGGTGTTCTGCAAATAGTAAAGAAGGATTTACAGCAAGGAGTCGGACTCTAAAAGTCAAACGCACTGGGGACAATGACATGGAGAGGAAACTCACAGTGGCAGGGCTGGCCTTGTTTTTATTGCCATGTTGAATAGTATCCAGAGAAGACATAAAGTAGTCCCACCTAAAGGCAGGCAATTTCTCACCTCTGGTGCATGATGGCATTGTCAAAGACACGCGCCATCTGCACTCTGCTAACACTTCCCTCAAGAAACTTACTCTATAATGTGAATTAAAAATAGTCTTTACAACTAACAGACCGTCTTTATACAACACCATCCGCCCCTCATTGTGCGGTCCATTTGATGGGGGAATTTGATGAGAGAGGCCCTGGGTGATGAGGCAGGGAAATATGCCACTGGTGGAAGAAGAGAGGGCGAGAGCTTTGGTGAAACTGCCTTGGTCCTACGGGATCGATGTCGACAAGGACAGGGGACCAGGTGAACGATATAGTAAACCTCCATGGCCCCATCTGGGTAAGTATTTTAATTCTTTAGGATTAAAATTAGTTCCTGCAATGCAGGTGATCAAATGCTTCACAGAGTACTTACCTTATCACTTACTTTATGATTAATTACCTACCATATCCACTTGCAATTGCTCTATTGCTTTTATTACTACAACTACTTAAAAGCTGTAGTTTATTTAAGGCCTGTCACGTTCTAGCTATTCTATCTATCCATATCTATATTGATTTTTGTGTGTATCCACAATAGACACATACATATTGCAATGCTATCTGATAAATAAAATAATTTGAACCCAAATATTTTTAATTGGAAAGACTGTTTCTATTTCTCATTATAGTGTAAGTTTCTTGAGGAAAGGGGTAATGTGGTATGTCTGATTTTGTGTTTTTGTTATTTTGCAGTTTCTACTGTACCTACAATGAGCATAGCAGATGCTTATCTATTTTTGCATGAAACAGAAATTATTTGTTGATACTCATCAGAGGAAGTTATACATGGTCTGACAATTAAGTTTGTGAACTCATCTTAGAAAAAGTGCTACATAGCTGAATATCATTGTGGTCACCTAGGGGAAGTATTCCCTTTAGGAGGCTATGCACCAATGCCAGCACCTAGTGCACCCTTAAAAGCAATTTTGGAAGTCTTTTTCTGGAATAACCAGCAGAGCTGTCATTGTATGAGAACTGACAATTAAGTTCGCAAACTTGCTACCATGCACTTACATTGGCAGCACCATACAAACAACTGAGTGTGGTTTTATCTTTTATCTTTTCCTTTTTTTTTCTCTTTTCCCTTCCTTCCTTCATCTCTCTTTCCTTCCTCACTTCTCTCTTTTTTTTTGAGACAGACTTTTACTTTGTTGCCCTCAGTAGGTACCCTGGCATCATAGCTTCACAGCAACCTCAAACTCCTGGGCTCAAGAGATCCTTTTGCCTCAGCCTCCTGAGTAGCTGGGACTACAGGCACCTCCACACCTCCACCCTCGCAAGACTTGGTTAGTTTTTTCTATTTTTAGTTTATTCTTTTTTAAAAACATGACAAATGCAGAAGCATTTCCACTTATCACTGCTAGGCTTGGAGGTGTAATTTGTTTAAATTCCAATGAATTTAAGATAATATTTGATGGTGATTGTGATGACTTTTATAGATTGGCGTTCAACATCTTTTCCAATGAGCCTACCTGTTCTGCAGAGGCTGGGAAGTCTCTTAGACCCCTGAAGCTGGGTCTCAGAATTGATTCAGCATCAGCCAAGCAGCGGCATTTGTGTGAGAGTAAATTCTATTTCTGTTGCCTCCGTTAGAAAGCACAGTTGTGGAGATGTCGGACTTTTCTGGGACGGCATTAGGAGAGCACCCTCCCTGTCTAGTCAGGGTGGGTGTTGGGGGCAGGAGGTGGGTAGGCATTTGCTGGTAGGGACTGGAATGAGATGAAGTGGTTCTGAAGCTGTGGCAGTAGCTTCCTGATCGTGGCAGTGGTAATGTAGTTCTGGAGTCTGCAGCTTCCTGGTAAGAGAAGAGGCAATAATGACGTTGGTGGCCCAGTTCTGAGAAGTGGCTTTGTGAATTGTCCTTACAGTTTGACCTCAAGTCTGTTTCTTCAGGCATTTCCATGCTCTTAAGCCATTTAATACCTCAAAATAAATCCTTTCCTGCTTACATGAGCTTGAGTAGATTTTCTGCAAATGAACTCTGACCAATGCAGAAATAAAATGAAGTATAGTTATCCATTAACAAAAATTAAATGGATGGAGGCACAATGCTGTCAATCAATACAATAATCAAAATGACTCATGAGCCTCTTGGTGAAAGGAATGGATTCGCACGGTAAATTTAGATGGACACTATATTTGTAATCTAATGGACTCCAAAGAGAAAGTCAAATATTGCATGCAAATAGAACACAGCCTGAAATAAGAAAGTATTGATCAGGACCTCTAAATGTATGACATTTTCATAAATTTAGCACTATTATTTAAAAGTGATAGGAGATATGATCAAACAGAAGTGAAAAGGTGGGAAATAAGTGATCGAATCCCTTAAAAACTAATATTTTTGAATAGAGACTTTTCTAAGATATGCTAATTATATGAAAACCTACTGATTTTATTTAGTTGGGAGGGGCCTTAAACAAAGACAGTGGTACTTGAAACTCCCCCCCACCCCCCACAAAGTGGGCAGCCTCAAGGACGAGCAGGGAAAGTGCTAGAGAATCCTGGATTAAAAGGGATCTCTCTGGGAGAAGTTTTGCTTGGGAGTCTAAAATTATACACAGGATGTGTATAAAATTTTACTTTGGGACCATATAATTAACTGATGCTAGACAACTTCTTGCTAAGGATTTTGAACTTTTAGAAGAAAAAAATGGCCAAAATGTAAAACCTGATGATCTATTTTTAAGGAGATTTTCCTTGAATGGTAGTTACAGACTCCTTAACAGCTTTCGTAATGCTTTAACTTAAAATAGCTGAAAGAAAGCCTTACAGTACTTTCTAGGTGTCTAGCACAAGTCATCGTGAATGTGTCAGCAGGGCAGAATTGCTATTTTAAAAGAGCTGACATGATCCACCAGTATATTAACTGAAACATGACACGTAAAAACCATGAAGTAATTTTCCCAATATATGTAGGGCTGGTCAAAACCATGTTAGAAACTCACATCTAGCCTGAGGTTTCTTATTTTTAAAAGAATGTGGAGAAACTAGAAAGGGCACAGAGCATAGCACAATGAATGATTAAAGATCTAGAAAACAGAGTATAAAAATTGTAAGAGAACTGGTTTTGTTTAGCCCTATGAAGGCTAAATGGTCTTAATATGTAACAGCATTCTTGGCTATAAAAATAAAAGAGACAAATTACAACTAGAATTCCTAACCACCCAGACAGTAACAGCATAAAATTAAATAAATAGGAACATAAAGTTTGCGACAACCATCACTTAAGTGAGAATTGGTTTTTATCTTTTGATTCCAGAATAGCCAGCCAGATCAGCTGAGACAACCTCCACAATGTAGAAAAACCAGGAAAATGGGACTCGGGCTAATGATATTTATGGCTTGATGAACTAATATTTAAGTATTTCATTAGAGGAAGAAATACTTATTATTTTTATTATTTATAACATGGAAACCATTAAATAATGATTATTATTATTTATAAAATGTGGAAAACCATTAATGTACAAGTTACAGACATTTTTAGAAGCAGAAGTACTCATCCACGCATGCATCTAGCTAGTGCTACTGACAAGTTGAAGCAAGTTTTATGAGTATGTGTATAGGACATACTTCACAAGTCCTGACAGATTTAAATCTCCAGAAGTTACCCTCTTGAAAGCTAGGCTTCATGCCAACAGGAAGCAAACAAACTCGATTCTTGCTGAGTCCCTCTGCACTTTCTGGGAGGCATCTGCCTTGCCGTAGTCTCAGTATTTTCAGAATACTCTTGATCATCAAGTTGGCTTCTAAAGAAAACAAGGCTAGGATAGGGCAAAACAGCAGAAGACACTTGTCAAATGCCACTTACTACTTTTGAAAATTTCCCAGAATATTTGATAATTAAATGAGGGTCCTCAGTTGCCAACAAAAAAAAGGATGATCAATTGTCAAAAAAATGCCTTACACCCAGGGCCTTCCTGCTGAACACTTATGTGAAAAGACTCACCTAGTCATTTTCTACCCAAATTTTAGATTCAGATTTCTTAAGGGAAGGTATAGGGGGAGTTAGGAGGGAAGAGGGGAGTAGTTTGCTAGACAGGCTCTGGCAGCCTGTTTTCTGGAATTATACATTACTTTGATGCTTTAATTCTGCCTCTTGAAGAGGCTTAGAATTTCACAAAAAAGAGCTATAAAAAAGTGGTACGAGGGCAGGTGTGGTGGCTCATGCTTGTAATTCTAGTACTCTGGGAAGCCGAGGCAGGTGGACTGCTTGAGCTCAAGAGTTCAAGAACAACCTGAACAAGCGTGAGACCCCATCTCTAAAAATAGCCGGGCGTTGTGGCAGGCGCCAGTAGTCCCAGCTACCTGGGAGGCTGAGGCAAGAGGATCCCTTGAGCCCAAGGGTTTGAGATTACTGTGAGCTGTGACGCTAGGGCACTCTACCCAGGGTAACAAAGTGAGACTCTGTCTCAAAAAATAAAAATAATTAAAAATAAAAATAAATAAATACATAAAGTTTCATTTAAGAAGAAAAAAGTGATATGAGGAAATGTCTTCTTAGTCCAGATGAAGGATACAATGCATAATCATCCAACGATCTTGAAATACTTCCAGGATTCTGTTTGGATAAGCAAGCAAAATGAGAGTTTCATGTTTCCTGAAGTGGAAATCTGGGTAACTTGTTTGCTGCCCCCCTGAAGGCCTCGCTCCAGGCAGCTGCTTTCTTCCCCAGCTCCATGGGACGCTGATAGGACTGTCAATCAGAGAATCTCACTCCTGGGCACAGTGGTTAGTCCAGGGTGGCTATGTTTCCATGCTGGACCTTGAAGGTTAGCATAGTTTTGGAGAAGTAGAGGGCATTTCTCTTTCTGGGACCACCAGCCAGCAAGGCCATGTACACCTGGTATGGTATAAGGCCACATTTTTTGGCACCAGGAGAAAGCCTACAAGAGAATGAAGCCAATACAGAACACAGCCAAGAGGTGGAGAGTGACGAAGAATCTTGACAGCACATTTGCATCCTATCCAGCAACAGTGAAAACAGACCAACACTCAGAGTTTATTTAAGGGAGAAAATAAGCTTCTGCTATTTTGTATAAATTATGTTGACTGAGGTTTCTGTTACTTGCCACCAAAAGAGTTCTTATTATTAAATACCATTTTACAAATTGGAAAACAAAAGCACAATGATTATTAAAACCGCTATGAACAAGAAGTGAGAGCACTTGCCAAACACTTGTATGTGAACACAATTATACTATTACAGTGTTATTTATTTGAAGTTAGGCCTTTGGAGTTGGTGAGAGGTTTTACCTCTAAGGTCCAGTATGGACATGGGGAAGAAGGGCATGGTCTTTGATCAGTTCAACACTCCAGCACCAGCTAATGCATAATGGCTGTGAGGTTTAGGTGGAAAGGGGGAACAGGAACACTAAACCTAAGGTATTAGTTTGCTTATCTGTAAAATAGAAAAAAGAATAGTCCCTACCCAGCTAGGTGTAGTGGCTCATACCTGTAATCCTAGTACTTTGGGAGGCTGAGTTAGAAGGATCCTTTGAGCTCAAGAGTTTGAGACCAACCTGAGCAAGAGCAAGACCCTGTCTCTGCCAAAAAATAAAAAAAAAAATTAACCAGGCATTGTAGTGGGCACATGTAGTCTGAACTACTTGGGAGGCTGAGACAGGAGGATCGCTTGAGCCCTGGAGTTTGAGGTTGCTGTAAGCAAGGTTGACACCACAGTACTATAACCTGGGGCATCAGAGTGAGACTCTGTCCAAAAAAAAAAAAGAAATAAAACTAGTCCCTACCTCATAAAACTATTATAAGGATTAAATGAGAGAGTGTGTATAATTAGTTGTTACAAACTATGTGACTGTACAATGGATGGCACTTAGGAATCAACAAATTCCTCCTGTTTTTCTAGAGATTGCAAACATAAACAAGACCTGGGGGAAGATAAATTTCTGGAGGAAAAGCTGCATTTTCAAACACTGAGTTTTTATCCCTTACATTAACAGATACTTCTAGTTAAAAAATGGTTCTGGACATTTATTAAAACTGTTCCTTGGCCAGGCACTCTGGGAGGCCAAGGTGGGTGGATTGCTTTAGCTCACAAGTTTGAGACCAGCCTGAGTAAAAGTGAGATCCCATTTCTACTAAAAATAGAAAAACTGAGGCAAGAGGATCCCTTGAGCCCGAGTTTGAGGTTGCTGCGAGCTACGATGCCATAGCACTCTACTTAGGGTGACAGCTTGATACTCTGTCTCAAAAAAAAATAAAAACCACCAGCAAAAAAACCTTGTTCCTTTATGATAAAAAATTGTTCCTTTATGATAAATTCTACCTTCAATCTTAAGTATACACATAGCAATGAGGTAGACTTTAAAACGTTAGTAATTCAGATTATATTTTTTATCTATCTTCCTACCCCCTTTCTGATTTCCTAATCTCAGGTTCTGCCACTACCATCCAACCCTAATCCAAGCAAGCTTTCAAGGAAGACCTAATCTACTACTTCTTCATCCTCATTCCTTATTCATTGGCCTATTTATGCTCAGAACTATTTTCTCACACTCCTCTGCTTTGCTCTTCTTGCAAAAGGCTATGCTCCCCAGGCTCCTTGGCCAACTAGCTTCTTATTAGGTGCACTGAATTAGACATAAACAGGACGGGGAGGAAGAAATCCAGGGTCTTTGTTTCCCTCTGTTTGTTCCAGGTGATTTCTCCCATAGTGAGGGAACCTGTCTCCTGGTCCTGCTCTCTCTAGATAACCATGGCTCCTGGACCCTGGCATCACCTCCTGTCCCTTTGGACCCTCTAGACTTTGGGGGTAGTAACCTTGCTCTCCCTTATTCTTGGGTTTCCTGTTTCTTATTTGCCTTGGTTTTTCTAACACCTTAAAAAAAAAAGTTCCCTATAATTAAATTTGTTCTATTAAACCTGTTGGCGTGGCTTCTGTTTTCCTGATCAGACACTAACAAGTGTTCTCTATATTCAATTAGTGACTGAGCCTTGCCAATTTTTAACTCCATTTTTCTCTGTCTTTCTCACTGCCCTGCAGCAGGCCAGCAACTCTTAACCTGGACTAATCTAATATCCCCAATTTTTGTCTCTTGATCTTCAATCTAGCCCCCATTATAAATCTACTCCATATTGCTGCCAGAGTGAGCTTTCTAAAACAGTCACCTTATTGTGACCTTGCCACTAACCTACTTAAAAAGCCTTCAGTAGCTCTTTATCTGATACAAGAGCTAAGCTCCTTAGCATGACAAAAGTTTTTTACAACCTGCCAGCTTCATCTCTGGTTCACAGGGTTCTAGTAACACCAAATTGCTTATAACATTCGCTCACACACCCACTCACACAAGCATCCTGCTGTTCCACTCTGATCTCTGTCAGGCTCTTTCCTTCTTACCTATGGGCTTCTGGCTGACAAACACTCCTTCAAAACTCAGCTCTGAACGTCTCCTCTGAAAAGCTCTGAAAACCCACAAGAGGCTTCCTCTGAGGGCGCAGCTACTGTGTTCTACTAAAATTCCCTAGGCATGAGTCTCTTTCACCTATCATGGAGAGCCCCAACAATGCCTCCTCGTTTGTCTATGTACTTTTGTCTTCTGTACTTTCCATCAGGCAACGCTGGTGGAAGTGAATGGAACCATATCCCCATATGTCCTGGTAGTCCATAGTAGGAACCAGTGAGTCGCCCTTAATTTCCTTTTCATTTTCTCCCACATCCAATTGGTCATCACGTCTAATTTTACCTCAGAAATTTCTCTGGTATCCGCACCTCTTTCTCTCACCCCGTAGCTACTGCCAGAATCTTCTAAGTCAGTGTTTCTAATCTTTCTCTGACCATGACTCATGGTAAGAAATATATTTTTGCATTGTGTTACAAGAAATGCATTATGCAGTTACAATTTTTAATAGTCACTTTTATATAAGATGCAATTTGCAAAATGCAACCAAGAACGAATTTACTCAAGATTTAAGTCTGATGATTAATCATCCATTTTTTCCCCCTCATTTATTTTCCAGGTAATAAACCCTACATTTTTCAATTTTGTCATACTTTGTATCCAAGATGATGGTGCCTATGTTGAAAGCTAATGTTTCTGCAATTAAATATGCCAAATTGTATGTTCATCTTGTTTATTTTGATTGTGATTTAAATCCATTCTAGAAGTGAATTAATTATACATTCAAACTGCCCAGAGAGTTTATGCATAGTATGTAAGTACATAAAGTAAAAGAGCTACGAAACAACATGTTTTGGTTGACCTACCCAAATCATTTTAAGATCCACTGATGGATTATGACCCACAGTTTGAAAACCACTGTTCTAGGCTCTCGTGATCACGCACCTGAATTATTACAATTACTTCCCAACTTGTTTCCTCATTGCCAGTCTGGCTTCTGTGTAGACCTTTCTAAAAGAGGACAGATCCAACCATGTCATTTTCCTCCCATTACAAAAATGTTCTGGGAGCCTGATGCATCACTATCTGTAAAATAAAATCCACTTCTTAGCCTCACATCTAAGGTTCTCCAGAGTCAGCCCCGGATTAACTTTCACCCCTTACCACCACCCACTGGCACTGTTCTCTCTGCTCTACCACCCCTTTCCTTTTCCCTCTTGCTGACTTTCCGGCCTCCACCTTTCTCCGTTCCCTTTATTTGACATGCCCTTGCCCTCCTATAGGTCTATTAATACTATTTTACTCTTCAAGGCCCAAGTATCAATGTCATTATTTCTTTACAGCTTCTCCACCTTCCCTCTCATCTCCTAGCAATTAGCAGATTAACTGCTCCCATTTGACAATTCTGTGTTCCCATTTGACAATTCTGGCATTTATTATAGCTGCTTTATATGCATTTTAATAAATGCCTGTGTTATCTTTCTGAATGTGAGCCTCTTGAGGGCTGAGTCTCAGCACTATTAAAAAGATAGACTACAAAAGAGTTTGGAACAGAAATTGGCAGGATCCATAAATTTAAATCCCTTTTCCTCTTCATTCACCTTTGTGTCCTGGCATCTACCAATCACATCACACTCGATAAATATTGACTTATAATCCATAAGTCAATACCTTACAATTACGTCGTTTATTAACACACTGTATTTATATGGTACTTTACATCTCACAAGGTATTTGTATTCTGACAAACCATGGGACATATTGTAGGTTAAGTAGGATGAATGGAATCTTGGTTCAACAAAGAGGAAGCCAAGAAAGGACCCAGAGAGCCTGTGCTATTGATCAAGGCCCCAGAGTTAAACTCAAATCCAGACCTAACTCCAGATCTCACTGTATCTTGTTTTCTTTGGGGCAGGACTGTCCCAGGCCACTAATGCTTTGCAGTCACCCATTTGGCAGTAATTCCTGCCCAGGCCCACAGGAGTGTCATGGTTCTAAGTAGGTCCCCCTTACACCTGTACCTCTCTAGCGTGGACTCTCTTTTCAGTCCCACTTCTTTGAAGACAAGAATAAAGTTCCTTTCCTGCAGATACCTCCCTTCAGAAAAGGATTTTGGTAGGCATATTTTTCCTTTAAGAAAACAACAAATGGGCAGTGCCTGTGGCTCAGTGGGTAGGGCCAAGGGTGGCAGGTTCAAACCCAGCCCTGGCCAAACTGCAACAAAAAAATATCTGGGCATTGTGGCGGGCGCCTGTAGTCCCAGCTACTCAGGAGGCTGAGGCAAGAGAATCGCCTAAGCCAGGAGTTGGAGGTTGCTGTGAGCTGTGTGATGCCTCGGCAATAAAGTAAGACTCTGTCTCTACAAAAAAAAAAAAAAATAATACAACAAATAGGGCAGTGCCTGTGGCTCAGTGGGTAGAGTGCCAGCGCCATATACCAAGGGTGGCAGGTTCGAACCCGGCCCTGATCAAAAATTGCAAAAAAAAAAATAGCTAGGCAATCGCCTAAGCCCTTGGAGATTGCTATGAACTGTGATACCACTATGACAAAGTGAGACTTTGTCTCAAAAAAAACAAAAAAAAAACAACAAATAAGCAACTGTTTACTGTTAAGAAACAATGAGAGGCAGTTTGCTTACTAACAGAGTGCCAATCAAAAATCAGGCTCAGGTTTTACAAGGTGTTTTTGTTTTGTTTAAATAAAAACACAGCTACAGTGAGGCAGCAGGGCTAGGAACTTCCTCTAAATCTCATCCTTTCACTGACTTGAAGGATGAAGATGACAAGATCGACAGGCACAAAGCATCAAAGGGTAACTCCTAGGCTCCATGTTAACATGTGGAACGAAAAACAATCCAGATCTACCCAATGCCTACCGTGCCTGGGCGTTCACATGTGGTCTAATCCCCACATCCCTGATCAATTACATGGGTACTTTCTGAGTGCTATCTGCTGTGCCTCACTCCAGGGAAACAGTCACGGGCAGGACAGGTGCAATCTCTTTTCTCCAGGAGCGGCCCATATAGTGCACTGGCTTGCAACCTTTATTCTATCCTAACAGCACTCAAGGGGTACAGCAGTCTCAATACCAGGGGCTCATTACACAGAGATTTGCAGCTCATGACACAACGCAGACTGGGAGTGGTAAGGGGTAGATGAGGGTTTGGATGCAGGTTGATAAAGTACTGCAAATGATTCTGATGTATACCCCTCCTACATGAATAAGCGCATACATTCAGAAAACTTAAAAAACATAGCACAAAGTGCACCAGTGCTGTGAAGGGGAAGCAGTGTTTGGCCCCAGCTGGAGGAGCACTTCCATGAAGTTGGTGGAGGTTAGGGACAGCTTTCTGGCAGAAGTGACATACAATGACAACTGAAAGTATTAGGAGCTGTGCAGTCAGAGAAGGGCATGGAGATGGGAGGAGTTGGTAATGGCGGCACTCTAGGAAGAGCCTATACTAAAGCTCAGAGAAACAACAGGAGAATTTGACATCATTAGAGGAAATGAAAAAAATTAAGAGGCTGAAGGGTGGAGTGCAAACAAAGGGAGCAGCTGGACACCCAGAGGTGGGCTCCACCTTGAGGGGCTTTATAATCCATGCCGTGCTTCATTCTGAGGGCCACTGAAGTGGAATGACAGACTCAGCTAACAGTGGAAGTTGTAGGAGCTAGAGATAGTAGGTAGCTGATGGCCTGAACCATGTTTAGGAGTCAACCGTTAAATTGATGGGTTGAGTAAGGGAAAGAGGAATGATGGCCAGGCTTTGACTCCAACGACTGGGTGGAGATATAAAGAGGCGGAGTTGCCCTTTAATCAGAGATGGCTGGGAGACAGATAATGAGCAGTTCAGCTTGGAACACTTAAGCTTGAGGTGTCCAAGTGAGGATGTTCTGTATACTGTCAGAAACAGATCTAAGCTCAGGAAAGAGATGTGAGGAGAAGCAGGAAGCTGCAGATGGTTACAGGGCTATGGCATGGTCACCCAGGAAGAGTGTGCTGAGTGATAACAGATGGAGCTCAGGAAGGAACTCTTTTGAGAGACTTCAGCATTTAAAGGACCAAAGAGGAAGAGGAGGAAGCAAACAGTCAGGAGTCAAACCATTGACAGAAAGGTGGCAAGTGAACCACCATTCTACAGAGGAGCAAAACTGAGTCACAGCCTCCACAGCTTATTACACAAGCCAGGATGGGGCACAGCTGTAATTGAGTCTGTCAGGTGTCTTGTTTCAGATCACACTTTGAATATACAGCATTGTGGTTACACAAACTCATACAACCTCTTCCTCCTAAACAATTAATTCCTCATTTGAATTTTCCTTCCCAGACACTAATCACAATCTTCCTACACCACAGAAAGTTTCCCTTCCGTGGCTGTCTTTCTTGTCTAGATACTAATGATTGGAGGATAAGGCAAGCAAAGATAGACTCAACTAACCTTGAATTGGGTTATCCCCTAATTTTCAACCCTACCTCATCCCTAATTTACATGGTAATCATTCAGTCCTTTAGGTTCCCTGTGTGTTTCAAGAAAAATGGATATTATTACCCATGGCCTGAACTAGGAGTGATATATAGTGTTTATAAAGTTTAATCATTAAACGACTTTATAAACTCGTTGCAAAGGTGAGGCAAAGAGAAAATTAGCTTAACTCAGATTTTCCTAGTCCCTCTTACTTCAGGACACTAAAGACATGTTGACACACAGCAGAAATGAATGAAGGTCTTCCTGGTGTAATATGAGCCTAGAACTCCCCTAGACCAGTCATCTCCTCTTCCCACAGACACTGCACCAAGACAGACTTTGGAATTAAGACTGCCTATGGCCCAGTTGGTGGACAGCTGGATTTTCAGGATGTTTCCTTATCCGTAAGATGGGATAACAGTACTCACCTCAGCCAGCTATTGGGACAGTTAAAGAGATAATGACTGGCCTAGCAAAGAACAGTTAACAATCCTTAGCTATTATCACCTCCTTTGTGTATGTCAAGCTTTGCCCATGGGTGGAATGGGGTTCCTAAATTACCTAGTAATGATTTTGAACCTAGGAGTGAGGGAGGAGCTGAGCAAGTGAGGCAAGTGTCAAACATTTTCCAAGAGGTAAAATGTTTTAATTCACAATATTCTCCTGTTTCACATTTGTCCTTAAAGAGATTTCTAAGGAGCAGTAACAAGATTTCAGGAGGTGGGTCCCTAGCAGGAACCCATCAAGAATTACAAGCTTCTTGTAATTACGTCCCTAATACTGAGAAATGAGATCTCTGACAAGGTGCAGAGACAACGTCCAGCCCCGTATAGTACTGGGATTTCTTCCCATTCACCACCTGTTTTCCTGGGGTTGCTGTGAACTCGCACTAAAGACAGCAGCTGAGCCCGGGGCTATCTTTAAAACGAATTGGTTGTGCCTCTTTAGGAGCTTTCCGGGGAGGAGGGTATACTGCGACCTGGGGCTGGTGGCCAAGGAACTCCCCAGGCCACGCCAGCGTCCACCCCTTTGCCTGAAATGCTGCAACGCCTCGGCGGAGCAGAACCTAGTGCCCGAGCCCAGCAAAGCCTGTCCATGGAAAATAAATAAGGTTTAAGAAAGGAAGCCGGCCAGCCCTACAAATGCAACCGTTGCAATTTGGGTCTCTTCTCTCTTCTGACGTAATGCCGGTTTCCTGCTTTCGCACCGCAGCGTGCAGTTCTCTGGCTGGGAAGTCAGAAGATCAATCGACCGAACGCCAAGATAACCACGGCCATTACCGTGCAATTTATTTTCCACGAATTCACCAACCAGCCCAATAACCCCGCCCCCCGATTCGACGACTTTTGGCTTTTCGGGAGGCATTGTTCTCCCCTCCCCCCAGGAAGGCCGCCTCAACGCAGAGCCAGCACCAGGAAACGGCGTCGGCTGGTGGCTCTAGTGCAGGGCTGGGGTGGAGTCGGTTCAAACCTTCTGCCCCCAGCCTTTTTGAGATTTCCAAATCTCTGGCTTTGTCTTAAGCAAAAGTATCGTCGGAGTTGCAGCGTGTCCAACCTCTTTCCAGAAACCGAACAAGGATGTGGGTAAAAGCCACCGCGAAACGCGTATGAACGCACCCCCACGCCCAACACCCCACAGGGCCGGGACGCACGGCGGCCACCCCGCCACCTCACGCACACCGCGCTAACTGCAGCTCCGCTACCACCGACGCCGCCCAGCCGAGCCCGGGGAGACTCCCAAGGGCTCTTTAAATACGATCTATAAATACTACAGGCGCTCGGCGCGCGCGTCACCGCACATCCTGCTTCTGATTGGCCGGAAGGACCTGGCTTATTTGCATAACCGAATTGCACAACCGGGCGGCGACCTCCGCCTGCGTTTGCGCCCGACCGCCCCTCCCCCTCAGCTGGCGCGCGGGGCCGCAGGAGGAGACCTCGGGTGGCGTTCGCGGCGTCCAGAGTCACTGGAATTCGGCAATCTTTTAAGTCTTGAGCCAGGCGGCGGTCCTCTGGGACGCCAGCTCCCCCTTAGATGGATCGGGTTTGGCCGGTGCAGGGCCGGCAGGTTTAAACTGCGTCTTTTGCTTTTTACAAAAAGGAACGAAAGTTTTAAGGGTGACACCAAGCAAACGTTCCGGGGGCTCGCAGAGGCTGAATTTAAACCACGTGAGACCTGGACAAGGCTAGCGTCTTGTCCAATGGCTTGCGACTTGCGGCGTTCAAAAAAGGCTTTTTGCATGATCACTAGTAGGACCTCCTTATCTTGAAAGCGAAACAAGGAGGATTCCGAAAATACAGATGTTTGATGCTTCCTGGCTTAAGCCGAAGTTAAAAAAAACGCACCAATTAGCTGATGTGAAGCGGCAACGCGGAAACTTTCCCCTTTACGGTTCTTAGGGTACAGTCTCTTGTGGCGATTGATCCTTGACCCTGATCCTGGCTGACTCACTCTGGGGAGGGACTGGTGACGGCCAAGGTCAGAGAGGGAGAAAAGACCACGCTTTGGGACTAGGGAAGCAGTACGACCCTGTGGAGTGTAGAGGCACCGAGGATTCTGGCGCCAGGGCTGCCATTGATCAAGGGATGGAAATAAGCACACATTGTTACATATTAATATTCGGTTGTTATAAAATCATTTGTCTCTTCAGGGCAAGACCGTTCCTGCCATTTGCGCCAAACATTGACTCCAGGATGGAGAACTCTTTGTTTTTGAGAGGGATAAGTAGGATGACTTTTAATTACTTCGCTTTGTTTTATATAAAATGTCCTGCCTTTAAAACGTGCACGTCACATTCTAAGGCTCCAAGCCTTCCCCTCGCCATGTCCACGATGACTGCCACAAGTTTATATGTAAAAGACTGCCCATGTGCTATCAAAAAAGTTCTTATTAAATTATATTGCAAAAATGTTCAATTTCGGTGACCTTTCTCCCCGCCCCAAATAAAACTCAAAGCTCAAACGGACCCTTGTTATTTAAAGACAATGCTTTAACTATTGTTTTTAAGTTGGGTACTAAAGAAAACGCTATCCTAAAAGCTTTTTAAAAAGAACTTCGGATTTTAACAGAAGAGCTCCCCCTGCTGTCAAATGGTTTGTGGGCAACGCGCCTGAGACATCCATACCTGATGGACCCATTCATTGCAAAGCTGGAAAGGTGAACTTTGAAGGTTCTTCACCCAGACCATTTAAGTCCCTTTGTTATAGTAGCCATTTTAATCATTACTGACAAGCAAGTGTGATCATTCAGTTGAGGATCCTACCTTAAGTATCTTTCTCCTATTCATAGATATATAAACAAGTTTACTTTAAAATCAATCTTGATTTTATTAAAGCAAAAGATGGACTTGTTTTACAGTCGTTCCCTGCATTAATAGATACCAAGGTAAGAAAAAATATTGTAATCATAGAAATACTTTTCGAATAATTTTAGTGCTGTATGTTTCAATTATCAAAATTGACTAATGATCTAAATTGACACAGACAGTGGTAATGGTCTTACACAAGCCCTTCCCTTTTCAGCTTGTTTCTCTCTGCTTTAATCCATGTTTCTAATTTCTCAGGCCAAGAATAAATGCACTTAAAATCACTGCCATCTTGGTAATCATCTTGTTTTTCTTTCCCTTTAAGATTTTGAGATGTTACATTCCTTTTGCTAATTCATTTTTGTTGTCCTTTACTAATTTATTTCTTTAAAAAAGATTTTTAAAAAGTCCTAAGTGTAAGTTGAAAACTATACATCTTGGCTGTCACTTCCATTGGTTTTCAGAGCTACATTTGGAGGTTGGCCACTGGCACAGCTTTAAGTCACTAGGAGATCAGAGGATAACTGGTAAACCACAAACGAAGAGATAAAGGATGTGTGTTTCCACTGTAAATGCTAATAGGGGCATTTCAGCTGCATTTCTCTCAATAAGCACTTTACTATGCTTTATAGAAACATACAGATAAGGATCACCAATTATTCTGTGGTTCTCTATTCTCTTTCAGTTGCAGAAGTGCAATGGAAATAAGAGCTGGTTATCATATAGGAAAATGTATTTAGAAAAAAGCTCCAGCACTCTCAGGGCTGGGGGGAGACTTCATTTCTGTGTTAGCCTGAGGTACACAGGCCAGTGCTCTTACAGAAGTGCTAAGTACTCCTGCTGCTCCATGAATTGGGCCCTGTTACAAACTGAATTGTGTTCCCCGTCCCCCCACCCCAAATTCCTATATTGAAGTCCTAACTCCCTAGTATGTCTGAGTGTGACTGTGTTTGGGGATAGGGCCTTTAAAGAGCCAATTAAGGTTAAATGAGAATATTAGGGTAGGCCTCAATCCAGGATGGCCGGTGTCCTTATAAGAAGAGCTTAGGACAGAGACATGAGGATGCAGAGAGGAGGCAGCTATTTGCAAGAGGCTTGAGGAGAAACTAAGCCTGCTCACAGCTGATCTTGAACTTCTAGCCTATGAAAAAAATCAACTTCTGTTGTTTAAGTTACAAAGTTTTTGTTATAGCAGTCCTGGTAAACTAATACAGCACCTGCCTTTCCCAGTTATCTTTTTCATGTCTGGTCATCAGGTCACCACACCTTTAAGCCAGCTGTAAAGGTGAAAAATGATACTGGATTGGTGTTGCCATCAGAATAAGCCTGGCAATGTGTTTGCCTGTTTTTCATTTATATAGTAGTAATTACAAATTGTTCTATCTATGGAAGTTCATGCATCTACTTTGCATGTACCATGGGTAAAAGTTTCAAGGCTTAAGGACAAATGAGCTATATGACAAAAGGCTTATGATTTGGCCCAGATTTACTGCAGTTAGGTCCGCACACCCTAAGGTCCTGGAGTGATTAGCAAATTAATCTGCAATGCTGGCTTCTCAGAAAAATTTTCTGTTTTCCCTGACTAAGGGATAGCCTCCATTACCAACGAGCTTACTTTTCTTACTGACATGACATGAATATGGGAGTATGTGAGTTCACTTTGGTAAAAGCATGAAGTTCAAACTTGCTACACTTGGGACTCTAATTTGTATATATTGTTTATTGAGGAGCTTATACATTTTGGTTGAAATTCAAAACAATTTTTGTTTTTATAAAAATAAATTTACAACAAAATCCAGTTGACCATTATTTTTTTACTCCTTCAAAGTTATGCTTCCTCAGTTGAACATACCTTCCTTTAAGTAATTCTGCTGTATAGATCACATCGCCTGAGAACATTGTGGGTAGAAGAGTTACTAGTTAATGAGATTTTAGCACATATTAGGAACCATACAGGTCTCTTGCAATCCTTAATCTTAGTGCAGTTTACAAATGAGGTCACTGATCCTTGGAGAGGTAACATAACTTGTTAAAGTGAGTGGCAGAGCTGGGCTTCCAACAGAAGTCCATAGGAACTGAGGTCTAACCCTCAGCGAACAGAGAATAATATTACAAACATAAAATCAGAAATAAAAGGCATAGGCCTAAAACTAACCACTTCATATGGTACCTTAGAGCATTATTCCCCAAATTATATATCAGAAAATGTTAGTTCCACATGATATGTATAAGTGGTGCGAAGAAACAATAAAGCTTCCATGGTCAAATAAATTTTGGAAAAAAATGGGTTAAACCAATACATTTTAAACTATAGAACTGCATAACACTAGTGGGAGCCATTTAAACTCGTAGTCTTTGCACATTTATATAGTTATTACCACAATTTTCCAGGAGATGGCAAAAAAGTGTCTTGAGTAGGGGAATTTTCTGTTTTGCACAATGGCACCATCTGGGTATCACTGGGGCTAGAGATGGGAGGAGTATGAAACTTAACACACTGTGAAGCTAGTGAATGATGCCCCATGAATATATCAATGTACACAGCTACGATTTAATAAAAAAAAAAAAGAAAGAAACTTAACACACTTGAATACTGTCCTGATTCATGCAGGGCCAAATATAATCCCTTTCTGGTGTTTTTGAATTGACAGTTGTTACTATGAGGTAGATACAAAAATAGGGTTTTTTTTTAGAGTTTTTAATGCCTTGAGCTATTACTCATATACCTAAAAGATATGTTTGGAAAGTTAAATCATTTTCTTGTGAGTAAGGTACTTCCCAAATATAATGACATTGGAATAAAGGTATAAAATGATAAATGAACTAAGAACAGGCAGTTAGTTCAAGGAAAAACAGTTCAAATTTGTATGCATGTGCTGATACATAGGCTCCAATAGATTAAGTTTCTTGAAGGGAGACTTTCTCTTTATCCTTGCTCAATGACCGGCTCTCATAGGCATTCATGCATTTATTTAATTTTATTGAATTTGTTCTTTGTGCTAGGCACGGTTCTGTTCCAGGCACTAGAAGCAAGAGTGGAAAAAGTAGACTTCGGTCTTTATGGAGCTTACTTTTCATTGA
The DNA here is from genome assembly GCF_027406575.1 of Nycticebus coucang. Taxonomy (NCBI): domain Eukaryota; kingdom Metazoa; phylum Chordata; class Mammalia; order Primates; family Lorisidae; genus Nycticebus; species Nycticebus coucang. The sequence goes on along the minus strand of NC_069791.1, from coordinate 34,769,618 downwards.
GTAGAGACAGACAGGAAAAGTGTAAAGAGGAATGGGGAGAAATAAGGCTGTGAAACAGATAATAGATATTGGAAAAGTTGTGAGGCCAGCAGATGGGAGTTCTTAACGAAACCCAAACATCTTTGACCAGGAATTGAACCCAGGCTGGGTTGGTAAAAGTGCTGAATTTTAACTCCTGGACTATCAGGTGGGGGCAGCTAAAAGCATTTGTGACCTGTGGCAGGAGAGTCAATGCACTGGCAGGAGGGGAGAGGTTTGAAGCTTAAGAAGGTGATGTAATCATGGGTAATAAGGTGAAGTCATGCCTTTAGGAGTAAGAGGAGATAGTGGAGGAAGACAAAAAGAGTATTCAAAAGGAGGTCAAGAAACCAGGAAGGCATGATCCTGAATGGGACAGCACCTGGGGGCTGCGGTCTTTGAAAGTAGTGACAGTGAGCTCTGTGCTGCAATCTTCCAAGCAATTTGAGACATCACAGATGACAGCACAAGGATGGCTGGGAGTGTGTCAACCTGGATGGAGTGACTTTATAGAACCTGGAGTGTTTTTTTGGGGGGGAGGAGACAGTGTCTCAAACTGTCACCTTGGGTAGAGTGCTGTGGCATCCTAGCCCACAGCAACCTCAAACTCTTGGGCTCAAGCAATTCTCCTGCTTCAGCCCCCCAACCAGCTGGGACCACAGGTACCTGCCACAAGGCCTGGCTATTTTCCTTTTTGTTGTTGTTGCAGTTGTCATTGTTGTCTTAGCTGGCCCTGGCAGGTTTGCACCCGCCAGCCTCAGTGTATGTGGTCGGTGCCCTACCCACTGAACTAGGGGTGCTGTCCAGAACCTGGAGTTTTTGAGAGTGGAAGGAAAAGAAATGGTTTGGAACGGCTATTTATTTATAGAATCTCACTCATCACCCTGGGTAGAGTGCTCTGGTATCATAGCTCACAGCAATCTTAAACTCTTGGGCTCAAGAGATCCTTTTGCCTCAGCCTCCTGAGTAGCTTATGTCGGCTGGCTAGTTTTTCTATTTTTAGTAGAGACAGAGTCTCACTCTAGCTTAGGCTGGTTTGGAACTCCTGAATTCAGGCAATCCACCTGCCTCAACTTCCCAGAATGCTAGGATTACAGGTGTGAGCCACCAGCTTGGCCAGGAAATGTCTGGTTATGTAAATTCAGGTCAAAGATAAAAGGAGGCAACTATAGCTGGGAGAATGTGGAACAGCCAGCTTTCAATTCGGCCAAGAATGTGATGGAAACATCTCTTTTTTGAAGGAATGAATATCGAATTTTCATTTAAACAGTTATTTTGAATAATTTTGAACCTAATTCCCCTTTTAAGTTAATTCAAGTTTGAAGTAATACATTTCAATGTCTTTTGTTCACATCTCCATTTTTCTTTCAATATATTCATAAGGATAAAACTTGTAAGTACGGGTGAAGGACTCAACTACAACTTGAACTTTACCCTAGAAGTGAAAACAACATAACCTAAAAATAAATTTGTACTCTCCTATTAATTTGAAATTTTAAAAAGTTGTAAGTAGAAGAGATATTTCTGAGTTTAAAAGTATGAGATACACAGCAACAATTATTTTTTACTATATACACTTCAAATTTTTAAATTTATTTTTAGTAGTATTTATTTGTGAGAGGGAAACAAAGTATACAGGGTGGCCATAAAGTTCATGTGCAATTTAAATGCCTACCACTGTTTAAATTGCTTATGAACTTTATGGCCACCCTGTGTATTCTTTACCATAAATATCTGTGAAAGAAAATATTACCATGAGAATGTGACCACTTCTCACTCCCTACCATAGGAATGTGACCTTTTGTAACTGTTCCAGGAGATAGCCCCAGGAGCTGCAGCAAATGTTTACTATTAAGCAAATATTTGACTGTTAGTCTTGTCTTAAGACAGTTGAATAATGAACCAGAGTTCTTCTTATCTGGTTAGAGCCCCAGCTGTGTCTATTCCCTCTTACTTTATTGTTAGAGCCCCTGGCATGTCTGCTATTCCCGCCTACTTGGTAGTTTTTGCCTTTATAAGCTTGTAAAAAACTGCTGTGCGGGGCTTGACTTCTCGGCTCCTAAAAGAGTTGTGAGTCAAGTCCCAGCATGCTGGAATAAAAATCCTCTTGCGTTTTTGCATCAAGCGACGTCTCTTGCGGTTGATTGGGGTGGTCAGAGCTCCGGGCAGAGTGGGGGGTTCTGCCCCAAGTCTTTCATCTGGAAATCAGATCATTGACAAATTAAAATGGGTATTCTGAACTACTTCCCTTAATTCCTGGGCTAGAACAATTTCAGAAAAGGAAAGAAGTCAGTATCTTTTTGTAGATTGTTCTGTCACTTTCATCTCCCTACTCAAATAAGAATTGGGGTTAGCTCTTCTCTTAACATCTGAATAGTGGCCCCTTTTTCTCTGCAGAGCAATGGCCTCTAAGTTTTCCCATGTTATATCCATATTTACCCGTATTAAGGAAACATGTAGAGAGTTCTCTCTGCTTCCCATTTTCTTTTCTTTTCTTTCTTTTTTTTTTTTTTAAATTAAATCATAGCTGTGTACATTAATGTGATCATGGGGCACCATACACTAGTTTTATAGACCGTTTGACATATTTTCATCACACTGGTTAACATAGCCTTCCTGGCTTAGTTATTGTGCTAAGACATTTACATTCCACATTTACTAAGTTTTCTGCTTCCCATTTTCCAAGTATCTGACTCACTCATGCATTACGCCAATTAACTGTCAGGGCAAATAAATTCAACAACACTTTAGCTGAATAGTGCCTCATCTTGAGTCATGCCTTATCAACTATAGATAAAAATGGGCCTATTTAATAAAAATAATAAAAATGAGCACTTACTCTGCACAAGACACTGCTAAGAGCTAAACTTAGAATGCCTCATTTAATCCTCCTAATACCTCTTTGAGATAAGTGCTGTTTTTAATTAATTTACATTTGAAACACAAAGAGAAGTAGCCTGAGGTCAGGTAGCTAGGAAGTCCTGGTCCTGGGATGTGGAGCCAAATCAGCCACGTTCCAGGGCCAGTGCTGTGAACCTTTGGGCTAAATAGCCTCTCTCTTTAGGTGATTCAGTAGATAAGATATTTTAATTTTTGCTGTGCTTTGGGGCTGATTGCCACCAGAACTGGGATATTTATTTTTATAAGGCTTTAGGGAAATATCTTTAGGATGGGGGAACCCTCAAATCTCCATGAAAGATCATCTAAAAACCATTACAAAGTGATAACAATAAATCGTGATGCTTTATAGTATAGTGAGTACAGTTAAGGATGCTGTTTTATGTGTGTGGTTTGAATCTAGAATAGTTGTGCCAACTATTACCAAGGGGGGAAAAATAAAAAAGCTTATAACTCCCCCCACCCCCACCCCAAAGATTTTGAGTAATATAAGGAGTGGCATACTCAGCCAAGATCTTTTAAAAGATGTGTTTTTTTGGCCAGGGATGGGCTTGAACACACCACCTCCAGCATATGGGGCTGGTGCCCTACTCCTCTGAGCCACAGGCACTACCCTTAAAGATGGGTTTATTCAAAGGATTATTTAAAGAGTTGAGGATAGATAAGGAATTAAGGGACCCAACAAGGGATGTTGGGTCATTCAGGAATTAATCCCAGTGGGAAGCCATTACCTTCATGGATCTGAAGGGCAGGAGAAGACATAGTATTATTGGAGTTGGTGAGAGTGACGACCTTGGAAGGGGCCTCCAATAAGAGCTACAGCTGTCAAAGGACCCAGCCACTGTCAGAATGGTCAGGTGGGCCTAAGTGTGAGAACTCAACACTCCAACCAGAAGCCAGAGGACAAGGGATGGAATTACCAGTGAGGGGCTTCCTACCCACAGGGGTTGCCCTCCTAAGGCACAGAGCAGGGTGGAGAATGAATCTGGGGGCAAACTATCAAGCTCAGATACAGGGTAACTTAGAGCCAAATTAAGTTTCCATCACTCAGTAGGAACAACACTGTATTCCCTAAATGGCAATACCTTAGGAAACAGCTGAGATACCAAGTCCATTGTTATGTTGGTATATAAATCACCCATTTATAGGTTGATTAGGATCTCATTTCCTTCCTTTCTTTTCCATAAAAAGATAGTTAAGGGGCGGCACCTGTGGCTCAGTGAGTAGGGCGCCGGCCCCATATGCCGAGGGTGGCGGGTTCAAACCCAGCCCCCGCCAAACTGCAACAAAAAAATAGCCGGGTGCTGTGGCGGGCGCCTGTAGTCCCAGCTACTCGGAAGGCTGAGGCAAGAGAATCGCTTAAGCCCAGGAGTTGGAGGTTGCTGTGAGCTGTGTGAGGCCACGGCACTCTACCGAGGGCCATAAAATGAGACTCTGTCTCTACAAAAAAAAAAAAAGATAGTTAAGAATTTTTTCTCTGATGCTTATTTATAAACTTTTTATTTGGAAATAATTTTAAACTTACAGAAAAGTTGCTAAATGAAGAGAAAGTTCACGTATACCCCTTCTTTAGCCTCCCCTAATGTTGATAACTTATATGACCATAATGTAATTATCAGAACCAGGAAACTACCATTGTCACCATAGTTTTCAAGTGCCTGCAATGTGCTAGGATTTATTCATTTCATCAGTTTTCCTCCTAAAGACCTTTTTTAAATTTGATTCCAGTATCCCACATTACATTTGTCTCTTCAGCTCTTACAATCTGTGAAAGTTCCTCATTCTTTCGTGGTCTTCAATGAACTTGACACCTCTGATGCATCAGTAATTATATAGAAAGCCTCTGATTTGAATTGGTCTGTTGTTTTCTCAAAATTAGATTGAACTTCTGCATTTTTAGCAAGAATGACCCAGAAGTAATGTATTTTTTCTCTGTATATCATTTCAAGGGACACGTGATTTGAGAGCTTATTATTGGTGACTTTACTCTTGGTTAAGGTTGTGTCTTGGTTCTTCAAAATAACATTACTGTTTTTCCCTGGGTAGGTAAGTATCCTGAGGGAAATTATTCTCTCATTCTTGATTGCTTAGTGATGCTTTATAACAGAGGTAGGAAAGGAAAAAACTTCTTGCCATGTAATGTTCTTGTTTTTTTTTTTTTGAGACAGAGTCTCAAGCTGTCGCCCTGGGTAGAGTGCTGTGGTGTCACAGCTCACAGCAATCTCAGACTCCTGGGCTTAAGCGATTCTGTTGCCTCAGTCTCCAAAGTAGCTGGGATTATAGGCGCCTGCCACAATGCCTGACTATTTTTTGGTTGCAGTTGTCATTATTGGTTGGCAGGCCCGGGCTGGATTCGAACTTGCCAGCTCCAGTGTATGTGGCTGGTGCCCTAGCCGCTTTAGCTATAGCGCCAAACCCTGCCATGTAATATTCTATGTACTTTAATATTTACAATGTAGTCTGTGAGGCACAGAATGTCAAACTATTATTCCCATTTTAAAGAAGAGAAAACTACACCCTTTTATTATTTTTTTAAACTTTACATGATCTAAGCCTGTGTTTTGTCATTTTTGAAGAACTATTGGATTTTCAGAAAGACTTGCAAATACAATCATATGATTTGTGACAAAAGGTACCTAAATTCGTATTTAATACTAGAGCATTGTTTCATTAGTTTTCAAGTGCCTGCAATGTGCTAGGATTTATACAGTCTTTAAAAGCAAGTGATAGCTCACTCTGAAGTACTAATTTAAAACCATGGCACATTTCCAAAACTCCCTGTAAGATGATAGCAAGTGGTTCATAAAACCTTCCATCAGATCATTTGAGTGTTATTTAATAGGCATTCTGTGGTTCAGGCAAAAATAATGCAGGAATACCCTTTGAAATGTTGTGTCGTGATTTTGTGGAGCAGCCCAAAGGTCATTTACTACAGATAAATAATGATAAATGAGTGACTGTAATGATGGCAGCAATTTTTGAGCTACTTAGGATAAGAATTTGTTGATTAAATCATCGTGAATACCTTCTGAATGGATGTTAAATTTAAATGTGGAAAATGGCACATTATCTAAATTATATTTTTATTGGCATAGATAATTGTGTAACATTGCCCCAAATGACAAAGGATTGGAGGCCTAAACAGGATCAAAAGTTAAATATGTGATTACTTAATAATTACCTATGATGAAAGGAGATTTTAAAATAAGTTAACCTAAGTATTTGAATTGTGTCATCCTATTATAAAAATAAGATTTAAGACTCGGCGCCCCTAGCAAAGTGGTTACGGCCCCAGCCACCTACACCCAGGCTGGCAGGTTTGAACCCGGCCCAGGTCAGCTAAACAACAATGACAACTGCAACAAAAAAATAGCTGGGCATTGTGGCAGGTGCTACTTGGGAGGCTGAGGCAAGAGAATCACTTGAACCCAAGAGTTTGAGGTTGCTGTGAGCTGTGACGCCACAGTACTCTATGAGGGCAACATAGTGAAACTCCGTCTCAAAAAAAAAAAAAAGATTTAAAACTAAAAGTAAAGATTTAATAAGTGATTTATTTTTGTTCCTTTTCTTTTAGGAGCCAGGGTTTCGCTCTGTCATCCAGGCTGGAGTACAGTGGTATAATCATAGCGTTCTGCAGCCTCAAACTCCTGGACTCAAGTGATCCTCCTGCATCAGCCTCCAAAGTAGCTGGGACTATTGGTACGTGCCACCATGCCCAGCTGTTTTTTTTTTTTCGAGACAGAGCCTCAAGCTGTCGCCCTGGGTAGAGTGCTGTGGCATCACAGCTCACAGCAACCTCCAACCCCCAGGCTCAAGTGATTCTCCTGCCTCAGCCTCCCAAGTAGCACCTGCCACAATGCCCAGCTATTTTTTTTTGGTTGCAGCTATCTTTGTTGATTGGCACGGGCCCGGGTTGGATTAGGACCCACCAGCTCAGGTGTATGTGGCTGGCACCTTAGCAACTTGAGCCACAGGCGCCCAGCCTTTTTCTTTCTTTTCTTTTTTTTTTTTTAATAAAGACAGGGTTTTGCAATGTTGCCCAAGTTGGTCTCAAAATCCTGACCTCAAGCGATCCTCTTCCTCTGGCTTCAACCTCCCAAAGTGCTGGGATTACAGACATCAGCCAGCACATCTGGCTATAAGTGATATTCTTTTAAAAGATTTCAAAAGTGTTTAATATTACCTATGGACTTCCTATTATGGAAGGTGAGAAATTAGCTCGTTTACAGGCACATGTATTTCCTCCCTGTATTTCCCCTTGCCAATCTTATTCATTTCACTATAATTTTTGGTAAGACGATATTCAATGTTTATGGTACTAGGAGTACATAAAGGATTATGTGCAGTTAAGCCACATGGGGATTATGATTCCATTTCCTTTTTTGAGTGACTATTTGTTTTCTTTGAAGTTCTTAATTATCTTTGTTGTTTGCTAACTTTTTCTGTTATTAATCCTAAAACTCTAAAAGTATCACACACCAGTGGTGACGTAACAATGGCTTTCTTTGCTCCTTTCCCTTCCCTTTTCTCTCCTTCCTTCTTCCCTCTCTCCCTTTCTCTCGCTCTCTCTGTTCCTTTCTTTCCTGGTTCCCTCTGACTCCCGTCCGGACCAGCGGCTTTCTCAGCCTGCTATGCAATTCTCATCCTGGGATTCTCTGCTGCTTCCTTTCACTTCCATGCTGAGATTCCACTGTTTATGGGCTTGCTTGTATTTGCTGGAATACTTCCTTCAGTATCTTCTTGGACAAAAGTAAATGACAGTGAAATCTTCTTTAATTAAATCACAAATTTCACAAGTTTGAAAATTTTTTATTCCATTTTTTAAATTGAATTTACCTGATAGTTTGGCTAGGTATAGAATTCTAGGAGGAAAATCATTTTTCCTCAGTGTTTTGAAGGCTCCTTTTGCTTATTGTTTCCTAACCTTTAAGCCACTGCTGAGAAGAATGATGACATTCTGATTTTTGATGCTAGATATGGCCTGGATTGTTTTCTTTTTTCTTTTTTTTTTTTTTTTTAGAGACAGAATTTCACTTTATGGCCCTTGGTAGAGTGCCATGGCATCATACAGCTCACAGCAACCTCCAACTCCTGGGCTTAAGCAATTCTCTTGCCTCAGCCTCCCGAGTAGCTGGGACTACAGGCACCTGCCACAACGCTCGGCTATTTTTTGGTTGCAGTTCAGCCGGGGCTGGGTTTGAACCCGCCACCCTTGGTATATGGGGCCGGCGCCTTACCGACTGAGCTACAGGCGCCCGCCCGCCTGGATTGTTTTCTGCAGTGAAAGCTGTTCGGATATTCTCTTTATCCGACTTTATGAAATTTCAGAAATGATGAATTTTTCCCATCTACTATATAGGTTGGATAGGTTCTTTCAATATGGAAACACTTGTTAGGTCTAGAAAGTTTTCTTAAATTACTTATCATTTTAATCTTTTAATTTTCTCTTTCTGGGAATACTGTTAGTCATACGTCTGTCAGTACCTATAGGTCATTTTCCTTGGGCTGATCATTTTTTCAAAAAGAGCTTCTCTGGGATTTCACCCTTCAGTGTGTGGACATTCATACCATCCGTCAACTGAAAGTAGATGCCTTGGAGTTGTGTCTCCAGTTCATCTGCACCAGAGAGTAAGTTTCTCATCATACAAGCATGAGAGAAAGTTAATCATCTGGCTGTCTAGGGTGCAAGATAGGGTATGGGACTCGCAGTCTTCCTACAGTCAATCTGTCCCACTATTTGTGTTCATACCCACACTTCCATTTTCAGAGTTACCATGTGCCTTCAATTCCTGAACTCTTTCAGGTTTTAAGACCTTACTTCTTGCTGTTCTCTGTTTGCTAAGTCAGTTATCACGTACTCATTTGTTTCCTATTGTCCAAAATGTCTATGCACCTATCTCTATTTCCATTGTTTTTCCCTATGGTGTTTTACCTTTTGAACCCTTTACTGTCATTTAAATATGATTTAAGGAGGGAATACAGGTTTCGTTATTTTATTTTATTTTATTCTTAGAGACAGAGTCTCACTTTATCGCCCTGGGTAGAGCACTGTGGTGTCACAACTCACAGCAACCTCCAACTCCTGGGCTTAGGTGATTCTCTTGCCTTAGTCTCCCGAGTAGCTGGGACTACAGGCACCTGCCACAATGCGGGAATACAGGTTTTAAAAACTACATTTATTCCATCTTTAATTATTATAAGGCTATATGTACTATTTTAAATGTGGATTATAAGAGATTATAAGAAATCTTTTCAGGTACATGAAATTAAATAATTTGGATAACAATCTTTGCACATGTTATCTGATATTTTTCACGTAAATATGCATCTTACAGCTGAAAGACTGCATAGCTTTGCCATATAGATTCAATGCTTAGTGTTTGCAGGTGGTAAAAAATCACAAAAGGGAAAAGTTAAAAGTTACCACCTATACTCCCACCATTTTAAAAGAAAAATTAATATGTAAAACATGAAAGTACAATTCCCACTTCTGGGAAGATGGAGTAGATGCACTTTTCCCTGTCCTTCCTGTAACCTGAATGTAACTTCGAGTGCCATTGACTTATATTTAAAGAAGCTTTCTCAGAGTGTGAATGAAGGATGTTCCTTTAAGATCCTCCGAACTGATTAGAAAGCTAATCATGTAGGAGGCAGGCCATGAAGGCAGAGTCTGGCTGTCTCTAGAATGTCCTGGAAGGGACCTGGAGAGTGGAAAACAAGATAAGTTAATGTGCATCTCAGTTAAAGGTTGCACCTGTTGTTTACAGATGAATGGCTGAATAAGTTTTTATGGTTGCTCTGTATGGCTTCTTTGTACTTTTATCATAAAAACCATTTGTAGCCAGCTGGTTTTATTATTAGAATGTGTACATGTGTGTACGTGCAGAACTTAGTGTTGTTAAGAGTATATAAGCTTGCAAGAAATAAAGTTAAGTGCTGCATTCCTGAGCAAGCTGCAGTCCTCTGCTTCTCCATGATTCTGACTGCTGGTCTTATCTCTGCGACCCCGGCCTGACCACTTCCAGCAACACTTCCTATTAAGAACAACTAAAAACCCTGGATATTACATATAAAACAAATATAAGAAGACTTGGAAGGGTGGAGAGACGAAAGCTGACTGGTTAGTAACCTTGGAACCCAGGAACAGCATGCTGGTGACTCCCTCGGTGTTTTTTTTTGCCTTGTATATCCTAGACGTGGAGCTTAAAAATAGCTACTTAGAAAACACTGGCATCAATAAAATAAACAAACAAAAAATCCCACAAAAGCCTGCTATCTCTAGCCAAAGGACTATAAAGGAGGCAGCTTACAAAGAAAAAACCTTTTAGGCAACATTCCCTCTACCCATAGCTAAACATCACAGAAAAAACTATGGCCCTGGCTTTACCCACTAGACAAAAGACAAGTGGGGGAGCCTAGCCTTCCAGGCTCAAGAGGTGGTCACTTTTATCCCCAACTGTCTGGTAACAGGGCACACACCCTCTGCTATGTCAGTGAATACCCTGTGAGAAGCATGAACATGAATCCCCACCATGTAGGAAGAGGGCTACTATCTCTTCCCACTGAGTTGATGTCAAAGAAGGCCTATTAGAAAGTCAGGATTTTCACCCTCACCCAGCAGTAAAGAGACCACCCTACCATGGAGACCCAGAACCCTCAATCCCGCCCAGCAATAACAAGGAAAATACGATATATCCAAATTTGTGGGACATAGTTAAAGCAGTGTTGGCACTAAAGGCATATATTAGAAAAGAGAAAAAGTAGCAAATCAATAATTTAAATTCTCACCTCAAGAACCTTGAAAAAGAGCAAAATAGACCCAAAGCAAGTAGAAGACAATAAAGAGCAGAAATCTGTGAAATTGAAAATGGAAAAGCAATAGGGAAAAATCAATAAAGCAAAGAGCTGGTTCTCTGAAAAGGTCAATCAATTTGACAAACCTCTAGGAAGACTAACTAAGAAAAAGAGAAGATACAAGTTATCAGTTAGCAGGGATAGAACAAGGGGATATCACTACAGACCCTGCAGACATCAAAAGGATAAGGGAATACTATGAACGAATCTACACACAGAAATTTGAAAACTTAGAAGAAACGGACCATTCTTCAAAAAACACAAACTACCACAACTCACCCCAAATAAAATAACTTGAAATCTCTAACACTTTTAAGAAAATCAAACACAATTTTTTTTAACTTAAAATTTTTTTTAAAAATTTCAGGTTAACATGAGGGTACAGATGATTAGTTACATTGTTTGCATTTGTTAGGTAATGTTCTAGTTGTGGCCCTCCCACAGGAGGTGTAGATACGTAATTTTAAAATTCCCAATCCAGAAGTGTCTAGGTCCAGTAGTTTTAGTGGAGAACTTTATGAAATGTTTAAAAGAAGAGTTAATACCAATTCTACATAATCACTCCCAAAAAGTAGAAAAGGAGATAATGGTTAATTCATTTTATGAAACTAGTATTACCCTGATACTAAACAAGGCTAAGATAATACACATTCAAAAATGAAAACCACAGACCAATATCCCTCATGAATATAAATGCAAAACTCCTTGACAAAATATTAGCTAATAGAATTCAGCATTTGTAAGAAGAATTATACACCGTGACTAGCTATGTTTGTTCCAGGGATGCTAGGCTGGTTCAATATCCAAAAATCAATCAGTATAATCTATCAGAATAACAGGTTAAAAAAGAGACGTCACATCACTATATCAATTGATGTAGTAAAAATATTGGACCAGGCTGGGCATGGTGGCTCACACCTGTAATCCTAGCACTCTGGGAGGCCAAGGCAGGTGGATTGCTTGAGCTCAGGAATTGGAGACCAGCCTGATCAAGAGTGAGACTCTGTCTCTAAAAATAGCCCAGCTCCTGTAGTCCCAGCCATTCAGGAGGCTGAGGCAAAAGGATCACTTGAGCCCAAGAGTTTGAGGTTGCTGTGAGCTATGACGCCATAGCACTTTACTGAAGGTGACAAAGTGAGACTCTGTTTAAAAAAAAAAAATTAAAAAAAGCTATGTAGAAGTCATAATCTCTAGTATCTCACAATGTGACCTTACTTGGAAAGAGGGTTTTCATATAGGTGATCAAGTTATAAAGGAGTCATTAGGGTGGGCCCTACCTAATCCAGTATGACTAGTGACCTAGAACTAGTCAGTGCCTGTGGCTCAAAGGAGTAAGGCACACACAGACAGAAGTGCACAGAAAGACAATGTGAAGACAGAGATTGGAGTGATGCATCTACAAGGAACACCACATATTTTTGGCGCCAACCAGAGGCTAGGAAAAGAAAAGGAAAGATTCCTCTGCTGTGGCATCATAGCTCCCAGCAACCTTGTCTTAGAGGGAGCATGGCCCTGCAGTCACCTTGATTTTGGATGTCTGGTTTCCAGAACTGATGAGACTAGTTTTGTTTAAAGCCATCAGGTTTGTGGTATTTTTACAGCAGCTCTAGTTAGCAAATAGACCGATATTCTAAACTGTTGCTATTACAGATTGCTGCAATGAACATTCTCATACATTATTTCTGTAGGGTGGATGCAATGGATGAATCATAGTGTATGACACATGTACATGGTTCATGCTATACTTCCAGATTATCCCAGTGGGTATTTGAATATGTGAAACCAGGAGAAATTTCATATTTTATGGAGATTAGGACTGGAGTTGCTGGTGCCATGGAAAGCTACTTCCCCCTACAGCAGTTGTCTCACTGTGAAGGCATTGTAATCTCAGTTAGGTGTAAACAGGGTATTGCTTCTGCCAGTTATCCCTGACATCCCAGAGAAGAGCCATACCTCTGCCATCCTTTGGATTCGATGGTGAAGATAAGCACAGAACCCATGCAGATTGCAGAGCTGGTCGCAGGCCAGTCGTAGGCCCAATTTCAATCAAAGGTTGGTCTATTATCTACTCTGAGCCTCACTTTCCTGTGCTCTTTCTCCTGGCCCTTCACAAATCTCTCCTCTTCACTCCTTTTCTTCCCTGTCCTCATAAACTTGCCAAACTTATTTTCTGGAAGAGACTATAGTAAGAATCATTTACACAACTTTAAGTATTTAACCAAATATGCATCCCCCCCCCCCCCATTTGCTTTTTTAAGCCTCGAATTTGAGGCATTAATGAGCAGACCAGGGAGTGTTTAGGAAAATGGCCATCCTGATATATGTAAAAATCAGACTGCAGAGGGCGCCTGGTCTCTAGGGGCCTGGTCACCGTGGTAATTCCTACCTCCCGCCTCTTTCTGAGCTCTCAGGCTGTGCTCAGGGGTGATGGTGCAGTCTTCTGGCACCCCGAACTCTCCCCTTTCTTTGCCCAGCAAATATGTCAGCAAAGGGGAAGGTAAAAGGCAACTAAGTTGACAGGTGACCAACCGATTTCTCAAAGTCTATATTCTCCCTATATTCTCTTTGAGAATGCAGAAGGTAACCCATGTAGTTTGTGCAGGGAAATATTAGTAATCCTTGGAGAATAAGCTATGACAATAGTTGACGTCCAAACTGAGCTTCAAAGAAGTTCTCACATCTTTCTTTTCCTCCCAGTTTAAACTCTTTTTCTCACGGGATTTTCTCTCCTTGTCCTGAGGTTTCTTCTTTTGCTGCTGACGACCAACTACAGATTTAGTCAGGGTTTGGCTGAACTTTGGAATGCAGCTGCAGCACAGCTTCTTCCTTTCTCTTGTGCTTTTTCTCGCCGCCCCATTGTTTTTTTCCTTGAAATTAGGACAAGTGGTATTTTTATATATTAGCCAAATATCTATATTTTACAGCCCAAATTGGTTTTTGAAAATAAGATTCTCGTTTGTCTTTATTAAACGAGTGACATCCCCCAAGGTCCTAGGACTCCAGCCACTGCTCTGATTATTAGAGTGTTTTGAATGGGAGGGTCGGTGTGGTATTATTTTTTTCCTTCTCCCTGCACATACCTCAGGAAGGAAAATACAAAAACACCCTTTTGACGACTCTCCTGAGAAGTACTCCTTAAGCTCATAATAGCCCTAAACAACAAAACCTTTATGTTTAGCAGAAAGTGGGCATGGAGAAGAGAATGTTGAAAAAGACACAGAACATTGGGCTCTCCTTAGAAAGAAATTCTGTGTTTAGTGTCTCTGAAAGCTGTTTACCAAGGGAGAGGATGGTAGAAAATGTACCCGTTAGAGAGGCTGTTGGAATCTCTAAATTTGACTTTAGTTTCTAGGGTGAACAACCTGTGTAAATAAAACTAAAATTACCCCAGGTTCTGTGTGCGATATTTTTTTCTTCCCTTTTCCCCCATGGTCAGCACTCCAGTTGGGTTAAGCTTGTTTGTAGAACACCAGGCGTGTAAACAGGAGAGACCTGTGGAATGGGTTTGGGCTTTTAGATAGGCCTAGGTTCATCAATTCACAACACCTGAATGGAAAACAAGCTTTATTTAGGGAAAATCAATCTTCCTTTGGGGAAGCAAAATATATTTTTAATATTTTAATATGTGGTCTTTTTTAGAAAGACACCCGTTCCATGGTACATTAGACTTATTCACCTTGTTAGTCCTGTATTTCCAACTATCTATTCTAGGTATTCTAACTTGGTGCCTTGATGTTATTTCAGAGTCAACTTATCTAAGGCCAAATCTATGAGTTTTTCTCCCTCCGGTCCCTCACCCAATTTATTCATTTTGGGGGGAGAAAATTTAGTGCTTTCTCTGTGCCAGGCATTGGGTTAGGGGTAGGACTAGGGGCAAATGAGGCAGATAGCATCCCGGGCCTCATGGAGTGTGCATTGCAATAGGTGGGGTGAGGTATTAAAGAATAAGTACCTTAATTAACATACATGCCACCAAGGAGATGCCCAGGTGCTATGCATAAGTTTAAGAGGGGTGCAGAGCAGTGATCTGTCCTAATCTGGAGAGACCGGAGAATTTCACGGAGAAGGTAGTGTTTGAGTTGAGCTCCCAAACCCTTAGACCCCTGTGAAGCGAGGTCTGTGGGGTACGTCCAGGGGAACAGCCTGTAGAAAGAATCTGAGTTGTGAGGAAACATGACATGTGAAAGAACCTCTAAAAAAGCTGGGGTGGCTAGAGCAAGCAAGGAGAGAATGGTGCAAAATTTAGTTTGGTGCTGTAGGCAAGGCTTAGAGTGTGAAGGCCTTTGAGCCATCTGAGAGACTTTGAATTTTATTCTAAGAGTAATAGAAAGCTCTTGACAGATTTGAAGCAGGAGAATAAGATACTATCAGATTTAACCTAGATTAAATAAAGTAATTCTGGCTTCCGTGAGAAGAATGGAAGCCGACTCTGGTAGTTAGAATTTTTGTCCATCTAGCACACTTTCCCTTCCCACCTCTCATGTCTCCAATGCTGGTGGCAGAACCCCTCTGCCTAGAACCTCTTCCGTATGATTAAGGTGGAGTTGACACTCCTTTATCCATGACAGGGGTGGGAACATAATCCAGCTCTAACCAACGAGAATACCCTATTGTCCTGGCCTTAGTGTTTGGTTCAGGATTGGGCACATGGCCCAAGTTAGACGAATCAGTACTTTCTCTGGGACTTCTACTTAAACTCTTAGGAAAGTGCTAACTGTAAGGATCAGGTCAAATAAGCAAGGAAAAGATCAATGGTCTTTCCCATCATTTGGGGGCAGCCATCTGAGATTAAAACCATCACAGAAATGGAACGGGAAAAAACCCCGTACAGCTAAGGCAGTTCTTAATAACAAAAACAAAGCTGGGGGCATCAGCATACCAGATTTTAGTCTGTACTACAAAGCCATAGTGCTCAAGACAGCATGGTACTGGCACAAAAACAGAGTCATAGACACTTGGAATCAAGTTGAAAGCCAAGAAATGAAACTAACATTTTATAACCACCTAATCTTCGATAAACCAAACAAGAACATACCTTGGGGGAAAGACTCCCTATTCAATAAATGGTGTTGGGAGAACTGGATGTCTACATGTAAAAGACTGAAACTGGACCCACACCTTTCCCCACTCACAAAAATTGATTCAAGATGGATAAAGGACTTAAATTTAAGGCATGAAACAATAAAAATCCTCAAAGAAAGCATAGGAAAAACACTGGAAGATATTGGCCTGGGGAAAGACTTCATGAAGAAGACTGCCATGGCAATCGCAACAACAACAAAAATAAACAAATGGGACTTCATTAAACTGAAAAGCTTCTGTACAGCTAAGGAGACAATAACCAAAGCAAAGAGACAACCTACACAATGGGAAAGGATATTTGCATATTTTCAATCAGAAAAAACTTGATAACTAGGATCTATAGAGAACTCAAATTAATCCACATGAAAAAAGCCAACAATCCCATATATCAATGGGCAAGAGACATGAATAGAACTTTCTCTAAAGATGACAGATGAATGGCTAACAAACACATGAAAAAATGTTCATCATCTCTATATATTAGAGAAATGCAAATCAAAACAACCCTGAGATATCATCTAACCCCAGTGAGAATGGCCCACATCACAAAATCTCAAAACTGCAGATGCTGGCGTGGATGTGGAGAGAAGGGAACACTTTTACACTGCTGGTGGGACTGCAAACTAGTACTACTTTTCTGGAAGGAAGTATGGAGAAACCTCAAAGCACTCAAGCTAGACCTCCCATTTGATCCTGCAATCCCATTACTGGGGATCTACCCAGAAGGAAAAAAATCCTTTTATCATAAGGACACTTGTACTAGACTGTTTATTGCAGCTCAATTTACAATCGCCAAAATGTGGAAACAGCCTAAATGCTGTTAACAAGCATTAACAAGCTGTGGTATATGTAAACCATGGAATACTATTCAGCTATTAAAAAAAATGGAGACTTTACATCCTTTGTATTAACCTGGATGGAAGTGGAAGACATTATTCTTAGTAAAGCATCACAAGAATGGAGAAGCTTGAATTCTATGTACTCAATTTTGATATGAGGACAATTAATGACAATTAAGGTTATGGGGGGGGAAGCAGAAAGAGAGACGAAGGGAGGGGGGTGGGGCCTTGGTGTGTGCCACACTTTATGGGGGCAAGACATGATTGCAAGAGGGACTTTACCTAACAATTGCAATCAGTGTAACCTGGCTTATTGTACCCTCAATGAATCCCCAACAATAAAAAAAAAAAAAAAAGAAAAAAGAAAAAACCATCACAGAAGAAAGTAAATCTAAGAAAGGGAGGGAAAAATAGATTCCTGAACAAATTAGGCAAGACCATAGTTTGGTCATGACATCTTCACTTCTTCTTGGGTACCTGAATGTATGTATTTCCTTTTTTAAAACATTCATCTAGTTTGGATTGAATTTCCATCATTTGTAATCTAAGAGTCCAGATCAACACTGGGGTAGGAGTAAGTGCAGGAAGACCACTTTGTTGGGCTATTTTTGTGGTACAGGTGAGAGGAGATGGTGCCTTGGACCAGTGTGGTCACGATAGAGATGGAGAGAATCCATCACATTTGAAATCTATTTAGGACATTCAGTTGGCTGGATGCGTAATTGATTAGATTTGGGGATGAAGGAGAGCGCTGTCGTTATACAGCACTTAAGAACATGCAACAATGATGAATGCCATCAGCAAGATGCCACCCTACATGGATGAACACAGCTATGAAACGTACCAAAGTTAAGAAATCTTACTGAGTTGTGTGTACAGTGCTGTCAACGTAAGCTCACAGTGGTAAGTTCACAAAGTTAGTTGTCAGACTGCGAACCACAACAGCTCTGATCATCCTCCTAGAGAAAGAATTCCAAAATTGCTTTGAAGGGTGGAGTAGGCACTGGCGTAGGTGCACAACTTCCTAAGTGCACTTTTTCTAGGATGAGTTCATGAACTTCATTATCAGATCTTGTTGATGGAACTATACAACGCACCTTTTTGTATCTAGATTCTTTTGTTCAGCATAATGTTTTTGAGATTCACTCATTTTATTGCTGTTATTGTATGATCATGCTGTGATTTGTTAACTCATTTTTCTGTTAATGAATATTTGAATTATTTTCAGTTTTTGGCTTTTAGCACTAAAGCTGCTTTGAACTTGTTACATGCAAGTCTTTGTGGGGACATATGTTTTTGTTTTTCTTGTGCAAATTCCTGAGAGTTGAATTGCTGAGTCATATAGTAAGAGTACATTTGTTTAACTTTATAAGAAACTGCCAAATTATTTTCCAAAGTGGCTGTACCTCTAGCAAGGTATGAGAGACCCAGTGGTTTCCACATCCTTGTCAACCCTTGGTATTGTCTTTTTAATTTTAGCCATCTTAGCACATGTGTAGTGGTGTCTCATTGTAGTATAATTTGCATTTTCTTGATAGCTAATGATGCTGGGCATTTTGTGAGAGGTTTATTTGCTATTTGGAGAAGTGTCTGTTTAACCCTTTGTTCATTTTTATACTGCCTTTTAATTTTGAAATAATTACAGGCTCACAGTATATTGCAAAAATAGTAATGGTAGACTGGGCATGGTGGCTCACGCCTGTAACCCTAGCACTTTGGGAGATGGAGGCGGATGGATTGCCTGAGCTCACGGGTTCCAGACCAACCTGAGCAAGAGTGAAACCCAGTCTCTAAAAAATAGCCAGGCTTGGTGGCTCACACCTGTAATCCTAGCACACTGGGAGGCTGAGGTGGGTGGATAGCCCTAGCTCACGGGTTTGCAAAAGCAAAAAAAAAAAAACTAAACTAAAAATAGAAAAACTGAGGCAAGAGGATTGCTTGGGCCAAAGAGTTGGAGGTTGCTGTGAGCTATGATGCCATAGCACTCTACCCAGGATGACAACTTGAGACTGTCTCAAAAAAAAAAAAAAAAAAAAAAAAGAATACATAGCTAGGCATCATGGCAGGTGCCTATAAGTCCCAGCTACTTGGGAGGCTGAGGCAAGAGAATCACTTGAGCCCAAGAGTTTGAGGTTGCTGTGAGCTATGACACCATAGCTACTGAGGGTGACAAAGTGAGATTCTGTCTCAAAAAAAAAAAAAAAATTGGTAAGACAGAGTCCCACATACCCTTTGCCTCCATGGCAACAGATAGCTGCAGTACAGGATCAAACCCAGGAAATTTACATTGGTGTTATTATTAACAGACTTCATTCAGTTTTCATCTTTGATAAAATCTGCATCCACTTTCCGTGGTATGTGGAGGTATGAGTGTGTCTAACTCTGCCTAATTTTATCCCATGCATAGATTAGTGTAACCCCCAGTACAATCAAGATACAGAGCTGTTTTGTCATCCCTCATGTGTTTTATATTCCCACACCCACCCTATCCCCATTGTTCCTGTGCAGAAACCACTAATCTATTCTCTGCCTCTAAGTTTTGTCCGTTTTAGAATATTATATAAATAGAATCATATAGTATGAAACCTGTGGAGGCTGGATTTTTTACTCAGCATGATTCCCTGAGATTCACTCAAGTTGTTGTGTCTGTGAATAGTTTGTTCCTTTTTGTTGCTGTGCAGTATTCTGCAGTATGATGGCTACACCACAGTTTTCACATTCACACACTCAAGGACATTTCAATTGTTTTTAGCTTTTAGCTATTTATAAAGCTGCTATGATCATTTATTTATATGTTGTTGTGTGAATGAACGCAGGATTTTATTTCTTTTGGGTAAATGCCTGGGAGTATGGGGTTATTTGTCTTTTTATTATTAAGAGTTTTAAAAATATATTCTGAATGAATTTCCTTACAAAATACATAATTTGAAAATTTTCTTCAATTCTTCTCATTAGTTTTGACTTTATTGATGGTATTCTTTACAACACAAAACTTTTTAATTTTGATGAAGTTCAAATTATCATTTTTTTCTTTTGGAGACAGAGTCTTACTATGTTGCCCTTGGTAGAGTGCTGTGGCATCACAGCTCACAGCAATCTCCAACTCTTGGGCTTAAGCAATTCTCTTGCCTCAGCCTCCAGAGTAGCTGGGACTACAGGTGCCCACCACAATGCTCACCTATTTTTTGGTTGTAGTTGTTATTGTTGTTTGGCAGGCCCGGGCTGGGTTTGAACCCGCCAGCTCCACTGTATGTGGCTGGCGCCCTGCCGCTGAGCTACAGGTGCCAACCCCAAATTATCTTTATTTTTTCCTTTGATTGCTTGCGCTTTAGGTGTCATAGCTAAGAAATCATTACTTAATCTAATGTCACAAAGATATAAGTGTTTTCTTCTGAGAGTCTTACAGTTTAAACTCTTATGTTTAGGTCTTTGATCCATTTTTGGTGAATTTTTGAATACAGTGCAAAGTATGGGTCCAACTTCAGTCTTTTAAAAGTGACTCTCCAGTTTGCCCAGATTATTGGTTGAGAAAATTATCTTTTCCCAATAGAATTTTCTTGGCACCCATGTCAAAACTTAATTGGCCACAAATGTATGGGTATACTTCTGGCAAAATTTTATTTCACTGATCTCTATTTCTATTCTTATACCAGTACCAAACAGTCTTGATTACTGTAGCTTTATAATAAATTTGAAAACAGGAATTATGAGTCCTTCAATTCTGCTCTTCTTCTTCAAGATCGTTAGGCTCTTCAAAGTCCCTTGCATTTCTGTATTAATTTTAAGGTCGGCTTGTTAAATTCCACGAAAAAGCCAGCTAGGATTTTGATAGGAATTGCATTGAATTTGTAGATTTTTGGGGGGGACTATTGCTATTTTAACAATGTTAAAATCTGTAAATGTATAAACATAGGTGTCTTTGCCTTTATTTAGGTCTTCTTTAATTTCTGTCAGCCATGTTTGGTAGTTTTTTGGTATATAGTCTTGCATTTTTTTTTTTTTTGTTAAATTTTTTTTCTATACTATGTTTGCAGGAATCTTTTTTCTTTCTTTTCCTTCTTGTTTTAGATTAATATGAGGGTGGGTTTGGCACCTGTAGCTTAGCAGCTAGGGTGTCGGCCACATGTGCTTGGGCTGGTGGGTTTAAACCCAGCCTGGGCCTGCCAAACAATAATGACAACTAAAACAACAAGAAAATAGCCGAGCATTATGGTGGGTGCCTATAGTCCCAACTTCTTGGGAGGCTGAGGCAAGAGAATCTTTTAAGCCTAAGAGATGAAGGCTGCTGTGAGCTGTGACATCATAGCACTCTACTGAGAATGACATAGTGAGACTCTATCTCAAAAAAAAAAAAAAAGATTAATACGGGTTACATATGATTGTGTTACATTGTTTGTGTTTATAAGGTAAAGTCCCAGTTGTAGTTGATGCAAGGATCTTTTGATAAATTTATTCCAAAGTATTTTGATACAGTTGTAAGTGGAATTGTTTTCTTAATTTCATTATAATTGTTTATTCACAAAATATAGAATCCTATGTACTCAATCTTGATATGAGGACAATTAATGACAATTAAGGCTATGGGGGGGGAAGCAGAAAGAGGGATGGAGGGAGGGGGGTGGGGCCTTAGTGTGTGTCACACTTTATGGGGGCAAGACATGATTGCAAGAGGGACTTTACCTAACAATTGCAATCAGTGTAACTGGCTTATTGTACCCTCAATGAATCCCCAACAATAAAAAAAAAAAAAAAGAAATTCACTTGATCTTTGTATATTAATCTAGTATACTGCAACTTTCCTAAATTTATTTATTATGTCTGATAGTATTTTAATGGATTGCTTAGGAGCTCTCAAGCCTCATGAGAAGGCTGAAATCAAATCCTTTCTATGGATATATGCTTTATTCAATAAACTTAAGACTTTATTTGATTAGGTTTTAAAAAATAATCTTTTTATTTTCTCCCTTTTTTTTTTTTGTAGAGACAGAGTCTCACTTTATGGCCCTCGGTAGAGTGCCGTGGCCTCACACAGCTCACAGCAACCTCCAACTCCTGGGCTTAAGCGATTCTCTTGCCTCAGACTCCCGAGTAGCTGGGACTACAGGCGCCTGCCACAACGCCCGGCTATTTTTTGGTTGCAATTTGGCCGGGGCTGGGTTTGAACCCTCCACCCTCGGTATATGGGGCTGGCACCTTACCGACTGAGCCACAGGCACCACCCAATAATCTTTTTATTTTCAAACAATTTTAGGTTTACAGAAAACTTTCAAAAATAGCACAGAGAATTCCTACATATCTGTCATTCAATTTTTCCCATTGTTAGTATGCTATATTTCCATGAGACTTCTGTCAAAATGAAGAAACCAGCATCGTTACATTGCTATTAATAAAACTTTATTCGGATTTCACCAGTTTTTCATTACTGTCTTCTTTCTGTTTCAGCATCCAATCCAGGATCCAACTCTGATGTCACATTTAGTTGCACATCTCCTTAGTTTCTTTTAGTCTGTGACAGCCTCACAGTCATTTCTTGTTTTTCATGAACTTGACAGTGTTTTTTTAGAATCTCCACCATTCTATGCTTGTCTGATGTTTCTCTCATGATTAAACTGGGGTTATGGGTTTTGGGGATGAATATCCCAGAAGTTTTGTGTCCTCCTCATCACATCATGTCACGTCACATCACGTCATGTCACATCATCACATCATCACATCCCATCCCATTGTCACGTCATGTCATGTCACGTAACATCATATCACATCACATCACCCAATATCTATGTGACATCACTGGTGATGTTAACCTTCATCACCTGGATAAAGTGATGTTCGCCAGATTTCTTCCCTGCAAAGCTACTACTTTTCTCTTTTATTGTTTTGTTCCTTAGAAATGAGTCACCAAGTCTTGTTCAATGTATTATTCAGGGGTTTAATTGGTTCAGAGAAACAAAACAATCAACAAGAGACATGCATACACGCACACGCACGATATACACACACATGTAAATACATATAATACACACATATATATGTGAAGAGGTTTAGTATTTGGCTCACATGATTATGAAGGGTGGTTAGTCGCAAAATCTGTATGGTGAGTCAGCAAGCAGAAGGCCCAGGAAAGCATATGGTGTACTTCCAGTCCAACTCAAGACCCAGCAAGAGCCAACATTTCATTTCAAGACTGAAGGTAGAAAAAAACTGAAGTGTCGGTTCAAAGACAATCAGGCTGAGGAATTCTCTATTACTCAAGGGCCTTCAACTGATTGAATAAGGCCCACCCACATTAGGGAAAACAATCTACTTTACTTAGTCTACTGGTTTAAATGTTAATCTTGTCCAAAAATACCCTCACTGGCTTGGCACATGTAGCTTGGAGGCTAGGGCACTAGCCACATACACTGGAGCTGGAGGGTTCAAACCCAGCCCCGGCCTGCCAAACAACAATGACAACTACAAACAAAAAATAGCCGGGGCTGGCACCTGTGGCTCAAGGAGTAGGGCTGGCACCATATACCAGAGGTGGTGGGTTTAAACCCTGCCCTGGCCAAAAACTGAAAAAAAAAAAAAAATAGTTGGGTGTGGTGGTGGGCGCCTGTAGTCCCAGCTACTTGGGAGGTTGGGTCAAGAGAATTTCTTTTTTTTTGTGGTTTTGGGCCAGGGCTGGGTTTGAACCCGCCACCTCCGGCATATGGGACCGGCGCCCTACTCCTTGAGCCACAGGCGCCACCCTCGAGAGAATTTCTTAAGCCCAAGAGTTTGATGTTGCTATGAGCTATGACGCCATAGCACTCTACCATGGGCGACATAGTGAGACTCTGTCTCAAAAAACAAAACAAAACACAAAAATAACCTCACAGAAACATCCAAAATAATGTTTGAATCCTGTGGCCCAGTCACCACATAAAATTACCCATCAGCTCTACTCCTGGAGAAGGGCGTATCTGTCTCTATTATTTAGAATTCCTCTGTAAGAAGTATTTGTCTCTTTC
Organism: Nycticebus coucang; assembly: GCF_027406575.1. NCBI lineage: Eukaryota > Metazoa > Chordata > Mammalia > Primates > Lorisidae > Nycticebus > Nycticebus coucang. The sequence continues at coordinate 34,745,935 of NC_069791.1, read as the reverse complement.
CCCCATCAAGGTTTTTGTTCCTCTCAACCAACCAAACGTGCCCCCAAATAGAAAGCCCAAGCACACCGAAGAGGATGAATATCCCTTCAGTATAATTTTTATTTTAAATTCAAGTAACATACATATTTTCTATCCAGAGTGTTTCCTTACATCCTATAGAATCTAGCATCTTTTGAAGCTGACTCCTGATGAACTGGATTCCCACTGTGGTGTCTTGGTTCTCTCCATTTCATCAAGTCTTTACTGAAGGCCAACCGTGTGCCAGGGATGATGCTGAGCATTATGAGATGTAGGCTGGATCCTACTTGGCCATTTTCTCTGACCTTAGGCAGGTTGCTTAAAAATTCTTTGAATGTCTTCATTTGTCAAAAGAATATGAGAGTAATAATAATAATAATATCCAGTTCACAGGTTGTGATAGGAACTTAATAAGATAATATTTGGGAGGAAAAGGGTACTTTTTACGTGGTTATACAAATGCTAGTTATTGAGGAGTTCAAGACCAGCCTCAGCAAGAGCAAGACCTTGTTTCTAAAAAATAACCAGGCATTGTGGTAGGCACCTATAGTTCCAGCTATTCAGGTGGCTGAGGGAGGAGGATTGCTTGAGCCCAAGAGTTTGAGGTTGCTGTGAACTATGATGAGTATCCTATGGAGAGCAATAAAGTGACACTCGGTCTCAAAAAATAAAAATAAAAAATGAGCAAAGGATCTGAAAACACATGTAAAAAAATGCTAGTTATTGTTCTCAATAACAACTTATTGAGATAGGCAAGAATAGATATTCTCATCTCTAAGTTTTATAGCTTTGGAGACCAAAGGTCAAAATGGTTAAGTTCCTTGCACAGAATCTTGCAGGCAGTTACGTGATGGGGCTCAGTTCAGAACACGGGTCTTTGTGTTTTGTTATTTTCACACCACTGTGCTGCAAGAATCTTACACACTCCTGTTTGTAAGAGTAGCCTTTCTATTTTAAAAAATATTCTAAAAAGACATAATGTGAGATAAGAAAAATTATAAAACCTCTGTTTTGCATTTATCCTGGCAGATTGGGGAGAACATATTTTTTCTGGATATGTTTGGAAATGGATCATAGTTTTTGATTCTCATCCTTATCCTTCAGGCTTTCTTAGGGACACTTTGTGAGATTAGCTTTGGGATTCAGGAAAGCATAATGTCATTTTGTTTTTCAAATCCTCAGGGTATTAGAAGTTGTGGGCCTTATTTCCTAGTCTGCCCTTTCATTGTAGCTATTATTTTTTGATATATAATTCATTTTGTTGAAGAAGAGATTTCATTTAATGTCAATAAATATGTATGACTTTGGGAGGAACATATCTAAGCTGTGAGTTCTGGCAAGAATTAGAGGGGACAGTTCAGGAAAATAGAACATGGAAATTATGTCACTGACTTCTGTATAAACCTTAGAACTGAGAAGAAAATGGGGGTCATCTTCTGTTGAAATTCATCATGGAAACATTTTCAAAAGCATATTGGAAACAGATGATAAAATTAAAAGGACACGGTTTATTTGATTTGGAAAATCGTATTCCCTTGTGAGATATCTGGCTGAACAGACTTTGGAATTTTGGCTCTGTTCAAGACTTCCTGACTCATTGGATGGCTTGAAAAAAGTGATTTAAATCCACTATCCTTGCACATTATGGTAATTCATAATACTGTACTTGGGACTTGGATATAATTACATTGATGGCTAGTGTCTATGCATGAGTACTATGTGCCAGACCATGTGCTAAGCACTCTACTTGTTATAACTCTCCATACGCTGGGAAGTATGGACCATTATTGTTTTAATTGAATAGATAAGAAAACTGGGATAGGAATTTTTCAGTGTACTATAATCACCTGTTGTTCTTTTTGTCTGGACCTGAATTTGCCTCTTGATATCCATCTCCCATGCTCAGTGTAGACTCTGGTTCACAGCTGGCACTCAATAAATCTGATCTAATCAGTGCCTTAGGAAGTTACCACTGATAGGATGAAAGTATAGGAGGATGAAATGAAGAAAGAGCTGAAACTACTTTAATTACTTAGGCAAGACAAGGACTTATATTTGGATAAGAAAACTAAAAAAAGAGCCAGGCGTGGTGGCTCACGCCTATAATCCTAGCACTCTGGGAGGCCGAAGCAGAAGGATCCCTTGAGCTCAGGAGTTGGAGACTAGCCTGAGCAAGGGCAAGACACCATCTCTACAAAACAACAGGAAACACCTCCCACCTACAATCTCAGCTACTCAGAAGGCTGAGGCAGGAGGATCCCTTGATCCCAGTTTGCCATGAGGTATAATGAAACCAATGCACTCTAGCCAGTAGACAGAGCAAGACTGTCTCAAAATAAATAAATAAATAGGGCAGTGCCTGTGGCTCAAAGGAGTAGGGTGCTGGCCCCATATGCGGGAGGTGGCGGGTTCAACCCAGCCCTGGCCAAAAACTGCGAAAAAAAAAATAATAATAAAAGTAAAATAAAATAAAATAAAGGTGAGGAAACATTTAAAAATTAGTAAATGATATAAAATTTTAACTAAAAGCAGCAATGCCAGCTATTTTTTTTTATTTTTTGAGACAGAGTCTCACTACGTCGCCCTTGGTAGAGTGCCATGGCGTCACAGTTCATAGCAACCTCACACTCTTAGGCTTAAGAGATTCTCTTGCCTCCGCCTCCCAATAGCTGGTACTACAGGTGCCTGCCACAATGTCTGGCTATTTTGTTGTTGTTGTAGTTGTCATTGTTGTTCAGCAGGCCTGGGCTGGGTTCGAACACACCAGCCCCTGTGTATGTGGCTGGCTCCCTAACTGCTGAGCTACAGGTGCCAAGCCAATGCCAGCTATTTTTAAAAGAGCTATTTAGAGGCTGTGCAGTGGCTCATGACTATAATCCTAGCACCGTTGGAGGCCATATTTTTCTGAACCATTTGAAAAAAAATTGTAATATCATGCTTCTTTACTCTTTTATTAAAACCATATTGTTGTTAAAATTTAGAATCTACCTGCAGTAAAATTGACTCCTTTCTTGCTGTTCTAGCTGCTTTACTTTTCCACGTAAATTTTGCAATCAATGTACCTATATCTAAAAATGTTCCTGCCAGGATTTAATTGGAATTGCATTAGATCTGTAGATAAATTTGAGGGAAAATGACATGTTAATTATGCTGAAACGTCTGGTGCATGAACATAGTTTGTCTCTCCATTGATTTAGATCTTCTTGGACTTAGGCATAAGATTTTCTGCTCTTGGGCGGCGCCTGTGGCTCCAGGAGTAGGGCGCTGGTCCCATATGCCAGAGGTGGCGGGTTCAACCCAGCCCCGGCCAAAAACCACAAAAAAATAAAAAAATGATAAATAAATAAACAAAAAAGTATTTGCTTGTTCACTTAAAAAAAAAAGATTTTCTGCTCTTATCATTTCTTGTCTGTGTGAAAAATCTTATTTGGCACTTTTGTAGAGCAGGTCCGTTGATCATGTATTCTGTTTTTCTTCACCAAGAATGTCTTTATTGTCCCTACATTCCTGAAGAATATTGTAACTGGACATAGAGTTTTGGATTGAAATCTATTTTACATCAGCAATTAAAAAATGTTTCACTGCCTATTGGCTCTCACGGTTTCCAATGAGAAATATGAGGTAATGTGATTCATCATTTCTTTCTATATCATGTGTCATTTTTCTCTGGCTGTTTTCAGGATTTTGTCCTTACTTTCCAGTTGTTTGATTATGTTATTATCTGGGTGTAGATTTCTTTGAATTTATTCTTTCCAGAGTTTACTGTGCCTTTGGAATCTATGTGTTTATGTCTTTTACCAAATTGGGGGCTTTTTTTATCCATTTATATCTTCAAGTTTCTTTCTGCATGACTCTCCTCCTTTTTGAACTCTAAAGTCACAAATTTAGACCTTTTGCTGTTTGTCCCATGAGTATTTTCAACTTTGCTCATTTTCAAAAATTCTTTAAAAAAAGTATGTATTGTCCAGATTGGATGAAGGTTGTTGGATTATCTTTGAGACCATTTAGTAATCACATCCAACAAATTTTTAATTTAATTTATTGTATTTTTGTTCCTAAAATTTTCTTTTGCTTTTTAAATCTTCTGAGATTTTCTATTTTTCTATTTCTTTTAAGAGTTTTCACAATTTTTCTTTTCTTTGTCTTTTTCTTTCTTTTTTTTTTTTTGAGTTCTTGCTCTGTCACCTCAGCTAGAGTGTAGTGAAGTCATTATAGCTCAATGCAATCTCAAACTCCTGGGCTCCAGGGATCCTCCCATCTCAGCGTCCTGAGTAGCTGGGACTATAGGCACATGCCACCATATCCAGCTAATTTTTGTATTTTTTGTAGAGATGGGGTCTCACTCTTGCTCAGTCTGATCTTGAACTCCTGGCCTTTAGCAATCCTCCTTGCCTCCCAAAATGTTAGTACTATTGGTGTGAACCTGTGCTGGGCCAGAGAATGGTTTTCATAGCTATAAAGTCTGCCTAATTTCAACATCTGTATTCATGGCTGTTGATTGTTTTTGAAAATATTTTTCTTGTTTTCTACATTTTGAATAATTATAGATTTGATCTAGGCATTTTGAATATTGTAATATGGGACTCTGGGTCTTGTTAAATTCTATGGGGGATGTGTGTTTGTTTGAGAAGGAAATTGACAAGTTTAGGATTAGGTTACGAGTTCCTACTCTGCTTTCTGTTGGCTGTGATTTCAGTTTTCAAAGCCTTTCTGGTGCTACTTGGATCTGTGTGTGTGACACCTACTGGTCAATCTGAGACTTGGGCGTGTTCCACTTCGTAGGTAAGTTCTCAATACCTTCTGCATGCTCTTTAGGGACAGATCTGTGTATTCACAATTCAAAGATGATCTCAATACTATGTACATTGTTTTATAACATAGCCACAGCTTTTGGTTTCCCTTGTCTGTTCTACACTTTCCACAGCTGTATCTGCTCCAGAGACCAAGTAGTGAGAAGACAGAGCAACAAGATTGCCCTCTCACTCTTGGATCAAAGATTCTTCTTGTCAGAAAGTTGGATTACCCTCTGAGTTTTAAGCATTTGCCCGGCTATTGCTGCTTTTGTACCGCTGTGGTATTGCCTAGGGGCTGGAAAAGAGAGGGAAGAAAACCCCCCCAGAGGATTTCCCCACTACCTCTGACCCATAGGAGATCCTTTTCCTGCTCCTCAGACAAGAAAGAGAAGCCTTCTCTGGGAACATTTGTCTTCACTTGGAATGTACTCCTCCCCTTCAGCTTGCCTTTGAATCTAAATCTAGAAACCAGATTTTAAAAGGGGAACTCACACCATCTCAATGGTTCTCTGAGATCTGTTTGCCATCCCTATTATTTTTCAAAGTCTTCAAACAGTCACTGTACACATTCTCTTCAAGGTTATTAGCTGCATTCAGTGGGAGACACAGGGTGAGGTATGCTTCTCCATCTTTATTAAAACACAGAGAGACCTCCTTTGCTCTTAAACACTTCAATGTTTATTTTCTCAGATGAAGAATTTTCTCTCACATGACCACATCAAAATGATCAAAATCAGGAAACTGGACATTCTTATAATAATGTATAACCCATAGTCCATTTAATCAATTGTCCCAACAATTTCCTTTATAGTTATTCTTTTCCCTGGTCACGATCTAATCAAAGATCATGAATCGCATTTAGTTGTCTAAATGGTCTCTTTAGTCTCCTTTAATTTGGTACAGTTCCTTAGCCTTTCTTTGTCTTTGTACAGGCTTCTTCTTTTGTAGAATATCTTTCAATGTGTGTTTGTCTGATGTTTCCTAATAATTAGATCAGTTTAAGTATTTTTGGCAGAACTACCCCACATGAGATGCCGTGTTCTTCTTAAGGTAGCACAAGAGGAGGTGCATGATGTCTCTTTGTCCCATTACTGGAGATTTTATCTTTGATCACTTGGTTAAGGTGTTGCTTAACAGTTTTCTCTACTGTACAGTTACTAGTCTTGTGAGTTTCTTAAGGGATAGAGTTTGAATATGATTATGATGTTAAGAGGAAAACTCTAGACTAGTGCTTTCCAATCGAGCTCTTGCAATGATGGGATGTGGAATGTTAAATTCTGCACTGTCCAATATGGTAACCATTGCCACATGTGTTACTGAACATGTGAAATAAGGCTAGCATGATTAAGGAAACTTAAGGAGTATAATTTGAATTTGAGAATTTCCAGAGAACACGCTATACTAGCATTTATTTTCTAAAGTGTATTTTCGTGGCCTGGTTTCTTGAAATTCTTTGAGAAAAAAAGGATCCAGGATCAAATACATTAAAGATCATTGTATGTATGTCTACCCATATAGCATACCTGTAGAAACTCAGTTCTGTCTGCTGCTATCTTGGGATCTATAGAGCTTTGTTTTTTCATTTGGTCTCATGCTTGGGTGTAGGTAAAATTGCCCATTTGCTCTGTGAGTCCCCAAACAACTCCTTAATTAATTTGTATAAATGACTTGCTGAAAAGCAAAGCCAAGTCTGGGAATTGTGGGATTTATACCTAGGCCAGCCGCTTGACTCCAAAAGCTGTGATATTTCTGGAACAGCAGAAATGGTAATGGAGAAAATGGTATCGAGGTTCAGGTTGCCTCATGAGATTTTTGTCTAAGGTTGATGAAGATAAGAGTTCTTCAAACATATATTACTTAGTATATAGATTCCTCTCTACCAGTGCAAAACCAGAAAGTGTTCAGCATTCACAGAATGTGGTCATGTCAGTCTTTCTAAAGGAATTATTAATGATTATTGTCAACTCACAGCATAGCTGTATGAGGGTGTGTTTCTTTCTATTTAAAGAGAAAAATTTGTGGAACACAGTAGTGGGTCCATACCTTACTCAAAGTCATTGAGATTAAAAATTCTCATACAAATTTGTTGTCATAAAAGGATCTAAGTGTCTGTGAATATCACACACATAATCAGTTACCAAAGGGATTATAGGATGTTTGAAAAGTATGAAGGAAGGAGACTTGGAGGGGAGAGAAAAGTGAAAAATTTACTAAGACAAAGATATCTTTAAGCCAGTGATAGAGCCAGCCATTGGCTGGTTTGAATTAAACAGGAATGAACTATGAATTGGTAATTTCTTTTTTTTACTTCAGCTACAGTTCCTTTGGGAAGCTCTTTGCTGAGCCAGGATTAGAGAAATTTTATTCCTGTAACTGTAGTTGTTGTTTTGATTGGCTCACCCCAGCAGTTGATAGCTGCAGTTTGAAGAATTCTCAAACAAACAGACTTTGGTTGATGAGTTCAAAAGTCAGATAAAATTGTGAAAGCGGTAATTGAGTCATTATTGTTGTCTAAAGCTATAATTCTTAGGTAGATGGGTTTAAAAGTAGAAAAGTTTTGCAGAATGACTTCATCTTCCATAAAGCAGATCTCATTTTCTTTTAAGGTACCAGTGGAAGCTGTGACCCAGCAATGCCTCAATAAGACCTTACAAAAGGCTATTTGCATGTGCTGTTTGGCATATGTTTGGGAAAACTACAGGGGAGAACCAGCTTTGGAATGCTGTGCCTTAAGACATATGATAAAATACCTTGTAAAGATTTATTTTATTGTCAAATATAACATTGAGTTACCAACTGGAAGTGTACATATTCAAATTTTTGGTGAAAATCTTACCAATGAGTTCAGCAGGCTTGCTTAATTGTTGCAGTTTTTTCCATTCTTTTGTGCCTGCTTATGTTACCACTAGAGGGCACTGTTGGCAGTGACATCAAGAGAAAGCAAACTGAAACATTTAGCTAAGTTTTTTGGGATCTTTTTCAATTTTCATTTTAGCTAGTAAATAAACATGTACATTTAAAAGATGCTTTATTTACCATTTTATTCTATGTTTTATGCATCCTAAATACTTAACTTTTAGACTCTTCTAGTATATTAATTTAATAAAAAATAAATCATCATCAAATTGGGTTCCAATTTTCTGACAAATGTTAAATCTAGACTCTGTTAGTTTTTTTCCCTGCAATGTGATACACTCTTGCACATCCTCTTTTGGAATGCTGTTGAGTACCTGGAGACTCATTATTTTTTATTTCTCAAATAGTGAAACTATTCTATTTTCCAAATCATACCTTTCCTGATATTTACCAGAAGACATCAAGGTGGCAAGTTGAAATAGTTCAACTATTTTATAATAGATGGAATCTTTTCTAGAAGAACTGTCTAAAATTAAAAATGATAACAGATACTCTTTAATTTTCAAACAACTGTATTATTTCTTAGAAAGTTCTTCATGTGAAGATAAGAGTTTACCTGTTTAGAATATTTTGTATTATTATTATTATTTAATTGAATCATAGCTGTATACATTAATGCACTTATGGGGTACAATGTGCTGGTTTTATATACAATTTGAAATATAACAAACTTTCACCGTACTTTCTTACTTATTGTGTTAAAGACATTTATATTCTACACTTAATAGATTTGACATGTACCCTTGTAAAATGCACCACAGGTGTAATATATTGTATTAGATAAGATATTTTACTTGCAAATAATGAAAACCAAACCAGGATTACTTATGAAAAAAAGGCAGGGAGATCAATTGTTAGGAAACAGAGATGTCCAATGGGGTGTGGCTAACTAGAAACCCGATATCTGTCAGGATTTAGTCTGCCTTTTGCATCTGCTTTTCGCTGTGTAATTACTTCATCTTTTTTTAATGCACAAAAGTATTTTCTGCTTTTTGCATCCCCATGGCAAAACACAGGGTAGCCATAAAATTCGTGTGCAATTTTAAATTGCACACGAACTTTATGGCTCCCCTATATACCACTTGAATGATCAAAGTGATCAAAGGTTTTAGATATCTAGCTAGAGGGGACTGTTCAGCATTCTGTTACTGTCACCCTCTGGGTGGTGCAGTCTAGGGTATGGCCATTGGCTCCCAAGGTCATGGGCCCATTCCTGTACTGCACAGTGAAGTGGATCTCCTGGTTGGATGCTTTGCTGTGAGGGTTTCTACAAACTTAGTATTTGTAAACATTTCCATACATTTTTATTTGGTTTGTTTCTTCTTTCCTGTCTTTTTTGGGATGGACCAAGTATTTTTTTTTTTTTATTACTTTGTATTTTTTTTTTTCTATTTGTTTTGTGGTTAGTCTAGCACAGAAGTGCATGAACTTCAGGTTGCATTATTATCACTTGAAGGACTTTTAAAGAACACAAACTGTTGAGCTCCACTCCCAGAATTTCTGATTTGGCAGGTCTGTGATAGAAACAAAGACTTTGCATTTCTTTTGTTTGTTTGTTTATTTATTAGAGACAATCTTGCTCTGTCACCTAGGCTGTAAAGTGGCACAATCATAGCTCACAGCAACCTTGAACTCCTGGGCTTAACCAATCCTCCTGCCTCAGCTTCCTGACTAGCCAGGACTACAGACACATGCCACCATGCCCAGCTAATTTTTTTTTTTTTTTTGTAGAGACAGAGTCTCACTTTATGGCCCTCGGTAGAGTGCCGTGGCCTCACACAGCTCACAGCAACCTCCAACTCCTGGGCTTAAGCGATTCTCCTGCCTCAGCCTCTCGAGCACCCACAACGCCCAGCTATTTTTTGGTTGCAGTTTGGCCGGGGCTGGGTTTGAACCCGCCACCCTTGGTATATGGGGCCGGCGCCTTACCGACTGAGCCACAGGCGCCGCCCAATGCCCAGCTAATTTTTAAATATTTTCTGTAGAGATGGGGTCTCACTATGTTGGCCAGGCTGGTCTTGAACTCCTGGCCTCAAGTGATCCTCCAACTTTGGCCTCCCAAAGTGCTAAGATTACAGGCATAAGCCACCATGCTTGGCCCAAGACTTTGCAATTTATTAAGGTTTCAGGTGATGCTATACTTTGATCTGGTGACTATACTTTGAAAACCACTACTCTACACTTATAACACACACCCTAACTTATTATAGTCTTTAAGTAGTATTTTATCATGTCATGAACATTGTAAAAACTTATACTTTCCTTATTTATGACTGCTATCTTTGCTATTGTCATAGTTTATTTCTACATAAAAATTCCATGTTATTTTTATTTTTGTTTTCAATAACAGTGTTACAAAATTTTTTTTTTTAAGAATTAGTCTTTTAGATTTGTCCACATATTTACTGTTCCTGGAGCTTATCATTCTTTTGCAAAATTCCACATTTCCATTTGGGATCATTTCCCTTTAGCCCACAGAATTTCTTTTAGAATTTTTTGTTGTGGAGATCTGCTAGCGATAAATTCCTTCAGTTTTTGTATGTTTGAAAATGTCTTTATTTCACCTTTGCTGAAAAATATTTTTGCTAGCTAAATAATTCTAGGTTGGGAGTTTTCTTGTATCTTTTTTCCCCTGAGCTTTAAACATATTATTTAATTATTTTTTGGTTTTTATCAGTCTTACAATCATTTACTTGAATGTCTTTTTTCTACTACTTTACAGATTTTATTTTTAGTCTTAAGCACTTAACTATGATATTCTTAGGAATTTTCTTCTATGTATTTGTCCTGTTTGGAGTTCACTGAGTTTCTTGAATACATGAGGACTGTCTTACATCCATTTTGAAAAAAGTACACACAAATTATCTTTTCAAATATTCTTTCTCTCTTCTTTTTCTAGGACTTTAAGTACAGATATATTAGAACATTCAACAGTGTTTGTCTTTTTCTCTTTAAAAAAATCCTGTGCTTTAAAAAAATCTGTGCTTCGGGTTTGAATAATTTATTTTGACCTGTCTTTGAATTCATGGACTAATTCTATATATCTTAATTTCACATACTGTATAGTTCTAGAAAATTCATTTGGTTCTTTTTAGAGATTTTGTTTTGCTGTTTAAATTCTTCATATTGTCATTAATTTCAACCATATTTTCCTCTATTTTATTTAACATATTTATAATAGCTGCTTTAACATGTCTATGAATTCCAGCCTCTGGGGTGAGTATAGATCTGTTTTTATTATTTTCTTGATTTGAAGTCACATTTACCTGCTTCGTTGCATAGGTTACTTTACTTTTTAAAAATTTTATGTGGAATATTGTGTGAAAAGACCTATGGGTACAAAACAGGTATATTTCTTTCTAGGTAGGGCACACATTTCCCTCTTCCAGGCAATAAGGTTGAGTGGCTAATCAAGGTAGTCCCATTAGGAATTTAGTTGGGATGGGGACAGATTACATTTTGAGGTTACTTCAGTTTCTGTCTGGTTTCTAACATCCTGAGAATGAGCTCTCTTTTGTGTTTGTTATGGCTGTTCTCTCTAATTCCTATGAGACCATGAAGGTCTCCTATCCTTCCAGCCTGTTGCCCTGGCTTTACCTATAGCCCAGCCTTTATGAAAAGTCTTCTGGAGAAGACTGACTTGTAAAGAGGGCTGGTTATGCTCTGTGGGGATCCTCTGGATCCTGAAATTTCATTCATGTTCATGTGGCTATTATTAAACTCTGTCGGATTCTCCTTTCCCTCAGAAGGAAAAGAACGCCTCTCTTTATGATCAACTCAATCATCCCAAACTCAAAAAATGCCATGGGGTAGGAAAAGGTTCTTCCCTGTCTGGAGTTTAACTCCTTTGGGCTTCTTTGCATTCATTACATTCTTTTAATTTATTCATTTTCCCCTTCTTGTTACCATGAGAGGATGGTCCACCACAATCTTTTATATCATAACCTAAAACAGAACTCTCAATTATTTGTAATCCTTGTGAAAACTATTCCAATTAGGTGTTATCATTTTTATTTTACAGATTAAGAAACATCTTCGGGAGGACCACTTGCACACACCATCCTACTTGTAAGCAACAGAATCAGAATATCCACACAGGCTCCAGAAATGTGCACCCGCTTCCCTTTCCCAGCCTGCTGCCTCAACTTCTGCCATTATAAATGTGGTGCTGCAAAGTGATTCTAAAAAACAAAATGTTCCGTGGTCAAATCAATCTAAGAAATCCTGTAGGCTATTTCCCCCTCTTTAAGATTCATAATATCCTCCAGGATGTTAAAAGTTTTACAGTAAATAACTTATTTAATAGAATGTTTTCTAAACTTATTTGACCTCAGGACTTTCCTCCACCTCAGCAAATAAAGTCTATTAACAGTCCACAGAACTAGAGTTATATGGAGTATATTTTGTGCAAACAGCACTACGTTATTCTGTCTCCCATAGTCTGTGCGTTACATCATTCTAAAAGGTCATTTCTGCATTATTTAATAATAATTCAACAAAATTAGTTGACAGATCTACAGAGCTAAATATTAATTTCATTATTTACTATAGAGGAAACACACATTCGCTTAAATATTTAATATAAATCTACTTTAACCTATGTGCTTCTTTAAAAAAAGAAAATGGTAAATACAGGAAAGACTAAACAATTAGCATGAAAAATACATTTTTATTTCAAATATATTCTCTTATCTAAATTATGAAATGAGTTGTTCTATTCATATCAGTAAGGAATCATTTTGGAGCATATAAAATACTATTTTAGAAGAGTTTTACTGTATTTTGCTGTGTATAATGTACACCCATGTTTTTGCCAAATTTTCAGGAAAAAAAAAAAACTTTTGTCTTAATGTTTTTTTTTTTATTGTTGGGGATTCATTGAGGGTACAATAAGCCAGGTTACACTGATTGCAATTGTTAGGCAAAGTCTCTCTTGCAATCATGTCTTGCCCCCATAAAGTGTGACACACACCAAAGCCCCACCCCCCTCCCTCCATCCCTCTTTTGTCTTAATGTTTTAAATGGAGGAGGAAGTGGCTGTGCTGTGGCGCCTCCTTCTCTCCTGAGAGGTGAGAGGTAGGAGGCCTGGAGCAGATTATTCCAGAAAAGCAGGAGCAAGCCCAGGTGGCAGGTGACAGTGGTCTGGACAACCTGAGCACCAGACCAACTGTCCCCTCCCGGCCCACTCGAGTCTCCACATCCTCTCATTTCCCATTCTAGCCAACGTCCATTGGTGGGAACATGGCCATGGCTGCTCCACTGGGAACCTCAGCAGGCTTATTTCCTGGGAAGCTGGTGTGAGGGGCCAGGGGCCGCCCTGCTGCCCTGGACACCTGACAGGAGATCCTTGCCCTTTCTGGGCTGCCTCATCTCTTGCACAGCTGGCCCGATGTTGAGGCCCCTCGGACATCGTGCTGAGGAGGGAGGCCTGCCCTGATGATACCCCAGTGAAGGACTCTGCGTTTTCGTTTTTGTTTAGTGACTAGACGGTGACCTCGTTGAGCCGTCTAGACCGTGGGCGCTCAGTAACATCAGACTGAATGGTATCAGCCTTTCCCTAACTCCCAAATCCTACAAATCAGTGGAGGACTGGTTAAAATGAGCCTCCCGAACCACACTCCAATACACCAAATCAGCTCTCCAGGAGAAAGACCTGGGTATTGTTAACAAGCATCCTAGATGGTTCTTCCTAAGGGCAAGTTTGGGAAATTATATACACTCAACATCTGGGGGGGTTAGACAAATCAGAAACTCAAAATTACAATCTGTGGGCTCAGGTACCCCAAGCTTTTGTGCTTTGTCGCCAGGTACCCTCTCAGACACAAGCTTCATGGGGATTGAGGCCCATGGTGGGCAACTAGTGGAAATGGGTCTCAGAATGCGGGTTTCTCAGACCCCAGCTCAGGGACTTTCCTTCCCAGCGCAGTGTCCTGGCAGCCTCAGCCTGGGGCCAGCTGCACAAGAGAGGAGGCAGCCTGGACAGGGCAGGGATCTACTATCAGGAGCCCAGGGCAGGTAGGGCCAGCTCTGGCCCCTCACAACAGCTTCAGTGAAACAAACCCATGGGGGTTCTCAGCAGAGCAGCTGTGGCCACATTCCCACGGATGGACATGGGTGGGAATGTCTGGAGACAGGGTGGGCTGGAAGGGGACAGTTGGGGACGTTTGGGTACTCAGATGGGCCGGCTCCCTCTCACCTGCTTGGGTTTTGGGATGTAGGCTCGCTCCTGGTTTCTCTGCAGCGGCCGTCTCTGCCTGGCGCCTTATACCTCTTGCTGGAGAAGGAGGCGTCACTGTACAGCCACTTCCCCTCCTTTCATGGAGGTCCTGAAGCTGTCACACTGTTGTTGGCAGCCTGCCCGTTTCCAAGAAGGCTGCGGAGGCCGTGCCCAGTGCAACTGGCCCCTCGGCGGGGGGGGGGGCTGGAGGCTCTTGCAGCTCGGTGCCTGCCCAGTGTGGGGGGAGCCCCGAGGGGTGCGATTACCATATTCCAGGGTGTTCTTTTACATACGGATATCGTTACTGCTTTCTAGAGTTACACTGTTAACGCATAAGTATACATGAAAGAATTAAAACATTAATACAGACATGGAATTAGTACTACCCATGAACAATGCACATCCTTATTTTTCCCTTAAAAATTTGGGCAAAAAAGTGTGCATTATAAACAGAAAAATATGGTATGTCAAAATAACAAGGAAGTTTACCAACTGGAAATCTTAGAACTGTTCATACATGAGTCACAAACACAGAAGTATATTTTTCATAAGGTGGAAACATTGGGATCACATAGCACTACCTTGCAGTGTTGTTTTTTACCTGTATTTCACTGCCGAGGTTAAAATAAAACCTATAAAATATGTATTCTGTTAATTCAACTTGTTAATATGTTGTTTAAGATATTGCATCCTTATTTATAAGTGAAATATGTTTGCAATTTCCCTTTATAATAATATAATTTTTCCGATTTTAATATCAGGTGTATCCAGATGAGGTAGAATGATTTTGAAGTATTTCTTCTTTTTCTATTGTCTATAAAATTTGGCATGAGGCAGAGGCAGGAGAATCACTTGAGCCCAGGAGTTGGAGGTTTCTGTGAGCTGTGATGCCACAGCACTCTACCCAGGGTGACAGCTTGAGGCTCTGTCTCAAAAAAAAAAAAAAAAGATCTTTATCTTCTGCATTTCCTACATCTGGTATTTCTATCATCTGTATTTCTTACAATCTTTTGTTTAGATTTGGAAGCCTGAGCAGATTTGATAAGAGAGAGGGAGGGAAGTGATATTTCACAGGCAGTATTGTGCGCCTGTGACATTGTATCGAGAAGCAAATAGTGACTGCTTATCTTTTTTGTGTGTGTGTGAGACACCATGACTAAAAAGACCATGGAGAGAGTGACAGAGTCATGTCTCCTGATTCTCTCAGAGAAGTCATAGAAATAGTCTGCATTCTCTGAAATAGGCCTCCGGGCCCAAAGCAGGTGCAAAATTACACTGAGAGATGGTAACAGTAACCGTTGAAAAGAAAGCATCAGCCCAAGAGAAATACTTTGGTCATTATTCATTCAATTCATTCAGTAAACCTTCACAAATTCTTCCTGAATGCTAGGGACTGGTCTAGGCAGGGGAGGAAAGACATGAGTAAACTGTGACGTTGCTCTGTGAGTGTTTCCCAGACAGAGGAAGAGAGGATGGGGCTAGAGATGGGCATACTCAACTAAATCAATCCATGCAAGAAGATGCGGATGTCGTGACAAATGTTTTCATAGACCAGAGTGGGGAAATGAGTAAAGGTTCAGTGAAAGACAACAAACACTCTAGTTTTGTTTTGTTTTTTAAACCAGAAAGGAAATGAGTTCAGAAAAATCTTTGCAAGTTAGAAAGATCAAGATATCTTCATAGAGGAAGGGGCTATCCCTGCCTAAAACCTGTTTCCTATTATTCCTTGAACTCTCACAAGATGAAACGAGCTAGGATCAGAAATTCCAGAAAACAGAGGAACTTTGATTACATGTATAGTTCAATGCAGTGTGGAAGGTTCAGTATAGAAGAAGACAGTCTTCTGTTAACAAGTACCAAAGGAACTAGTATTTAATTCCTTAAATTAAAGAGGGAGGAAAGAGAGGGAAGCTTATTTATTCAGCCTCTGGTAACTTGTGCAGAGCAGGTCTGTACCACCTGTTCTGGTCCCCCCAGGGGTTTCTCTTCTGGTGTGTGTGGGTGGGCGGGGGAGTTCGTGGATCATTCCTTGCTGGATTCAGATGTACAGGATGAAAAGCCAGCGGAGCACCTACTTCGCTTTTTAAAGCTAGCTAAGAGGAAAGGTTGACTGAAGAAAAAGACCCCCATGTCTGACTTTTACAAAGCAAGGGTGCTGGAGGTATTTTCTTAGCACTCTGCACTAATTCCACCCCTTTCTGCGCCAGCACCAGGGTTCCCCACTGCTGGGCGGCAGCAGGAACTTCCTGATTCTTTGGACCAAATCTACAACCGAAAACTGAAAGCCAGCGGTCCTCCACCACCCTTAACGTTTGCTCCCAACGCCCCCCTGGTTATGAAAGCCTGTAATTCTACGTAGTAATTCTTTTCTGTTTGAAATACATTGAGCAATTTTGACTTTTCCGATTGAACTCTGGCTGATTAAAACTGTTGTAAACAGAGTGCCTATGTCTTAAGTTGACATGGGAGGACCAGTTTCTATCTCTGATGGTAAAGAAAATAGGAAGGGTGGCGCCTGTGGCTCCAAGGAGTAGGGCACCGGCCCCATAAGTCAGAGGTGGTGGGTTCAAGCCCAGCCCCGGCCAAAAACTGCAAAAAAAGAAAAAGAAAATAGGAAGATACAAAGTTATAAAATAGAAAAAAAGAATTGCCAACTGAGTTTAGTGAGCAGGGCGCCGGCCCCATATACTGAGGGTGGCGGGTTCAAACCCAGCCCCGGCCAAACTGCAACAAAAAAATAGCCGGGCGTTGTGGCGGGCGCCTGTGGTCCCAGCTACTCGGGAGGCTGAGGCAGGAGAATCGCTTAAGCCCAGGAGTTGGAGGTTGCTGCGAGCTGTGTGACGCCACGGCACTCTACCGAGGGCCATAAAGTGAGACTCTGTCTCTACAAAAAAAAAAAAAGAAAGAAAAAAAGAATTGCATTTTTACTTAAAAATGAGAAAGTACAGCAAAGTCATGACTGTCAACATTTTTCTAATGTTACAGATGAAGCCAGGCCTACTTTACTCTTTCTTAGTCCCTACCCCATCTGTTATTCCCACTCCTTTCCCAGAGTAACCACTACGGAGTATATATACATAGTCTTCCAATCCATATTTTACATATGAATATATGTAATATATGTTGTGTCTTAAAAACAGTATCACATGCAAATATTTGCAATCTTGTATTTTTCTCTTCAACATTGTAGTTTTGATCTGATACACATAGATCTAGTTTTGTTTCAACTGCATCTTGACGATTAGTCCACATTGAATTAATGTGTTTGCCTAGCAGTGGGCAGTTAGATTTTTCCCTAATCTTTATGCTATCATTAAAACAATAGAATGAGCTCCTGTTGTTTTATGCTGCTTGAGTCTTGAATTTTAGGGAAACCAAGATAACACATATATTTTTAAGAATATCTTCTCATTCTTGTTTTTTCTTATAAGATATATATGCTTAACAATGATAACATGGTCATAGACTTTAAAAACAGAGAAATATCTTTTAAATGAGCCAACAAAAGAGGTAGTTTAGAGGAACAGACTTCTCTCAAATTCTCCATTCCCTTTGTCGCTATGACGCCATGGAGCCAGAAAGGAATCATCAGTGTTAATTGTTTGCGCGTCTTTGGCTTTTAAATTATATGACTGCACATTTGCTTTTAGGGTAACTAAGTTGCAGCGCAAAACTCTCGGCTTAGTTTGGGTTTTGTTTATCTAGGCTTTTTTGCTTAGGCTCAATGTTAACTTACTGTTCCCCAACAGTCCCTGGCTGAACAGGAATCCGTGTTGGGGCACAGTATCCAGCAAGTGTGACAATTATCCTTAGTGACGGTTTGGGTAGCCCTTAACAAGAGTAGTCAGAGGCTCCTTTGATGACATTTCATGCAGAAAGATAAGCTGTTGCAGAGATACAATTCCAATAGGTATGGAAATAAGTCATAACAGTTGATTATTTATGGTGCTGATGAGTCACAGGAATGAAAACATTTTGCCAAGTGCTTGGCAGATGACCAAATACTCTGGTTGGAACTAGCGAGATCTGACATTTCGGAAAATGGGAAGAGAATTGTCATATCCTCCTATCTCCTCCTGGCAGATGTTTGTCAGCTGCCTAGAGGGTTATGTTCATTTTTGCACATGCTGCTCCCTAGACTCAGAACACCCACTCTAATGCCACCACCGCTGATTGGCAGATTCTTATTACTCAAGACCCAGCTCAGCCCTGAAGCATTTCCTGAGGCACAATTGCTCAGGCACTCCCATCCCTGAGCCCCTCAGCACCTGGTTTCTCCTGTTATTAAAACATCTATCAGGTGGCGCCTGTGGCTCGGTGAGTAGGGTGCTGGCCCCATATGCCGAGGGTGGTGGGTTCAAACCCAGCCCCGGCCAAAACTGCAACAAAGAAAAAAACAAACAAAAAAAATCTATCATGTGATATTGAACTTATCTGTTCCTGTTTCTCCTCTGCTCTCTGGGTAGAGACCCTGCTTTGTTGTCCTGTGTACTTAGCATATGAAAGACCGTAGGGCTCAATTCTCTTTAGTTTCTTTGTTACACAGATGTGTGTATATTTCTGTGGGCACTGTGAGATGGTAATAATTATGGCAATGGTAAGAGTTAACACTTACCGAATACTCCTTTTGTACTAGGCATTGCTTGAAGTGCCTCAAGTACATTAACTCATTTAATCCTCCCAACACCATCCAGGTGGGAAGTACTGTAACGTTTTTCATGGATGAGGAAACTGAAGCACAGAGAGGGTAAGAAACTTGTCCTAAGTTACACAGCCATGGAGTTAGAAATTGTGCTCAGCCTAACATCAGAGCCTTCATGTTTCAATGCTGGGCTAAATGGCCTTTTTTTTTTTCCCCTTAGGAAGAAAATATAAAGACAATTTTAAGGAGAATGGATAAATCATTTTACATAGGAAAATAAAAATTGAAGTTGCTAAAAATAAGTGTCTCAGGATTAACTCGAAAGCTATACCTGAATATTAGAACTATACCTATGTGCTTGGAGAGAAGTTCATGATGTGTGGTTAAGAAAATGTTAATTGCAGCCCAATTCATAATAGCCAACACATGGAAACAGCCTAAGTACCCATTGACCCATGAATGGATTAACGAATAGTGGTATATGGACACCATGGAATACTATGCAGCCATAAAAAGGATGGAGACTTCACATCTTTTATGTTTACCTGGATGGAGCTGGAACATATTCTTCTTAGTAGAAGAAGTATCTAAAGTATCTCAATAATGGGAAAAAAGTATCCAATATACTCAATACTACTATGAAATCAATATATAACCACCTACACACTCATATGCATGGCAAAACATACTTATAGTCCAGAAAGTAGAAGGGAAAAGGAAAGAGAGGGGAGGGGAGAGGGATATGGGAGGAGGGAGGGTGTGCGGGGGGACCTCATCTAATGTATATGATGCAATGGTACATCGCAAAACTATTAAGAAATGAGTATAATTGTGATATATGTGTTACTTAGTCCAATGTAAGCGTTTCACATTGCATATTGAACAGTACCCTGATCCCCATAAATGCATCAATGTACAAAGTTATGATTTAATAAAAAATAATTTTAAAAAAAGAAAACTAAATTGTACAGTAATCGTGCAGTGTGAATTTTGTTGTGTGTGTGAATAAGAAGAAACTTACAGAAGGCTTATACAGCCTGGCCCGCTTCCTTTCACATCTCTCTCCTTGCTTACAAAACATACCCGTAGGCTAAGACGTAAGTATTGGTTATGGGCAGACGGAGACTAAAACAGAAGCCATTATTTTCCATTTTTAGCATCATTTCTTTGGTTTCAGTGGCAAGATATCACTCTTTGACTATCTGAAGAGGCATATAATAAAAATTTATTGAAGATTAATAAACTGAAATTGGAGAGATCCCAGAAGAAGGCAACGTGCCAGGTCACACCTGGAGCAAGTAGGCAAAGCCGACTTAATTCAAAGCGGTCTCCAGAGACCCTCCACCAGAAGTGGTAGGTTCCTTCCTAAGCTAGAGAACTGGCGGGAAGGCGAAAACTGCAGCCTGAGGCTGGTGGGCCAGGCCCAGGGGTGTGCCCTGTGCTGATAATGCATTGGCCCCCACTCACTTCACTCCGCTTGCCTCTCAGGCCCTGGTTACCTGCTCAAGGAGGAGTCCTGACCACTGCCACCACCTGCCATCTCAGCCTGTCCTCAGGCGCCCATACCTGGTCATTTAACGCACCAAGGCTCTGGCTGCTGTCTCCATTTCTGCATTCAGAGGAAGTTCATGCTGAGGGCCAGGGGACTGGCTTCCCCAGCAGCTGGTCACACAGGCACAGACTGGATGTCCAAGGAAGGCAATGCTCTGTGCTGCGCTTGGACAGGAAATAGAAAAGAGCGTCACCCTCCCTCACCTCCCCAGCTCTTCAGAGGCTCTCCGGTTCCTCAGGGCCTTCTCAGGTCTGTGTGACCAAGCCCCAGACGAGGTCTTCTCACGGAAGTGGCTGCTGGGAAGTGGTCCGCCCTGCCCTTGCCTTGCTCCTGCCCTGCTCCCCTCACGGTGTGCTACCAGTGTTCCTGTCCTGGGAGCTTGAGTGGCAGCAGGTAAACTTTACTGTAGGCTTGGTTTTCTACCGTACCAGAGTAAATACAGGATGCACTTTCCAGGTTCTAGAAATGTTAATACCTGGAGTCACCCCTGGGCTTGGTTGGCCACTTAAGGCAAATGGTTGCCCTTAATTCATTAAAAGCTTATGTAATGTTATCAACTGTAAGGAATGCCAAGGCAGGCTGGCAAAGGCGCCTGTGGCTCAGTGAGTAGGGCGCCGGCCCCATATGCCGAGGGTGGCGGGTTCAAACCCAGCCCCGGCCAAACTGCAACAAAAAATAGCCGGGCGTTGTGGCGGGCGCCTGTAGTCCCAGCTGCTCGGGAGGCTGAGGCAAGAGAATCGCGGAAGCCCAGGAGTTGGAGGTTGCTGTGAGCCGTGTGACGCCACGGCACTCTACCCGAGGGCGGTACAGTGAGACTCTGTCTCTACAAAAAAAAAAAAAAAAAAAAAAAAGAGAGAGAGATGGGGCCTCGCCCTGTTGCCCAGGCTGGAGTACAGTGGCCTAATCACAGTTCACTGCAGTTTTGAACCCTTAGGCTCAAACAATCCTCATGCCTGGTCCTCTCAAGTAGAAATGTGGATATCTGATGTTATAAGTAGTCCTTTACACTGAAAATTGAGAAGCATAAATTGTTTTTTTGTTTGCTATAAGAAAATGTAGGCTAGACATAATTATTAGGAAAACAAGTTTTCTCTAAATTATATCAGAAAGAATTGGCATGACTTTTATGAAACAGAATTACATGAATGACAATTTGTTTAAATACCTCGATTCTTGTATTTTATTGTATTACCACTAAGGGGGTTATACCTTTTCAATTAACATTCAATTATGACAAAATAAAAAATACTGGCTTTGGCTTGGTGCCCGTTAGCACAGTAGTTACAGCGCCAGCCACATACACCGAGGCTGGCGGGTTCGAACCCAGTCCAAGCCAGCTAAATAACTGCAACGAAAAATAGCCAGGTGTTGTGGCAGGAGCCTGTAGCCCCACCCACTTGGGAGACTGAGGCAAGAATATTGCTTAAGCCCAAGAGTTTGAGGTTGCTGTGAGCTGTGACGCCACTGCACACTACTGAGGTGACAACAGTGAGACTCTGTCTCAAAAAAATAAAAACTGGCTTTATGCAACACATATTTGGTATTTTGACCAAGACTAAATGTGTACTTTAAAAAAATTCAAATAAAAGTAATATATGCTTCTTTGGAAATTTGATAAACAAAGGCATGTATAAAAATTAAATTATATGAATTATCATTCAAATATAATTATGTTAAATTTTAGTATATGTTTATCTATGTTTCTATGGATAGAATATATTTCACACATATAGTTTTACACATTTTGTATTAGTGTATATATATTGGTAACATGTATTATTCTACATATACATGTAGAATATTTTTTACATGTAGTATTAATGTTTGTATGTTATAAAACCTTAACATATTATATATGTAAACTTTCATTGTTTAACTTAACATATTACGAGATATTTCCTAAACTATCAAGTGTTCAAAAACATGCATCTTAATGGGGACATTCAGTATTTCATTGTGTGGGAGAGTCAGAGATTATACTTAACCAAATCCTATGTTATTGGACATTTGGGATGTTTTTGTATAAATTTCCATTTTTCCTCTCAAAAATGTTGTAGGAGTTAGAGGATGAAATAATCTTTTGAGAGATGGTCCAGTTTATTCCTCTGTATTCTAACCTTTCATCATCCCTCCCCCCTCAGAGGACCAATACAAATAAAAGCGTACAAAGGACTTACTCATTCCAGTTCCCTTTGTTCCTCTTCTTGCTCAGCTGCCCAGCACTTCACCCCCTTCTCTCTCTACTTCTTGCCAAAAATGATGATCAAAACTTCATCAATATAGCTTTACTAATAGCAATAATAATAGTAATGCTAGCCAAGGCAAACAGTCCTTACCATGTGCCAGGTTAGAGTCTAAATATTCCATACATTTTAACTCATTTAATTCTTAGGAAACCTTCTGAAGTCAATACCCTTATATCCTCAAATTAAGGCACAGAAAGTTAGTTGTTCAAATTCACACAGTTAGTAGGCACTATGCTGAGACGTGGTTGAATGTCAATAATGAAGATGGTAAGCCGGCATTCTTCCTTCCTTTCTTTGGCATGCTGCACACCCCGCCAGGGTCTTCCCTTCCTCCCCCATCTTCCCTTCACTCGCTCCCTGGTTTCTGCTCACTTCTCTCTCTCTCTATCTCTTCACCTAACTCTCTCACCTCTCTAATGTAAAATAAATTTTTACTTTTATATCCTAAAAAAAAAAAAAAATGATGGCATAAAGGTTTCATTTTGAGTTCTAATTTCAGTCACTGGGAATGTCTGCCTGGAATAATGTGTTCAGAGGATTCTGAGACTATGTCCGAGCCTACCTGGGAAAAGGGCCATGATATAGGAATGATAGTTTTCTTGTTTGAAAGAGAAAACTACATATTTGCTACCTTTGTCTTAGTTATCCTAGATTTCAGTTGAAAAAAATGAAAGGAAAATGTAGGTAGAATAGGGTTTACTTATTTATTCTTTTTTTGCAGGAGGGAAATGAGAGGGCAGAAGTTCAGGCTATTCCAGCCTTTGAAAACACACTTTTGGTCTGCCACCTTCCTACCAACTACTGTGCTACTCTGTCAGTGCAAATGACTCCATATGCATTTCAGAACCTCTATTTTCATAGTTGTTAAATAAAATATATTGTTTCATCCTGTCCCTCATGGATCTAAAGGCAGAGAACAATGTAAGACATAAGGATTTGGAGACATGGACACATGTGCTTGCATCTTTGGCTCTATCAAATCAACTCTGTGTTCTTGTGGAAAAGCTGCTTGACATTCTTAGCCTGTTTTTCTCATTAGTAAAATGAGAAGAATAATTCTTTTTTTAATTTAAGTCAATTTTTTTTTTTTTTTTTTTTTTTTTTTAGCAGAAAGTAATGCTCTCCATTACATTCATAACAGCACCATTTTCAGGTGAAAACTTAGGGGTCATTATGCAAATTTACTTTCATTTTAGATAACTTCTATTGCCATGTCTTCCTTTTCACTAATCTTTTCTTTGGCAGTATCTAATTTGCTTTTAATTTCCTACATGTAAGGAAAGAGTTAAGATAGCAGGCTTGATGTTACTACCTTTAGAAAGACCTGCGTGTGAGGGCTGGCCCTGGGCTGCCATCTGTAAACTTTGATTTGGAATGTTCCCTACATTGAGAAGGATGATTTGTCCACCAGAGACACTTGAACCTAGATTATATGCGCAAATGATATAATTTACAGTGAATACTTTCTTTGCTCTTGGGAGTCTGGGATTTTGGTAGTTGTGGCTTGTCACACAGGCAGAGAGTAGCAAAATGACCTGCCCCCAGTGAAAACCCTGGACTTTGAGTCTTAAGCAGACTTCTCTGGACAGAAACATTGCTTTTTTTTTTTTGAAGGAAGGAGGGTGTCCTCTGTGTCTGCCCCCCCACCCCCCATCTCCAGCCCCAGAGGAAGAACTGTGCAAGCTTGTGCTTAAATTCTTCCAGATTTCACCTGAAGTGTCTTTTTCCCTTGTTGGGCTGATTGTGTATCCTATGCTTTGATAAAACATAGCTGTGATTACCCTGCATTTTAGCCCTGTGTGCCTTTCTAGTGAGTTCTGAATAAGTGGGTGGTCATGAGACACAAAAACATTCCCCATCATATATCAAGGGATTTATTTTGGATCTTTTTAAATATCATCTAAGCATAATCTTTTCCCTTTCTTGAGCATATGGAATATATTTACTATAATTGTTTTAGTGCCTATGTCTACTAATTCTATTCTGCGTGTTATTTATGGGACTTTTTCTCTGGAATAATTCATTTTACTCCTCATTAGAAGTTGTATTTCCTTGCTTTTGGCATACTTGGTAATTTTTGATTCAGTGCCAGGCATGGTGAATTTTACTTTGTGTACTGGAGATTTTATTATTCCTTTAAATATTGAGCTTTTTCTCCTGATTTTTGATTAAGTTTTTTGGAAGTAGTTTGATCCTCTTGAGACTTGCTTTTAAGCCCTGGTAGGCTCCACCAGAGCAGCCTTTGGGCCCAGTATGGAGGCAGTCCTCTCCTGCATTCTCTACCTGATGCCCTGTGTATTACAAGGTTTTTCCACTCTGATGGGAACACAGACCACTCCCAGTCCTATGTGAGTCCCAGGGTTTATCCTCTCTGTTTCTCTCAGGTGATCCTTTCTTTGGCCTTGGGTATGAAGACTTGAAAGGAACGCAGGAAACCTCCAGAAACTTCTTTCTGTGCAGCCCCTTTGTCTCCACGCAGCTCTCTGCTTTCTGGTGCCCTGCCCTGTGACTTCAGGCTGCGTTGAACTTCCCAAATCCTCAGCTCTATCTCCTCAAATCAGGGAGACTGCCAGGCTTTGTTTGTGTTTTCCAAACAGAGACCTGGAAATGAGGCAGGGAGCAGGGACACCCACAGGGCTGACCTCCTCTGCCTCCTTGCTCTGAAGGAAGTGCTCATTTCCTGTGCTCCACTGTCTGTTGCCCAGTGTCAACCCCTGTTTTATGCATTTTGCTCCTGTCTTCTTAGTTGTCTAAGGTGGGAGAGTAAACCCAGTCCTGTTACTTCACCATGGTTACAAGCGGATGTCCATACTTCTGAATCATGAAGGCCTTGATTTCTTGTCACTGGGATCAATGTCTAACACAGTGCTTTTCAACCTTTTTAATCTCATGGCACACTTGAATCTATAGTCAAACTTCACTGGCACACTTAAATTATGTTGATAAAAAAGGCTTGGCGCCTGTAGCTCAGCAGGTAGGGTGCTGGCCACATACACCGGGGCTGGCAGGTTCGAACCCAGCCCAGACCTGCCAAACAACAATGACAACTACAACCAAAAAAAATATATAGCCAGGAGTGTGGTGGATACCTGTAGTCTCAGCTACTTGGGAGGCTGAGGCAAGAGAATTGCTTGAGCCCAAGAGTTTGAGGTTGCTGTGAACTGAGACATCACGGCACTCTACTGAGGGTGACAAAGTAAGACTCTGTCTCAAAAAAAAAAATTATGTTGATAAAAAAAGAATATACTTACTGTTTTTTGAACTTTTTTCAAAAATAATTTAATTGATGATGTTTAGAAATTTTCAAGGCACACCTAAGATCCTCTCACGGCACACCAGTGTGCCACGGCTCACTGGTTGAAAACCACTGGCCTAGCACATACCAGATAGTCTATTGTCAACAAGCATTGCTGAATAACTAAATAAATTAGTCACTGGTCTCTGTCACTTTACTATAACGTTAAAGATACAGTATAATTTTTCCTTTGCCAGAACAGACACTTATTCTTATTAACGCTTAAAAATATTGTATTTAGGGCGGCGCCTGTGGCTCAAAGGAGTAGGGTGCCAGTCCCATATACGGCAGGTGGCTGGTTCAAACCTAGCCCAAGCCAAAAAAAAAAAAATACATACATATATATGTATAGTATTTAGCCTCTAAGGGCCTGGATCAAAATACTTGTCCTGTCACTTAGGAAATGTCTGACCCTATCACCTTTTTCCTTCCAAGGATAATATATGCCTTTCGAGGCAGGCATGACAATGAAATGGGAGAAGGTGTAGGCAAAACACACAGTAAATTCTCAGTGAAAATGGGGGCTCTTGCTATAGTTCCTAGTGTGTGAAACAGTTGACCCCTGGGTTGATATGGGGTTTTTATAATTCATGTACTTTCTTACCTAATCCTAGCAATACTTTTTCCCTCAAATAATTATCCAGGCATATCATAAAGCAAACCAAAGTCCATAGGTTATTCTGGAAGAAAAAACCCCAGGCTAATATTTGAGTATTTGGAGACATGAGAGCAGAGCTTTGCTCTCTGAGGGCTCTTGAACACCACACTCTATTTCTGGCTTTGAAGAGAAACATCTGGGGTTGCAGAACAGACTCGTCTCTCAAGTTTTTTTTTACGTGTTCTTCTCATCTAGCTGTGTTTGCCAAGACTTGATGCTCACACACTCCCCTTTGTACGCTCCTTTTGTGGTGTGAGGCCTAAAATTAATATTAAGTGCTGCCTTACCATCTGGTGAAAGTGGGAGGGCCCTGAGTGGCCTGACCCCAAGGACCAGGTGCAGTTCCTGCTTGTCCCTGAGTAGCAGATTTCAGTTTCCTGCCAGGCCCAGAAATTATCCCAACAAGGCAGTGCATCCTTCTGTGGGAACATGGGCACCCCTACCCTCCTGACACTAGAAAGCTTGCCTTTCATAGTCCTGATCACTCACCCCATTCCCAAGTGTAACCCCTGCGTGGCCCTGGATGGTGCTGTGTCCTCCTCCTCCCTAGGCTGTGGGTCTATGTGACTGATCAACTTCTGCTGATCTCACTTGTCCAAACTTGGCCATCTTCCTAACCCTAGTGGGGACTCTCCCTCACCCATAGGTTGTGTAGGGTCAGGGAGAGCCCACCTGCGTCTCCCACTTGCACTCCCTCTCCCTCCCTCAGTTCTAGCAGGGAAGTGTCACAGTTTGCCCCCAGATTCACCCCAATGCATGAAAAGTTTAGGTTGAAGGGGAGGAAAGGATAGGGGAAAAGAAGGCACTTGAAAGTGTGCTTGCTAATCCTTTGAAAAGTCTGGGAGTTTAAAGGCAGGTTCCCATCAGAAACCAGGAGGGGGAAGAGCGAAGCCCAGCTCCTCCCGCTCTGGCTGTCCACATCCTGGGGAGGATGACGTGATGTTCACGCTCGTCATTCTCTCCTTCCCTTCATCCTCACCCCTCACAGGGAAGGAGTCTTCAAACCCCATTATTCATCCATGTTATGCTGTCAGAGGTCAGGAGGAAAGTTTCCCTGTCTTTAATAACCTCTTTGATCAAGGGTCCTACCGAGAATGTTGGAATCCACTGTCACATCCCAAAGCAGACCTGGGAGCCGCGGTCAGGGCGGCTTGCAGAGGTAGCGGATGGAGACCATGGAGACAGAGTCCGTGGGTGAAAAGTGAGAGAGAAAAGAAAGAATAATCAGGAAAGCATCTGTCTTGTTAGAACTGATATATTTAGGAATGTAAAATATAATTTCTACCAGACATTTAAATAACAATATAAATTAAAAAATAAATATATGATGTGGTTTCTGTCTATAGCTTATTCCATCAGAAAATTCCTAGTTTGAGACACATTTATTAAATAAGTAAATTTCACCTTTTAAAAGGTGAATTTTAGATGAATTTGGGATTTTTT
This sequence comes from Nycticebus coucang, assembly GCF_027406575.1. Taxonomy (NCBI): domain Eukaryota; kingdom Metazoa; phylum Chordata; class Mammalia; order Primates; family Lorisidae; genus Nycticebus; species Nycticebus coucang. The sequence continues at coordinate 34,718,155 of NC_069791.1, read as the reverse complement.
CATAGGCAGCTGAATTTAAAATCTTCCTGGTAGTTCACAACAGGTGTAGTTGTTTTATCAGGTAAAGATCTTGTTACATTGAGTAGAATGGTCTTTCCTAAGAAAGTGAGGCAGAGAATTCTACTAATAGTCCATTCAACAGTTCAGGAACAACACATAATCCACCAGGCTCCATGCTGAGCACCTCCTTATGCATTATCTTATTTGATCCCCATAAAGCCCTACGAGGTGGGTGCTATCACTGGTGGTGTGACTTCTGGCAAGCTACTTAACCTCTCTGAGCCCCATCTGTAAAATGGGGAGAGTTACAGAACCTAGCTCATTGGCGTTCTTGTGAGAACGAAGTGACAGAATGGATTAAGCCACTTAGCCCAATTCCTAGTGCATATTAATCGTTAGAAATGTTAGCTACTAAAAAGCTGAGTTATTCTATTTCTGACTACTCACAGGAAGTGTTTACAGAGTATAAATGTTAAAAATATTTGAAATTTTAAAATCGCCCTAAACCTTAAACATTCCATCTCTAGGCCATTGGTTGGAGGGCACACTTGGCTCAGCACCTGTCACGGCTGGACTATGTCTCAGGCCACACAGTCATGCTGTGTCTCCCGGCCCAAGACACACAGTAGGCATGTAGTACCGGGACGGCCCAGTAGCTAGACGCGGAGTGTGGAGTAGACTATATTGGAATCCCAGTCTGGTCACTAGTAACTGTGTAACCTTGGGCATTTAGAGAACCTCCCTGTGCCTCAGTTTCCTCACCTGTAAAATGGGGAGAGCAGGAGCACCTCCCTCAGTTGATGGCCATGAGGATGCCAGTGCATCAGTGAGCACTTATGAATGGTAGCATGCCACTTGGTGAATAGCCTTTGACCACTCAAATACAAATACTAATAAAGTGTGAGATGGGGAGTTCTGAGCACTTACACAGCTAACATGCATTGAGTACTATTTGCAAGGCCCTGTGCTGAGTGCTTTACCTGTTTTAACTTATTTAATCTTAATAATAATGCTGTATGATAGGAACTGTTGTTCTACCCATTTTATGGGTGAGGACACTGAGGTGCTGCCAGCAGCAGACAGGACTCACTACACTGAAGGGCCATGTGAATGTGGCTTACGGTAGGAGCGTGTCCAACCATGGTGCCACGTGCTTGCACTGGGCTGCAGCTCAGGACGCGGCAGGTGAGGGCACCCAGAGCCTTTGAAAATGCACTCACTTGTTATTACGGGGGTCTGGATATGTGGTGGTGGGGAGATTCTGCAGGGCACAATCCTTACTCCCTCACCTCACTGTGAAGCCACTGTCCCAGAGGCCACCTTACTGAGCATGCCAGCAAAGGAGACTCCAGAAGATGTCCCCAAACCTTGGCTCCCTGGCATCAGGGGGAACTGATAACAGCAAAGGAGAGAGGGATGGAGAAAGCTTTCTGAAGTAACATGCTTCTCAGTGCAACCAGAGATGAGTCAGAGGCGGCTCGTTTCTGCCCAGAAGTACCTGTGCTACCACCTGTCTGGAAACCCGTCCATTTTCAAAATTCCTGGTTAAAAAAAAGGACACAGAAACCATGTCAAACTGTCTTCAGGGATCCCGCTAATCCCAGGATACAGAAACCATGTTACAGAAACCCTGTTAAACTGTCTTCAGGGATCCCGCTAACCCCACAGAGTAGCTGCTTTGTGTGTGTTTGTTGAAAAGTTCAAATTGAATGCCATTCAGCAAGGGCAAGAAAGGGAAAGAGAACAGACATCAAATGGTGTATGTGGTTGGCTGTAGGGTGGAGTGAATGAGAGAAAAGGTGGCGATGGGGGTGAGTGGGGGGTCTGAGAGGGACAATCCTGCCTGCTTCCAATTGCTGTCCAGCAGGCCTTGGAAATGCCCTCACAAGATCCTTTGGCATGCACATGGTCTGACGCTGACCCTTAGGAGAGAGCGGACAAGGGTAAAACACTTTACTTTCCACTTGGCATCTGCCTTATTGCAATTTAAGTGTGCATGAGTCAAGCCGACATTAACTGACTTCCATAGATACTTACAGAATTCTGACTTTGCAAGGGTCTCTGAAAACCATTCTAGTCCTTATAAGTGCTTTGAAGTTTTCTTTTAGCTCCATCAACTGTGTACAGATATATCCAGAGATGAAAATTGTTCCTATGTAATTTAGCCTCAACAAACACAAAGTTAGAATGAAAGATAATGCTCAAAATTCACTACTGCAGCAGCCCCCTGGAGGTTCACCATCAGATAAGAAGCTGGGGGAATTCCTCTTGCTGTAAATTATTGTGCTCATTTGGAATAGAAACTTTAAGAGATGTATGTCTTGATTTTAAAATGGATAAATGAACATAAAGGTCACTTGCAATTACAACACTGAGAAAATTTCCATTAATAATTTTTATTCAAACCTTTTCTTTGTTTTTGTTTCTCTTATCAACTGATTGATTATGGCCACAGTAATATTTTGGGATACTAACCAATTTTTATTGTAAATTTTATGGAAGTATAGTATATAGAGACCGAAAAATCACACACACAAGTATACTAAGTGCGTTTTTATAAACTGAACACACCAGTGTGAGCAACACCCAGCTCAAGAAATAAACATTATCAGCCCCAGTGTGGATCTGTTCCGAATTTACTTTTTGTACCTCCAGTCCCTCTTCTCACTGCCAGCATTTGAGACAGTAATTTTTCACCTGTGCGTGTGCCGTGAGAGGATCTTGGAAGTGCCATGAAAAAATTTAAACATCATTAATTAAATTATTTATAAAAGAAGTTCAAAGCGCAGTCAGTGTATTCTTTAAAAAAAATTTTTTTTTGATCAACATAATTTAAGTGTGCTGCAGAAGTTTAACAATAGGTTCAAGTGTACTGTGAGATAAAAAAGGTTGAAACACGCTGGTCTAAGATTTTCCCCCTTCGTGCCTTGGAAAAAGGAGGTCGCAGCAGATGTAAAGAAACAAGAGCTTCACTTTTTGACAGAGATCCAAGAATAAGACAAGAGATTTGGAAGAACATGAATCAGCATGAGCCAATTTTTCTAAATCTAAGCCTCAATAAAAGAGTCTTGGACGGGGGAGGAGGAGAGCAGAAAGTAAGCAAATGGAACTTAGTCACTGGGGAGTCTCCTAGGAGGGGTATTGGTACTGCCCTAAGTTCAGAAACTCTGCAGGAGAAACTGTGGATATGAATTTTGATCCACATGGAAATATTTCCAGATTCAATAGCTTGCAGCTTGCTTTCAACAGTGAAGGCCTGAACCCTTGTCCAAACCAGCCAGAGTAGCCTGCAGGCTCCACGTCTCAGGGCAGCTTTTCAAGTCCAAACGTGCACATCCCAGACATGCAGGTGGTCCTTGATCCTCACTTTGAGAAACATGGGTATAGGTTTGGTCCATGCCATGGCCATGGTTCTCACAGTTGCTTGTACCTTACAATTAAGTTTCCTGAAAGTCTTACTAAATATCCAGATTCCTAGGATCCACTACTGGATTCCGTCAAGCCTGGCAATCCCAATGACAACCAACTCCCCAAGGGATTATTATGCATCCAGTCTGACGTCCATCACAAAGTTAGATTTGGGAATTGCTCTTTCTGCGGCCTGGGACCTATCTCATTCTATGATGACACAGATTCAGCGCAGTGCTGTCCAGTGACCCAGCAGAACCCATTTGGAAGCTGCTGACAGGGAGGGGAGAAGCTCAGATAGTAAGGCTCCTTGCCTGCCTCTCAATTAACCAGACCAGTCCCTTCTACCTAATTGCATAAAGGAGTCCAAGGTCAAAAATGTTTGTGAACCACTCTCTACATCATAGTATCAACCACTATCACCTATACCCTTTGCCTTGTCATTTATTTTATCAGCAGAGAAATTTATGTGATTTCAGCGTTCCCTGGAGAAAAGTAGGCCAAAGTTCTCTGTTTCCTGAAGAGAGGAATGGTGCAGCTGTTATACTGCTGGTCTGTTCTTTCTAGCACCATCTGCAGGCCTCTCCAGGCTCCCGAGAGATGCCGTCATGGAATTGATTACGCCCTTTATATTAGAAGTTCCCCTGAGCTTGGCTAGGGAGGCTTTTAGAGCTTTGTTTTCAATTATTAAAAGAATGGCGAGGGTGCAGAGAATATTTACAATAAAAAGGCCTTTAAAAGTCACAGTTATAATAGACTAATTTTTTTATCCTTCTAGAGGAGTTAATCTAAAGTGAGAGCTCCAAGTGTAATAGCCCATTAGGATAATGCATAAGCCATTGATCCGTCCCATTGAGGATATGCACTGCTAGACCCAGCACCTGCCTCCCCCAGTGTGTGGGCATGTCTTCTCGCTTCTGGGCTAGAATGAAAGAATAGTCAAGCCTCCACGTGTGCTGATGGGAGCAAATGGGAAAAAATAGGAAATGGAGAAATAGGATGGACCAAAACCCAGAATTTGAGGACACCCCAAACAAACAAACAAAAACCAATGTCTATATTTGATACTGAAGGTGAAGTTAAGAGGGATACAAAAGAAACTTGTAGGGACCAGGTGACTGTCACTCAAAACATGGGACTCTTCAAGAAAAACAAAGATAGAGAAGAGGTTATCATTTTGTCACTCGAAGTCCTTGTACTGGCTGCAGGCTAAGATTGTGTCTTAGGCCATATTGTGCTGCTATTGCAGAATACCCGAGATGGGGTAATTTATATTGAACAGAAATCTACTGTCTCACAGTTCTGGAGGAGGAAGGTGCAATATCAAGGTTCTGGCATCCGGCCAGGGTCGTCTTGCGGTATCGTCACCTGGTGGACAACGAAAGTGCGAGATTGCACAGATGCAAAAGAGTAAACCTGCTCCCAAAGCCCTTTAGCGCTGGTGTTAATCTATTCCTAAGAGCAGAGCCTCATGACCTGAACATTTCTTGTTAGGTCCCACTTCCCAGCACTGAGGATGGAGTTTCCAACACGTGAGTTCTGGGGGACACATTTAGACCAGAGCAGATGGGGAATGTTCTAACCTCTCCACTGGATTCAGGAAGCGAGGATGGGGAAATCAGAATCAAATGATGTTTTTATTTTTTAGATTTGACTTTATTAAAATAAACTTCCTGTTGAAGTACATCTTACATGCACAGACTCATCAGTGAACAGCTAGGTGATTTTTTACAAAGTGAGCGTGGATGAGGAAACAGAGCATCACCAGTTCCCTGGAAGCCCAATCTTGCCTTCTCCCAATCGCTTCTTCCCAGGAAGGTGTCTGTTGCTCTAAATACTAACACCAGAAATTAGTTTTGCTGCTTTTGAAATTTACACAACAAATGGACTTGAACCATGTGCACTTTCTAAAAATCTATGGCTTGCTTTGTGCTTTCCTGCCTTTGTTTAGTCATCCGTATTTGTGTGTAGCTATTCATTTTATTACTCTGTAGTATTCCATCATGTGAACACACCACTGATTCTCTAGTCTGTTGTCTGACCGGTTAGGGTATTTTTATTTCTTTTCTATTACAAATAGTGCTGCTAAGAACTTGTCTGTACACTTTTATAATACTTTTAATCTTTTATATTACGATAAAAAGAATCCAGCTATATTTATTGAAGAAAATGGTAAAATAATTGCCTCAAGCTGAACGTTATGGTTATATTTTCTATAACAATAAAATATTATTAGTGCATCTATTATTAGCTGTCCTCACCATAGTCTTCTCTTTTACGTTTTTTTTTTTTTTTTTTTTGTAGAGACAGAGTCTCACTTTATGGCCCTTGGTAGAGTGCCATGGTGTCACACAGCTCACAGCAACCTCCAACTCCTGGGCTTAAGCGATTCTTTTGCCTCAGCCTCCTGAGTAGCTGGGACTACAGGCGCCTGCCACAACGCCCAGCTATTTTTTTTTGGTTGCAGTTCAGCCGGGGCCGGGTTTGAACCCGCCACCCTCGGTATATGGGGCCAGCGCCTTACCGACTGAGCCACAGGCGCCGCCCTTCTTTTACGTTTTTAATAGTTGGAGAAATCCACAAACATGATTCGAAGATTGAGAATAAGAATCAAAAAATTACACGTATAGATGGGTCTCCTTTAGTTGAGATGACAATTTTATAATGTAGTTTTTTACATCTGAGTCATTTTTTCATGATAGGAACTCTTTGAGCCACTTCATCATACATTGTAACTGTATTCTTAAGATCTATTCAAAACTGTTGTTTCCTCAAGAATGTGTTCTAATTCTGGTCTCACCCTTGTACTGACACGGGTTAGTGCAACTTGACACTGTAACATGCTAGCATGAATGACTGTTAACTCACTGCTGCTCTCACTCTACAGTCTAACTTGCTGGTTATCCCTACGTATCAGTTAGGATCAAGTTAAGCTCCACATTACAAATGCTAATATGAAATAAAACAAAATAATAGTGGTTTAAACATGAGAGAAGTCTATTTCTTGTATGCATTCTAGGGATATTCTACCTATTCTAGCACAGATAGAAGCCTTTATCTTTATCTGTCATCCTAAGCTTATAGCTTTCACTTCCACACTCACTCTGTGATCCATATAGTTGCTCGTGATCCAACTGATAGTGTGTCTATGTCACAAGCTGGGAGCAGGAGGGGAGGAAGAAGGGCACGCCACCTCTGTCTAGAAAGGTGTGCTTCTGTTTATATCTCCCTGGCCAGAATTTCATTGGGAAATATGGCCACCCTTATAAATCGGGGCTGTGTTAAGGAGGAGGGGGTTAAAAGATGTTAGGGTAGAGGTAGTGTCCAGTCTGTTTGTTTTGCTATAAAGGAATCAGTGAGGCTGGATAATTTATAAAGAAAAGAGGCTTGCTTAGCTCGTGGTTCTGCAGGCTGTATTAAGAGGCAGGGCAGCAGCCTCTGCCTCTGGGGAGGGCCTCAGGCGGCTTCCATTCATGGCACAAAGTGAAGGAGAGCTGTTGTGGGCAGAGATCAAGGCTGGGGAAGTTGCCAGGCTCTTTTTAAGCAGCCAGAACTCTCTGGAACTGACAGAGGCAGAACTCACTCACCGCTACCCACTACGGAGGGCGTGAATCTGGTTATGAGGGATCCTCCCAGCCATGACTCAAACGTCTCCCATTAGGCCTCACCCCCAACAACAGTGATCAAATTTCAACATGAGGTTGAGAGGGGCCCAACAGTTTTTAAGATCTCAGATGATTTTGCTCAGGGCATACCTAGCACTATGTAGCAATGGGATAGACAGCAGAGAAAAGCACAGAGGACTGCAGAGATAAAATCATTTCTGAGAATTTCCAGGTGTTAGACAGGCCTGACTCGGCTGCAGGAACTCCAGATTACTCCCAGAGGAGCACCGTACTCAGTGGCATGCTTTTCCAAAATATAAGAAAAGAAGGGAATAAATCTCTTACTTTTATCAACAGCGTGAGGATACATGTTTCTGTTTGTAAGTTGATTTTGTTTTGCCAGTGAGGCAAAGAAAGGCAATAAAACCTCCTCTGAAGATGTTCACTAATACAAAAAAGTATCCAGGCTCGGCGCCTGTAGCTCAGTGGTTATGGCGCCAGCCACATACACTGAAGGTAGGGGGTTTGAACCCAGCCGGGGCCAGCTAAACAACTGCAACAACAACAACAAAAATATCCAGGCATTGGGGCAGGCGTCTGCAGTCCCAGCTACTTGGGAGGCTGAGGCAAGAAAATCACTTAAGCCCAAGATTTGGAGGTTGAAGGTTGCTGTGAGCTGTGATACCACAAGACTCTATTGAGGGCAACATAATGAGACTCTGTCTCAAAAAAAAAAAAGTATCTAAATTGGTGTTGATTGTGATCCTTCTTGAACAGAAGAGAAGAGAATAAGTTAGATTACATTTAATCTAGTGGGTTTTTAAAACTAGTAGCAGAAAATAAATCTAAATAGCTCTTACTAGATTAAAAAAATTCTTTATTAGCATTATACAGTGTTCTAACATTTTCAAAACATTTCAAAGGAATTTCAAAATTTGAATTTATTTGAAATACAGATCTCACTGTATATATATGCAGAAAACAATTTCTGAATATTCTCTCTAAAATGATTAGGGGAGTCTATAACTATTCATTCCTTAAATAATTTGGTGCATTAATAATAGAGAAACAACAAAAATAATGAACCATGGTAAAATTATTTTAGTTTAGCATTATCATTGGAGTAATACGGGTGTGTAGGCCAACAACAATTTGAACAATCAGGGAATAATGTTACTCACTTAAGCTTTGTGGTTAACCATGGATCCCACTACGGAATCCCAACATCTTCACTGAATATTTAACGTAAAGCACAGTTATGAGGAAAGAGATTTACCAGTTAATGTAAAATGGTTAAATAATTGCACATGTTCTTCTTTTGTGATGTTTGTACCCAAAATAACTTTGTTTACTGAAAAGAGAAATCAAAGGCATACGATAATCGTACCCACTTAATACTAACCATCCACTTGTTTTTTGGAGGGGTTTGGAAGAAATCCTTATTTTATCAAGCAGCTCTCATGCATGACTTTTATACAGCAAATACAAGTTTTTGGACCCTTTCTGGAACAAGCCTCCAGGACTTGAGTTCTCTTCTTGCTATTCTAGTCAGTGTTTGCAGTGGACTCAATTAGGAATGATGATAACAAAGCGAGAGCTGTGTCGTACTGAGCTGGGTGTGTCAGACAGCAGGCCAAGTTCCTTACATTCCTGTTCCAGTTCATTTAATCCCTTCCATAGCTCGATGAGGTAGGTGTGTTACTCTCTCCGTTTTACAGATAAGGAAAGCAAAGAACAAAGAGGTTGAAACTGACCCAAGTTTGCACAGATGCTTGGGTTAAATGGGGGGAACTGGGTCTCTAGGTGAAATGATTTCTAAGGTTTTTCCCAGTTCTGACTTTCTTGGATTCTATATTTATATAGGTGTTAAAGCCATGAGTAATAGAATATAGTCCTCAGCATTTAAGTTGTTGGATTGGTTCAGAGAAATGATTTTTTTTAATCTTCCAGGATTTCCAGGCTAACCTACGAAGCAATTGAGGCACGGCTACTTCTGCGGCCAGACACACCCAGGGCCACCCACACCATACCAGTTCTCTCCATCCCTCTCCCCAGACCCCCGGGAGAGCCGATGCCTGGGCTTCAGGGGCTCCATGAACCCCTGAAATCAGATGAAGAACTTGACGGTAGGTGATATGAATTGTTTTTCTGAAGGGAAACCCACAGCTTTCATGTGAAGAAACATTAAATTATTTTTCTTTCTAGAAGTTTGTCAGTGAAAAGAAAGTGAGATGGTAAAGATATTCTAAAGGGAAAGTGAGGCTGGGACAGAGTTTATTTTAACATAGGAAGGAGCTGAGGGCATCTCTGACCTCAAAGGAGGAAGGCAACAAAGGGAAAAAGTGAAGAAATAAGAGGAAAAGAATCAGCAGGGCATTATTTAGTGGAGATCAGTAGGGATAAAATTGGCGGTAGGAAGCAGCACGTGTGACTCTCTCGAGAGAAGAGGGGAGGGTGGTGAAGACAGGGAATAAGAAGGAAGAAATGTTGAGAGTTAAGTCAGAGTTAACTGATGAGATGGGATGAGATTAGAGCCAGGAGAAAAGGAGATGAGGTTCAGGAAAGCTGTCTTGGGGGATGTGACCAGCATAGATGCCCAGCTGGGACGGAAGAACGCAGCTTTGTCATGAAACAAGTGATAACAGTTATGAGGTCTTTCCTGGTCATTCTGAGCAGCCTCAGATTAGAAAAAAATAGCTCCTGTCTAGACTTACATCTCATCCTACACGTATGGCGCATGGCGACTGTACTTGGCTCTATGATTTGTGCAGTGCTCAACCTGAGGGTGCGTGCTCACTCCCCTTGTAGCCACAGCACACTTGTATTTTATCATGGCTTTCTGGTGGATGGCAGTAAAGCATCCTGTCCTCACAAAGGCAGCATTCTACAACTTCCCAACAGATGAAAGTCAAGTGTCTGGAAGAGAGGGGAGCCTTCCTTGACTTTGCAAGAAAGGTGTTGCATGGTCTAGCAGCAGCCCCTGGTGCAGAGGGGTGCCAGGAGCACATGTAATGCGGCCAGGGTAGGATGTGGAGAGGCTTTCTGATCCTGGGCTGCTGTCAAAAAGTTCAGTCCTCTGTGTGCAGAACCGACCTGATCTTTCCTGCCTTAGCTAATGCGGAACTGTTCCACTTTGTGCTGCCCTTTCCAAACACCAAGGATCTTGGAAAACCTAGCCCTCTTCTCCTTCATCCTCAAATACTCTCCTGAATTCAGTGCCCGATTTGGTTTTCTCTGCTGCAGTCTGCCTGGGAGCACCTTGTCTGCATCTCGCTAGGCACTAACTCGCATTATTTTCCGATGCATGATTTTCCGACGCATGTGTCTCTGTAGTCCCTACGCGATGTGAAATCCACAGGTAACAGCAGAGTGAGTCGAGCCGACAGAGGAGCTACTGGGGTCAACCAGAGGCTAAAAACCCCTTTCCCAGGTAGGGCTATCTACCCGGCTGCCTGGAGATCTGACGCTTTTGGTATTTAAGAATCCTCAGGCATCAAGGTAATTTACTCCACAAACCCTGCTCTATACAGCTGGCCTCCCTGATAAGTGTTCCTCTCTTCTCCTCCCAGGCTCCAGGGTTCCGTCATTCCTCCCTTCTGCTCCTGCTCCCGCCACCCAATCTCTGCGCTCGCCATTCCCACCGCTGGCCTCTTCTCTGCAGGTCTCCGGCGCGAGTTCCCTCACCTTCTTCAGCATCTGACACATCACCTTCTCAGAGACACCTCCCTGTCCATCCCACTTAAATGTCAGTAAACCCCTCCAGTATCCCTGGTCACCCTGCTGTTTCACTTCCCAGCATGTCACCACCCTTTAGCGTGCCGCACTGGAGTGCTTATTTTGTCTTTGTCAGCCTCCCCTTGCTAAAACATAAGCCCTGGGAAGGTAGGGGTTTAGTTTGTTTCCTGCCCCTGGCTTGGATTAAAGATCTCCCCAGTACTGAGGACAGTCCCTGTGACATAGCAGGTGAGTCACTCTGTATTGCATCTATTGCTTGCAAATAGCTTCACATATTACTTTTCTAGATCCTGTGTTCAATGACCACATTTAACCAAAATTTGATACATGTGGTCTGACTTTTTTAAGTCACTTCCAGATTTCTGTGCAGTCTGGGCCTAAGAGTTTGGGTACTCATGCTGCAATTACTTGAAGAATATTTGATGATTTGAAGATAAAAGAACAGGGATTTGAAATCGAGGAGGCTCTATAAAATCTCAAACTGATCACTACTAAATTGTGCCTGGAGAGGCAATAAGCCAAATTCTAATAGAAACCCTTTAAGTCCCTAAAAGGGGGCAGCTCCTGTGGCAGCTGCAACAGGAAAAGGAGATTCTTGAGTGGTTGCATTTTTCAAGACTTCTTTCAAATCAAAATTGAACTGCCCAGTTTACTTAGGTAAGCCAGGGGCACATATTTAGGATCCAACACATAGTAATATGTTGTCTCTTCATTCATATATGTATGTATGTATGTATGTATGTATACACACACACATATATAATGTATATATAAAAGATAATTGGGACGCTAGTACATGGTGGGGATTGGAAGAATGGGAGAGTGGAGAGAGGGAAGGAGTGAGGGGGTGAAGGGTCACCGTGTGTGACAATAAATAAAAAAAAGGATAATTAAAAATAAAATTTTCTGGGTTTCTGTAATACTTAAAAACTCTCAGCAAAGCAATAGTGTTGTTTTAAAACCTAAGTCTTTTCAGTATTTTCCCTTGTGGTAATGGAAAATAGCTATTGTGTACGATTAGATAGAAGAGACATAATTTGGAAGACAGTTCAGAATAAATATGAGAATAAAATGGAGGCAACAAATGAAGAAGTGCTTCCTCGTACTCCAGTTTAAACTTCAGGCTATAAACTGTTGTCCTTGTACACATTTGACAGTTATGAGGCAAAGTGATTAACTGGCTGAGTTAGAGTAGAATCAATGAAAGATGAACACACTAAGACTAACTAATGTAACACTGCCTGTTGATCCCAGGACCACCTTAGCTTTTGCAGTCTCCATCTGCTTTAACTTGATGTTTCCCAGTAACTGTATTTTTAGAATTGTCAGAAATAGTTAATCGTAAAGTAGTCAATCTACTTTCAGGAGAAAAAAAAAAAAATTAAAGCCTGGGATTGAACACAAATCTAATTGCCACAAGAACGGAGTATCCGTACCTATCTGTTGACCCATTTTTGGCAATGATTGGGAAGTATCTCTTTTCCTTTTGAAAAAAATCAGTTAAAGTTTGGATGGATCCTTTGCTGATGTTCCCAAGTAATACAATTCAAGGGTTAGAAACAAGTAGCTACCCCTAAAATGGGAAAAGAGGAAGTGCAGCGGTGTCTATCACATTGGGAATGTTTCCCGAGCAGCCTCTCTTGTGTCTCCAGAGCAGGCACGGAACGTCCCCAGAACTGCTCTCTTCTTCCTGGTGCCCAGATGGCTGGCTGTGCTTGTGTCCTGCCCCTCTCCCCACGAGTCACAGGCTTAGGAAATAGCTGTTCACCATGAAATTAATTATCATTTGCCAACAGAATTCTTAGGCTCAGAAATTCTGTGTTCAAAGAAAAGAATGCTGGCCGGCCATAGCACACTTCAGAGGGTGTTCCCCACATCACCCATCTAGTCTGGGAAAGTATCTTAGGTTAAGGTTTTCAGAGCAGTGACAAGATCTCTGTAAAGCTACCGCCACACAATTCACTCATCTTCTCCCCCTAATTCTAGGGTGTTTATTTACTCATTTGTCTGACCACTTAACACTGAAGGACAAACAGCAGAGAATATAATGGGATAATGGGGATGAGAAGCATCAGACACAGGCCTTTACAAATGAATACTTAATGACTAAAGCTGAATAAAGTTCCTTGGACAGTAAATCCGCAGAAATCCTGAATGAGAATTCTAACCATTTCGCTCCTGGGTTAAAGCACTTCTTTGCTAAAATAAATAGTCTGCAGGGCTACATATGACTGAGAGGACCCGGAGCTTTTAAAACTTGATGACTAAACCTATGGTTGTGTCTATATATGCCACGTTCAATCCAAAAGCTGTTAACCTCAAACTTGCCAGATAAATGAGAAAAAGAGCAAGTGTGCTTAAATAACTGGATGGTTACTTTGGGGCTTCTCTTCTGGAAAATAAAAAGAAAGATTGGAGGTGAGAATAGAAGAGACATATTAAGAAAATATCCATATTTTGTTCAGAGTTTTCAATTAAAGTTAAAATTTTCTAAATTCTTATTTATTTATTTATTATTTTTTGAGACAGAGTCTCACTTTGCCACCCTCGATAGAGTGCTGTGGCATCACAGCTCACAGCAACCTCAAACTCTTGGGCTCAAGCGATTCTCTTGCCTCAGCCTCTCGAGTAGCTGGGACTACAGGTGCTGCCACAATGCCCGGCTATTTTTAGAGACGGGGTCTCACTCTTACTTAGTCTGGTCTCGAACCTGTGAGCTCAGGCAATCTATCCAACTCGGCCTCCCAGAGAGCTGGGATTACAGGCATGAGCCACCGTGCCCAGCCTTCTCTTTTACTTATTTTATTTTATTTTTATTTATTTTTTTCAACACATTAATTGAGCTTTATTGAGATGCTATAACAATCACAGTTCTTCTTCTCTTTTACTTTTAAAATAGAAATGTTCATACAGAAAATTAATTTACATGAGTATGTTTCTTAAAGCACTGTTTACAATAAGAAACATTTGGAAAATAACTTAAATATCCCAATTAGATGAATGGGTAAATAAAGAGATTACTAGAGATTCTCCCCAACGACCATTTTACCCAAGGTAGTTATGAAGCAATGTATTCTACGCTTATGAAGAACTCACAACCCCCCCCCCCAATGATATTACTGAAAAACGAAAAGGAGGAGTCGTCGTCAGGATATAAGGATTTTAAGTACTGACTTCAACTCTGTTTCTTTGTACAGCTTCCAACATCTTTATGATGTGGCTATAAATTTGTTGGTTTCATTGAAATAATTTATAGAAAGATTTATTTTGATACCAAAGACAGACTGTGAAAATGTAACTGATAAAATCATAAAAGGAAACCAGAAAGTTTAGTTTCTTTTGAATGTGTTTGTTTCAATAAAAACCCATTCAGCAAACATCCTTTTCAGCTTCCTGCTCCCTCACCCCCAATTTGTTCTGCATTTGACAATTTTAGGTAAACTTATAATGTGTAACGTATTCTTCTGTAACGCTATCCCTTACTTGTAATCTCTACTTTTTTTAAAGTTAACAAGAAATAAGTAAGCAAACAAACTTACAGCTGGCAAAGAAGCCTTGGATAATGACGGGTATCTATCATTTGCTAGTTGCAAAAGAACTAGCAAAAATGCCACTTGGCAAATACAAAGAGGGTTAACTTCCCTTAAGAAAACTACCCTAATTAAGTGAGGTGTATACTACCTCTTTCAAGGACATCACTTCTAAAACACTTGGCAATTACAAATCTAAACAAGATACAAATTCTTTAGTTGCCAAATACCAAAAGTAACAAATCTTTTAGGTGGAATGGGTCAGTTCAAAAAAGTTAGATGTGAAACACATTTAAGGTATGGAAAAAGAAATGTTGAACCCGCAGTCCTTAATTGACAAGCATTTGCATAGGTTCTGCAAGCCTCGTGATTCCAGATGAGTGCTTCTCTACATCTGATGTGCACACTAACCCAGGGACAGAATTAAAATGGGGGCTCTAACTCGGTAGGTCTTCTGGGAGTTTTCTACGATGATGGACTTCTAACAAGCTCCCAGATAATGTAGTGCAACTGCTGTAGGGACTGCTCTTTGCCTGACGTTATTCCAGGGTACCCAAAGGCAAAGTGGCCTGCCTTTGTGAAAGTGAACTAGAGGAGACGGAGGTGAACCTCTGGCCACTTCCCAGATGTCAATGGAGCAGCTGCAGAGGGGGCCCAAGGCTGCCTGAGGATACGATGAAAACTGGTTACAGTATCCACTCAGGGATTCACTACATGCTCAATCACTGTTTTTCCTTTTCTTTCTATACAATAAAAATGAAACTATTAAGGAACATGTTCAAATAACATTCAAATATTTTACATGGATAAAATCAAATGCTATTTTAGAGAATGGGCAATGGATATAATGCAGTGTGCAGAAGACATTCTATCTGAAATTTCTGTTCCTTTAACCAAAAAAGCTAGAAAGAGAAACTTTGTGTAAGAGAAAACAGGCAAGTCTCCAGTGGTGGTGTGGAAAGAGTGGAGCTAGGGCAGGACAATGAAGTAAGACTAGGAAGGAAGGCTGATGGAACAACATGCCTCTAGGAGGAGAAAGTCTTTGAGAAATTTCCAGAGATTGTGATGGCCAAACGACTCCCAACAGAGATGTTGAAGGGTGGTGCCAGCCTGACGGGGATGTGCTGTGTACAGAACAGCATGTCCAGAAGGCAAGACAGGAATAGACCGTGGGGAATTCAGCAGGAGGTCATTAGTGACCAGGCAGGGAAACTTAACCTCTGAACAAGCAACAATCTCGAAAGCTACTGGCAGAGACTACAAGCTGCTCACTACAGGAAGTGGGGTGCTGGGTTGGGGGAGGTTACAGGCCATTTGTTTGTTAGCATTTGCAAAAGATTAAAGTAACTCTAGCAAGCTGGAGTCCTTAGAAACATTTAAGCAATTGGTAATGTCTATATAAT
This sequence comes from Nycticebus coucang, assembly GCF_027406575.1. Taxonomy (NCBI): domain Eukaryota; kingdom Metazoa; phylum Chordata; class Mammalia; order Primates; family Lorisidae; genus Nycticebus; species Nycticebus coucang. The sequence goes on along the minus strand of NC_069791.1, from coordinate 34,702,474 downwards.
AAAAATAAGGTGCTAATTGAAGTAGTGATTATGGAAATAAATATAACGAGAAATGTGGCCAGAAACCAAACAAAAGACTTTACATGCTTGAGAGTTTACTTTAGATTTCAAACTATAAGGGAGGAAGAGTTATTGTGGGATCTTGAACAGGAATGTAAGCTAATTGGGGAAGATTTGCATTTTGGCAAAGCTAATAGGACAAGCTTAGAAAAGCGTATCAGTCAATCTTATTAACACATTTTCCAAAAACTTTTAAGATTAGAATATCTTCCCATCTTCCATCAAGTTTTTTTTTACCTGGAAACTTCATAGCATAGACTTAATAGTAATCAAGCCAATTTTTCAACTTAGGTTCATACTGCTAATCTTTTCCCTCAATAGGATACCTTCCTTACTTCCAGAGACATGAGTTACATCGTACAGACTGATCTTGACTTAACACTGAATTTCAAAGGAAAAAAGAACCTGTCATACAAACAATGGCTTGACTATTTTATGTTTTGTCCATTCTTCTTTTTTTTTTTTTGATGCACATTCGATTTTACTAGGGCTGGGGGACTGGCTGGGCATTCAGGGGTTGTCCGCCATGATTTCCTTAATCCAGTCAAGATAATTCAGCACTTTGGTGAAGATCCCGGGTGTTTTTGGTCTGCCACATGGGACTAATCCCCATGACGTGATACCTTGGAACACGCCATTGCAGATTAATGGGCCCCCTGAGTCACCCTGGCAGGTATCTTTGCCACATTCCAAGTGCCCGGCACACAGCATGTTATCTGTCACCTTTGCAATGTGGGATTTGGCACAGTCAGCATTAGGCAGGATTTTGAGGTCCACACATTGGAGATCATCTGGGAATACAAACTTTTCTGGTTCGATGCTGCCCCAGCCAGACGCCAAACAGGTGCTCCCCTCTTCAGGTTTCTGCTCAGGCAGGGGGAGGGGCAGGATCTGCACAGCCTCTGTGATCTGGGCGGGGTCCTTCAAGCGGAGCAGCATGATGTCATTGCTGTAGTCATCATCTTTGGTGACGGTGTGGTTCTTCAGAAGGTTCATGTTGAATTTGGGGTGTGGGAAGCTCTTACTGACTTGGATGAACTGGGCTGTGTCTTCATCTTCAAACAAGTTGTGGCGACCCAGCCAGAGCTGGTAATGGCTGGAGGAAGAGGGGGATGGAGGCATGAGGAGAGGAGAGGAGGAGGGTCCCAAAAGAAAAACAGAAGAACTAGGTGTGGGGAGACAGAGAACAAAAGAGTTCTGGAGAAATACAGGGAGTGAGAAAAGAAGAGATTTTGAGACTGAAAAAGGCAGATGGAGAGACAGTGAAAACAAACAGGACAGAATAGTGAGAAGGAACAAAAAAGAGGATGAGAAAGAAAAGCCAGAGACAGGGAAAAACGCAGGGAAGAGGAAGGAGAAAAGAGAACAAGGACAGCGTGAGAAACAGGGATACAGGAGGTCCTATGTTTTGTCCATTCTAATAGTAAATGATAAAGGTGATAAGAATTTTAAGAGGCTTATGCTGATAGCAACCACAGACGTTTACCTGAAGCCAAGGCTAGATGGAATCAAACACCGTATTTGATTAACGATTTTTAGGCTTTATAACTATACATATGCAGATGCCCTACTCCATATTTTCTTACTTAAAAATGGTTGGTTTCTTTTTAAAGCAAATCATAAGAAGCCAATTTGGAAAAGTTGATGTTTCTTAGGAAAACACCTGCCAAGCTATAGTGGGACAAATTCTATCTTCACCTCTCACTGTCTTACGTTGTCAGATTCCTAAGGAGAGTCTGGAATGGCTACTTCTCTTCCATAACTTACAGGAGCAAGTTCAAACCCTTGGCTCCAGAACACAAAGCTCATGATTTGGCTTGATACACCTTTTTTTAGTCTCAGCTCCTTGTTTCTTCTTTTTTCCCATATTCTCAGTGTACCAATATAAATGATTTCTCAAAAATGCCCACTGCATTCCACGTATTTGCTGTAGGTCAGGATCAGTCTTCCTCTTCTCCATTGGCCTGAGGCATCTTACCTCTCTATTAAAATCAGCTCCTTGGCACCTATCTGCAATTCTTACTCTCCCAAGAGCCCACAGGATTTTGTAATACTCCTATGATTCTTTAAATATTTGGATCCAAGTATGTTTCCTATTGGTATAAAACATGTATAAAGGTATGAAGTATGTTTTTCATTCCAGTGCTTAGCATATAATAGATGTTCAAAATCTCTAGTGATTAAAATGCATAACCTGGAAAAATAAGCTTGCAAAATAAAAACCGAACAGACAACTACGACCCCTTCACAGTATATCTACACTAATCCAGATGAACTTTGGGATTCAAGGAAGAAGAGATGTTGGGAGGTCCTGGACAGGTGGCACAAGAAATTAAGAGTTGATTTCTACTTGTTAAGAGCCAAATGTTGCTACCAATAAATATTTTGAACATATTTTCCTTTTTTGTTGTTGTTGTCGTTGTTACTTGTTTTTAGACAGTCTTACTCTGTCACCCTAGATAGAGTTCCCTGGTGTCATAAGCTCACAGAAACCTCAAACTCTTGGGCTCAAGTGAGCCTCTTGCCTCAGCCTCCTTAGTACCTGAGACTACAGGCGTGCACCACAATGCTTAACTATTTTTAGTAGTGATGGGGTCTCACCCTTGCTCATGCTAGTCTCCATCTCCTGAACTCAAGTGATCCATCTGCCTTGGCCTCCCAGAGTGCTAGGATTACAGGTGTGAGCTGCCACACAGGGCTGTTCAATTCAACTTACAATGTAACCCAATATAACCCAGGTAAAGAGGCCATGGTTTCTTGCCTGTTTTGTTGTGATTCTTGAAACATCAGGACTCAATGGGTTCATCAAGTAAACTTGGGGATATATTTTATTTTTTCAAGATTGGAAAAGACATTCTCAGATGAATTTAAAAAGACAAGATCAAGGTCAAAAATAGCGTGTATCTGCTTGGTGATTTGTACATAACGGTTGTTTTAAAATGGTTCAAAAATTTTTGACAAGCTTTGTGTTGAGGGGTGAGGCCTGTGTTCCATCTCCTAGAATCGAGGCTCAGCAACTGCTCGACTAATAGAACACGGCAGAGGGACCCTGTCAGTTTCTGCATCCAGACCCTAAGAAATTAGCATCTTCCATTTCTTGTTCCTCAGGACACTCACCCTTGGAACCTCAGCACCATGTGTGGAAGCCCAGCTGCCTTGTGGAGAGGACAACGTGGATGTGGACATGCTATCAGGACCAATTTGCCTGCTGTGTGGATCGGCCATCATGGAGGTGGGTTCCTTCCCCACCCCAAACTATCCCTGCCTGCCTTGTTATCCCCAGGACTGTTTTCAGCATAGTGGGGAGCATCGGACAGGAGGCTGCAGAACATCTCCTGTGGACAGTTATGCCCACAGTTATATTTCTCCTTCTATCTGAACTCAAATTATTCATCAATGGCTATAAAATACAATGTGCTATCCAGATACAGAGCAGAGAGTTTTAGGGCTGATCTTTGCGATCAGTCAGTACTAAGACAAATATCATATCATGGTAACCATATGGACCTCTTCTTTAGAAAATCTTTCCCCCCTCTTTTTCATGACCACAATGCATAACCTATCTAGAACAGTTAATACTGTTCTCAAACAATTCCAAAATTCTTAGATTTTTTTCAGGTTGTTGTGTAGTCATAAAATTTAAACAACAGGCTGGTAATCTCATGACATGCAACACAGAGAAACTATCTTTAGCCTGAGAAAAGTAACATATTAGGAAAGTAACACTTCAGAAATAAAACTAAATTTCTATTTGTATCTAGTTTGTATTTAAATGTATTCCAAAGAATTTGATTATGAACATACCTATATAGATATATTTCAAGTCAATATTTTCAAAAGCACATTTAATTGAGTAGTTACCATTTATATTATCTAAACACAAAGTCATTTTGGCTCCCCCACCCCAGCTTTATTAAGGTAGAATTGAAAAATAAAAATTATATGTATTTATAGTGTACAACATATTTTGGGATATGCATACATTGTGAAATGATGAACTCAGCTAGTTAATATTTTCATCACCTCACATATTTATCATTTTTTGAGGTGAGAACATATAAGATCTTATTTATTAGCAATTTTCAATTCTACAATAGTTTATTATTAACAGTTACCATGCTGTACAATAGATCTCCAGAACTTATTCATCCTGGTTAACTGAAACTTTGTACACTTTTACCATCTCTTGTAAAATTGCATTGTTACTACAAATTTAAAATTTACTCAGATGGTTAACGGCTACTTAGACTTGGAGAAAGGGCTAAGAACAACAGGAGCTTACTCCCTGCAAGAATTCTAAGTCCTAATAGTGACCTGAAAGTTTAGATGTCTCTTCAAAGCTCATAGACAATTAATCAAAACTATTATCATCAGAACAATGTTTATCCTTTCATAATTTCTTTTACTATTTCCCACCAAAATCATAAAGTATGTGTGGGCATGTGTTGGGGGTTGTTAAAAAGTTTCCTATTTGAAAAAAAAAAAGTTTCCTATTTGGGGAACATTAAGTAGATAAAATTTTGATTCCTTTTTCATTTTACTTCATCCCTAAAGTGAATATTATTTAACAATGCTCATTCAATTGTGACTGAAACAAGCCTCACAATTCCTGTGAGGTCTTTATAAATGGTGCTGCTGATAATTTCGGGGGCAATAGAGAAGTGGTAAATTTCTGGCACCATTAAGATAATGCCCACTGCTATGTAAGGCTGCTGAAACCTCAAAATCATTCTTCTAACTTCCATCCATAGAAACTTAGGAAAATAAAATGCTGCAAACACACGATCTTTCTTGATAATCCCTGAATAGTCTTGCCCAACCATTACCATTTGTCAGTTAATGACTTGTACCAGCAGAGATGGTTGAAGTAAGCAAGCTTCATCAAGTTAAGCACTACTTCAGTGTACTTACCGTATTTCAACCACCCAGGGAAGAAATAATTATATAGAAGAGCTGAGAAGATATTTAACTGATGAAGAATCAATGGACTTAGATATGCAGATGAAATGTTCCTGAAACTACACTCTCTTGAAATGTAAGGAACACCCTTTGAGCTAAAACATGTTTTGGAGCTAGGAAATCTTTGCTTTCATGATAGAAATAATTGAAAACACCTGAACCTCACATACCGCTGTTTCATGTGTCTCTATTACAAATCCTTGAGGAGAAGAGATGGGGAGGGAAGTCTGTTGGGGTGAGATTGCTTGTTGGCCATAGTCACCAGAGCCCTCGGTTGTATGTTTATACTCCTAATGTGAATATGATAATCATCACAAATGGCAACAGCTGGAAGAAATGTTAAACCATGGAGTAAGTGACCTTTCATCAGACATAGATTCCCTATCAGTCTTCTCAAAACACCATGACTACACAGTGTCTTCAGTAACTGCGACAGAGAGCGGCCTACACCATCTAGCCAATACGCGATTCAAAGATAATACTTAACAGTGCATAGTGGCATGAAGTGTTATTGACGGTTTTCTGAAAATGTACAAGTCTACTCCTGAGTGTCCAAAGAATGAGCAAATAATGTTATCTGTGTGGTGGCTAGAAAATACGTATGTTGCATCATAAGTAGAAAATGTGAGAAATTATTTTGTCAAGCAATGGATGTCTTCTGAGATAATTAAAACTGGAATATGATCTTTTCCCACCTTGGAAATATCAGTCACAATTTAGTAGAGGTATTTTTAAAACCATTTAAATAATTTTAAAGTGTACAATTAAGTGGCATCAATTACATTCACAATGTTGTGCAACCACCACCATCATCCATTTCCAGCACTATTTTCATCTTCCTACATAGAGACCCTGTATGCATAAAACAATTTCCTATTCCCCTTTCCCAAGCCCAGCCCCCGGTAAACTCTATTATACTTTCCATTTCTGTGATTTTTCCTATTGAGATAAGTGACATCATATAATATTTGTCCTTTTTTTATCTGTCTTATTTCATTTAGCAAAATGTTTTCCAGGTTTTCTATCTTGTAGCACATATCTGAACCTCTTTCTTTTTTTTTGGCTGAATAATGTTCCATTGTATTGTATACCACATTTAAAAGATTGATTCCTATGTTGATGGACACTTGGGCTGTTGCCACCGTTTGGCTCTTGTGACTAATGCTCTGTGAGCACTGGTGTACAAGCATAGGTTTGAATCCTGGGGCATATATTTTTAAAATGATGTATTTTTAGCTCCTGGTGTTTGGATAGAATAAACCAACAAAATTTAATGAATTCTATTCATGGTTATCATGAACAGATTTTTGGATTATTTTACCCCTTGTATTTCTAAAGCAGATATTGGGGAGACATTCTTCTTTCTGTCCTTCTCCTCATGTTCCAGGACACCATGCACTCCATTTTCCTGTATGTGATTTATACACATGTTTAATATATATATTATATATATAAATTAAATAGAGCTACAAGGTATAGGCAGGATATCGTCTCAGAATCTGAAGCAATCATACCATCTCACTACAATAGAGTCAACATTATTAAAATATTCGATTTTTTCAACTTCTATGCTGTTGATGGGTGTGGATAAATAGCTAGGCAATAAAGAGGGAGAATGGTTAAAAAAGGTAGCTCTATCAAATTATTTAATGAAAACATTTTGTTCCTTTGGCATTTTTGTCCATGGAATTTTGTACATAGTATCACGAGTTAGAAGGTGAAACTATTTTGGCTGAATTTGAGGTAAGTGTAGGCTGGTTTTTAAATTCCCCACTAGTAACTCTGTAGAAATTTCACCCAACATTTCCTTAGGAAACCAAATTAATTCACAGTTCAAAGTGACAGATTCTAACTCTGGAGAACAAGACAGACCCCAAACACCTGCAGAAATAGCAGAAGCTAGAGACCTCACAGCTGGGCAGAATACAAAACGGAAATCACGTGGCATCTCGTGTGACCAAAATAAAGACAATGCTGGTTTTGCTTTTGACCAATAATTTTCTTCTTAACTGCTTAGAAAACAAGTACTTTAAACTTGTCTACTAAATCCTTCTTCAAGAAGTGGTTAAAGTCCCAAAGAATATCATCTTTTCTAAAAGAAACCATTTCCTTGTTTGCTGCCGGCTTCCGCTCCTGCGTGACGAAGGCTGGCTGTGCCATGCCAGGCATCCTGTGTTCTCTAGACTCAGACGTTATTGTCCTGAACAAAAAGATAAACGGCAATGCATGGTGAAATAGAATTGCAACTGGAAATACGCTATAATTCCTACAGCATATAGAGATGTTCAGAGTCTTTCCACTCCTGTTAATCTTAAACCAAACCTGGAATCAGGTCTTAATCATACTCACGGAAGCAGGACGGTAACAGCAGGGAGGAGTTATTTCTGTCATGCCTCAACTTTTGCCAAAGTGAAAGGATTATTCATTTCTTTCCTGCTAACTCGACTCTGCAACAGGCCCACTTTATTTGTTTAGGTTACAGTTCTAATGGTGATTTATGATATTCGGGGTTCTGTGACTCCTAAGCAACTCAGCTATTTATTAGCTAGTCATGGGTATTCTGGCTTTGAACAAGAGGATCCAAACGGTTCTCAGGCTACTAGTTTACTGACCCATTTCTAAATGTTCACACCTTTTATTTCCTTCTTGGTGGTACTAGAGTAGTACCTATTTATCTTTTCCTTTACATACCTAGGAAGCACCCTAGGCTTAAAAGCAACATACTTAAAATGTAATAGAAAAAAGGAAAGCTTCGTGTCCTCTGTGCAACTGGTTTGAGTCTTCTGTGGAAGTCTTAGCAGGAGGCCTCACAGCCTGAGACGTTTGGGTTCTAGTCTTCTCTATGGAAGTGGAACTGGCCACATTAGTTCAGGCGTTTGATTTTTTTTTCTTTTTTTAGCTTTAGAATGTCTCTGACCAGCATGGTCAGGAGCCCAGACTGCAGGTGTTCTTATTCTTCATGCAACGGAACCATGACACTGTAAATGGAATTCAACTGGAATTTCAACTGATTGAAAAATTTGAAGCCTGAGAGGAGAAAGGTATTATTAGGCTGAGATGGAAGGGGTTATACCACGAGGTACAGATGGAAAACACTGGTATTGGAAATTGTAACCACTAGACTTTCAAAACTCCTTCAAGCAAGACTAAAATGTATAAAAAGTAGTCCTTCTTTCTGAGTTGTTAAATACTAACTCCTCACTTACAAGAACTGGCCTCAGGAGAAATTGTTATGGAAACTTCATGGCAGAGTCCTACGGAAGGATCCGCGGAGGGCTGGAAGGACATCCCCCGTTTGGACTGTCCAGTTTGGACCATTCAGAACAGTACAAGACATGTACACATAGCTCAGTTCATGGGAAGATTCTGTCACCTGTACTTTATTAGGAGTGCCTAATTCCACACATGAAGTGTCTCCTATACCTAGGGGACACTTTTACTGGTCATGAATTTTATATCCTATATCTGCAATTTTGGTGCTTTCTACAAGTCCTAAGTAACTGCACACTCTTCAGGACAGCACTGGTGACATGCAACAGGCTGATTCTTCCCTGCACCTTCTTGCCTTTTGATTCTCTGTCCTAGAATCCTTAGAGTCGCCCAGCTAGTCTGAGAGTTTATATGGCAGGCGGCAGTCACATTAGGAAAATTACCTGGCCTTTCCAGAGTTCTCTAACTTGCGGGAAGTTCTGTTTCTGCGGCCTTCTGTGGCACTGTTAGTCACACAACGGAACTCCCACGCGTTCTTTGGGAAGTATTAAAAAGAGCATTTGAGAGCTTGACTCTGAGTACACTGCATACTGTTGCATAGAAATGGATTAGCAAAATCCCCTGAGATTGAACTTTGATTTGCTTGTGTTTGTCTTAATAAGTGGCATTCTGTTAAATTAGCAAGGTTCTATTTGGAAATAGAACCTGCATCTTGCTTTGCCATATGGAACAGCTTTAGATTCTCAGGGTAGCCTGCTTGAATTAAAATGTTCCTTCCAGTCCTACTTCCAAAAGTGTGGTGTTTTCTCCTTTCAGACAAGTTGGAGGTGGGGTAATAAGAAGACAAAGACAATCTTAAAGCTTATTTGGCAGAGTGGTTGGAAGACAGCATTGGCATTGGGCTGAGATTTTAGTCTTAGCTATTTACTACTTAAGTGAGTTTGAGTAAGTCATTTCATCTCTCAGAGCTAAAGTTTCTCAGCCATAAACTGGAGACAATATCAGCTCTGCCAACCTCATAGGTTCCAGTGAGATAATGTGAAAGCTGTGAAATGCTATACAAGTGTATAGCATTACAAGTCACTGAAGACTGCTAATGAATACCGATAAGAACGAACAAACAATGGCTTCGTCTCTGAACAATTTTCCAGGAACTGACAAGCCAGACTCAGGAGCCACAGGTAAGTCGTTCACTGAGAGTTAGTTAAAATGAATAAGTAAAATTTTGCTCCCAGTGAAGGGTTCAGAAATATCCTGAAGTCACGTCAGCGGTCAATCCTAAAGATACCACCAGATGGTGGTGGAGGCTCTGGGAAGACAGAAACAAGGCATCTTAGGAGGCCTAGAACTTTTCAAAACAGGGTTGAGTACAAAAAAAAAACAAAGCTACCAAAGAATATGCTATTGAGAGGACCAATGAGCAGATCTTTGTCATTGTAGTTAAGCAAAGTAATAATGAAGGACGTCCAATGAAACCTAAAAGCTTCTGCCAAAATTATGTTACTCATTATTCAATGAGATGATTCAGAACATTTTCCCCAACCAAACCAGACAAAAAAATTCTTATTTTTTTTTAATTTAATAAAATGTTCCCTTTCCAACTCATGCAGATTAGTACAGTGCTCCTCTGATTACAGAGAATGAGAGGCAGCTGACTTAGTGACGTGCCGGATGCTAGTGGCTGTGCAGATTACAAATCTCACTCTTTGCACTTCAACTGCACCTACGAGAGGTTTTGGCAATTGGAGGGAATGGATCCCCATGGATCCTCAAGATTTCTGGAGCTTGGATTCTATCAGCGGGGTCAAGGCTGGACTCTCCAGCTCCTTGCAGTTAAAGCATCTTGGGCTTAGTTCTGGCTTTATGGTTAATTACTAGTTAATTTTGGTAACTCACCTCTTCAGACCTCAATTTCTTTTGCTCCCCAGTGAAACAGTTGGGAACAAGTCCCTTTATAGTACCAATGTCTTTTAAGAAGTATCCGAGAAGAAAGCTTTGAATCTGGAGATTGTGGCTATCAGATTTTTAGGAAGTTGGAGGTACAGGGTATGAAGCTATAGGAAGGGGGAAGAGTGGGCTTGTCAAAGAGTAGATGACATGCAGAAAAATAGAAGATGGTCATTCGGGAAAGCTATGGAGAGATGAGCTGAAAGAAATTAGACAGCTGAGCAACAAGTGAAAAGCTGAAAGGGGGCAGCTGGAGGGACCCTGAGGGGCCAGCAGCTACTGAGTAGTCAAATTAAGTCATTTCTGACCACACAGTCTAGAATATCAAGTTAGTTGGGTGGCTGTAATTTTAATCTTAAATTAAGGAATGAACAGAAAGCCTAGGCAGAAAAAAGAGCAAGAAAATGTAAATAGATTGTCATGGAGTAGGGCAGCAAAGGATGTGAACCAGAGAAGGACCCTGATTAAGGAATCCTTGACTGAACAATCACCCATCATCAGCTTTTTAGGGAAGAGTTTAAACCCAACCACTGAAAAAACAGGAAACAGCCCTTGTTGAGATATCCCTCAATTACTTAGATGTTGATATCATCAAGAAAAAGATGAGGCAACGTACGAAGTAACTGGTTAAATGATACAAGGTCATTTAGCAAATGAACAGTAGAGCAGAGTTCCTCATCTTCCTTTCAGCACCATTCAAAAGATACACAACTACAGAACCTCTGTAGCCTCTTCAGCCAGAATAACTTCTCTTATTAATAATCTGTTGTTCATAGAAACAGAAATGTACTGGTGTAGTTGCAGAGCTGCTCATGAGTATTTGAAGGGACCCTGGAGTTCAGTGAATCATGATCTATCCAACAATAAGAATAGGATGAGGATATGGTGCATAAGTAAAGGTATGACATTTCCTAATTTCCCACCCTTAGAAAGTTCATCATTCAGGGCGGCGCCTGTGGCTCAGTCGGTAAGGCGCCGGCCCCATATACCGAGGGTGGCGGGTTCAAACCCGGCCCCGGCCAAAATGCAAAACAACCAGAAAATAGCCGGGCGTTGTGGTGGGTGCCTGTAGTCCCAGCTACTTGGGAGGCTGAGGCAAGAGAATCGCTTAAGCCCATGAGTTGGAGGTTACTGTGAGCTGTGTGAGGCCACGGCACTCTACCGAGGGCCATAAAGTGAGATTCTGTCTCTACAAAAAAAAAAAAAAAAGAAAGTTCATCATTCAATAGAAAGAAAAATGGATGGCTTAACCAACATAAATGTTTAATGAAAAATTAATGACTACTAATAATCCATGTTCTGGTGGCTCCTAAAGACACATCTATAAATTATGTTACTCATTTTTCTGCAGAGAAAGCGAATTTGCAATAACGATTACTTACCTTTAAAGATTGAGTTAATTGCATATTGTTTTTGTAACATAAATGTCTTCTTTTTCTTGGTCCCTGACAAAAAAAAAGTGGGGGAGGGGTGAGTGGGTAAGGAAGGGCAAGAGTTTAGTCCAATATTCTAAGCACTGATTTTTCATGTTAAAAGAGATTCTGGAATAATCTAGCAACAAAAGGATTTTCTTTTGTTTGAAGAATAAATCTATGGTTTAAGGGCAGTATTTAATGGAGATTTGAAACAAGTGGTTTATAAACCACCTGGAAAGTATTATTTAATTATCATTTAATTCAAGTTTTCAATGAGTTAAAAGGAAGCACATACTTCAATACTAATTAATCAAAATTTGGAGGAAAAATCCATCTGGAAGATATATTTAAAGAAATAGTGGTCTGCAGAATAATTTCTACCAGTCCATATAATTCTTCAAATGCTTTCTATACTTAACGATTGCCATAACACGAAGTAACTGAGGTGAAGTATCGGAATGGGGCTGATCAGGAGGGGTGCCCGGGGGGTGTATGGAAGGAAGGGGTGCTGCACTGCCTTCCACGTTAGTGATGAGTGAGGTGACACACACGGTGGTCTTCCTCCCTCTCACATATACTTTGTTTAAATACAATAGAATTTCCACATATGAAACTAGTATATAAAACTGAAATGGTGCTGAATTGAAACAAAATACTGTATTTTAGAGCTAAAAACATTTATCGAAAATTTCCATCTACGAGTTCTTGGAATTTGCACTAGTGGTGTTTATCTGTTTCGGTTTCAGTGGGTGATAGCAAGTTTTTAGGTTATTTAAGCCTGCAACAGTTAGCACCTGATGCATATTACATTCTAACTAAAAGTCTATTGGTTTATTTTTTTCAAATTTTTACCGTGAAAAATTTCAAACAGAAAATATTAATGAATACTACAACCAAACCTGCATACCTATCACCTAGATTCAATCATCATTTTACCATATTTGTGTTATCTACCTTGTGTTATATATGCTAACGTCACCAAACCAAGCACTAGAAAGTACGTAAAAATCTCGAAATGAATCTCCTAAGAGCAACCAGTATAACCACAACATAAGTAATACACCTGAGAAAAGAATAACGACTCCAGGTCTAATATTCATTCTGCATTCAAGTTTGCCTGTCTTAAAAATGTGTGTTCTAGCTGTAACTTTTGTTTTCCTTTAACCAGTAGCCTATTAAGTGACACTAAATCTTAACGCTGTGGGAGCCATCTGCTCAGACGCCATGCTCCAACTTAACAATTGCTTAAACAAGATTCTCTCTCTCTCACTTAACAGGCCAGAGATGGGCCAATACAGAACACTGAGGGTGGCTATTCCGTCCTCAACACATGGCTTTGTCTGTGAGTTGAAATACGGCAGCTCCAGCCCCTGCTATCATGCCCCAGAGAAGACACAGGGAGCTCATACTGCAAGGGCATGATCCAGATGTTGAATAAACAATTTCTGTTCCCATTCCATTGTACAGAATGTTGACACATAATTCCACTAGCTGCAGCAGCGGCTGAAAAAACCAGGCTTTAAGGCTGCATAATGGATTACACCTGCGGTGCATCTTACAAGGGTACGGGTGAAACTTAGTAAATGTAGAGTATAAATGTCTTAACACCTTAACTAAGAAAATGCCAGGAAGGCTATGTTAACCAGTGTGATGAAAAATGTGTCAAACGGTCTATAAAACTAGTATAGGGTGCCCCATGATCGTATTAATGTACACAGCTATGATTTAATTAAAACAAAATTGAAAAAAATACAAAAACAAAAACCAGGCTTTATTCTTGGTGGCCATGTGTCTAGCTTTCCCCAGACCAGGGAAGCTTGTGTCTAAAATAATAATGGCTTAGGGGCTGCAATTAGCCATCTCTGCCATGAGTTGTTGCTAAAAATGACTGACTGGGCTATGATAAACTATATTAAAATTAATTCCTAACACATTGTAATATAATGATAGGCTTATTTATGGTAAGACTTGTTTTTTCTACTAAACAAGCTTCGTGGTGTTAATATTCATTTTGCATTTTTTAAGATTTCTTTCTCCTTCCTTGGCAGGGTATAAACTATCAGTGTTCATTACTGCAACCATGCTTTCTGCTCTGATTTTTCTTTTTGTCAACAAGCTTTTTAAAAATAAGCTTTTGTTTAAGTACAACATGCATGTATAAAAGCTCACAAATCATGGTTGCCCAGCATGATAGAAACAGTAACACATGCTTGTAAGCACCACTCAGATGGAGAAGTGGAACGCTGTTAGTATTCTACAGGGGGTCCCAAAGGCTCCCCACCATTACCATTCACAGGGAAAACGGGAAAGTGTGGCTAAATGTACCTTTATTTTTTGGAGTATATTTTTGCTAGATATAGAACTCTAGGTTAGTAGAATGCTTTTAGCATACTGAGGACGCCATTCCATTATAGTCTCCCTTCCGTTATTTTGTTTTCTGATGTTTTATTATGATTTACATTGGTGTGGCTTGCTTTGTATGCTACTTGAGATTTATTGTTATTCTTTATTCTGTGGCTTTCACTAGCTTTTGAGAATGTTTGCTGTTTTTTCTTTAAATATTGCTTCCATTTCAATTCTCCATCCTCTCCTTTTGGGACTCAAATTACAACACTATTCGACCCACTTGTTCCCAATCTTTCTTTCCACTTTCCTTTATTTTCTCTCCTTTTCCTTATCCTTTCCTTCTTCCTGCTTTTCTTCATAGATTTTGTACTTCACTCTATTTTCCACATTGCTCCAAAATTCTCATTAAAATCCTGATCTGGCTCTCTGAAATGCCTGTTTAAAAACCTTCAGTGTCTCCTTGTGTGTATGTCCTTCAGCAAACATATACCAAACAACTACTACATGTCACGCACTGAGCTCGGTGCAGGTGACCAAAGCATGAGCAAAATGAAAATGATTTCTATCCTTTAGAACGTATAGTCTGGTGATAAAAATAGTTTACAATACAGTAGAACAAATGCCTTGCTTGATAGAAGTATAAGATACCACTAAAAACACAAACACACACATACTAGGAGCACAAAACTCATTTGATGGGGACCAGAGATGGATTCTTTGGAGGAAGTGACATGTAAGCGCAAACTTCAAGGAAGAATAAGAATTATCCACGTGAAGGAGGAGGGTGAGAGGATGTGTGAAGGCCTGCGGGGAGTCAGGATGCGTCTGAGGAACTGAAAGAACTTCAAGATGGCTAAAACACAGAATGCAAGAAGGTAAATGTGTGATGAGATGGGGCAGGTCAGGCTGCAAAAAGACTCCAACAATTTTATGGGTTTGGACTTCATCATGAAGTCAATGGGAAGAAAATGAAGATTTTAAAGTAAGGGAAGAAACATTAATAAGCAAGATTTTGTAATTGATTATATGTGGGAGTGGAGGAAGGGGAAGGAGTGGAGAAGGACTGTCCAGTTGCCTGGAGTTCCTGGATGGCATTCATTGAGATAAAGAGTGGAACGGCAGATTTTGAGGGAAAGATGACGATGAGTTCAGGTTTGAACATTCTGAGAATGAGACGGTCACAGGGCATCCAAGTAAGGATTATAAATCCAGGGTTCAAAATACAAGGTTGGGCTGGAGATAAAGATTTTGGAATCTTTCCTACTGTTTCATTTTTGACATTGCTTTCAAGGTTCTCTTTCCAATGTAGACAAAACTGTATGAGACACCTGTTGAAAAGCTACTGTTGTCTCCTTACTGCCTACATGATACAATGGAAACTCTAACAGGATGGTGGGCAAAGACTCTAAAACCTAGTCCCCACAAAACTGTCCAGCTAACACTTCAACATCACTTATACTTCAGTTGGATGTAATTTCTCAATGTTCACTGAATACAAAGTTTATTCTTGTCTCTTTGTGCTTTTAAAACATGCTGTTTCTTCTACTTAGAATGTTTTTCCTATCTTCTTTTCAACCTGAATAACTCCTACATCTTCTTTTCAGCCTGAATAACTTCCTACTCTTCTTTTAAGACCTTAGTTCAAGTGCTAGCTCCTCTGAGATGCATTTCTATTATTCTCCTGTCACCTTATAAATACCAGAGGAGCCAAAAGATGTATATGCATTTTAAGAGACGTATTACTTGTGCTCAAGCAGTAGTTCACCACCATCAGAAGTGTCTGCTAACCACTTTGGGCACCTCTTGCAATTGCAGAAGTCAAACGCAACTTGTATACATCTCTTGGTATATACTGAGTATTACAATTTTAATCCAGTTTTTTCCTTTCTTAAAATGTGTATACAGTTTTTGGCATTCTTTTATTTCTACTGTAAAACAATGCTTCCCAAACAGCAGGTCCTGTCTCATTTAGAAGGTCAAGAAAGGTATTTATTTATTTATTTTTGTTGGGGATTCATTGAGGGTACAAAGAACCAGGTTACACTGCTTGCATCTGTTAGGTAAAGTCTCTCTTATAATTGTGTTCCGCCCCCAAGAGGTGTGTCACACACTATAAAGAAAAGTATTTATTGATTAAAAATGAACTAGAAGATAGTAAGAAATATCAGAGTGTATTGTACTTAGAAAAATAATACTGTTTCTTGAAACATGTGCTTCAGTTCTGTACACATGCATAGACCTATATTGAGTAATGTACAAAACATACTTATTCCTGTGGCTTTTGGTCAAAAATATTTGAAAGCTTGCGCCATGATCGCATTAATGTACACAGCTATGATTTAATAATAAAAAAAAATTTGAAAGCCGCTATTCCTACTACTTTTGCTTGCTTAACTGTTTGTCTCTTACCCTAGAAAAAAAGAGCCTTAGTCATTTTTGTGTCTCCAGTGTCCAGCACTTGGACTGGTTGATGATTGATGTTCCTGGTTATTAATTATCGAGTTATCTTTTTAATGTGCATCCTCCTGGACTATTTACTATCATTAGCACACCCACAGATGTGGAAACTCAGGCATAGATATACACGGTGGACATAAAGTTTGTGTGCAATTTATATGGTACGTGATTTTATGAAAATGTAATATATTCTGTAATTTACAAAATGTCCATCATTCTACTTCTAAAAGGTACTATTTTTAGAGTACTAATTCCCAAGGACAAGCCAGCGTACTGACACAGTGGTCCCCTGCTATCTTATGTAGAAGCCTGTGATTCTGCAGGCATGTCTGAAAGACCTCAGGCGAGGAGGGAAAGAATGAAAATAAGCATTTGGGATAAATAGTAGAGTGTGTTTGGAAAAGATGGATTTTTTTTTTAGCATAGCATGACTAGTAAGATCGGCTTTTCCTGTCTGGTGAAAAAAATAAGATGTAATGAACTTTAAGAACCCCACATACGTTTGCTGGCCACACTGTTCTTTTGATTCATTCAACTAATATTTATCAATAACTGTGGAGGATATGCTAGAGCAAATGTAAGTGAATGGTTTCTGATACTTGCTTAAAGAGCCTACTTAGGCTCAGCACCTCCACCACAGTGGTTAGGGCGCTAGCCACACGTACCAAAGTTGGTGAGTTCGAACCCAGTCTGGGCCAGCTAAACAACAACTGCAACAAAAGAATAGCTGGGCATCGGGGCGGCACCTGTAGTCCCAGCTACTTGGGAGGCTGAGGCAAGAGAATCGCTTAAGCCCGAGAGTTTGAGGTTTCTGTGAGCTGTGATGCCATAGCACTCTAACGAAGAAGACAGAGAGAGACTCTGTCTCCAAAAAAAAAAAAGCATACTTAGTAAATTTTATCAGTTAACCAACCCCTGTCACTAATTGTTAATATGAGCGTACAAGCACATATACATTCCACCAGAATAAATATCCTTTTGACTTACCTGGGGCTGTATCAGGCCTGGTTGACTGAGACGTGGGCTGTCTGCCCACCTTGCTTCCAGCAGGGCCCGTGTTGCACAGTTCAATCTGAGGACTGTGGGGATGGGCAGGGGTGTAGGGACTTTGGCACCAAGGGCTGCGGATGGGAAAAAGGCTCGGTGGAATTTCCTTTTCTCTGTAAAAAAAAAAAAAGGCTCTAATTTAACTTAAAAGACATTTTCTGCAGTGGGATTAGTGCTATGATACAATTAAACTGAAAGGATGTTTCAAGAACAAGAGAATATTGGTTTTGTAGACCTTGTGGGCAGAACTTTTACTATAACAGGAGCATTTGCCTACAAATGAGTCACATCCTTGTCCGCAGCCAGCTCTTGATCAAACATCTAGAGCAGTGGTTCTCAACCTTCCTAATGCCACGACCCTTTAACACAGTTCCTCACGTTGTGGTGACCCCCAACCATAAAATTATTTTCGTTGCCACTTCATAACTGTAATTTTGCTACTGTTATGAATCATAATGTAAATATCTGATAATGCAGGATGTATTTTCATTGTTACAAAGGGGTCGCGACTCACAGGTTGAGAACCGTTGATCTAGATGATGCGCCTCTCCTTCCACCTTAGCACTGCTAAAGACTTGGGGATAAATTCACTCCTTCCCCTTTCTGCTGAAGCCTTGCCTCCAATAGCAGTGCCAGAGAAACATGAACTGGCCACACAGGTCTCAATATGACCTAGTAGAGACCAGCACCCTTCGCTGTCCCCTGAGTGTGTTCCTGCTCACTCTATGTTTTTATGTGTTCTAGTCCAAGTAGTTTTTAAAAATCTTTATTTATTCATCACACATCTAGTTGTCATCTAGTCACTCCCACATGCTGAGTTACTAATTGTGAGAAGGACTCAGTGAAAAACCAACCAACAAAACAACTGTTACCTCTTAATAAAATCGTTATCTTGTTTCAGGTGACATGTCAAGATATCTTTCTTGGCTTGATCTTGTTTTTCTGGAGCTACACTTGTAGATCTTATCCAGTGAAACATGTGCCCTCGGAATGTTGGAGAGACCACTGAGCATCTGTCAAATTCAATGTCAGTCTCTAATTTTTCCCAGGCTTGCTTCCAGTGAATAGGAATATACCAGGCAACAGCCTAATGAAAATGATTCGTTAATATGAATTGTGTATATTGGAGGTTTACAACATAACGTTATGAGATAAAAGTGCAGCAAATTAAGATACCTACCATCTCACATAATTACTTTTTTTGGGACAAGAGCAGCTAAAATCTACTTAACAAAAATTCCAAATGCAATACAATTTTATTAGTCCTCATGTTGTACATTATATCTCTAGATTCTTCCATCCTACATATCTGCTATTTTGTATCTTTTAACCTGTATCTCCCTACTTCCTCCACCACCCCCTCTATCTCTGTAAATTTGAACTTTATCTTTTAGACTCCACATAGAAGTGAGATCATGTAATATTTTCTTTCTGTATCTTACTTATTTCACTTAGCATAATTGTCTTCCAGCCCATTCACGATGTGGTAAATGGCCACATCTCCTTTTCTAAGTCTGGATATATATATATATCACATTTTTGTCCATTCATCTTTTGATGGAAAATTAGATTATTTCCATGGCTTGGCTAGTGTGAATAATGTTGCAGAGAACATGGGAGTCCATGATCTTTTCAAAGTGATGATTTTATCTGCTTTGGGAATGTACCCAAAAGAGGGGACCAAAATTCCCACTAACAGTGTAGTAGGGACCCTCTTCTCCATCCCCTTACCAAAATTTGTAATTTCTTGTCTTTTTGATAAATAGCCATTCTACTGGGTATGAGGTGACATTTCAATGATTTTAATTTGCATTTTCCTGATACTTACTAATGTTGAACACCTTTTCAAATACCTATTGGCCATTTTTATCCACTCTTTGGAGAAATGTCTGTTTAAGTCCTTTGCGCCCCCCAACCCCCTTTTTAAACCAGGTTGTTTTTCTGTTATTGAGTTGTAAGGTTCTTTATAATTTTAGATATTAACCCTTTATCAGATAAGTGGTTTGCAAATATTTTTTTTCCCAGTCTGCAGTTTCCTGTTTCATTTTGTTGATTATTTCCTTTGCTGTGCAGAAACTTTTAAATTGGATGTATCCCATTTGTGTATTTTTGCTTTTGGTGTCACAGCCAAAAATATTATTGTCATAGTTATTGTCAAAGCCCTTTTCTCCCTGTTCTCCTATGTTCTCTCCTAGGAGTTGTATGTACACTTTTATCCAATTTGAGTTGATTTTTGCATCTGGTGTAAGATAAGGTACAAAAGAATTTAAAAATAAAACTGTATAATATCACTTATTTACTGTCTGTGGATTAGTGAACCACATGGTAAGGGTGTAGTAAGATATCCTAGCCCTGGCTTCTAGTTCTAAATATTACAAGCTGCATAACTTCAGACAAGTTAGTCACTTACTATCTTGGACTGTGTTCTCATACGTAAAATGGGGACGCTGGTAGTGAAAAATCACTCTACGAGGATGTTGTAAAATTCAATTAACCTACTGGATTTCATAACTATAAAGAACTGTGCAAAAGATATGTGTATTATTAAGTTAAAATTTTAAACATTTAAGGCACTATACGTCCATTCATATACATCAGTACCTTACTGGGGAGGGGAACATGGGCAGTAGAACTAGAGACATGGAGAAGGACACATGCTCTCCAGCTGGAATTCCAGGTGGAGTAGTAAAGAGACTCGTGAGCACTAAAGCTTGCCTGAAACATGGCAAGTACACGATACGTGTGTACAAAAATGATTTAGGAAAATTCTGCATAGGGACTAACGGGTATATATATATATATATATATTTTTTTTTTTTTTTTGAGACGGAGTCCCACTATGTTGCCCTTTGTAGAGTGCCATAGCATCACAGCTCACAGCAACCCCAAACTCTTGGGCTTAAGCGATTCTCTTGCCTCAACTTCCCAAGTAGCTGGGACTACAGGTGTCCCCTGCAATGCTTGGCATTTTGTTGTTGTTGTCATTGTTGTTTAGCAGGCGCGGGCTGAGTTCAAACCCACCAGCCCCAGTGTATGTGGCCGGCGCCCTAACCACTGAGCTATGGGTGCTGAACCTAACAGTTATATTTTTATTCAACACTAAACTAAGCACCTAACATTCTGCTTCTTCTTGTGATCTTTTCTTAGTTTATAAAAATTAGAGTTTGGGGCTTTATTCTGTAACCATCAAAAACCTTTTGCTTGGCTTGACAAATTAAATAGACAGGAACGACAACACAAGGCGAGTTCAGCTAGGCTAACCCCACAGCTGGGAAAGAGAAAGACGAGATTTTTTTTAAAGTTTGTTTTCATGGTTGACAACAAGAAAGTCCCACTTTTGCTGCAGACCATTAGGGTTAGGGATCTTTTTCTCCAGTAGTTAAGGCATAGAAATTTGTATTGAATGATATATACGTGTATGATATATTTTTGTAAAATATTTTATAAAATATAAAAATATATCATACATGTATCATTCACGTATATATATCATACAATATAAATTGAATCAATTCAATCAATTCAACATAAATTGAATGATATATACGTGTATGATATATATACGTGAATGATAAATATGTGTATGATATATTTTTCTTAGTGTGATTGTTTTTAATGAGATAATACGTCTTTCCTAGATAAGAGCAATATTTTATTTTTCCCTGCATCATAGGAACTTAAAAATATTTGCTGCTGCTGCTGATAATGGGACAAAATTTAATCTCAATTCTAGAATGTTGGCCAGAGGAACTTTGTAAACTATTTTTAGTAGATTAGAAAAAAATTTAGAGTTGGAAGGTATGGTTTTATTTTAGTTCTGTCATTTTTACTAATCATGTGACTTTGACTAAGTCATTTAACTTTACAAGCCCCATTTTCCTCCTTTGTAAGATAAGTAAACATTACCAAGAATCCAATGAGATAACACATATATAAACAGTCCTTCAATGAGCCAGCTCCTACCACATAGGACTGTTGGATCCCATGCCTGGATCTCTCATGCAAAATAATGTACTGGGAAAGTGCCAGGCACTGAATAAATACAGGATGTTTGTGAGTTTCTTGACAGGTAATGTAGAGGCTGCAAGTCCTACAGGACAATAATATGCTTGGTCCTGTTCTAGCAATTTGTGGAGTCAGAGATTCTCAGTGATTATACTGGACAGTCTCTTACTTTACAGATGAAAAAGTAGAATAACAATTACATGTTAATTTGTGGTAAAGCAAAACTAAGATCCACCTTTGTATTACACCATAAGATTTGCAGCTGTACTAAGTATTAACCATGTTAGTGACAAGATGACTCAAAAAGTAGTCTAAGTCATACTTTAGCTCAGCTTTCTTTTTAAAGATGACCTGTAATATAACTTCTCTTTGTTCTGTTGTAAAAAATATATATATTATTCAAGTCTAGAAACAGGATCTACTCTGCTCTGTATAACTGGTTGGTGTTTTAGGCAGAAAGTTGCAGACTCTGTGACTTTTTCCACAAGGTATTTGTTTTCTGAATATAAACTATACAAATAGAAAGCAATTCCAGGAGCATGATGAAACCCTGTGTCTGTCTGTGGTTCAGCATGTCTGTAGGAATTTAAAACCTTGTACTTTTAAGGAAAATCCACCTAGAAATTGCAGATAGTGAAGTTCAGTATCATTGAAGGGAGAATGGAAATTAATTTGTTAAAAAAAGAACTTTGTGCTACATCAGAGTTTCAAGTTGACTTAAAGTCATATTTCAGCTTATTTAATGGAAATATTTTCTAACTGAATTGATTAATGCTTATGCTTTACCCTGGAGTGTAATATCTCCATTCCAATGGGATGCGCCTAGAAAAAGAAAACTTCAGCTGAGGTCTGAAGGGCAGACAAAATTTAATAGGTAAAAAGGGAGGAAGAAGTTTCTATGGAAAGGCAAGAGCACGTGCAAAAGCCCTATAGCTTGAAGTAGCAGTCAGGTACAGGAAAGCCAAAGTAGGAAAAGCCAGCCAGGGTGGTTACAGCAGAGAGCACAGAGAAAGATGGGGAACCTGAGCTAGGGAGGAGGAAAGATGGGGAACGCTGAGTTAGGAAAGGGGCGTGATCACCATGGTTCAGGTCAGGTGGGCCAACCCCCTCTCACCTCCAGACTCAGAGCAAGTATCTCTTCTGCTTGAAGCTTTTCCTGATGCTCTCTTTCACAGAGTTGATATTTCTGACCTAGATGGCCATCTTTGTGCATATATTTCTATCACTGCTTCCGTGGATTGCAATTATTTATTATTTCATATCATTGTCTACTAGTAGACTCTGAGTTTTCTGAGGACAGGTACTATGCAATATTTATGTTCTTTCCTTCTAGTAGCATGCCTGACAGATACTAAATATATGGAAATGTTTTCCATATGAATCAATTGATCCATCAGGTTTGGTCTTTCATTAGCAAACAATTGTTTGTGCTTAAAGCACCCCACAGAAATGATCTGATTCTATATATGCAAAGTAGTTCTAACCACCGGGTAAAAGAAACAGTCTAAATACAAAGTCTAATTCAGATACAGGGGATGACAATTTGCTGAAATGTATATTCCAGGAGTTCAGAGACCTGTCATGTCTGGTTCAACACTCTGTGCGTGGAGTAGTGTACAAAGTGAGAATCACAAAGCTATTTACAGAATGAACAAATGTAAAGCTATTTACAGAATGAATATATGTAATGAAATTTCTGAGATAAAAATGCCTTAACCCGAATCTAGATTTTACTAATGATTTTCTTATGAGTAAATAACTTAGATTGCATAGCTGTATTTTCCCCATCAGTGAAAATTATCAGAAGTAGTATGATAATTTGAGCCCACAAAGAGATCTAAAGCTGAGCCAGTGAAGGCTGCTAATTACGTGTAAGGAGTATTCACTCCATCTAACAACAACTGTTCTCACAGAATTCTGAAGGGAAAGTCAGTCTAAGTGTCAGGTATAATGTAACAAAGAAACTCAGATACAGATTCTGATCGACCTATTTTGTGGGTTAGTAGTTACATGACATAGTAAATTAGACTGAGGTTAAAAAAAGACAGATCTTTTATAAAGATCTAAATAATAGTTTTTAAAAAGGAATAACTTTTTATTATAAAAAGAGATCCTTTTAAAACTAACTGGTAAGTCCATGGGCATATATATTTATGCTACTATTATACCAAGGAAGAGGTAGAATGAAAACATAAAATTGTCAAATATTATGAATGAATTCTACACAGCTATTACTAATTCATTTAATTTTATAGTGAATGAAGTATAGTCATTTCAAATTAAGACTTGTAAGTTTTTCCAATAAAATATTAGTCCCTTAAGAGCAGATGTGATGTCTTAATCTGTAAGATTAGAGAAGAATCTCAATAAATATTTGAGAAATAAGTAAACAGAAAAGGTCTGTATATAGCATCTTCCTATCCAAAGCTCAGGCAAAATATCACAAGTAAAATTCACCCTTGACTCTGAAATTTGAAGTAGTCTCTTAGAAATATGGGATATCAAAATTATTTTTGCCAAATTGTAAGTAACTCTTGGGTACTTTGAAACTGGGAAGAGGGTGTTACTGATTTGTGCCTGCTGTGCTACAGCATTTAGTGATGATTCCATCCACGCTTTGACGGATGGAAAATAATTGAGTGAGCTAAGAGGATGAGGGCTCTTCATTCCCTTGAAAACGACTTAGAACCAGACACTAACTTGACCATTAGGTTTGCACAGGATTGTCGTACAATCTGGACTTGTTATAAACTTGCTTTGTTCCTTCCAGAGAAAATGTGATGGTGGCTCGTGCTTTGCTTCAGATACTGCAGCCCACACCTGAAAGAAAATAGTTTGCTCATGACAAATGCCATTGGAATTCAGCGCTGTTTTGTAACTGTCAGAGGGTTATTGCAACGTAATCTTTCTGAACAGATGAGGTTTTACAGCTTCATGACTGTATACTATATAATTCTGAGCTACGTAACACCAAACAGCTACTGTACAGGTTTAAAGGAAAGCAGGAGAAAGAGTGGGAGTCTGCCAGCCTCAATCTTTCAAGGATTATATTTGCTTAGTTTTAGGAATTTAGAAATTTCATTTTAATAGTCAAATTTAAAACACTGAGACTACACACCAAAAAAGAAAAAGCTGTGGATGGGAAAGCTGTTGACATTTAACCGAAAGAAAATAAAGATAAAAACCTATCTATCTATTTATTTTTTATCTATTTATTTATTTTAGAAAATAAAGATAAAAACCTATCTATCGATTTATTTATTTTTTGGACACTCTGTTTTCTG
This sequence comes from Nycticebus coucang, assembly GCF_027406575.1. Lineage (NCBI taxonomy): Eukaryota > Metazoa > Chordata > Mammalia > Primates > Lorisidae > Nycticebus > Nycticebus coucang. The sequence continues at coordinate 34,677,744 of NC_069791.1, read as the reverse complement.
GGCTAGAGTAGTGGCATCATCATAGTTCAGAGCAACATCCAACTCCCGGGCTCAAGCGATCTTCTTGCCTCAGCCTCCTGAGCAGCTGGGACTAAAGACATGCACCACCACATCAGGCTCATTTTTCTATCATTAGTAGAGAAGGGGTCTCTTGCTCACACTGGTCTGGAACTCCTGAGCTCAAGCCATCGTCCTGCCTTGGTTTCTCAGAGTGCTAGGATTACAAGTATGAGCCACCATGCCTGGCCAGCTATGGGTATTAATTTACATCCAGATAATGAACAAGGTAGCACAAGCAACCAAAAATGACAAAAAAAAAAAAAAAATCACATTTTCTGTACAATTTGAGTGTTGGTAAGGCAGTTGCTGAGCTACAGGCTGACAGTGTAAATGAGTTTTTCCTCCATAATTCTATTTTATGGCATTTAAATCTTATACTCACTGTTACTGTGGAATTGGCCTGCATTGTAATATTTGGAAGGAATTGGTACAAAGAAACTCTCTGTCCGTTCACATTTTGCTGGAGAATGTAATCTCCAATTCCAACTTCTTTGTCAAGGGAAGAGTTAATGAGCTTTACAAACAAACCCTTGATATTCACTTCGGCTATTTTAACATCTCCAAGAGAACTAGAAAATAAAACACAAAGGTTATAAGGTGTCTTCACATAGGAACGCCATTGGCTCACTCTAAGAATGGAATAATGAACATGCTTCCGAAGTGTTCCTAAACTGTATGCTCTATTGAACAATTTTATACAGAAAGAGTGTATTGTGTAACCTAAGATGAATGATTTCTTAGTTCTGTTTCTTTATTGGTGCAGTAAAATTATTTCACATAAAATAATTCAATAAAACCTAAAAAGGACTTTAGGTGTCAAGGTATAGGATAAATGCCACAGGAAGGTGTGATTATAATTATTTAAATTTCCTACTGTTCAACATAAAATCATTGAGACACGAAACTCTTAAAAGTAGGTCAAGTGGTTTATTTCTGAAGAATATGGCTGAGAAGATGAACAACAACTATGGGATTAAAGGGATTTTGGAAAGGGAACGTTATTACATAAACACAAGATGGTATTATTTTACTTTTTAAGTTGTGTTGAGAGGCTAGTGTGTTGTAGGAATCAAGATAATCATTTACATATCAGCATTTTTCAGAGCATAGGTCACAACCTATTAGTAGATCATGAAATCACTTTGGTGGGGGCGGCGCCTGTGGCTCAGCGGGTAGGGCGCCGGTCCCATATGCCGGAGGTGGCGGGTTCAAACCCAGCCCCGGCCAAATTAAAAAAAAAAAAAAAAAAAAAAGAAATCACTTTGGTGGGTTAGGACCAGCATTTAAAAAATAAAATACATCTCTACCAATAATAATAACCAATACTACTTATGTGCCAGGAACTTATATAAGAAATAGCATATATTTTTATCTTTATCTTTATATCTATCTTTATAAATCTCTCTACAATTTCTTATCCACAGTTCCAAAATCTAAAAAGCTCTGGAAAACCAAAACAAACAAACAAAAAACTGTTTTTTAAAAACATATTTGAAGCAAAACTTGGCTCCCAACTGAGGTGAAACTATTTATAATCTACATTAGTCATCTGTGTGAACATTTGTATGTCTTTCTACAGAGAAATTAATGTTTGATTTTTGATGCTTCTCTATGTCATTACGGGGTGTTACATAGTATGTGTTCTGGGCTTATTATTTTCCGAAAATGCACCAAATTTTGAATTTGGAAATACAGTGTATATTAATCACCAAATATTTTGGTGAAGGCAACTTGTAGTAACTCATCCAATTCTCACAATAACATACATAGTTTTCATTAAAACATTTTGATGTATTTCTTATTGAAGATTATGGTCAAAAAAAATATGAGGAAGAATATTTGAGTTATGTCACTTAATTCTCACAATAACCCAGGGAGATAGGTACTATTTTAAGTCTCATTTGCAGATAGGGAAACTGAAGTTTAGAGAGATTAATTCCCACATCTCTCATCATCTCTGAGTGACATGTAAGGGCACGCTGTTTCTCCAGTCTTATCCCCTCCTCTGCTTGGCTTCTAGAGCAATCTCTGTATGAGCAAAACCGGATGCTGGAAAGCCGTCAGTGTCTTACCATTCCCTTCCAGAGAAAACACAAGCATCACCAGGCTCTATGCAATCTGCCAGCCTCTTTGATCTCTTTTTCCCCATTTCCTCTGTTATCCCTAAACTACCACCATAAAGAATTCCCTGTAAGAGCATAATTCATGCTGTTGTCCACTCATGACTGCCTGCACACCTTTTATTCTCTCTTCTCCTTCCCAGTATTCCCATTAACGCATCACATTTTCAGACTTCTTAATGTTTTTTCACTACCATGGGTACAAAATGGAATCTCATTTTAATTCTGTTTGTCCCTGATTCTAGTGCAGTTGAACAAGCTACTTACTGGCTGCTGTTTTCTTCTTTGATGAATTGCCTGTTCATATCAATTTGTTCACTTTTCTATAGGCTTGTTTTTCATTTTTATACTAATAGTTAGTTTTGGGTATTTATAGTATAGTAAATATATATGCATATATTTTCTACAAGAAGAGGCTTTTGTTAAGATAAAAAACGCTTCTGCCTCTTATGGTAAAATTTAAACTTCTAGGATGTTCACTGTGTCTGCCTTATATACTCAGGAGCTTCAATGTTGAGTGCATAGATACCTATAATTGCTATATCCTCTTGCTGAACCGACTCCTTTAGTATTATATAGTGACCTTCTTTATCTCTTTTTATAGCATTTGATTCACACTCTAGTTTATCTGATATAAATGTAATTACTTATGCTCTTTTTTGGTTTCCAGTTGCATAGACTGTTTCTCCACTCTTCGCTTTCAGTCTATGTGTGTCTTTACAGAAGTAGACTTCTTAGAGGAAACATAGTCGGATCTTGCTTCTTTATCCTTTTAGCCATTCTATGCCTCTTAATTGGAGAACTGAGTCCATTTATACTCACTGTTATTATTAACAAGTAAGGACTCTCTCCTGCTATTCTATTTGTTACCTTATAACTTATCTCTTTTTCTTTGTTCTTACTGTCTTCCTTTGTGATTAAGTGATTTTTCTCCAGAAGTATGTTTTAATTTGTTTTTTCTTTTTTTGCACTGTAGTTACCAAGAAGCTTATGAAAAACATTTTATAAATATAACAAGTTATTTTAAAGAGATGACAACTTATCTTAGATCACAAAGAGAATAGAAACAAAGGGAAAATGAAAATACCTTTACACGTTAACTTCATCCCTTCAACATTTTAATGGTGGGTTTTCTCAATGTGCATACATATTTTATATTGCCTACCTCTTTACAGATTGTGATAGCTATTATTGCTTTTGACAGAGTTGTCTTTTGGGCTTCATGCTGGAGTTATCAATGGATTGCACTGCACAATTACAGTATTAGACTATTTTAACCTTACCAGTGGGTACTGTACCTTCAGATGTTTTCTTTTTGCCCATTAGTTTTTTTTTTTCTTTTTAGCATTTCTGGTAGTCTAGGAAAGACTATCTTACCATCATAGTTGAAAGATAGCTTTGCTGGCTATAGTATTCTTGGATGATAATTTTTTTCTTTCAGTACTTTGAAAATGTTGCTCCACTCCCTTCTGGCTTACATGGTTTCCACTAAGAAGTTTGATGCCAGATGAAGTTCCTTTATACGTTATTTGTTTATTTTTCTCTTAGTACTTTTAGGAGACACTTTATGCCCTTGATTTTTGAGAATGTGATTATTATATGAGTAGTTTACTTTTCTGTAGCCCTAGGACTGTCTCATCCTCATATTTGATTTCTGGCATATTTGTGGAGATAATTTTGCCACTGTAGATCTGCTTTTTTTTTTTTTTTAAATAGGGCAAGTAAAGCCAGCTTGCTTCTATGCCACCATTTTTTCTGACTGCATTTAAACAGAAGCTTTTTGTAAATTTTTTCCCCAAATAGCTCATCATTTTAACATGGTAGGTTCTCAATTAATGATTTGATGAGGTGTTTTTTATATAGTTGAGCAAATACTTAGGTTTTCTCCACAGTTAAATGATAATAGGAACAAGTGATTGATATTTAGGAAACATGATATAAAGGTAAAAAATGTTTCCTTCATATCTGACCCTTAAATCTCATTAAAAACTTCTTTCAGCTTTCTAACACCCTCTATCTACATGTGCTTATTACTAACATTTCACAATTCATGTATTATTCACGTAATAAGTAAAGCAGGGGAAAGATGAGTTAGCTCTTTTATTTCAGTCTTAATATTAAGTCTCTTTCTGATCAATTCATTTTACCACAGATACTGACAGCCATAAAAATGGATCAGTGAGGTAAAAATTAATCTCTTTCCTTCCATCTTGAACTAAAGAGCCTACAAAAAGAACAAAATATACTAAATCCATCTGAATAATTCACCCATAATAAAAAGGTCCCTGAGTATCTGCAGTGACCCTGTTTGTGGGGCTTAGGGAGCACTGTTGCCACTGGCACCTTTGAAAAACTCACATGCTGTGTTTGGTTCCCTTGAAAGTTATATCAATTGGTTTTAATTACTTAGAAGATGAAATAGTTTTATTTCAATGAATTGCTTAGGGTTTTAGATAAAACCATACATATAACAACTGACTAGAACTTTATTTGGGGGGGGTCTGACCCCCCAAAAGATATTAAATAGTTGTAATAGACTGGGTACCTGGATGTAGATTGGCCAACTTCTTCAAGAATCATTGAAAAGTGTTTGTAAGATGTTCTGGAGGGGCCTGGGTATGCAGTAAGTTTCTTTGAATCACCAAACAAAGAAAGGAAATAATCTTCTCCTTCCCCGATCACAGGTGGCTCAGAACCAAGGCTTAACAGAGACTGTTTTTTCATACCTAATAAGCTGCTGTCTTTCAAAAAAAATAAAATAAAATGAGGAAAGCAACCAAGAGAGAAGTAAATAAAGGGACATTAAAAAAACCTAAAGCTATCATCTTTAATCCCTGCTTTTACAAAACTATATCCTTTGTACATTTTACTGCCACATACTATGAGAAAAGTTAGAAACTTTAGACAAAGGTCTACAAAATAACCACTAAATGGATATTTTTAATGCCATCCTCAATTTCTGAGATTATTTCAATTATCTTAAACTATCAGTTATATCATTAGCATAAGGACTATTTGAATGATTGTTTAGTTGTACTAGAAGCATCATCAGTTTTTAAGTAGATAAAACATTTGAGTCTGTCAAATTTGAATGTTATACATAACAATAGCCTTATTCTATTTCATATTTTCTTTACTCCCCAAATTATGATCCATAAATTAATGTCTTAAATGATTTCTTACTAGTAGTTATTACTTTTGCCAGGTAAAGACTTAAACTTCCTCTAATCAACTAAAATATGTTATTAGAAAGATAAAATAATGCTTAATCAGATTCTAATATCTTAGAAGTTTGCCCTTTTAAAATTCTCACTACTAAGATTCAATACAACATAGTTTTCATGACTTTTTACAGAAAGAGCCCTTCTGGGTGATTATAATAATGTGTCTGCTGCAGAAGAGTTACACTATAAAGAGGCAATATGGAAAAGTGGAAAGAGCAATGTGTCTTGGATTTAGACAGACCTGCAATTGTATTGTATTCCAGCTCTGCCATTTACTAGACAAGTGATTTAAACATTTCAAGCTTCAATTTTCCTGATCATAAAATAAGAACAATACTACTACTTTGTATAAGAAGATAAGAGGATTGAAAATTAATGTGGGTATCTAGCATAATGTTCAGCATTTATTCAATAAATGATAGCTACTATTACAGTATAAGAGTTTGGATTAATATGACGCTGGTTCCAAAATCTTCAAAGAATTTAGACACTTTGGAGTTTGCTTCATTTTTATATATCTTCAACAAAACCATAACAAAGTAAAAGATTTAAAGGGATAAAATCATAGTTCTTCAGGAAGATTCCTTAAAGTATTTATTGAAAAGAAACATATGGAATTCAGCTAGTTCATTGCCAGTCAAGTGAATATTTACTTAATTTTTAAATTCCTTTGGGAAAGAATAATAAACAGTGTTCTCCTTAACAGTTCATCTTGAAGGATAAAACCCTTTGTATTCCAAAAGGAGAGAAGACCCATTAATTTTGGTCCCAATTGTTGTTTCATCTAGAACAGCAGACGGCAATGCCACAAGTTTCCATGTATCTACACGTCAACCTACAGTAACTGCAGGACTTTGTCCCAATTCAGATCTTATCTTGCAAAGGGAAGTCACTATATTTGGTTTTCCCCCATTACTAAGATCTTTCACAGTTTAACCCAAATACAAAACATATGTCATGATGATTTAATGCCAAATGATAGAAAATCTTCCCTTGCTAGATCTAACATTTGTATTTGCATTTTTAAGCATATGGATTTGGGTGATTGGAAAGGTTTGTGTTTTGGAGGTTTCTTTGGAAATTTTATCTTAGCCATACAAACAAGAAACATAGGAAATACAAGTATCATGGCAGAGGAACAAAACCCTATATAACACTACGTCAAAGCCTTAGGAAAGGAACAGAAACAAAATCAAATAGAAATGAGAGGGCAGCCAGGCTATAAATATCCACAGAGTGACAGAGGAGAGTGGAGATGTCAGGTAGTCAAGGCAGTGTCTGTGCTACCAGTTTAGAAACTTGTTAGTAGACTGGTAATTGACATAAAGATCCCCCAAATCTAGCCTATTCTAAAAGAAGGTGATTACCAGCATGTTCAGACTCACAAATAATTTTCACTGAGTACTTAGCATGCATTAGGTGATTTCATAAATATCTCATTTAATCCATAGGATAGCCCTATGAAGTCGATCATTTAATCCCCACTTTGCAGTAGTGGAAAATGAGATCTAGACATGATGAATACTTTACCCGATACCTCACATTGTAGAAGGACAGAAAAACAGTAGGTCCTGTGTTTACAAAGACAGTAATGTTTTCAGCAAACCATGAAAACATCCCCTCAAGCATCATGGTAAGAAACAACAGCCAACAGCGTGGGTATTACTGAGTACATTGTTGACAAAAGTCAAAACTTTACTTTTTCCTACCATGGTACTGTTTTCATTTTCCTCTCCTTTGAATTTTCTCTATTGTTTTTCCCTTTTCTCTCTATCCTTGTATTACCTGTTTTATAGTTCCTCTTTCTCTTATCCGTCTATTCTTTACTTGAGCCTAAGTCTCCTAAAGGCACAAAATACACAAGAAGTTGCTTAATGCTGATAGCATGCAGAGGGGGGTCAGTTAAAGCTGTACAGTGGAATTTTTAATTGTCTAGAAATTCTACAGCATGTTAGTAGTCAACCTACCAATCATCACGATAACTCAAGACATCTTAATATTGAGGGGGGGGGATATATTTGGGCATATGCATTTATGTCACCTGAATTTGATTTCAGTTCCAAAATTAATGATGACTACAAGAAGTTACTCTGCATATGACATTAAGAAATTAGCATTAGCTTATTGTACCCTCAATGAATCCCCAACAATAAAAAAAAAAAAAGAAATTAGCATTATTATGTACAAATAATTCTGGCCCTAAGAGGCATATAAGGAATCTATTGAAAAACATGCTTTAAAAATAATCTGAAAATACTTGGTACATATTTTGCTTACCCACGCTGCTTTGTGTCTGCAAGTAGCTCATGGTACCTTTTGAGGTAACTGGTCCAGTGGTTGAAACCTTTACTCCACTAATCTGAGAACTAGGCAGATAGTCATTGAGCGACCTCTCAGAAGATAATGACTGTGAAAGAGGTAGTGATGTAGAGTCTAAATTTATTGTCGATGGGAAAAAACGTACTGAAGACCGCTGTATCACTAGGGGAACTCCAACTCTGTCTCCTCCTCTGTGCACAAAAATAGTCAAAATAGCTATGAGTACAAAAAGCATAGGCAATCATTATTACTCTGTCTACAAAAAGACTTCTGCTTTTCATAGGTACTGTGCCTCTAACACAAGCACAATAATATTTCTAGTTTTAATAATACAAATAAAACACCTTAGTGTCAACTTATTACATGTTTTGCTCTTTTTTCTATTTAAAAACTAATAAATGGGTTGCACCTGTGGCTCAGTGAGTAGGGCACCAGCCCCATATACCGGGGGTGGCAAGTTCGAACTCGGCCCCAGCCAAACTGCAACAACAACAACAACAACAAAATAGCCGGGCATTGTGGCAGGCACCTGTAGTCCCAGCTACTTGGGAGGCTGAGGCAAAAGAATCGCCTAAGCCCAAGAGCTGGAGGTTGCTGTGAGTTATGATGCTACAGCACTCTACTGAGGGTGACTAAATGAGACTCTGTCTCCAAAAAAAAAAAAAATAAACATCAAAATAAAACTAATAATTTTCATTGTAGATGATTTTGAAATGTGTTTAAGTAGAAAAAGGAAAATAATAATCATTATAATGTCACCAACCAGAGACTTTAGGTCTCTTTCCAGGCTTTTAAATGTATTTTTCACTGAAAATTGAGACTTCATATACAATTTATACCTCATTTTTATCACTTATCATATTTCCACTTTATATGACCATAAAGGAATTATAATTCCTGTTTAATAAGTCAATGTTTCCTGTACTTTTTTCCTTTAATTCTTATTGCTGCAATTTTTCTGTATTAATAAAGACTCTATAGTTAGTATTTGCCTTTAAATAAACTCTGCAAGTGTGTGTGTGTGCGTGCGTGTGTGTGTTTTGGAGGGAATAGCAGAAAAGAGAAGAAGGACAACTTTCAGTTACTACTTTTGTAAGTGATTCTTACAGTAAGCAAAGATTTTTCTTTCTTATAAATATAAAAGCATTTTATGCACAATAACTTGAACAAGTTCCTATAACAAACAACAATTATTTTGTAAGTTAAACCATACTCTCATGATAGGGGTCACGAAAGGCTTATGACACTCCATCTCCTCAGTCACATCGAGACTCTTCTGAATGACCTCAGAGCAAATCCCGTGTCTGTGTACATGTCTCTGTGTGTGTGTGTTTAATCTTAAATTGTAAACAAAGTACTGGAGGCCAAAACCCTTTATCTCTCTGAAAAACTGGACAAATGGACAAACTATCCTCTTTCTGGGAGCTACATATCTACTCACTGTAACTCAGGAGGTAAACATTTTGCTCCTATGGATTATCTCCATTTTTATCTATTTCCAGAGGTCTCATAAAGTTGTTTTAGCCTGTATCTAGTTTTTTTTTTTAATTGTTCTTGGGAGAATGAGAACCTGGAGTTTCCTAGTCCACCGTATTCTTGATGTGACCCTCAATATCTTTGTTTACCAAAAGTCATTAACAATCACTTTGTTCTACAGTTTGAAAGTTTCCTCATTAGCAATCTTATGTCTAGAGAGATTTGTCATCCAAACCACTCTGCCCTAAATGTACCTCACACAAGGCACGAACATCTCAGGCAAATTTTTTAAATAATTAAGTGGCATTGGCTTTGAAGATGTCATTATCACTGGCCCAATGCTTAGTGAACTTGAGGACTTGCCATTCTGCTGACACCCCAAGCACTCACATTTGTCAGAGAAGCTCTAAGCCATGAAGATACACCCTTGAGTATAACCTTGGGGGTTAGTGGGGAGGAGACTGGAGAGGTAAATCATCAAATTATAAACATTTCATCTCTGTTCAACTTGAGACAGGATTATTATTACACAATGCCTCCCTCACACTGACTGCAGCAAGCAAGGAAAGTGCTTTTCTCTTTTAACATTCCTTACATCTGGATTTCAATATAGACCGGCCATATTTTTTCAGTATGTCCATTTTATTAGCTTCCGATTTTTTCCTTCAGTAAAACAATAGCATTTCCAACTAAATTTAATTCCACCAAAGATTGCTGATAAGACTTTACAAATGTTGCAGTTGGAGAAATCTGGCCCAGGACCACAGGATGTTCTTATTTTTGTAGTGGAGTAGGGAATTTCTGGTGGCTGCACAGGTCTTTAGGAGGGCTGAAACATTTCAGAAACAGTCATGTGATACAGCCCATCATCTGCACTCTCCACTGGCCTGGCTATTCAACTCCTTTTAGCAGAGGAGAGACTCTTCTTGGTGCTTAGTTAGCTTTCCCGTTAGCATAAGGAATTTCCCAAACTGCTTTCTGGTATTTTCCTCCCTCTCTAATTAATTAGTACTAAACCAAGAGCAGTTGCCAAAACTCTCTTCCAGCATTTCAGTGTAGCTTTGGGAGATCTTGCTTGGTAACTCCCATGACAATCATTTCTCAGAGGACCTTTAAGAACAAAGACTAAAAAGACAGATTTGGCATGAAAAGTAAACATGGGACATCTACACCCAAAGTCACAACAGCTTTAAATTATGTATACTCAATATTGTATCTATTTTCAAAGCAAACCTGGAGAACTAACGCTTTAGTTGATAGGATTATTTATATTAGTAGCAAAAAGAGAGAATATCCTCACAGACATTGCCAAAATTCTGGTAATATTTTGTTCCCAGATCAGCAAAGTAGTTGTAAAGAAGTTGTCTTCAAATTGCCTTAATATGTAAGTAGGAATTTTGGACTCTCAATGAGATCTTATGTGGTGGGGATCTGTCTAGATCAGCGGTTCTCAACCTGTGGGTTGCGACCCACAGGAACTGTATTAAAGGGCCGTGGCATTAGGAAGGTTGAGAACCACAATCGAGATGAACTTTCATATTATGCAAGGACTAGAACCTGTGGAACTTGTTGTATGCCATAGCCCATTATTTGGATTAAGTTTGTGGGATCTAGACCAGTTCTAACTACTTCATAAGATGGTTTGAAACAGAAGAGGCCAAGCACTCCATCAGTGTCCCCCTGAAACTCAGACCCACATCCTCATCTCCTCCCAGCTGCACATTCTCACCTCTCTTGCTGCTCCACTTCATCTTTCTGCTTGTGGACTACACTTTCCGGGGCCTCGGAAGCTTCCCGGACGTCTTGTGTTTCTTTCATCTTGGCTTCAAGAGAAGTCTCTTTCTTCCCCTAGGAAAACAGATCATGATCTCAAGCAGAGAATACAGCTGACATTCAAGGCAGATTTTCTTTAAAAAGTAACCTAACCTGTTAACCCAACTACCTTCAAGCACCTGCCAGATCTAATGATTTCTTTACCAAGCTGCTGCCAGAACCAGGATTCTCTTGTAAATACGTAAGTACCAGCATAGCCAATATTGATATTCACTAAGGATATTAGACAAAGCACCGTGGAGGTGCGTAGCAGTTACTGTAAGCAGTTCAAGAGACAGGACAATAACCAGCAAAGAGACTTCTGTGACTATAACCTTCACATCTGGCCACCACTGCCTCTTAGAACTGTGAGGTAATGTCTCCATAGTTACACAGTTCTGGTCTCTGAACAAACTATCATGTTGATGCTGTACCTGCTTTGCAGTGTTCAGGCATTAAATAATGTGATTTCTTTTAGGAAAGCCAAATCTCCTACCAGACAGACTGTGCCACCGAAACACTTGATATCTTATTCTGGATTTCTGAAAGTTCAAGCCAGTATGTAAATATTGGGGGAATTAATCACAAATCCTCCCTCCCTCCCTTCCCTCCCCTCCCCTTCCCTTCCTCCCTTCCTTTCCTTTCCTTCCTTCCTTCCCTTCCTCTCTTTCTTTTGACAAATGCTTTGAACACATGGAAACAACTAGGCAGCAAGCATACAAAGCATAAAACTGTAATGCAAAAAAGGATCCTATTGGTAGAATAAAATCAAAGTCAGAAAGCTTAAATTCTTCTCCAATTATGGCATCAATATGATTTATAAAAAAATCACTTAATTCAACTGCTACTCACACTTAATGTTTCACGTTTCTTCTTTCATAGAAGACCCACTCTTAATGTTTCATATTGATGATGGTATGAGAATAAAATTATCCAATATGAGAGCACATAATTATACATAGTAATAAGATATATTAATGGTGATGAGTAATAAGATATATTAATGATGATGATATATTAGTGATTACTGAATGAGTTCATTCAACAAATATTTAAGGAGCATCTACTATGTACCGGGAACTGACTAGGGACTATGACTAAACAATTAGTGCTTTAAAGAATAATAATAAAATATCTTCTAGATATGAAAATTGTTTCCATCTTGGGATGATGAACAATATTTAAATACAAAAGACAATAAAGTAACTTTTAATAGGCCCAAAGAAAAAGACAAGAAGTATATCACCTAATAAGGTGAGTGAGTTACAGAAAAGTAAACATTTTCTCCATTTCAGAGTGAAGCACAATTCCTTATCAGCATTATGGGCCAATTATGTAAACACACCATTAGGAGATTTAGAAATATATACTATGTTTAAAAAAATAAAAAATGAATTTATCATTCTATGCCATTATCCTAGTGTCCCTACCTGTACCAGTCTGGTTCCTGTTAAAAATTTTTCAACTTGAACTGCATATATTAGCATGAAGTCATTATGACGTCATTTGTTTTATCAGAAAGTCTATTCATATTTTCCAACATAGGTTAGAGAAATAAAATTCTGCCAGAGAAAACTTTTTGAAAGATTTAAATTTGTGAATGTTTTGATATTCGTTCCCCATACAGGATATTTTTCTTATTTCCTTTCCAAAAAGTACTGCATACATTCAATGAAAATCAATTTCCACTTTTGCTGCTGCTCAAACTAATTTAGTGGTTTTCAACAGGGGCCAAAGTGAACCATAGGGGGCATTCTGTAAGTGTGAGAGGATGCTGATAATAGTCACACAGATTTGGGTGGGGTGCTAGTGGCATTTAGCAGACAGGAGCCAGAGACACTAGACTTTCTGAAATGTGGCAGATAATCCTATATGATAAAGAATTTTCCCACATACCACGTAACTTTTCAGACATTCCTGCAGGTGGAAGATAAGATTCTAATTATCTGACCCTAAAGCCTAGCTCCATGTTTCATATGACTACAAAATATTTTTGCAGTTTTAATACCAAATTTTTCAGGAGAAAATTATTTAAATTGGGGGAAGACTATGTATTGACTTATTCAGACCCTAAGAATTATTTATCAGTTTGGGGGAGAAATTGCATCATCAGTAGCAATACTCCTTGGTAACAGTATTCATGTGGTTGACTATAGCAGCCAAGTCAACCTGAATCTGAGCAATTCTCTTCCTCACGTGTAATACAGAGGACCAAAGAGCACATCAGCTAATAGATTAAGAGACACTTTTTGTAATTTGTGGGTATTACTTATGTCCTAATTCAAGAAAATGGTAAAAATTTATAAAATACTAGAAATGTAAGCACACTGGATATTTAATATTAAATAATAACATACATGTGTTAGGTGTGATATGGTATTATGAATGTATTTTTAAAAGTCCTTATCTTTTAGAGATAAATACCAAAACATTTACTGATAAAATAGTATGTCATCTGGCTTTGCTTCAAATTAATGCAAAAGGTAGGAAGACGATGAGGATATAGACGAAGAAGATGGGCCATGACTTGTAACAGTCGAAGCTGTATAATAAATATACGGAGAGTCGGTGGTATACATTTTATAATTACATTTGGCAGTAAATGTTTGAAATTTACCATAATAAAAGACTGAAAAAGGATCAGTTTGGGTTGCACAGACTTTGAGCACTGACTCCGTGATCATCATGACGATCTCCAGCTCAGGAAGGATGGCGTCAGGGAGGAGTTGAAAGTGAGCAGCAGACCCGGCTTGGGAGGTGCCATAATCTTTACAAGGTTCTTTGACCACAGATCTAGGGAAGATGGGAACTTCCCCATTTTCCAAATGAGGAAGTGAAAGTTCAGAGAAATAAAACACCTATTTCTAGGTTATATGGCCAATGAATGGCAAAGCAGGATTTAGTCTCCCCCGTCTGTTATATATGTAAAGACATCTCAGTAGACTCAGGGTTCCTGTTTTCATTTCTGCCCATTATCTTCCTAACTCCTTCTGTGGTCCTTGCCAAACACTCATCCCCTTCTGAACCAGCTTTGTCCTGTTCTTCCTCTCTGCTCTAGTCTCAAATCATCTCTCCCTGGCTTCCTGGCCTCTGTCATTTCTCTTTGGTTTTACCCCCTGTGGGGAAAACATCGGAATCTTGCATGGGGAATTGAAGCCCCATAAAAGTTGATATGTCAAAATGGGGTGGTGAAACCTGATTTTCATGGTGTGAGCTTTCTATTTTGATTAAGAAAAAAGTAAAAATGACAAAGTCCCATATTCTGCAATTCAAAAAACAGGCAAAATATTACATATACACAATTTTTTAAAATCTGAAGAATACAAAGAACTGGTTTTAGACATTCTAGTCCTCTGTCTCTACACATGGAGAACATGTGCACAGCAAAGGATTTTATTAAATTGGTAATACAAATAAAGTATGTGAATAAAAGCTGTGTATAAAGAGAATTTTCCTCCTCTCTCAGGCCAAGGGTAATAAGCAGTTAAGTGATATTCACTTCAGGATTACAATTTGAAACCTTATGACATGTTCTATTTCTATTATTTAAGATTCATAGAGTTTGGGTACAATTGTAGCCTATAATTTCAGATTTGTACCCACATAAAAATAGTATAAATTCTTATTACAAAACATCTTCCCAGGCTAAAAATGTACCAGGGCAATTCATTTCCTTCACACAGATCCACATGTAAACAACACAGCTTCAAACCCAGATGCTATTATTTACCCTTACGTTAGGATCACATTAAGGTCCTAGTACAGGTGTTCAAAGAGAGGCCAAAGGACCGTATATTGGGAGATGCCAGTTTCAGATAGTTTGTCCAAAGTAATCTTCACAGCCTTCCAAATAACACACTTCGGTAGCAAAACAACACTAAGACCTTAGATTTGCATTTGTGATGCTAAGTGTCAAACACTGGTTTGAATCCTCAGATGTTCATGTCAATTTCAGCAATAGTTCATAATTAATTGCATAGTTACATGACACTTAGCTTAGCCTTTATCCGTGAGTCTTTCCTAGTCATATACTCTTTAGAGGAATATAATACTTATTTTTCCCTTCCCTTCCCTTCCCTTCCCTTCCCTTCCCTTCCCTTCCCTTCCCTTCCCTTCCCTTCCCTTCCCTTTCTTTCTTTCTTTCTTTCTTATTTTGAGACAGAGTCTCACTTTGTTGCTGTTGGTAGAGTGCTGTGGCATCATAGCTTACAGCAACCTCCAGCTCTTGGCCTTGGGCGATTCTCTTCCCTCAGCCTCCCCAGCAGCCACAACACCCAGCTATTTTGTTGTTGTTGTTGCAGTTTGGCAGGGGCCAGGCTTGAACCTGCCACCCTCGGTATATGGGGCCGGCGCCCTACCCACTGAGCCACAGGCGCTGCCCATAATACTTATTTTGCTAAGTCAGGGTGCCTCAGACTTGTTCGGGGAACAGAGATTCATAACCTTAGATTTTACTTTCCAGAACACCATGTTCTCTGTAGGATATTTAAAAACATGCAAATCAATATATTTTTATTTCTCTTATATGCTGTTTATATATATTTTAATTAGCAAAATGAAATCTACCTTATATTTGTATGCCCTATGAATTCATAACCACCAGTCCACATGTCTTAAAATAAAATAAAGTACCTAAAAAACAACTGAACTAAGAGCATGTGGTTGATTTTGAGTTTTCCTATTGATATGAATTGGCAATTTCATTTTCCTCTGTTATCCACTGGCAACCTCCAGCAGAAAAGCTGTCTGGAGCCAAGGACTTGTAAAAAAATTATTGGAGAACAACTTGAATTGAGAAAATTCTATCCATTAACTTTTTTTCACCTCTGCAATCAGGAAAAAATGCAGGCATTATTCAATGCTACAGCCAAATGTAGGCTCTCTATAGTTAAAGGAACACTAGTGCTCCATAGAAACACTGGTTAAAATATATACAAATTTTAATCTGTGTGAGAAGAACTGGACTAAAGGAGTGAGAAGGTGTTATAAGAAGCCTGAGCATGAGTGCTGCCAATGCTTCAGGTACCAAAACAAGACAGTATGAAGCCCAACCAAGCCCAGTGTGCAAACAGACCTCGGTGAGGGCAGGGGCCTCAAGCCTGCCTTCCCTTCCCCGCCTTGTTACTGCGCATATACAAATTTGATCAGTAGTAGTCACTGTTAGTATTATTCAGTATTGATGACAGCAACAGGTGACAAATGTGGATTATTCTTGAGAAATTTCATGATACTGTCTGCTGAATAAAGCTCTTTATTCTCCTGACAATCTGAAGTATAAACAAATTAAAGTTGGAAAACAAATTTTTCATTCCATGTACAAATGAGAGAATAGAAAAATCTGGGAAGGATTCTAAGGATACTAAGGACTCTGAAATTTGTGTTCTGCCTTTTCTAAGAGAAGTACATCTCTAACCTTCACAAAGGAATAGGAAAGAGACCACTGGGGTGGATAATAAAGTATGTAAAATGATACTGTGTTGTTGGTTTGAAACCTTATCTATAAGAAAGAGGAAAAACCAGGCATCTGAGATAAAATGAGAAAATTCATGCAGTGTTAGGAAACTCTACTCTCTGAAAGACCTCTGGCTGCATGAAGATCAGTCTGCTATAAAAGAAAAATAAGCTAGACATTTTTATTTGCTGGAAATTTTCTTTAGCTGGCCCATTACTCTTAGTTTGGTTATTATTGTTCGGTGTTTGCTTTTCTAAATAAATGCTTTTATAATTCAAAATCAGCCGTGCTTGATAGTGAATAAATATTGTGATGACTATCATTTATCTTGTCTCCTATTTGTGTTAAATACTCCACACGCATTATCTCACTTCATCCTTATAATGATGCTTTATTATTCACCTTTTGCAAATGAGGAATTTGATGCCTATAGCAGTTAGGTAATTGCTCAGAGTCACACAGCCATGAAGGGGCAGATACAGGCCTGGAGCTCACGTCTGTTTGACGTCAGAGGCTGCGTTCCCAACCATTACATTCTACCATCCCCTGCAAAACAAGGTGCACCCCCATTTACAAGGCAATGGACAGCTGCTCTATAACACATAAATAGATGTCAGACACGTTCCTTGCTCTTCTAGAATTTATCTTCTAGAAGAAATGATAGTATCTGTGAATATAATTACTAAATAAATATAGTGTATGATAGAAGGTAATAAGAATCAAAGGAATAATTCAGCAAGAGCTGGAACAACTCAGGGAAACAATTACTTTAGCTGTGTGGTTAGGAAAGACTTCACGGAAAGAGGAACACAAGGGTAGACCTCAAAGATTAGATCGATAGGATTACAAAAGGCAGAGAACAGGAGGGGAGGCCTCTATTAACTTATTCTTTTATGCATGCATTCACTCAGAAAATACACGTATTAAGCGTGTGCAGTATCCAGGTACGTACTTTTCTGGCATGCATCAAAATGCAGGCGGCAGAAGTCCAAGTAGAGACGGCATAGGCTTAATAGTAAATAGTTGGCTGTGGCAGCAAGATGGCGTGGGTGGCAGTGTGAAGCAGAGCCAGAGTGAAAGGTAAGACCAGACAGACTCTGGAGAGCCCTGAACACAGGCCCAGGAACTGAATTTATTCTCAGTGTATGCATGATGTAACCATTTACTTATTCCTAATGGATCAATAATTTACACAAATTATAGACACTATCCTAGTCCATTCTTGGGTGTGCGGCTCTAGAAGTAACCTCTTTAAAAGATTCTCATTAACATTATAAGCAGTAACTTGCACACTTATGAGGGAGGTCCTCTTTATTAGTTCAGTTACAGTAAAATCCATTTTACTGTTGTTATCCTAAATAGACAGAATGAATTAAATGCTGAGCAACATTAACAAATCGTGCTTAAAAGTATGCCTAGGGCCAACTCTATGGGCCTGTGACCTGTGCAGCCACACGGGGCCCCAACCTCAGTAGGTCTCCATGCTGTGGCTGTCTTAAAATTCTTAATCATTTTTTACAAGGTGCTCCACAAATTATATACCTAGTTCTGAATGGACAGTTTTTTTAATATATGTTAAATCATAGCTGTATACATTAATGCAATCATGGGGTACAATGTGAATGGTCAAGTTTTAAAAGTGGCCCCTGAGGATAGGAGACAAATTATCTGGGCAAAAGGAAATGAAAAATAGTTATTTAGGAAATTAAGGTAAGCGACATTCTTAAAAAAAATATTTGAAAGATTTGAGAAAGTTTTTAGGTGGATTTACCAAAGGATTGTGTATAAATACACAGGTGGTGGTGGCACAAGCCGTACACTTTTGGGCACAAATCAGGGCTCTTCCCTTGATCTGCTATGGGGCGTATATAAAATAACTCCCCTTCAGTATAATGGGGATAACAGGAGCCCTATTATAAGAATTTGATATAAACTATATAACCAGGTACTCAAAAACCTGCATGTATTATCCAGATCATCTACTGTATTGACCTTAATGCTAAAAATGTTTTTCCCTTCTCTTATAGTCAGTTTAGTGCAAATGGCAGAGTGGCATTTATTTATGAGACTGTTTAATGATTTGCTGGAATACAAGAATGATTTTTATATTCTTTCCAGAGTATAAATATAAATAATAATGCTGCTCAGGGGCTTAGACGTGATCTAAGTCTAATGAAGTACATGCAGATTACAGATGATCCCAATCAGCAAACAACCCAAACTTGCAGCATTGAATCCTGTAGTGTTACATGAGGGAGAAGAAATAGAAAAGAGAAAGAGTTGAGAGTACTAACAGAACTGCCATGTGGCATGAAACAGAAGCAGGAAGACAGCAGGAAATGAGGCTGCAAACTTACAACAAAGATCTGAAAATCAGGAAAGTCCTTGCCCCTTTCTTGTGTGTGTTGGTTTTTGCTTTTCCTATATTACCTTCAGCCATTTCACTCTTTTCACATCTTAAACCATTACATCGCTTTGTGTCTAAAATCGCTACCTTACATTTTCGGCCTAAAGTCTAGTCTAGCAATGCCAACTGCATACTGTATGTCCCCAGTGTTTATAACACTTCTTGGCTGTCTCTAATTCCTAAAGGAAATCAAGGTCAGCCCAGTCCTAGAATTAATGAGAATTCAGGCTGTCAGGCAATATCAGCTACTTTCCTTATGAACAAAGAAGGTCTAGAAATAACATAATCTTTCAATGTCGCCAGGCCTGAAGTCTTGGTCCTTTGACACGAACAGAGCCCTAAACTGGCTGAGGGTAAACATGCCAGTGAAAGACTGAAAAAATTGCAAAGTCCCACCCAGAAAGCTGTTTGGCTGATCCTGTCTAGGACTGTGATGCCCATTTTTTCTTGCCAGTTCATTGGGGTGGAATGGAAAATACCTTGTTAAAGGTCATCTTGTTCCCTAGGCAATTTGCCACTCGTCATGGGGCAGAACTGGCCTCTTAGCCTAAATCAATTCTTTTCATTGTGGCTTGATTTTGCTTTTGATTTCTATCATTGGGTCCTGAAGGTCTTCCCTGATGACAATTAGTTTTCACCTTCCACATACGTCTCTGTGTTCCACGCTGTGAGGACCACCGTTGGTACATCATGGGACCTGCCTGACTGGGCCTGCCCTAGCCTGGTCCAGACCTGGTGTAAGACTATTTATCTCTCTAGGGAGACTCTACCCTTGATGTTCAGAACTTTTATAAACCTATGACTACTGATTACAGCTGAGACCCCGCATGGCCCTTCTCAACTAGCACATGAGAAGGGCATTTATAATTAGCTCTTTGGGTTGGAACGTGGGATGAAACTTGATGTTCCATATTCCTTTGTGTTTAATTTTTCTTCTCCTACCATCACTTTTTCTCAGACACCCAATACCTAAATCACTTCATTGTTTTTGACAAAGATCTTTCTCCTTTACTCTAAAATAAACCATTTTCGGGGTTATTTTATCTCCATGATAACTCCCTTCTGTTCCTCCACTACCCAGCTCACACAGAGCAGCCAGTTTTATTTCTCTTGTTACCTGTCTTGACTCATGCAACGCTCTAGCCCCCTTAATCTAGGCGGTGTCTCTGAATGTGCCCCCTGCTTTCACACATCCTGGCCTTTGTTTCGACTATCCCCACTAAGGAGCAACACTCTGCCCCACACCGCTTCTGACTCTAAAGATCTGTTCCTTTCTCAAAGCCAGTTTTCTCATCTGCAAAAATGGAATACCTATTTCATAGAGATTAAATAAATGTAAGACACTTAAATGGTATTATAGTTATTCTTTTTATTATTAACATTAATATCATTAGCACTCACCTTTTTCATAAGGTGTTTTCTGATTCTCCCCAAACTAGAAATGATTCATTTCTCTCTAAATATCCATGGGGGACACTTTCCATTCCTAAATGACAGTTACTCTTGCAAATGCCTTATCTAATTATACTAAAGCCTAAGCTTCCCAAAGTCAGGGATCATTTCTTGAGCATCTTTTTTCCTTCTCCAGAATAGACACCTTGTAGGTATTTGCAATAGGAAGGAACAAAATCACCACAGCAGTAATTATGGCTTTATTATAACTTTACTCACAAAGTGTACCTTGATGAAATTACAAATTAACAAATCCCATTATCCCTGCAAATTACACAGTGAATCATTTGTCTGGAGAGTGATTACTTGGCTCTTAGAGAGGTGCTGGCAGGCTCTAAATGACAGACCAAGACCTCAGGAAGTGGAACTGCTTCAGAAGAAATCAGGAAGACTTTTGTCCCTGGGGAAACTTTTCAAGTCTAGTATTCAATTTCTTCCTTTTTTTTTTTTGTGTGTGTGTGTGTATGTGGCTATAAGCAGCATTACTATTTTACCAAATACCAAGAAAATAAGGAGTTTAATGGGGGCTCTGGCATAAACCTGGGACCTCCCCCCCACACACACAATGGTCAACCTTTGCCCTGGGAAGAGGGAGAACAGAGAAATCTCCCCTGAGAAGTTGAACCCCAAGCCATTCATTACTCACATAGGCATGATGTCTGAATACATACTACCAGTGTGCTCCAAAACTTCAGGAAGAGAATTTCATTTGAAGTGGTCTTGGGTTGGTAGTGGCCCTTGTTAACTGTTAGAAAGAAATGCTTTTATACGAAATTCACTCCAGGATGATAGCAACGCCGTGATTATACAACGTATCACTGATTATACAATGCATCCCAATTTCAGAGGCATTACATTGTTGAAAAGTATTTTAGAATTCATGAAATATATTCTTTCCATTAAACAGTGAAGGTCTGCAAATAACTCAATGGGTAAGATATAAAATAAAAATAAACCTCTCTCTCTTTGACATTTTGACTAGGCCAACTGCCTCTCCTCCAGGAACTTGCTAGGCAGTAACCCTAACCTTATTTTTTGAATTCTGAAAAGAGATTGTGAGTGGGTGGGGTATTCAGGGTCTGTGCTGGTCCCATTGCCCTCTCCAAGAAATCCCGTGGAGGGAGAGGATGTGGGCTTGGGAGGGCTGGCGGGAACCAAGCTCTCTAATCCTATTGGACTGACTCCTTCTACCTCCCAGCAACTTGACTTCACCCCACAGAGAGGTTTCTTGCAGTGTTCGCCTGCCTGGTTGTCCATGTGCTTAGTGGCCCTCCTTTCTCCCATCTCATGGAGCACAACAGGAAGCAGCTCATTCATGTAATCAGACAGTCTACATTATGGGGCACACACATGCATGTATGCACACATGCACGCATACACACACTCTCTGGGAAGACTGGCCAATCATTTTTACATTATTGTGAATAAACCCAAGTCCCTAAAATATAGTGTTGCTGTAAATAAAGAGTTTAAGTGACACCAGAGAGGAGGAAGAAATGTGATCTAGGCAGAGGGAAAGGGCAGGTTTGAATGAAATCTGCAGCGGTGGTCTTTGAATAAGCAGAGCTAGTGTAAGGGCTGCAGGTTCCTGAAGGCTGGGAAAACAGTGGCACTAGGAGGTGGGAATGTACAAAAATCAATCACTCAACATTGTAGCTTTTCCCCTAAGGATCCTGGTGGGGGTAGGTAACCAAATAAAGATCAAATATTCTTTCAATGTGAGTTAAAATATTGACCACACACTATACTACACATGTATGTGGATCAGTTTAATGCAAAACCATGTAAACGAGGGAGCCGTTTAATACTACACTGCTCATTCACGTGAAGATTCATTATCACCAGTGTAGACTAGCACAGATTCAGACTATAAACCAACACTTGGCAATTCCCCCAGCTGCCATTTGCCAAGTCAGCGCTGGAGTTTTATGTGTAGTCTGTTACTCTATAACAGCATATAATCTTAGAATTCACTAAAGCAAAATAAAGAAAATAGTCTTCAAAGACCTATATCAGGGATATTTGCAAATCAAAATCACTGGTAATGCAATCAAAATCTAACCTTGGTCATATCAGTACAAATAAGCCAAATTCAATTTTTGAATACATTTTGATATTTATAAAATATGATATGCAGTCTATAAATCAACTCAAACAGTAAGACTAAATTAAACTGATCTAATTCAGGAAGATCTATTGGCATCCCCATTCTGTTCTTGGGCAAATGACAACGTGGTGGAAAAAGATAGCATCATGCTGAAAGCACTAACCTAAGTTATTTTTAACCTAACTTCTGAGTATCAGAGTGTTTTCTTCTTAGATTGTGAGTTGTCTGTCAAGCAGAAGTCTGTGTATACACACACACACACACACACACATACTATACACACAGGCCTCCATATTCATGAGTTTTGCACCCATAGATTTGACTAACAGCTGATCAAAAACATTCAGGCAATAAGAAAGAACAAATAATCCCATTTCTAAGAGGGCAAGAGACTTAAACAGAAACTTCACTGAAGAAGACAGGTGCATGGCCTATAAACACATGAAAAAATGCTCATCATCTTTAATCATCAGAAAAATGCAAATCAAACCCACTTTGAGTTACCATCTAACTCCAGCGAGATTAGCCCACCTAACAAAATCCCAAAACTACAGATGTTGGTGTGGATGCAGAGAGAGAAGGGAACACTTCTACCTTGCAGGTGGGAATGCAAGCTAATATAGCCTTTTTGGAAAAAAGTTTGGAGAATACTCAAGGAACTAAAAGTAGACCTACTGTTCAATCCTGTAATTCATCTACTAGGTATATACCCAAATGATCAAAAATCATTTTAGAACAAAGACGTTTGCACCAGAATGTTGCAATATTGCAGTCCAATTCATAATTGCCAAGACATGGAAACAGCCCAAATGCCCATCGACCCACGAATGGATTAACAAATTGTGGTATCTTTACACCATGCAATACTATGCAGCCATAAGAAAGATGGAGACTTCACATCTTTTATGTTTACCTGGTTGGAGCTGGAACATATTCTTCTTAGTAAAGTATCTCAAGAATAGAAAAAAAAGTATGCAATGTACTCAATACTACTATGAAATCAATACATAATCACCTACATATTCATAGGAATAGTAAAACATAACTATAGTCCAGAAAATAGGAGGGAAGAGAAGGCAGAGGGGAGGGGAGGGGGAAGGCTGGAAGTAGGTGGGGGTGGACCTCAGCTAATGTGCATAATGCAATGGTACATTTCAAAATTATTAAGAAAAGAACGTAATTGTCTTACCACAACAAATAAGTGAGATGATGGATGTGTTAATCAGTTTGATGTAAGCATTTCATATTGTATATCAAATCAGTACATTGTACCCCATAAATGCATCAATGTACACGGTTATGATTTAATAAAGAAAAAAAATTTTAAAAACCAAAAATAGGGCGGCGCCTGTGGCTCAGTGAGCAGGGCACTGGCCCCATATACCAAGGGTGGCGGGTTCAAACCCAGCCCCGGCCAAACTGCAACAAAAAATAGCTGGGCGTTGTGGCATTTTTTACAAAAAAAAAAAAAAAATATTCAGGAAAAAAATGGGCGATTGCATCTGTACGGAATATGTACAGACTTGTTTTTCTTGTTATTCTTCCCTAAACAATACAACTGTGTTTTTTTTGTTGTTTTTTTTTTGTAGAGACAGAGTTTCACTTTATGGCCCTCGGTAGAGTGCCGTGGCATCATACAGCTCACAGCAACCTCCAACTCCTGGGCTTAAGCGATTCTCTTGCCTCAGCCTCCCGAGTAGCTGGGACCACAGGCGCCTGCCACAACGCCCGGATATTTTTTTGTTGCAGTTTGGCCGGGGCCGGGTTTGAACCCGCCACCCTCGGTATATGGGGCCGGCGCCCTGCTCACTGAGCCACAGGCGCCGCCCAATAATACAACTGTTTACACAATACTTACATTGCATTAGGTATTATAAGTAACCTAGACATGATTTAAAATAAACCAGCAGATGTGCATAGGTTATGTGCAAAACTATACCATTTCATATGCAGAACTTGAACATCCGTTCATTTTGGTATTTATAAGTGGTCCTGGAACCAATTTCCCATAGATACTGACGGACAACTATATGGCATCTATAATCTAGTTAAACAGAACAGATACTGTTTGTCATCTATAGTATTTCCAATTTCCCGTTTAACTTCTCCATCTGGGTGTTGTACATGACACACCATGCCCTAAACTAACCTCATTATTTTGATCACTTTGCAAACACACTGGAGATTTTCTCTCCGGCTGCTTATACCATCTCAGTATAAACCAAATTGCTCAAGCCAAGAGTCAAGAGCTTTGGACTGATTCTTAATTCTTCCTTCTCCCTCCCTCAACATATTCAACCAGCCATTGCATATAGTCAAAGTGCCTCTTGCAACTATCGCTTCTCTTTACAACAAAACTAGGATAGCCTCTCATCCTATACTGAACTCTCTTGAGTATTACTGAACTATCCAAAGAGCCTTTGAATGGTCTCTCCCCACCAATGCATTCTCCACCTTACCACCAAAATTATATCAACCACAGATGTAAGTGTATGGATTCTCTAATGACCAGAGGACTAAAAACTCTTTTCCTTAGCTAAGGGCCTTCGTGATATAGCCTCAGATGACTTTCATCATTATCTAGTCATTTCTCTTAATGAACCCTATAACCTAATCACAGCAGGCTACTAGACATTTCTCAATGCCACCAAGTCTTTCTTTAATATAATTGTTTTCTCTGCCTAAAATGTCATGACCTCTTTTAAAAAAAAATTCAAAATATTAAGGGGGAACAAATGTTTTTGGTTACAGGGATCACTTTTGTAATAGTCATGGCTATGGGTGTACCCAATATCCAAATATTGTTCAGTATTCTTTAGGTAGGTTTTTCCCCTTTCCTTCTCCTCACTCCCCGCTTGATTTTCCCTGAGTTTTACTTCCCTCTGCACACGCGTGCTCATTCAGTTAGTACCAATTTAATAATGAAAACACGTAGTGTTTGCTTTTTCATTACTGAGATATACTTCACTTAAGACAATGGTCTCCGATTACATCCAAATTGTTGGAAAAGGCATTAGTTCATCCTCTTTTATGGCTAATACTCCATGGTATACATATATGACATATTAATAATATACTCATTAATTAATGGTCACTTGGGTTGATTTCACATCTTTGAAATTGTCAATTGTGCTGAAATAAACACTCAAGTGCACGTGTCTTTTTGATAGAAAGACTTTTATTTCTTTAAGTAGATAGCCAGTAGTGTGATTGCTGGGTTCAATGCTAAGTCTACTTTTAGTTCTTTGAGAAATCGCCATACTGTTTTCCATAGAAGTACTAATTTGCAGTCCCACCAATATTGCATAAGCATTCCTTTCTTTCTGCATCCATGTCAGATTTATCGTTTTGTGGGGGTGGGTGCTGTTACATTCAGGGAGACCCCTCATAGCTCAAGCTATCTGTAACTTTTATTCCTCTCCTAAAAAGCTCCCCCAAATTGTTTCTATCCTACTATTTTTCCCTCTTCCCAGTAGTGTGACATGTACTGGGATCTACGGCTTAATCTCTGAGTTGGTGGGTTGTGCTTTCAAGTATCAACTGGCCACACCCTATTTGACTGAGTTAGTAGATGCTGCCTTGAGCTATGCAGTTGTTCTCCCTGTCAATGGCTGATGCTTGCAGGAAAGAGCTAACTGCACAGATGATTTTTTGCACCAGTAATAGGCTCTAGACTCGTAGAACCACTTCAATCCACAGACAGTGGGATGGGCCCTGTAGCTCCCAGGGGATTGGTTGTTCTCCACTACAGCAGAGGTACGTGGAGGTGCAAGGCTGGGTAGGGTTAGGTTGGGTGAGCCTGGAAGGCTCTATGAAGTCTTGGCAGGGTTAAAAGTTCGTACCCCAGAACCCTGGGAAAAGCCACAGGGAGAGAAGCCCAAGCAGACTTTGGAAATTGGAAAGATGCTTATGGGGTTGTAACTCACTAGCTTTCAGAGGAAAGGAGGTCTGCCTCTATCTCCCTACTCCTGCTCTGAGAATCTCCCTTCAGAGACTGTTTGCAGACAAATGCCCAAATGCATTGCACTCAGCTGCAATGGCTCCCAAGGGAGCAAGGGTGCAAAATTCTCCCTGGGGGACCTGCCTACAGCATGATTTTCTTGTGGAGGATGGGTTCTCCACCAGATTGCTGTGGCTTGAACTCCCAGCGCACTCTCTTGTCAGTTCTGCCTATGACGGCTCCCTCACCCCTTGAGTTAAGCTCTCAAATCTCTCTTGTGACCCCTGGCAACCTGCTCACATCCTGGGATCAGAGGGTCCTGCTAGTGTGTCTGACCTGCTTCCATGCATTTCTGGGGAGTGCTGGCAGGCAGGGTACTCCCAGACCAGGAACCCCTGATGCCTCTGCAGGTTCTCAAGGGGGAAGGTGTGGGCCCCACTCTTTAGAAACCTCAGACTGGAGGACACTGCAGCTGATGAGAGGCAGCCACTCCTAAAGGGCGCAGTCTTTAGTGGGTGGGAGAGGGTTGGGGGACAAAAAGAGTGTGAATGGAAGATAGCTAGGATCCCAGCTCCTCTGGTCTCTCAGGAAGGAAGCCTGTACACAAGGTCCAACCTCTGGGACCACACTAGCTCTCCACACAATTCAGTGGTTGCAGCAGCACTTGGGTTTATAAGGATGAAAAAGTAGCTGACTGACTACCACAGGTGTGTGGGAAAGAGAAACAGGATTCCTCCCTTACCCCCTCACTGTGATCTGAACCTCTCTGGGTCAAATCCTTGCCAGTATCTTTTCTTCTTTTTCCTTTTCCTGTTCTGCTTGCCAATTTCCCTGTGAGATCCCCAGCAGGACCTGGCACTTCTTCCACTGAACTATAGCTGAGCTGTGCCCACTACCCCCTCTCCTTTATCTGGAATTCCTTCTTCCCTCCAGGACATTCCAGCAAATGATGTCTCTAGTCAGCCATCTTCCTCTCTTCTACCATGCAGGAGAGTTTTCCAATGGAAATTCCCACTTATCTTATAAGGTTCAGTTATACACTGTCTTCAGTTTTTTTTTTTTTTGTAGAGACAGAGTCTCACTGTACCGACCTCGGGTAGAGTGCTGTGGCGTCACACAGCTCACAGCAACCTCTTAACTCTTGGGCTTACGCGATTCTCTTGCCTCAGCCTCCCGAGCAGCTGGGACTACAGGCGCCCACCACAACGCCTGGCTATTTTTTGGTTGCAGTTTGGCTGGGGCCGGGATTGAACCCGCCACCCTCGGCATACGGGGCCGGCGCCCTACTCACTGAGCCACAGGCGCCGCCCCGTCTTCAGTTTTTTTAACACCTTCTTCCCACCCACCTCCCCATCTATGTTTTCATCTATCTCTATTTTGTTATTGATAACATTAAAGGCAAAACTGATATGCAATCAGGTGGCACTTCGGCTATACTAACTGTATACAGCAAGTATCTATTCTGATCCATGGGTGCTTGTTCCGGATAGTTACTAAATTTTCCAATAGCACTCCTGATTGTAGGTATTATTTCAGATCTTTTTCTGCAATCATGCTGTGAGATTAAGGACAAGGGCTGTGTGTTTTATTCATCCTCATATTTCTAGGGACTGATATAATGACTGCATATAGGTGGATAATGACTGCATATAGGTGGGCTCCTTATATATTTAATAAAATGAAGAAAATATAGACAATCAGCCTTTACAGTAATTCTTACAAAAACATTTTACATAAATAATTCTTAAGTTTTCCTTATCTACACCAAAATTATCATCAACCTATTTGATGACCAAAGCCACACTATGGATTTGTTAAGTTCAGGGGCCAGATATAGCAGGTGGTTTGGGTTATTTCATGAGTTTTCCATCTTTTAATCTGGATGAGAAAAGCTTGGACATTCTCCCTGGGGGACCTGCCTATAGCATGACTTTCTTGTGGGGGATGGGTGACAATTTCAGGGACAAGCCTGAAATTGAATTGAGAGCGATCTCTTAAAACTATGTGCCTTTGGTAAGGTAATTAACCTGAGAGTAGTTCCTCTTCTTCAAAAAGGGAAAATGTACATCTACCTCCTTTACAGGGCTGTCAAGAAAACGAAGTGAGATCATGTATTAAGGATACAGCTTATTATGCTCCTTAAACAGTAAGATTTAGCCTTGGAACTAATTTTAGTTATACTAGATAAGTTTTCCATTCAGAACAGCAACCTCTCCAATCAGAAAAAGAATAGGAAAAGACAGATGAGGTACATACAATAGGAATTAAAAGATAAAAATAAAAAAACAAACTTTATTTCTCAACACAGCTTCAAAACACTTTTGTAAGCAGTGACCCCAGCCATTTAGTCCATTCCTATAGAACCGAAGGTCCTAGGTCCCATGCCAATCCAGTCTTTCTTATATTGTTAACTGAAGAAAAATCGGTGTCCTTTAAAGTTCCTTTAAGATTAGGAAAGGAAAAGAAGCCGGAGGAACGAAATCCGACTGTAAGGTAGATGCCTAACGATTTCCCCTCAAAGCTTTTGCAGTATTGCCCTTGTTTGGTGAGAGGAATGTGCAGAAGCATTGTCTCGGTGGAGAACTTTCTGATGAAGCTTTTCCAGGTGTTTTTTTCCTAAGGCTTTGGTTAACTTTCTTAGAACACTGTCATAATAAACAGATGTTATCATTCTTTGGCCCTTAAGACGGTCAACAAGCCAATGCCTGAGCATCCCCTAAACCTGTTGCATGACCTTTCTTCCTGACTAGTCCATGTTTCGCTTTGACTGATCACTTCTACCTCTTGGTAGCCATCGCTTTGATCGTGTTTTATACTTGGGAGACTGGTAAAGCAAGTTTCATCTCTTCTGACAGTTCTTTGAAGAAATGCTTCAGGATCTTGATCCCACTTGTTTAAAATTTCCATTGAAAGCTCTGCGTTTGTGTTCAGTTTACTGAGGGACAGCAGTTTCGGCACTCATCAAGTGGAAAAGCTTACTCAGCTTAAATTTTCAGTCAGAATCGTGTAAGCTGAACCAACTGAGATGCCTGACTCAATGAGATGAGTCATTATTTTTCCCTCTTAGAGTGCAAATGAAACCATCAGGTGTTCATGGAGAGAGACTAATCGGTTACCCAAGGTTACCTTGCTAGGAGGGGACAAACTTGGCCTTGAGACTTGATCAGCGTAATCACTGAACCTGTCCTATTTAAGCTATAGCACACTGGCTCCCACAAACATCTCGAGTTTTTTGTCAGTACAAGTCCTAAATGATGTTTTGACTTTGGAGAATTTACTTCTAATTCATGGATTTTCCACACTCGAGGATATTAATCAGGTATTCAGCATTCAGGGTGTCAGTTTTAGTCTCAAACTCAGGTCCCACATCTTGGAAACATGACTAAATCTAATACTCTCAACAAAAAGTAAAGATACTTGGATTTTAACATCTAGTTTTTCATCTGTGAATAATGATTAATCAAAACATACAACTGAAAGTGTTAAAGATTATTTGGAGATTAAAAATTGTGGCTTCAAGGTTGATTGTCATCATAATATAATAATAGTACATTTGTATTTGCTTTGGGCCTTTTTTGCGGTGTTGGCTATTGTTTGTGCTGTTAATTACTGGTGCTCCTCCGTTAGGGCATAAATAAATTTTTTTTTCTTGAAAATTTATGTGTGTGGTTTGTTGCTGAGGGCTTAATCATCCACATGATTTCATCCCTTCCTAAAACAAGTTGTGCATTTGTAAACTGCTGATTTGGGGAGGACACTGTCCCCACAAACTTTCATAAAGCATCAGTGATTTCATCATTTTCCACCCAAGTTTCACTATAAATTTGATATGTGTTCTCACTCCAATTTTAGCAGAATTCATGTTGATCTGCTAGGGGCTCATTTCAAACTGATGAAATGAGTGCCTCAAACCAAATCCTGTTCAGACACGTTATAACAAGTTAGTATGAGTTTATTTTGTCACCAAAAATTTGAAATCCATGTGTAGTTTCTCCCACCTCAAACTTTCCATGATCCTTTTGAAGACCTCATGTGCCCTGGCAGCATCTTGTAAGAGCTGTACCTAAGCCACCACGACGAACTACACATCTATTAATATGAGCGAGCTCTGGCTGTGTCGCTGAGAAACTGTCACACAGCCAGTTTTGCACAAGAGGGATAAATTAAAGGCCCTATGCAGTGCTTTGTCTGTCAAAACAGAACCTACTATTCTTTTATCTCTAAGTCACCTGGTTTTAAAACGCCTGGGCCCATTTTCAACAGAGACATCTCTTTTGCTGATGACATATAAGGAGCAATTAAGTAATGTAGTTGGTAGCTCAACTGACAAGATTGATAATATGATTATAGTTATGTTATTTCTCTGACCCTCTGAACCTATTAGAAACAGAAAAAGTGATTTTGAGACAAGAAGAAGTTGAGGACCTTTAAATTGCTAAACTTACCAATGAAGCCAAGAAAATAGAAAATGTTCCAAATACATCACTCATTTGATTAAAATCTATTATCCCAGGTCTCTAATTCTAATGTAAAAATGGACACAGGGATAACTGATTTTATAAAGGGTTAAATTCTAGGTTTAAAAAGATATAGTCATGTGTCACTTAACAATGGGTTTATATTCTGAGAATGTATTGTTAGGTGATTTTGTTGTCAGGCAAACATGACAGAGTGTGCTTACAAAGCTCTAGATGGTACAGTTTACCACAAACCTAGGATATATGGCCTAGCCTACTGTTCATAGGCTACAAATCTGTACAGCATGTTACTGTACTGAATACTGCAGGCAGTTGTTAACACAATGGTAAATATGTATCTAAATGTGTATCTAAACATAGACAAGGTACAGCAGAAAATACAATATTGTAATCTTACGCAATCACTGTAGTACATGTTGTCCATCGTTGATGGAAACATCATTATGTGGTGTTTGACTGTCGTTTTATTTATACTTGAATTCTTTTATTTCTCTATTTTTACCTCATCCTTATTCATATGAAGGGATAAAAACCTGCCATCATGGGCCCCACAATTGAAAAGTTTAAAATGTTTCTTTACTGAGGAAGGTTATATGGTAACTTCGTGCAGATTTTCAGGATCTAAGTAGGATGCCAGACTGGCTAAATGGAGAAGTCCAGAAAAGTCTTGGTGTGATTTCTTCTCTTCACTTCCAAGTACTATCTTCTTCACATTTTCTGCATCCCTGAAAAACTCAGTCTGTATATCTGTGTCTATAGGGTAGGGTTAAGATGATATGTGTTTATCCTTCTGTGATTTAACAATGAAATTAAATAAGCTTTTTTTTCCTGCAGTTTTTGTTTTTTTTTGGCCAGGGCCAGGTTTGAACCCGCCACCTCTGGTATATGGGGCTGGTGCCCTACTCCTTGAGCCACAGGCACCGCCCTTAAATAAGCTTTTATTTTCATACCTGTTTATTAGTAAATTTGCTACAAAAATACAACTCACCTTCAACAAGTCCACCTCTGAATAATAATTTTTTTTAATTGTTGGGTATTCATTGAAGGTACAAAGAACCAGGTTACACTGATTGCATTTGTTAGGTAAAGTCCCTTTTATAATTGTGTCCCACCCCCAAAAGGTGTGTCATACACCGCAATGAATAATAATCTTGCTCAGAAATCTATAGATGCAAACAAAATACTTAGATCAAAAAAGGGGGAATACTCAAAGTGAAAGCTCAATCTGGAGGCAAAGGTGAAGAATTTGCTGGTAGGTTAGATATGAGGTGTAAGAGGACACAAGATGACTCCAGGGATTAAAGCCTGAGCAACTGGAAGAACTGAGCTGCCAATTTACATATATGTGTGTGTGTTTTCTTACTGAACATTTTATATATTTAAATATATATAATGTGTATGAATAATACATATGGATACATATAATAGATGCAACGCAGTCATTATTTTTCCCTCTTAGAGTGCAAATGAAACCATCAGGTGTTCATGGAGAGAGACTAATCGGTTACCCAAGGTTACCTTGCTAGGAGGGGACAAACTTGGCCTTGAGACTTGATCAGTGTAATCACTGAACCTGTCCTATTTAAGCTATAGCACACTGGCTCCCACAAACATCTCGAGTTTTTTGTCAGTACAAGTCCTAAATGATGTTTTGACTTTGGAGAATTTACTTCTAATTCATGGATTTTCCACACTCGAGGATATTAATCAGGTATTCAGCATTCAGGGTGTCAGTTTTAGTCTCAAACTCAGGTCCCACATCTTGGAAACATGACTAAATCTAATACTCTCAACAAAAAGTAAAGATACTTGGATTTTAACATCTAGTTTTTCATCTGTGAATAATGATTAATCAAAACATACAACTGAAAGTGTTAAAGATTATTTGGAGATTAAAAATTGTGGCTTCAAGGTTGATTGTCATCATAATATAATAATAGTACATTTGTATTTGCTTTGGGCCTTTTTTGCCATCTGGAAAATGTATATTTTCATGGTAGAATGGGATCTAATACTTATTCAGTAAGAATGTTTTTCTTTGGCTGAAAAATGTAAATTTGGTGCTAAATATTTATATTAAAGTTCCAAAGTTTTTTGTATCAAAAGAATTACTAGTTGGAGCACTTTCCAAGTACAATGGATTATACCTGCTAAAAACACTACTAGTTCTCATTTAAGTTGCTGATTTCTTAAAATGAATCTGACCTTGAGGACAACTGCCAGCTGGCACACAGCACAAAGGCAATAAGAAGGGAACTTGGGCCAAAACAAACACCTGAGTCTCACAATTGTGTCCTGTGGACTCTTTCAAATCTCTGTAAGACATTCCGGGTCTTGGATTCAAACATTCCTTCCAAAGGCTAACCCTCGGCAAGCTCCTTGCTACCCTAGATTTATTGGCATTTTATAAAACCTGGCAGCATCCTTGAGTCCTGCTTGTTTGAACTTGCAAAATACTATGGACTTGGGCTTCAACCCCAGTTGAATTTGGATATAGGAAATTAGCAATTACAAAGTGTTATTTCTGCCAAGAATCACGTGCTGCTACCATTACCTTGTGATGAAACAGGTCATTTTAATCTTTTGTAGTGGGTGGAATGGCATGCATCTGACCGACCAAATGGGGAAATACCTCTTAATGCAAGGGAGACATTTTCAGTTACCACATGCAGTCTTATGTACATAAGCCTTTTCCTCCCAGGCAAAGCCTTTAAAAGTTATTCTGAAATGCAATTGGCATTAATTAATTTCACTTATCGTGTTAAGTTAATCTTCACTTAACACGATACTTTATAAATTCGCCAAAGTTTAACAGCACCAGACAACACTTTAAATTGGGTTTCCAACAGCCAAGAGATATGAAACAATTAGGATATTATGTGTTCTTGAATTTTAAGATGTTACATCAATTATTTTTTTCACAGGCAAGGTATGTCTGGCTGGGTGACACATGGTTATTCATTTTTATGCTGTTGATTAGCATGAGTGATCAGTCTGATTAGAAAATCAAATAATTCTATAGCTGGAAGAGACATTAAACATTAGCTAGTTCCACTTTCTTATTTTCCAGATGAATAAACAAAATATCAGAGAATATACTTACTTGCCCTTCGTCATTTGTCCAGTTGGTAACAGGTCTAGAATTAAATTTTTCCATCTCATTATCTTGCATAGAAGAAAAAGACCCAGCATGCCACATCATTGGGATATTTGTATCTCCCATTCTGCTTCTAGGTAAAATCCAAACATTTGGCAGGAGTGCCAGGGGAAGTTCAGTGTCAGAGGCAAGCAAATTTTATACAGTAAGAGTACTATTTTGATTTTTTTCTTGTAATTTTTATCCTTCCATCTGTTTTATGGTGGTGAAAATTCCCTAAGGTGATACCTCTATCTACTTAGCCACTCACACCCAAACCAAAAATCATCACCGCAGCTACTAGACCACCAACTCCTAACTACTCCTCTTCTCACAGAGGTCTCACATCTTGCCTGGACTCTCCATCCTCACCAATACTGCCATAATGTACTACGATACTGCAGAAGTCTTTTTATTGACCTCCCTTGCTTCCAGGATCTTATTTCTCAGTAGCAAAAGCTGCCAGTTGTCCTCCATTTTCATTTCTTTTCACTTCCCAGCTTACCTTGCTGTTGGGTGTGTCCATGTGATTAAGTGCTGGCCAATGGGAAGCAGGTAGAAGAGTCATGTGGCAGTTTCTGGGACTCTTCTTAAAGAGACAGTTGGTGAGTACATTTTGTTCTCTTTTACTTTGTCCCTACTTAACCTTGCTGTCTGGAACATGGATACTGCCATCCTAGACATTAGATTGGGGCCAGACATAAGAGCAACAACGTAGGAAGAAACTGAGTGATACCAAGAAGTCAATGCTCTGGACCAGCTCTGTAAGGTAGTGTTACTTTGGATTCCAATCAATGTAGCCAAATCTAATACTACCTAAATTCCACAACATATTGAAGGTTGTCTTCCTAAATCAAAACTTTCTCAGTGGCCTCACTTCTCCTCGTGCTTGCCCTGTGCTTAAAGCTCTAGCCCTACCCAACCCCGTGTAGTTCACTGTGCTTTTGCCCATACTGTCTCACATGGCTGCATCAATTCAATTCATTATTTGAAAACGATCTTGGATGCCTCCTTTTGTAGTATCCTCCCTTAACACATTGAACTCTAAGAGAGTTAATTACTCTGTCTTCATGTGACTTTTACTTTGTTTTTGCTTTTATTATTGTCCTTACACTCCATGTTGATTGTTTATTATGTATGTTTTCTTTCCTAGACTGTGAATCCATTGAAGAAGAAATCATTTATTTTTTTCTTCATCCTTCCTTTTTCATTGTTGGGGGAAGAAATATTGCCTCGGCCCTCAGTAATTGTTTATTGAATTGAACTGAAGTGAACTCAGAGAGTGTTTAAGCAAAGAGGGTCAGAGAATAAGAAAAAGTAGGTAAATTTTTTTAAATTATACTCTGGGTGCAGTGGCTCACGCCTGTAATCCTAGCACTCTGGGAGGCTGAGGTGGGTGGATTGCCCTGAACTCACAGGTTCAAGACCAGTCTGAGCAAGAGTGGAGCCCTGTCTTTAAAAATAGCCAGGCATTGTGGGCACCTGTAGTCCTAGCTACTTGGGAGGCTGAGGCAAGAGAATCACTTGAGCCCAAGAGTTGGAGGCTGCTGTAAGCTATGATGACACGGCTCTTTGTAGAGGGTGACCAGTGACACTGTCTCAAAATATATATATATATTTTTAAATCAGTTTATCTATATATAATTGGCAATATCTTTGAGTTCTGAACATTGGTGTTTATTAAGCACTATGATCTTGGGCAGCATATTTGAATATTTAAAATTTGCCTGGCTATTTCATACTTTATTTCCATGAACCGAGAAGACCAGAAGTTCTTCTATGTACATATTTAGGCTACTGGTACTAAGGAGAAAATAAAAGAACTGGCCATGCCTCAGAGGTAGCAGATGTGATGTGTGGGTATATAAAAGACTATACTACACATAAAATGCTCAGGAATAAGGCAGCAAAAAAATGAAAATAAATCTGCTACTATAGCAACTGACTAGCAATATAATCAAGGCTGAGTCATCTAGAATTAACATAGAGAGATTTGTAAATTGGGGTTAACTAGGAAACATAAGCGTAATTTTTATATCAGATAATCCAATGTAAATTTGAGTTATAGCCAAGCTGTAAGGCTAAAGTAAGATGGACCACAAATTTGGGTCACTTCAAGATGAGATATAAGATCATGGGAAGTCTACCTAAAGTAGTAAAAACAAAAAGTATACATATAGTCTAAAGCTCAAAATAGACCACACTAAACTATATTACTTAGACATGTGTTCATGGATGACAAAACTATCAAAGAAAGCAAGGCAAAAAAATGCCAGAAGGTAAAAGTAATGGTTCCCTCTGGAGCAAAAGCTGGGGATGAATTAGAGAAACATAGGGTTTCTGGGGTCCTGGAAAAATTTATTTCTTGACTTAGGCTATAAATACACACATATTTACTTTAAATTATTATTTACATTATACATACATTTTAAAAATACATATATTGTTTGTATATTATTACTCACAATTAAAAAGGGAGAAGAGTCTACATATTAGTAAGTAAAAGTCAAACACCCCAATAAGAAAATGGGAAAAAAAATATCATAACTGAATGGTGAGTAAATAAAAAAAATATGCTTAACATTATTAGCAGTAAGAAAGACACAAATCAAAACCACAATAAGGTACTATTTAAAAGCCATCAAATGTGCTTTAAAAAATATAACGATTTCTAGTCTTAGGCTGTGGAGGAACAAAACCTCTTTTTATGCTGGTGGAAACCAAATTAGAAAACAACCAGACCCTCATATTATTCTGAAATAAAAAAGAAAAACAACCAAGAATACCTAGCAGAGCCGAAGACGTGCACCATATACTGAGCAAATACTACCCAATGTACATGTGCTATGATGTTCACAGCACCATAATTCATTATGGCAAAGTTCTGGAACAACCTGAACGTTCATCAACAGGAGAAAGAATAAAATTTCCATGTACACAACAGTCTGAAATAAATTCACCAGAACTACACACACCTAACATCATAAACATGTTAAGGAAGACAAGTCATTGGAAAAAAAATGTACGTTGTCTTCAGAAATTATATGCACATCTATTTGCACACATATTAAAGATACATACTGAAGTGATAAAACTGCAAAGACAAGGAACCAATAAACACAAAATTCACCCACATTACTACAAAGAGTCAGTATATTTCAAGGGATTAAAATCCCAGCGAAGATTCAATTCTGTAAAAGTTAATGCCTTAGGAACACAAGATATGAGTTTATAAAAAAAAAAAAGAAAATCAATACTTAATCATCAGTCCTTATTCTCCATGCTTGCTGAAAACTAGGTTAAATCTCTTTTTTTAT
The DNA here is from genome assembly GCF_027406575.1 of Nycticebus coucang. Taxonomy (NCBI): domain Eukaryota; kingdom Metazoa; phylum Chordata; class Mammalia; order Primates; family Lorisidae; genus Nycticebus; species Nycticebus coucang. The sequence continues at coordinate 34,640,444 of NC_069791.1, read as the reverse complement.
TTTATGTACTTACTTTTTATTGATAGATAATACCCTGTTTCCCCGAAAATAAGACATCCTCCGAAAATAAGCCCTACTTACAGGACAGATAAGACGTCCCCTGAAAATAAGACCTAGTGCATCTTTGGAAGCACACCTTAAAATAAGACAATGTCAATACAATGTCTTATTTTCAGGGAAACAGGGTAGTTATACATATAAATGACACCAGAAAAGGGGGTACTGACTGAGCCATTATTTATTATCGGTTAGCTTCTTCATCAATCTGCAGAAAAGCATGAAATCAGACCTGCCACTGGGCAGCACGATTCTGGTTGTAATTTTCTAATCCTAAATTTTTCTTTCTTTAGGGCATGTGTCCAACTAGAAAAGAAAAAAATGCTCTGCTCAGTCGTGCAGACTGTTGTTGGCCCAATCTACTGATTTTTTTCCGGTTAGGTAGGGAAGGTAGAGGACATTTTAGGAAAGAAGGGCAAGAGAGCAGAAAGCCCAACATGTGTCGAGAGAATGCATTTCATTTCCAAGGTGCCTACATGGTCAGGGAATCACAGCACTTGCTCTTCTTGGCAACTCTGCAGTTGCCACAGAAGCTCACAAAAGAGGTTTCTCTTAGGCTGCTCTAAAGAGTTTTCAATTGCTGACAGTCAAAAAATCCGTAAGATTATTTTCTAAGAAGTACCAAGAGGAAAAGACTCTTACTTCTACCGTTAGACATGTGTACACTCAGGGTCTTCTGGAGGATACGGTCATGTATTTTAATTCATAATATGGCTCTTAGTCCCTGCTGATTACAGTCACTCAAGAACTAAATGTACAGGGGAAGAAGAGAAGAGAAAATCAGTTGAAACAAAGAATACGGGCTTATTTTTCAAGGTTAGTTGCTCTGGTTTTATTCCTATTTTGTTTGACCTATTCTAACAGCCCTTCCTCTGAATTCTGGACAACACAAGTTTCTATAAATTCACACAGAGGAACATCTGGGCTGTTGGCAGCAATCTGCCAAACAGAAACCCACACCAATGGAAACGTTCTGTAGTACCACAAAGAGCAGAAAGAAATGGTAGAGGTGAGCCAGTGAGTGGTAAAAATTTCTGATACATTCCAGTAAGATGTTCCCCCTCTAAGTCTTGCCAGACTTCCTTGTTAACCTTTCTCATGTTCTTAATTATCAGACTTTAACTTTGTGGAGTGCTGATTTAGTGTCAGTTAATTTCATAAAAATATAACTAGATGTACAATTCTTTTAATATTCAAAATTCTATCAGGAACATGTGTGTTGAATATTTCAATAGAAATGTTGGAAAAGTGTTTGAAAAATGAATTTATCTACTTTTAATATCAAAATTTAAATACTTTCTTATAAAATCAGTTTGACATTGGTGTATCTTACTCCTTGTACTCATGGCCTATATGGGGAAGAGGAGGTCTACTGCATATTAATTATTAAATACATCCTAGGACCAAATTAAGAAATCTTTTTTAAATTGGAAGGCTCCTTAGAGGTAACTCAGTATAGTCTTTTCATTCTAAAGAAAAAAATATTTGTTGAATGAATAAAGGAATTCCCTTCTACCAGTGAAACAGAGCAGGGGCCTGCCAGCCCCCCAAGCCTGTCAATAAAGGATAACCTTGAATCCCTTCAGGGGAAGATCCCAGAACTTGGCTAGCCTTAAAAAGTAAATGGGCAACCTTATGAGAACAATGGCCTACCAGCAAGCCAGAGTCAGAAGGTGCTTCCCTTCCCTATAGAAGCTAAAAGATGGTATCTTAACATGTGTTCTTGAGTTGTTTTTTAAAAAAAACCCTGTGGACAACAAAATGTAGATATGGGAGAATTAAGGAATTGAACTCTGACTGCTATTCTATATTCTGAATTTCCCCGGGGCCTGGAGAGAATAACACCTATCTTAACATTCCTTTCTGCTAATCTAAGAAGCTCTGAATCCACCTATGACCCACAGCCACTCCCCACTCCCTTTCAGGATATCTTGCCTTTTTGGCCAGGCCAGTGTATAATCTCCATGAATTGCTTTACAATTTTGACTGCCTGAGAAACATACCCCTGCCTTTCAAACCCTACCATGTAAACTGTCGGGGAGTTTGGATCTTGAGCTGCCCATTCTCCTCGTAGGGTGCCCTGCAATCAAACGTCTCTGTTTCCCAGTGCAACTCTTGGCTTTGCTGTATCAGGTGAACAGACCCTAGTTTGAATTGGTAACAGGAGGTCCAATAGAGGACCTAACTATGTAAAGGTATTTCCTGCCTTTCTGAAGCTGATGTTCCAGTAGGTGAAAGAAAAAATATACATAAATATCATAAGGCAGAATGCTAAGTGACTTAAACTAGATAAATGAGGTCCTGAAGTTTTGGATTGTAAGAACAACCCATCTATTTGCGGTAGTGTCTGTGATGAGGAGGAGGGAAATTTTCCTCAAAAAGTGACATATGGGGGAGTCGGAGCAAGATGGCGGCTGAGTAACAGCTTCCCTGCACTGGGCACCGTGAATCTGGGGAGATAAGACTCCAGGCATGGGCGGCGCCTGTGGCTCAAGGAGTGGGGCGCCAGTCCCATATGCTGGAGGTGGCGGGTTCAAACCCAGCCCTGGCCAAAAAAAAAAAAGACTCCAGGCATGTATGGCTGGTGGGATCTGCCTATAATCATCCTTTTGAGGATACAGGGAGTCAGCGAGAGACTTCTGGACCCTAAGGGGAGGACAAAAACAGTGGAAAACTGGCAAGTGATTGCGTGTGTTCCATCAGTCTAATCCTGCCGGCAGCTGTTAAGTACAGCAGCAGTGAGACTGCAAACCAGAAAAGCCTTACCTATGAACTATTTTGGTGTTTTTGGACTTGGCACTCAGTTGAACTGCCTTGGGGAGAGCTTGAGAGTGCAGAGAACTTTGGGTGTTCTCTAGGGCCCCAGACTGAGCCGCTAAGCTGGATGGAGCTGATAGTGTTCAGCTGTGGGCCTCAGGGAGCCATTATGAGAGAACTGCCCCTGCGAGCTCCGCCCTCAGGGTCCCAGAGCAAGAATCAGGTGGGAGCTAGTAACCTAGTGACTGAGCAGCCTAAAGGCATGGACTGAGCTGCCTTATAGCCTTAACCCTCAGGGGCAGAGTGAGACCGGTTTTGACACACTGGGTAAGTGGATAGCCACTTCAGCAGTGATCCCAGTGATCCCAGTGATAAGCACTTTCCTAGGAAAGCTTCTGCTTAGCCAAGTTTGGAAGTTTAAAGTGCCTTTTAAGAGGGCTGAAGAGAGATTTAGGGTCTCCACCCTACGGGGTTTGAGAAATCAGTGGAGGCTGCCAGTCATATCAGCATTGTGATTAACTCTCATACCCCAGAAGACCATCTGTTGCCCAGACAACATTCAACAAGATATATATACTGCTTTGTTTTTGGTTGCTTGTTTTTTATTTTGTTGTTGTTGTTTCATTTTTTAATTTCACTCTTTTCCATACAGATTTTTTCTTTTCTTTTTCATTCTTTCTTTTCTTTCTCCATTTTTCTAGTTTAAATACAATTTCCCATTGCTGCCTTTTCAATAATTAGAACTGGGGCAGCGCCTGTGGCTCAGTGAGTAGGGTGCCGGCCCCATATGCCGAGGGTGGCGGGTTCAAACCCAGCCCCGGCCAAACTGCAACAAAAAAATAGCCGGGCGTTGTGGCGGGCGCCTGTAGTCCCAGCTGCTCGGGAGGCTGAGGCAAGAGAATCGCGTAAGCCCAAGAGTTAGAGGTTGCTGTGAGCCGTGTGACGCCACGGCGCTCTACCCAAGGGCGGTACAGTGAGACTCTTGTCTCTACAAAAAAAAAAAATAAATAAATAATTAGAACTTAATTTTGCTAGTGTTTCTACCCCTATTATTTAGTTTTTCACCCAATTTTATCCCATAAAGTTTTCTGTTTGCTTGTTTTGGTTTGATATATAGCATTTTGGTCTTTGTTCTCTATTCGGTGGAGGTGGGGTACTGAGTCCGATCGGGTTAGCAAAGAGCTGCTGACCTCAAGTGAACCACCCAACCGGGCACTCCCAGTGGTTGGGTTTTTTTTAAGGTTGTGTCAAAGTACCCTACTGTACACCTATATTGCTCTGTCTCCCTCTTTCTGGGCCTCGCTTCTTACTGTCAATATTCCCTCTTACCCAGCCCCTCTCTTTTCTCTATTTTCTTTTATTTATTTCTTTCTTTTTCTTTCATTTATCCCTCCTTGCTCTTCAACCTTCTCATCCTTCTGGTCCTGTACCAAAAGGACTCCGAAACCTTAGTCCACAGGCAAGGGAACTTCAAGAGCAAGAGGAAGTGAAAGGAAAATTAGGGCAAGGAAACAGATAAAAGAAATCACTCATGAGGAAGAATCAGCAGAAAAATCCTGGCAACATGAAGAACCAGTCCAAAGCAACCCCTCCAAGGGACCATGAGGTAGCTACTGCAGAGGATTCCACCTATAAAGAAATGTTAGGAATGACAGAAAGGGAATTTAGAATACACATGATAAAAACAATGAAGGAAATGATGGAAACAATGAAGGAAACAGCTAATAAAGTGGAAAATAACCAAAAGGAAATCCAAAAACAGAATCAAATAAGAGATGAATGATATGAAGACTATAGAAAGGATATAGCGGAGCTGAAGGAACTGAAGCAGTCAATTAGGGAACTTAAAGATGCAATGGAAAGTATCAGCAACAGGTTAGACCATGCAGAAGAAAGAATTTCAGAGGTAGAAGACAAGTTCTTGAGATAACTCAGATAGTTAAAGAGGCAGAAAAGAAGAGAGAGAAAGCAGAATGTTCACTGTCAGAATTATGGGACTTTATGAAGCGCTCCAACATACGAGTTATAGGAATCCCAGAAGGGGAAGAAGAATGCCCCAGAGGAATGGAAGCCATACTAGAGAACATTATAAATGAAAATTTCCCAAATATCACCAAAGATTCTAACACACTGCTTTCAGAGGGATATCGGACCCCAAGTCGCCTCAACTCTAACTGAGCTTCTCCAAGACACATTGTGATGAACCTGTCCAAAGTCAAGACAAAAGAAAAGATTCTGCAAGCTGCCAGGAGTAAGTGCCACTTGACCTACAGGGGCAAATCCATCAGAATGACTGCAGACTTCTCTAATGAAACTTTCCAAGCAAGAAGACAATGGTCACCTACCTTTAATCTGCTTAAACAGAACAATCTCCAACCCAGAATTCTATACCTGCTAAGCTAAGCTTTAAAATTGACGGAGAAATCAAATCATTTACGGATATACAAACATTGAGGAAATTCACCACAACAAGACCAGCTCTACAGGAAATACTTCAACCTGTTCTGCACACTGACCATCACAATGGATCAGCAGCAAAGTAAAAACTCAGAAATTAAAGGACAGAAACTAACTTCCACACTGATGCTAAAGATAAAACTAAGCAATGGACTCTCACAAAATAAGATAAATAGAATACTATCACACTTATAAATTATATCAATAAATGTTAATGGCTTGAATTCCCCACTGAAGAGACATAGATTGGCTGACTGGATTAAAAAACACAAGCCATCCATTTGCTGTCTGCAGGAAACACACCTGGCTTCAAAAGACAAATTAAAACTCCGAGTCAAGGGTTAGAAGACAATCTTTCAGGCAAATGGAATTCAGAAGAAAAGAGGAGTTGCAATCTTATTTTCAGGTACAAGTGGATATCAAGCAACTAAAGTCAAAAAAGACAAGAATGGTCAAAGGAAAAATACAACAAGAAGATGTTTCAATTCTAAATATTTATGCATCCAATTAAATGCTCCCAGATTCTTGAAACAGACCTTACTCAGTCTGAGCAATATGATGTCTGATAATACCATAATAACAGGGGACTTTAACACTCCTCTTACAGAGCTGGATAGATCCTCTAAACAGAAATTAAACAAAGATATAAGAGATTTAAATGAGATCCAAGAATAACTGTGGTTGATAGATGCATATAGAACACTCCATCCCAAAGATAAAGAATATACATTCTTCTCATCACCCCATGGAACATTCTCCAAAATTCTCCTGGGACACAAAACAGGTATCAACAGAATCAAAAGAATTGAAATTTTACCTTGTATCTTCTCAGACCATAAGGCACTAAAGGTGGAACTCAACTCTAACAAAAACGTTCAACCCCACACAAAGGCATGGAAATTAAACAACCTTCTGTTGAATGACAGATGGGTGCAGGAAGAAATAAAACAGGAAATCATTAACTTCCTTGAGCATAACAACAATGAAGACACAAGCTACCAAAACCTGTGGGATACTGCAAAAGCAGTTTTGAGAGGAAAATTTATCGCTTTAGATGCCTACATTCAAAAAACAGAAAGAGAGCACATCAACAAACTCACAAGCCATCTTATGGAATTGGAAAAAGAAGAGCAATCTAAGCCTAAACCCAGTAGAAGAAAAGAAATATCCAAAATCAAATCAGAGATCAATGAAATTGAAAACAAAAGAATCATTCAGAAAATTAATGAAACAAGGAGTTGGTTTTTTGAAAAAATAAATAAAATAGATAAACCATTGGCCAGACTAACTAGAAATAGAAAAGTAAAATCTCTAGTAACCTCAATCAGAAATGATAAAGGGGAAATAACAACTGATCCCACAGAGATACAAAAGATCATCTCTGAATACTACCAGAAACTCTATGCCCAGAAATTTGACTATGTGAAGGAAATGGATCAATATTTGGAATCACACCCTCTCCCTAGACTTAGCCAGGGAGACATAGAGCTCCTGAACAGACCAATTTCAAGCACTGAGATTAAAGAAACAATAAAAAAGCTTCCAACCAAAAAAATGCCCTGGTCCAGATGGCTTTGAATTCTATCAAACATTCAAGGAAGAGCTTATTACTGTAGTGCAGAAATTATTCCAAAAAATTGAGGAGAAAGGAATCTTCCCCCACACGTTCTATGAAGCCAACATCATAGAACCAGGAATGATACCAAAACCAGGAAAAGACCCAACCAAAAAGGAGAATTTCAGACCAATTTCACTCATGAATATAGATGCAAAAATTGTCAACAAAATTCTAGCCAATACATTACAGCTTATCATCAAAAAAGACATACATCATGATCAAGTAGGTTTCATCCCAGGGATGCAAGGCTAGTTTAACATACGCAAGTTCATAAACATTATCCACCATATTAACAGAGGCAAAAATAAAGATCATATGATCCTCTCAATAGATGCAGAAAAAGCATTCAATAAAATCCAGCATCCTTTTCTAATTAGAACACTGAAGAGTATAGGCATAGGTGGCACATTTCTAAAACTGATTGAAGCCATCTGTGACAAACCCACAGCTAATATTTTACTGAATGGAGTAAAACTGAAAGCTTTTCCTCTTAGAACTGGAACCAGACAAGGTTGTTCTCTGTCACCTTTACTATTCAATATAGTGCTGGAAGTTCTAGCCAATACAATTAGGCAAGACAAGGAAATAAAGGGCATCCAAATGGGAGCAGAGGAGGTCAAATTGTCCCTCTTTGCTGACGACAGGATCTTATACTTAGAGAATCCCAAAGACTCAACCACAGGACTCCTAGAAGTCATCAAAAAATACAGTAATGTTTCAGAATATAAAATCAATGTCCACAAGTCAGTAGCCTTTGTATATGCCAATAACAGTCAAGATGAGAAGCTAATTAAGGACACAACTCCCTTCACCATAGTTCCAAAGAAAATGAAATACCTAGGAATATATCTAACAAAGGAGGTGAAGGAACTCTACAAAGAAAAGTATGAAATCCTCAGAAAGGAAATAGCAGAGGATATTAACAAATGGAAGAACATACCATGCTCATGGCTGGGGAAAAAAATCAACATTGTTAAAATGTCTATACTTCCTAAAGCAATCTACCTATTCAATACCATTCCTATTAAAATACCAACATTGTACTTTTAAGATTTGGAAAAACTGATTCTGCGTTTTGTATGGAATCGGAAAAAACCCCGTATAGCTAAGGTAGTTCTTAGTAATAAAAATAAAGCTGGGGGCATCAGCATACCAGATTTCAGTCTGTACTACAAAGCCATAGTGGTCAAGACAGCATGGTACTGGCACAAAAATAGAGACATAGACACTTGGAATCAAATAGAAAACCAAGAAATGAAACTAACATCTTATAACCACCTAATCTTCGATAAACCAAACAAGAACATACCTTGGGGGAAAGACTCCCTATTCAATAAATGATGTTGGGAGAACTGGATATCCACACGTAAAAGACTGAAACTGGACCAACACCTTTCCCCACTCACAAAAATTGATTCAAGATGGATAAAGGACTTAAATTTAAGGCATGAAACAATAAAAATCCTCAAAGAAAGCATAGGAAAAACACTGGAAGATATTGGCCTGGGGAAAGACTTCATGAAGAAGACTGCCATGGCAATTGCAACAACAAAAATAAACAAATGGGACTTCATTAAACTGAAAAGCTTCTGTACAGCTAAGGAAACAACAACCAAAGCAAAGAGACAACCTACACAATGGGAAAGGATATTTGCACATTTTGAATCAGATAAAAGCTTGATAACTAGGATCTACAGAGAACTCAAATTACTCCATATGAAAAAAAGCCAACAATCCCATATATCAATGGGCAAGAGACATGAATAGAACCTTCTCTAAAGATGACAGACGAATGGCTAACAAACATATGAAAAAATGTTCATCATCCCTATATATTAGAGAAATGCAAATCAAAACCACCCTGAGATACCATCTAACCCCAGTGAGAATGGCCCACATCACAAAATCTCAAAACTGCAGATGCTGGCATGGATGTGGAGAGAAGGGAACGCTTTTACACTGCTGGTGGGACTGCAAACTAGTACAACCTTTCTGGAAGGAAGTATGGAGAAACCTCAAAGCACTCAAGCTAGATCTCCCATTTGATCCTGCAATCCCATTACTGGGGATCTACCCAGAAGGGAAAAAAATCCTTTTATCATAAGGACACTTGTACTAGACTGTTTATCACAGCTCAATTTACAATCGCCAAAATGTGGAAACAGCCTAAATGCCCACCAACCCAGGAATGGATTAACAAGCTGTGGTATATGTATACCATGGAATACTATTCAGCCATTAAAAAAAATGGAGACTTTACATCCTTCGTATTAACCTGGATGGAAGTGGAAGACATTATTCTTAGTAAAGCATCACAAGAATGGAGAAGCATGAATCCTATGTACTCAATTTTGATATGAGGACAATTAATGACAATTAAGGTCACAGTGGGGGTAGGGGAAGGGGAGAGCAGAGAAAGAAAGAAGGAGGGAGGGGTGGGGAAAGGAAGAGCAGAGAGAGGGAAGGAGGGAGGGGTGGGGAGAAGGAAGAGCAGAGAGAGGGAAGGAGGGAGGGGGGTGGGGCCTTGGTGTGTGCCACACCTTTTGGGGGCAAGACAGGATTGCAAGAGGGACTCTACCTAACAAATGCAATCAGTGTAACCTGGGTTATTGTACCCTTGATGAATCCCCAACAATAAAAAAAAAAAAGTGACATATGATTTGGCCATTGAAAAATGGAATAAAATTTTGACTAGAGAAACTGTCAAAGAAATTACAGATACAGGAAATAGCACTGGCTCATATGAAAACTGAGAGGCAAAGCTGTAAAACAAGGTTGGTCCTTAGGTCCTTAATGTCTAGCTAGGAAACAGCTACACAAAGCTAAAGTCAAGGTCTGCATTACTGAAAAGAATTAGGTTCCTGAATCAACCCTATAACATTTCTAGTTAACAGAATTTGCTGCCTCTTGAGAGTCCCTGTCTCAACTTTTAGTTCTTTCTTTTCCTTGTACTGGTCTAAAATATTTTTCCTATAGCTTTCACCTCTTTGTTTAAATTCTACCTTTTATGTCCTCGCGGAACAAAAGAATTTCTCTTTCATACAGTTATTCAAATAAAGAAGATGGCTTTAATTTTTTTTGAAAATCATTCCTTCGGCCACAATCGCTCTCTCTTCAAGCACTCAACGTATGTCACAGCTGTGGATCTTTCCCCACACTCATCACTGGACTCCACTGAACTGAGATCCCCCTTCAGGTGAAATGCTCCCATTGGACACAATTCTGGCAACGTGAATACACATTGGAGTAACCATTGATTCTAAATATCATGGTATAACTGATGAAGTTTAAGGCCACTTTCATTTGGATTTAATTTAGTGGGGAATGCAGGGCCATTAAAGGTTTTTGAGGAAAACTTTTTGCTGGTAGTGTAAAGATGGACTGAAGAAGAGAAGAACGATGGAGAAGAAGTTATTAGGAAACCAGGGTAATGGTACAGGATAAAGGCAGTGAGAAGCCCAGTTAAAGTGAACAGTACAAATGGGAGGGAAGGGGAAGGTGACACAACAGGGCTTGGCATCTCACTATATGGAGGAGGAAGAAAAGCCATAGAAACTTCCAGGGGTGTTAGTTTGAACTGGGAAAACAGTAGTCTCGTTTGATCAGATACAAAAGTCTCCACGCACAACTGACTTCAGAGGAAGATGCTGGGTTGGGTTTGGACACAAGTTTGAAGTGACGGCCTAGGCACAAGCCTGAAGGAAAGTTGGAAAGTTGCTTGCTAAAGAGACCCCAGGGTAGCACCTGCTTTTAGGGTCTTGAAGGAGTCAGAAGAAGCAGAGGGGGAGAGTGGAGAGACCCAGTGTAAAGCAGAGCAGGAACTCAAGAGAGGGATAAAGTTTTATCCTCAAATGCCAGGGAAGGAGAACGCACACCAAGGCAGAGCTATCGCACTGGGTGATTAAGACCGAGCACTAAAGGCAGTTTTAGTGAGTATCAGAGACAGGGGATGAGGAAGGGAAGACCACAAAGACAGAAGAATTTAAAACATCCTTGCTAATCAAGGCGAGGAAGAGGATTAACAGGGCTCAAAGGAAATTGTTCGATATTTTGATGGTTGTAGAAGGGGTTGTTTTGTTTTCTTTTTTTGTTTGTTTGTTTGTGTTTTGTTTTCTTTAGGTTGGGGAGACCTGAGCAAAGACTGTGAGGAACAGTGTTCCATTTTAGAATTTTACATTATCTTAAAGGAAAAAAACTTAATGAGAAAATTCGCAAAATATAACTGAGAAATAAAGGCCTCCCTCTTTTACTTGCTCTCTCGTTCACACACACATGTGCACACGCAGAGCCATAAGTACTGCTAAAATATTTCTTTGACTCTATTTTTTCCAGGCAAGTGGTTTTGGAAAGTGAGCCTGATCCTACTTTCTTAGGGAGCAAATGCTTTGCAATCAAAAATTAGATTAGAATGGGCCTTATTTTATGCCAATCTGATTTAAACAGCTGTTTCTACATTTGGATTTCCTTTGCTCACCATTTCTAATTCCTAACAATTCCTCTTCAGCAGCTTTCTCTGTATTATGTATGGTGGAATTTAAGAGAATAGTTCTATCTGTAGGAGTATTTTCTCCCTGAAACAGCAAAATTACAATGCAGGGATTGAGAGTGCTTCTTAAGCTCGTTTTACCATCTTAGGCATTAACATAGTTATACCTATTCAAAGGTTTTAGTGTGGGTTCAGTGAGGTTTAGAGCTTTGCTTTCCACTGACAACCACAGAAATAAGGAAAATACTGTGGCATTCCATAAAAAGATAGTAAAATTAGAATTTTTCATAGTAACTCAAATGCTTCTCATTCAAACCAATGAATGAATAGCCTGAGAAAAGTACTTTGTTTCCTACAATTAACCAGCTCCATCTGAGTCTGTGAGGTTCCTAGCACACACAAACACACTACACATTGTCCACAAAACTGAACAACTACTCATAGCTTGGAGTCAAGGGTGGATTTCACACTTCTGGGCATTGGACAGTCTGTTCCTTTTCCTATCATTCTTTCTACTTGGTATCTGCCTGGAAAAGTCCTACTGCTACTCAAGACTTAACTCAAGCAATTCTCTGTCTAGGAAGCCTTTGCTGAGTGACTCAGGTAAAATAAACGAATTGTACCCTATATATTCCTTCACTATCAATATCTACTTGTACGCCCAGTGCCTAGCCCAGTGTCTGCTCCAACTGTTTTTTTTTTTTCTTTTGCTGAGTGAATGAAGCTCTGATGAACCTATCTAGGTACAGAAAAAAATAAGAGGAATGAATTTTTATATTTTAAAAAGTGTAGTCTGGCTTGGCGCCCGTAGCACAGTGGTTACGGCGCCAGTCATGTTCACCGAGGTTGGCGGTTTGAATCCGGCCTGGGCCAGCTAAACAACAATGACAACTGCAACAACAACAAAAATAGCTGGGCATTGTGGCGGGCACCTATAGTCCCAGCTACTTGGGAGGCTGAGGCAAGAGAATCACTTAAGCCCAAGAGTTTGAGTTTATTGTGAGCTCTGACGCCAAGACACTCTACAACGGCGATGTAGGGAGACTCTGTCTCAAAAAAAAGTGTAGTCTCCCACGTGTAATTTAAAGGATACTGTGTGTGGTAGACTGAAAATGGCCCCAAAGCCATTTAGATTCCAATTTCTGGGACCTAATATGGCAAATGTAACTTTATAGGTATGGATTAAAGTCATAATCTTGGGATAAGGTGTATTACCTGGGTGGGCCTAATGATGGATTCACAGGTGTTCTTATGAAGAGGCAGAGGGAGATTTGGCAGAAGAGGAGGAAAGCAATGGGGCGATGGAAGCTGGGGAGAAGGCACCCGCAGTGAGGGGCTGCAAGGCTAGACAGGAGAGCAGCCTTCACAAGCAACTGAGAGGCAGGGAACTGGATTCTCTCCTGGAGGCTCCAGAGCAAAACACCTGGACTTCAACCCAGTGAGACTCGTCTGGACTTCTGACCTCCAGAACCACAAGTGTACGGCTGAGTATTGTTTTAAGCCATCAAGTTGGTGGTAACTTGTTACAGCGGCACAGGAAGCCAGTGCACCAGCGATGCTTCTCCCTCTAGACCAATAAGTCCTCTTACAACTGGCTGACATTACGAATGAGGTAAAAATAAAATCAAGATTAGCTTAGAAGGCAAAACACCTCTATTAGTTTTGACTCTTCCATTTTTTTATTAGACATTTGAGTCAGGACCACTGGGCCTGACTTTCCCGAGGTTAAAACCTGCCCAGTCTACTTCTAGGAGTTGTGATGAGCAACCACACGGCATAAAACAAACAAAAGCATTATGTAAACTGTGACAAAATGTAAAGTATTATGATGACTACTTACTCCTGTGGACCTGAAAACGGAAAGCATCTGATATAATGTAAATGAACCCCATCTGATAATTGACACTGTAGTTCAGTTACAGCACCTGACCGTGAAATTTGTGTATATTTGTTCAGGGAATAAGCAAATGAATGAAAGCATGAATGAATGAGATTAGCTTATTGGAAAATAAATTCATTACCAACAGAATCTTGTTGGCAATGGAACAGAGGAAAAAGAAATTTGAGGAAGAGGCACAGTACTTGAAAAGTCAAGGCTACAGTGTACCACTTGTGATGGGGGTGGCAGCTACCCCAGTGGAGGATGTGGGAGGGGGGTACTGGGTGAGAAATGGGACTACAGTAGATTCCTAAATGGAGTCGTCATCAGAGGAACAACTGAACAAGCCGAGGGCGAGCACCCAGAGGGGTAGGAGGAAAAGCAGAGAGAAGTATCACGGACAAAGGAGAGTTTCCAAAGGTAGGAGGGAATGATTCTCAACGCCAAGTGCTGCCAGTGGCTGGGAACAAACCGCAGTGTCTACGAAAGGTCTCCGTGGGGTTTAGTGAGGTCAGGAAGGTTGACTGACGAGGGGCTGACAGGGTGGGAACTGTGCTCCTCTTTTCTGTCCCTGCATAGTTAGGGGACAGAACAACGTACCCTTCTCGCCCCATCAGCTGCCTTTTCTGGATCCATTTCTTACTTCTCTTGCTCTTGCTTCCAGCCTCATGAATTCTCCACTTTGTCCTTGGCACTGAGCACAGACAGTACCTGGGCTGTGCATACACCCATTTCCTTGATAAGCTCACTTTATTTCAAATCCTCAATTATCAGGTCTCTGGGCGACACCTTTAATGCTGACCTCCAGCGCAACACATCTGGAAAAGATACAGTTTCCAGACATCCCGCAGAGCAATCAACCAGAACTGGGACCAAGACTAGAGGTTTTTTAAAATTTCTTTTGATTTCAGAGACTGGAGTTTAATCTGCCTTTATGATACTATCATGTCCAGTAAACTTAGTGCCCATTTCCTTTGGGATGTCTTCCTTCTAAAGGTAATTTTCAGAAACCTAGGAAGAGAATAGGGTGCCAGAGGTTACTGCAGAAGAGCAGATCGCAGAGTCTAGCTCCGTGGGAGACAGGCTCAGATTTGAAAGTATGCTTGGTAAAAAGGAAAAGTGGCTGGATTCATTTGCTAGGGCTGCCAAAACAAAGTACCGCAGACTGGGTGGCTTAAACAACAGACATCTATTTCCTCACAGTTCTGGAGGCTGCAAGTCCAAGACCCGGGTGTGGCAGGTGTGTTTTCTTTGCGGCCTCTCCCCTAGTCTTGTACGTAGCTGTCTTCCCTCTCTTTGTGTCTGAGTCTTAATCTCCTCTCCTCGTCAGAAAACCCATCCTATTGAATTGGGGTCCACCCCAGTGACTTCATTTTAATCACTACTGTAAAGATCCTGTCTCCCAATGCTGTCTCATTCTGAGGTACTGCGGGATAGGAATTCAACAGATAAATTTGAGGGAACATAATTGAGCCCGTAATAGCAGTCAAAGATAGAATAAGGGTCAGTTAAAAAGGAGAAATTTAGGCAGCAAAACAAACTCCTTGCTCACTAGGTGAGAGATGGGCACAAGCAAGTTGGCAGAGGAGGTCACCGTAGGTCATACTGACCCCAAGTCAGCAGTGACTGCAGTGGAATACGTACCCACAATCTGGAAGGGAAGTAATTCAGGGGTTCTTCTTTATAGTAACTGGAAGCACCACATCCAATTCTGAGCACTGAGCCAAAAAAGGATGTGAAGATTTTAGACAAGGTTCGGAGAAGAACCATACAGAAACATTAGAAAGTAAATATGCTGGGCGGTGCCTGTGGCTCAAAGGACTAGGGCGCTGGCCCCATATGCCGGAGGTGGCGGGTTCAGACCCAGTCCCAGCCAAAAACTGCAAAAAAAAGGAGAAGAAAGTAAAGATGCTGAGATTTCTCTGCCTAGGAATGTGGAGGCTGAGGATTTATCTATGCTTTCTGACTCACAAGATGCTGCCTAATAAGAGAATGACCTATCCATAAATTAGATAGTGAAAGAAAAGAAATTCAGATTCGTCATAAATTTTTTCAGGTCTTTCTTAACAATGTACATGATTAAAAACTGGAGTTTAGTTCTAAGGTAGATTTTAAAAATAATGATAAATTGTTTATTTCAGGCTATTTAACGTGACTCAGCCTAAAGTTATGAGCATGCAGAACGTAGTCATTCGTTTATTTGACAAGTATTTATTGGTGCCTACCATGTACCAGGCACCATTTCAGACTGAGCAGTGAATCAGCAAAGGTCCTGTGCTCATAAAGTTTACCTCTATTAGGGGAGACAGACTACATAGGCGTGCACGCAGCCACACACACGCAGATAGCCATAAAGTCTATGAAGTAAATAAATAAAGCAGGATAAGAGTAAGAGAATAAATGACTGATACTAGTTTAGACAGGACAGCCAGGGAAGGATCTCTAAAGAAGAAATATTTAAACAAAGACGTGCATGAATCAATAATGATAGCCCAGATTTAGTTAGCCACACATTACACTCAGCTCTTTATCTTTACAATAATTTATTGAACAACGACTCAGCATGACAAGGAGTGAACTATTGATACATGCAACAATGTGGGTGAATCTCCAGAGAATTACATGGAGTGAAAAAAGCCAGTCCCTAAAGGTTACATACTGGATGATTCCACTTACACAACATTCCTGAAACGATAAAATGATAGAAATGGAGACAAGATTAGCGTTTGCCAGAGGTAAGGAGCCAGCTGGGGTAGAGGGAAATGGATGTGGCCATGTGAAGGCAACATGAGGGATCTGGTGCTAATGAAAACATTCTGTATCTTGATGGTTTCAGTGTCAATTTCCTGGTTCAGTACTGTACGATAGTCTTGTTAAGATGTTACCATTGGTGGAAATTGAGTATAGGGCCTAAGGGGTCTCTAAATTATTTCTTACCACTGAATGTGAACTTACAATTATTTCAAAATAATGTTATGATTTCACTTACATAACATACTGGAAAAGGAAAAACTATACACAGGAAACAGATCTCTGGCAGCCAAGAGCTGGGGGGAGGGGTGACCAGTAGTGGACTACAAAGGGGCACAAGGAAATATTTTGGAGTGACAGAAATGTTCTATATTTTGAGTATCGTGGTAGTTACATGACTATGAGGTTTGGACCATCATGTCTGAGAACTCCTTCCAGAAAAAGCGCTACATACTTCATCACTAAATATTACTACAGTTACCAGATGCCAAGGTGAGTACTTCAAAGGTGACTGTAGCAACAGTCAGCGACGAGGTATGTAGTACTTTTTCTTGGATGAGTTTTTGAACTTAACTGTCAGACCTCATATGTGATTATCAGAACTCAGAACTGTACAGTAAAAAGGATAAATTATACTACATGTAAATTATACCTCAATATAGCTGTTTTAAAATTAAATACTAATTTATTTTACAAAGGAGGAAATTGAACTTCAGAGATTAAATAATTTCCTCGATAACTTGTACAGCTAGTAAGACTCACAGCTCTAAGTCTGGCTTTTTCCCTAGCTGCTATTAATATTTATTTAATTATTTAAATTATTAAATTAAATTTAATGAATTATTTAACTATAATAGTTAATGTCAATATTAAAATTGAGGCCCTGATGGGCCCAGAATTCTTATTTATTCATTTTTAATGGGTATGACCTATAGGTAATAGGTGAATTTTACAGCGCGTCCATGCCCCGTACTGTCTTGAGTACCACTGAGGTGCCACCCAAACCAGACACTTCGCTGGTATCAGTCAAGCCTGCAAGGCAGGTGTCTACTGAGCAGACAGGAGGGGGATGCGATTTCTTGAACAAGTGGAGAGGTTGGCCCTTATTAGGATCAATGGCTTATCCATGGTAACAGAGGAAAGGTGGGTATCATGACAGATACAGGCGGAGGGAGCCTGCAGGAGATCTCATCTGATGGGCTCTACTGTACTAGACAGTGAAAATGGGGAAGAGGCGATAAAAAATTTCAATAAAGAATTGACGGGCATTTCCTGAACATGATACAATACTCTTCTTTATTATAAAACTTCATCATGCTTAATGAAGAGAACCACCATGAGGAGGTTGACGAGAAAGTACGTCAAAGGCAATGCCAAGTGACAAACAGGCAGACAGTATCATTTTCCACGGCTGGTGTGTGAGGCCAGGCAAGGGAGAGGTTTCTTCTCCCTGAGTGAGGTGAAGGAGGTTTTACACAGCAGGTAACATTTGAAGCAGCCTTTGAAAGACACGTTGGTAATGGACAGGCACTGTTCCATGTATTTAATCTTCAAGCCGGTCCTATGAGAGGTGGGTATTACTGTGTCCTCACTGTCCAGGACGGAGATTGACGTACAAGCTCACACAGCGGGGGTGTGCAGCACCCACGCAAACTTACCTGTCTGTTCCCAGAGCCTGCTCTCGCAATTACTTCCTCAATCTCCACTTGTTTTGGACTATTTTCACAATTTAAAAGTGTCTTCAACTTCCTATTTGTCTTTCTGTAGTTGATTATATGTCAGATAACTGTAGGATTTTACTTCAGATGAACATTTTGATTGATCTCAACCAAGCCCAAGCATTAGAGTCACCAGGGGAGCTTTCACAAAATTCTAAGTCCCAGCCTGTACTCTCAGGGATTCTGATTTAATTGGTCTTGATTGGAGCCAGGCTTCAGTGTTTTTCAGATCATTCCCCAGGTAATGCACTGTGCAACTGTGGTGAGAACCACTGGGGTGAAATAGAAGAGTTCTCAGGGACAGATAAAAGAATGATTCAATACTTGCAATATCATTGCTTTGGGTTAAGAATGTTAAGGTCCCAAAATCAACAGATGCTGACATGGGGACAGAAAGAAGGGGACACTATACACTGTTGGTGAGACTGCAAACTAGCACAGCCTCTATGGAAAGAAGTACAGAGCTTCCTCAAAGAACTAAAAGTAGATCTAATTTGATCCTGCAATCTACCCCAAAGATAAAAAGACATTTTACCACAAGGACATTTGCACTTGAATGTTTACAGTAGCACAATTCACAAATGCAAAGATGTGGAAATAGCCCAAGTACCCACCTACACATGGATTAATAAACTGTGGTATATGCAGACCATGGAATACTATTCAGCCATAAACAGATGGAGACTTTGCATCTTCTGTAACAACCTGGGGAGAGAGACATTCTCGTAAGGAAAGTATTGCAATAATGGAAAAACAAGCATCATATATACTCAGTACTAAATTGACACTAATAAATTAACAACTACAGGCTCACTTCAGAGAAAAATCAATTAAATTCCAGTGGGGGGAAGAAGGGGAAAGAGTTCAGTAAGCTCCCACCCAACAGACACAACTCAGGGGTGTATGGTACATTGCCTGGGTGAAGGACACAGCTACAACTCGGACTTTAACCTCACAAATGCAAACTATGTAACCTATCATATGTACCCTCATATTAACCTTAAACAAATAAAAAATAGAATTTTCTCCCTTAAAATATTAATTTTGCTTTGGGTTGGAGCAACATGTTAAGTCTCTACAAAGATTTTAGTAGAAGTGACTTCATCAATTCTCTTTTCTCCTTGTGTTGAGACCTTTGGAAGGAGCCAGGATTAGCTCACCTAGGCCTGGACAGCAAAGGTAAAATAGGAATCAGAGCAGCTAAGATTGAACAAAAGGCCAAGAATTTGCTCTACACCTTGTAAAATAATTTGACAACAATTTGAATATTTACCAATGGAATTTAATAACTAACTCTAAGACCAATCCAACTGCTAACATGACCTAATGATAAGCCTAATAAGTTTCAAGAGCATATTCTGGCCAGCAAAGAACAAAGATGGCTAGGCTATAAGGTTCAAGAAGGGAGGTATTCTATCTGCTGTCTCCATAGTAACTAGCATAGTATTTAATATCTAGTAATCATTCATTGAATGTCATTGAGTGAAATTCATTAACAACCTCCATCAAGGTGAAATGATTTGCCCTAGAATAGGAAACAGGTTAAGTATGGTCCTTGCCATACCGCTGTAAGATCATTCTATAATTTGTTTCAATTTATTTACTCATTTCCCCCTTCAGTGACATTTAGATTGTTTCCAATTTCTTTGCTTTTAAAAACAACACTGCAGAGGACACCTCTGTGTGTATTTGCCTGTGCACTTGTTCAGAAATTTCTCCAGGATATATCCACCAAAGGAGAATCACTGCATCAGAGACGTGTGCTCTTCAACCACATCATATATGTACACGTGGCTAAGCAGCTTGCCAGCTTTATACTCCAAATAAAAATACAAAAAGCAAACTGAAGGAAAAGATTACTGATTTGACTTAAATGTGTAAAAATTCTTCTGTATTCTTCTATAGGACAAAAGATACAACAAACAAAGCTAAAATACATGTAGTTTCTTTCCAGGGCATGTAAAATATATAATAAAGGAACTCTAAGTTGCCTTTTGTATCCAGTTCACAAGATGGCTGAGAGACCTGGGCTCCCTTTTCTTGTCTGCATTTGCCCTGTGAAGTTGTTTAAGAGAATATTCCCATCTCCTGATGGTTCCTTAGGGCAGCTTGGCTGGTAGCAGGCAGGCTGTGATCCAGGAAAGAATGAGCTAAGACTGCAGGTGCTGGTTCTGCTATTCTCCCAAAGCCAATTCCCAGCACAAGGCAGGTGGGGGTGGTGGGCGGGGCAGCCTGAAGCCCCTCCCACTGCCTCTGGCTTTCCCACTGATCCCTGAGGACTAGATTAGGCAAAATGGACAATCAGGCTGCCCTGAGCATAACTAATGCAAAAGAATTCTCACCAAACCTGATCATAGATTTGTCCTCCTTTTTTGAGACATTGGTTGTAATATTTTTGTCCGACATATACATTCTGGCTTTAATCAAATAACTCATAGTATAGAAGTGCCTAGCTCAGGCATCCTAAAACTTTTTAAACAGGGGGCCAATTCACTGTCCCTCAGACTTTTGGAGGGCTGGACTATAGTTTAAAAAATAAAACTATGAACAACTTCCCATGCACACTGCACATATCTTATTTTGAAGTAAAAAACAAAACGGGAACAAATACAATTCACACCGCTTCATGTGGCCCGTGGGCCGCAGTTTGAGGACGCCTGGCTAGCTCTTCTAATTGAACTCTATATCTCCAAAAGCTCTAGCTTTATATTCAGGATATGTGCAATATATACATACGTGACCATGTGTATTTTATGATTTAGGCTTTCTTCTAACTCTGCTTTAAAAAGAAAAGCTTAGAGAGAGAAAAAAAAAGTTTAATTACTGCCATTGCTTTCTTTAAGTTACAACCCCACAGCTGCTCTTCACAGGAGGCTGTATTTTCCCACAGGTGATTGTCTTCAGATGGAGCAACTCCTACAGGGATTCCCCATACAATGGGCACTGCAACAAAGCAGCACCTTTTTTTACATGTTAATGAAACAATATTTCTCAGCTTAATTCCATTTAATTCTATGTTCTCACTTCTAATATTAAAGTTAGCAAAATAAATTTTGCAATTTATAAAATTATAAAATATGCTTTTAAAATTACAATTGTTTTAAATTTATAATTTTTGTAATTTAAAAATTACACAAGTTTGTTTTTTTTGTCCTCTCTCTGAAAGATACAAAAAGTGGTAAAATGTACCTTTTCAATGTAAATGCTTTTCTTTCTTCTATAAGATAGGAGCAAATTTGATAGCTTTTTCTGCCACAGCAAAAGTTCTGTTGTTATATTATTATTTGACTCTTCCCTTTGTCTGTGCTCCTGGTACACACTAATTTCTCCCAGAGCAAGGCATTTAGTTTTACTTCTCTCTGAATTGACTTCCTTCCCTTATACTGAACTTAAAGTACTAAACTCAGCACTGCAGCTTCAGCCACTGGCTCATCTCCATTCTCTCCTAAAACCTAACATATGATAACTACATGTATTAACACAGTAATACATTTGGGGGGGCATTATAATTTTCTTTTAATTTTTTACTTTAAAGTATTTGACAAGTGAGGATTGTACATATTCAAGGTGCACAGTGATTTGATATATACACACAATGGTGATGACTATTACCCATTAATGAACACATCCATCACCACCCCACACTGTACTTCAGACTCCCAAAAATTATTCATCTTATATTTAAAAGTTTGTACCAACATCTTTCCATGTTTGTTGAATGAATACTCCTCTTTGACTATTTTTTCTTTCACTTACTCATTTTTGTACATTAAACAAATGTTTATTGAGCCCCTAAAACCAGGCTTTATCCTACATTTTGGAGATAATAATAATGAACAAAACACAGTCCCTCCCCTCAAGAGGATAACATTATTGAGGGACTGGAAAATATGGTCAGTAAAGTGAGGGAAAGTGAGTGGGCCATGGAGAGGACTTTAGCTTTCATGCTGAGTGAGATGGGCAACTATCACAGGCTCTGGACAGAGGACGACATAGTTTCCGTGCAGAGTGAGAGGGTCCCCCTCACAGGTGTGGGGAGGGCACACGTGGAAGGAAATAGACCAATCGGGGTTATCACAACTATCTGGGCCCAAAACCATGGTGGGTCAGACCAAGGTAGCAGTAGTGGGGATGATAAGAAATACTTAAAATCTGTTTATCTTTCAAAGGTAATGATTTCCTGATGGAGTGACCATGGGGTGTGAAAGAAAGAAAGAGCCCTAAGGTTTGGGGCATTAGAAGGGGTCCTTCCTGGAGAAAGCTGTAGAGGAGTAGGCTTGAGAAAGGAGAAGGGTCAAGTGTTGGGTTTTGAATATCTCCTCAACAACTAGTACTATCTTATATGGTGAAAATAATAATGATCTTGTAAGATAGAAACTCAGGGGCCTGAAAATCCAAATACCCTCAGGGCACACAGCAGGTAACCTAACCTATGACTTAGCCAAGTGGAAAACCACAAAGCAGTGGTGGGGTTGTGAACTGGAAAGTTCACGCATGACCCACAGGCACTGAAACAAAGCAAAAAGTTGTGCTGGCCAGCATTGCCCTTGACCTTGAGTTTGGGGCCCCTGCAAAATAATATCAAAATCACTGGCTTCCATCCACATCATCCTTAGTTCATACTTACACACTAAGTAAGTTGTGCCTTCTGCTAAAGGGGGCTTATAGCTGAATTCTGTAGGCCAGAAACTGCCTTCTCCATCATTCTATCATTTGTGCGACAAATATGTATTAAGCCTTTATGCTGTGCCAGTCATAGTTCTGAAGAAGACATCATAGCAAATGGATAGGGTCAAATGGCTTTTAAGGTTCCATTAGTCCCCCACATATTCATATATGACCCCTCTGAATCTCAATTATAAAAACAAAACACAAACACACTGATTCTGTGAAGTTAAAAGAGATGTTTGACATTTGAGGTCCATGCCCTAAAGTTTATGTGCTGAATTCATAGGACATCTTTTTCAGGAGCCCCTCTCTTATTTTACACATAATTTTAACAAACCTAAACACTTGTTTTTCTAACTCCAAACAAAATCAAAAATAAGTTGGCAAAAGAAAGGGGAGGGGAAAACTACTACAGGCAGGCACACTGTGAAGGGCTAGATGTTCAAAGACATGCAGTCGCCCTGCTACAGGGGAAAATCACAACACCCTGAAATAAACACAAGAATTACTTCCAATGTGGCAATCTGAGGAGACTTCATGATTTTCTATGTGGGCAAGAAGCCCTAATAAACCTAAAGACCTCACCATTTTAAATAACAATATAGTTAGGGCTGGTTACCTCATAAGATTTACATCAAACTCATAAACTGCTTTAAAAAGAGAGAAAATATATGATTCATTCAAAAGATTTCCCTGAAAATAACCAATGTATGCACTTAAAAAGGAGTCTGTGCAGGTATTTGGACAATCCATCAAAGTGAAACGCCTCATTCTCCAATACCACTGAGTAACTGCTCTAATCCTCTAGTCTATGGGCCACATCTGTGTTCAACAGATGCTAAAAACACACTCTCCACACACCTTCCTGCTTGCAGAAATGGCCATAGACCCTCTCACATCACTCACCCACTTCCTCCCTCCCACCGGCATTCCAGGGTCTAGCAGCTTCTGACCCCACTGCTAGGGCCCACTCTTTGCTGCCTGAGCTCACCTGTTGCCTTGATTGCAGGATTCAGCTGCCCTGGGTCTGACTTGGTGCCCCTTGGAATGGTGCTGCATGTGAGAATCCCAGGTACCCACCCTTTCCCCCTGGGCTTGCACACCTCAGATCCCAACTCAGCTTGGGCCCAAACTTGGCCTGCACTTGGGTTGGACCCACCAGAGCTCCTCAGGACTTGATATTCAGCATGCACTGAAACACCATACGCCTATGAAAAGCGCAGAACCATCGCACCATCAGTAGGGATGAAATACGAGTTGTTTCTACGTATTTTTCTTTTCAGATGTGGTCAACTCAGAATCACAAATTTTAGTCTTTAAAGTATTCTTAAAGTGTGCCATCAATCTCAATCTAAATACTGTCTACAAACCTACCAAATTCTGCCAGTTTTCCTGGGCCTCCCTTATTTTCAGAAATACTTATTTATGAAACAGGAAGAGGTACACAGTTCAAAGCTGTGATATAGTTAAAGGGTTAATATAAGAATTAAACCAATGACCTTAGCTGTTTAAAGCAGAAAAAAGTGCTCAACAGTAGAACCTGACAGTATGGAGCTAAGTCTGAACCTACCCACCTTCTTTGATAGAAAATATGGCACCCCTTCTCAGAAGAAGGATTTTTAGGAATCATTTCCTACTACCGAGTAAGCAGAATCATTACTATAAAGTAGGCATATTTAAATAGCACATAGGCTTTGGTAAGAAGTGTTTTTTTTGTTTTGTTTTTGTTTTTGTTTTTTTGAGACAAAGTCTCACTCCACTGCCCTGGTAAAATGCTGTGGCACAATAGCTCTCAGCAACCTCCAACTCTGGGGTTCAAGCAATCCTCTTGCCTCAGTCTCCCCAGTGGCTAGGACTACAAAGCGCCAGCACAACACCCAGCTGGTTTTTCTATTTTTAGTAGAGACCGGTCTTACTGTTGTTCAGGCTGGTCTCGAATTCCTGAGCTCAGGTTGGGATCACTTGCCTCAGGCTCCCAGAGCGTGAGAATTAGAGGCAGGAGCCACCGCACCCTGTCTACAAGTTTCTAAAGTTAATTTTTGTCCAAAGTAAAGTGGTGCTGAGATACCATTATTTGTAAAATTAATTACATTTAACAGTATGACCTGGGTGTCAAAAATACATCCAGACCACAAAATCATTTCTACAAACAAATTACCATATCCTTTATCCAAAGTGGCAAACATCACGTTGTCCTCGAGTTACCCCTGCAATGGAAATTCTATTATTTTCAACTGCTATGTGGAAAAACTGAGTCCTATAGACAAAAGTGAACAAGAGCATTACAATAATCACAACAGATGTAAGCGGGTTGGACACACACATCCGCACAAATACCAAGCACAGCGCCAGGGCAGAGTGATAACGGGCACACCACTCCGTCCTCTCCGTCCACACTTACTCCCACTTTTTCCTTTCAACTGAGCATGCAGATGGCACCGTGAGCTCAGTCCGAGTAACAACGTGCCTCTGATTTCACAACAGTCCAGCAAGCTGCCTCAACCAACAGCTTTCAGAACTGAGTGGTCCCAAGTTTCCGTTTGTATTTTTCAGGGCCCTGAACTACAACACCTTTCCACCGCAGCTCGCTGCTAACAAGCGTTCAAACGACCGATTTGGGGGACAATGAGGCACAGAGGGGGCTCTGGAGCCGGCGGCCGCCAAGCGCACAGCCCTGCAGCAGGGACGCCCCCGTGCCGCTCCTGCCCCTGCAGAGACCTGGCAGCCTCCGTACAATCCCTGGAACCAGTCCGCCCTCACGGTCGGCGGGCCGGCTCCGGGGGTTCTAGAACCTTCCGTGCCTCATCTAGCTGAGCCTCCAGCTTGACTCCCTTCAGCTGCTGCTGAACACCTGTTCTTTCCAGCTTCCCGTCTATTCCTTACCTTTCTGTCTTTATCTAAGTAGAGGACTTTCTTCGTCCAAAAGCCTCCTCTGCCCTGGGGGTTGCCCGCGACCTGACCGGCTGAGCCTCAGCCTCATCACCACCAAGACAGGTTGAGGGGGCAGCCAGAGAGGCAGCCGCTGAGCCTGCGGGCAGCACCTCTGCCTCCCTCTAGTGGTGCCCTCCGGAAGCCTGGGCTGTGCAGACCTTTGTATTAGGGGCTTTGAATTTAAAGGGAATGATTCAAGCCTCTTCGCAAATTGGTTGTTGTCTATTACGATTTTCTAACAATTCGCCCTGCTTTACTGAATGGCAAAGAAAGTAGGGTTATAATGCTCTCTTTTTCTCTTTTAGATGACTTTGCCATCTGAAAGTACAAGACAGATACTTTTGGGTCTCTCTAAACTGCAGGAAAAAAAAAGTATGCCAGAAAGAATGGCTATTCAATTAGCCTTTCAAATTTCTAAACAAGCGATCTCTTAAAGGGGTCCTGAGATGCTGTCTCTAGAGGTGAGCAGTGGTTACAAAGGTGTTTTAAGTTGGTTAAAAATTAATAGACCTGAATATTCATATCTCTATTTTTATGTATATTATACTTCAGTAAAGATTTTCTTAAAAGTTAAGCAAACAGACCATGATTTGAAAATGCTGTCTATCAAATGATATTTTTTCCTTATGTAAACAATAAGTATAAATCTTCATTTCCATACGAGTAAGAATGGTTGTAACATCTTTGTGAAATGTATTAAGTACAATGTGACTGATATACCTCGTGATTCTCCAGGCTGAATTTCTGAATAGCCGTAATATTTAAAGGATAGAGTACAATAGAGATTAGAAGCCTTGTTCTAGCATGGGTTATACTCCACTACTTTTCTGTATTTATTTCTGAGCTGTGGGATTTTATGCAGCTGATAGAGCTTTTAGGAAAAGAAGCCTAAAAAATCACTCCCATTGAACCAGAAACCTCAAAAACATGAACTTAAACATCATTTGAGAATACATTAAACAATTTTTTTATTAAAGAGATATGTTTTATGATTCTTTAAAAGGGGGCCTTTACATTTAGTCATTTGAGAAAATGTTTGAT
Organism: Nycticebus coucang; assembly: GCF_027406575.1. NCBI lineage: Eukaryota > Metazoa > Chordata > Mammalia > Primates > Lorisidae > Nycticebus > Nycticebus coucang. The sequence continues at coordinate 34,614,081 of NC_069791.1, read as the reverse complement.
GTACTCTTGTTCATGGACAAAGAAGGTCCAGCTGCCTTTCACTGTCAGCCAGATGCGGAGACAGGGATAGGTCCCCCAAACTTTATTAACAGAAGGCCAGAGACTATGGAGAACAACAAGAGTAGTCTCTCAATTCTCTTCTGCCTCAGTTACCATTCTAATAGTTTTTATAATGGGAATACAAGGAAACAAACCTAGGAGATTTTAACTTTATCGGATAGGAAGTAACATCAAAGTAGTCTTCATTCTGACAATGTTTAAACAGCAGAAAGGTAATTTTCACTTTAACAAAACATCTAAGAGAATATTTAATAGAATAGAGAATGTTCGAATAGAATTAGATATTCATTAAATTAATATCAAATTTCTTTTTTTTTTTTTTTTTGCTGGGGCTAGGTTTGAACCCGCTACCTCCGGTGTATGGGACCAGCGCCCCACTCCTTGAGCCACAGGCGCCGCCCTAATATCAAATTTCTAACGAAATTAAAGAAAAGATCACATTATCAAAGTACCCTTTACCAATATCACAACATCTGTTGTCTATGTGTGACTGCTTCCTCAAGACTCCTGAGGTCAACTCCCTCCCAGTCCTGGAAAAACCTTACCTAGATCGCGAGAGGAATGTGGGGAAAGCTATAGGTCAGCTGTGCTGCTTCAGCTTCACTTCTCAGACTCCATCTTGCAGGCTGCTTTTCTGGCTTCGCTCTTGCACTGTTTCTTTCTTTCTTTTTTTTTAAATAGTAGTAAATCAATAAGTCTAGCAAAGAACATTCTACAATAAAAAAGTTCTATTCCACAGAACCCAGTTCTGTGCCCAGAAAACATCTCCATGTAGCCTGTTTTCCTTTCTCTGAACTGATACTTTAAAGGGAATTTTACATGCTAACAAAAGGTCAGATCAAATCTATTTGATGATACAATCTATCCTGTTCAAGGGCCCAATTCTTTCCCTATAACTGCTGCTTATAGCTGACAATAGCCTATTGTTCAACTTCTCATTCGGTGATGGTGATGCCCCCTGTGAAAGGCAGCCGTGGAGGGAGGGTTATTCTTTTCTTTCTTTCTTTCTTTTAGAGAAATGGCTTTGAAAAACTCAAAGGACACATGTTGTTAAAAGTAATAGTTCCAACTCTCATTATGACTTTTTCCCCCAAAGTACTGTGTACAGTCATCACTCAGTTCTTTTCATGGGTCATTTTATGTCACAAGTGAAATGTTAACATGTCCTAATTGTTATTCAGATGCTGGGGGAGAGGAGGAATAAACAACCCTAGGGAAAAACAATCACTGGAGAGAATCAAACCGTAAACGTGAATCAGTAAAAAGATATCCTCACACATCATACACAGTACATTCAACTAAGTTTCCAAGTTCCTTCTGAAATTGTTGGTGATTTCTCTCATTTGATGTCACCAAAAGACACATTATCCATAAATTATCTAAATGTGCATATTCCACAGTGCATATGGTAATTACTATATGTTATTGCATATATTCATGAGCATGAATTAAATTAGCTTTCTTTGAGGAAAACATCTTGCTTGGAGTCAGTCCTTTTCTTTAAAAGGCAAGGGGTGTTACAAAAGGTGAAATCTGAATATGATGATTGAGTTGCATATATTACTTTAAGATGACATAGTCTTCATAAAGATTCCCATAGTCTTCATAAAGACCAAGGTTTTTGTTTTTGTTTTTGTTTTTTTATTAAATCATAGCTGTGTACAATAATGCAATCATGAGGTACAATGTGCTGGTTCCAGATACAGTCTGAAATATTGTCACCGAACTGGTTAACATAGCCTTCATGGCATTTTCTTAATTATTGTGCTCAAACCCTTAATAAAGACCAGTTTTATACTTTTACAATTCTCCATTTTTTTAAAGCCATATCTATGACTTCAAAGCTATAAATAATGTGGATTTTATCTTTGTTTGATCATTCAAATTTTACATTTCAAAACAGGAGTGCAGAGACCTGATTCTAACTTTCTCTCACACTAGCTGTATGATCTTCAGCATGCTTGTAAACAACACAAATTACAGTTTCTTCATCTACAAAAACTAAAATGACTTCTGAACATTAAAACTGTAGATTCTAATGATTACTCCCCCAAAGATGTTCACATACTAATCCCTGAAACCTGGCATGGGGCAAATTGCAGATGTGATCAAGTTAAAACATCTTGAAATGAGGAGATTATCCTGGATTATCTAGGTGGGCCTGATGCAATCACAACGATCCTTATAAGAGGAACACAAGAGAAATGGGAGTCCGAAAGAAGACCATGTGACAATGGGAGCAAAGATTCGAGTTCTCTGGCCCCAAACGAAGGTAAGCCAGTAGCCTCTAGGCTGAAAGGGACAAAGGAAAGGTTTTCCCTGGAGTTTCCAGAAGGAACCAGTCCTGCCAATACCTTGACTGTAGCTCTAGTGAAACAAATTCCAGACATCTGGAATCCAGAACTGCAGGAGAATAAACATGGATTGTTTTAAGCTATCAGATTTGTGGTAATTTGTTATAGCAGCCACAGGAAATTAATTCACTGTATTAGGAAAAGCCTTTCCAATGATGGTATGAGAAATGGTGTAGAGCTTCTTTCCGTGAAACAACTATACATAATCAAATTCATAAAAACCACCACCTTTCAAAGTCTCTGGAAATTATCCTAAGAACATACCAAAGATGGAGACATATTTATTTAAGAAAATCTGCTAAGTTTTGTTAAGGACAGTGACTCTGGCATTTGAGCCATAACCTGCTCTCCACCTTCCAATTCAGTGGGATCGAAGCTCTAACCTGTGTATGGCCAAGAATATGCATTCTTTCCCCCAGCCCACCAAATAGCTGGGACAATAGGCACAAGCCACCATGTCTGACTAATATTATTTTACTTTTTGTACAGACAGGGTGTCCCGTGTCGCCCAGGTTGGTCTTGAGCTCTTGGCTTGAAGTGATCATCTTGCCTCAGCCTCCCAAAGTACTGTGGTTACAGGCGTGAGTCATCACGACCAAGAATCAATTAATTTAACATATCACATTAATAAAATAAAGAACAAAAACCACATGATTATCTCACTCTCAATAGATGCAGAAAAAGCACTTGATAAAATGTACCTTTTCCTGATTTAAAAAAAAAAAAAAAGACTCAACAAACTAGGAATAAGAAGGACCTTCCTCAACCTAACAGAGAGCATCCACTAACAGACTTATAGGGAACACCATATTTAATGGTGAAGGATAAAATTATCTCCCCCTAAAATCAGCAACAAGACAAGAATCCATTCTCACCACTTGTATTAATTATCAGACTAGAAGTTCTAGTCAGGAAAAATTGGGCAAGAAAAGAAAATCTTTCATCATGAAAAGAAAGAAGTAAAACTATCCCTATTTGCAAATGACATGAGCTTGCATATAGAAAATATTAAAGAATTTACCTATTAGAACTAATAAGCTAGTTCAGTAAGGTTATAGGGTGAATGATTAATGTACAAAAATCAATTGTATTTCTAACCATTAGCGATAGGCAATCCAAAATCAAAATTAGGAAAACAACTCCAATTTTGATGGCACCGAAAATACTTAGGACTAAACTTTTTTTTTTTTTTTTTGTGGTTTTTGGCCGGGGCTGGGTTTGAACCCTCCACCTCCGGCATATGGGACCGGAGCCCTACTCTTGAGCCACAGGCACCGCCCCTTAGGACTAAACTTAAGAAAGGAAATGCAAACCTCATATTCTGAAAACTACAAATTTTGTTGAAAGAATTCAAGAAGACAAATAAATGGAAGGCATTCCATATATGGATTAGCAAAGATAATATGGTTAAGATGGCAATACTCCCCAAATTGAGCTATAGAGTCAATGCAATTCTTAATTCCAGCTGCTTTTTTTTAAGTAGAAATTGAAAAGTTTGTCTCAAAAGATCTAAGATAGCTAAAACAATCGTAGAAAAAAAAAAGCCACAAAGTTGGGGGACTCCAATTCTGGATTTCAAAACTCACAACAAGTTAGAATAATGAAATGGAGATACCACAGATAATAAAAATCTTTCAACCACTTTAGGGCAAATTACTAAAGAAAATACAAAAAACATTGCGTTACAACTAAAGTCTTCAAACTCCTTATCCTAAATGGCTTTAACAAAATGCTTACATTTTGTATAATAAATTGGTGAAGGATAATAAATTGGTCCAAGTCTGCCACTGAAACCAAGATTAGTAGCTCAACCCTAAAAGGTTTTGCTGGCCAGTGAGTGTCTGCCCACCTCTGTTTCTATATGGCTTGGAGAACATCTAATTGGCTGTAATTTTTTTGGTTCTTAGTTCCTTGGCCATAGGGGTCTCACTGAGGGACAGGATGGAATGGGGCAGGTAGCCACACCAGCCCAGCAATAATGGAACAAAATAAAAGTTTGGGCATTGATGATGCTTCTGGCAAATCTTGGGCAAAAGGGGGGCAATTTAAGATAAAACAAAATGATAAGCACCGGCTGCCAACTGAATAAACTTCTTGGTCAAGAGAACCCAGAAAAACCTTTAAACTGAGTTTTGGTCCAGGAAGGGAAGGGAGATTGGACATGCCCTCCTTTAGGAGTTTAGATGAATTGCAAATGGGATCTAAAGTCACACGAGGCAAAAGTTAAGCTACTCGAGCAGGCCATCTATTTGCTTACACATTGTTGTGCTTTAATATATTGTGGCTTGCTCTATAAGTAACAACAGACTTTCTTATCTTAAACCACTTTTTTCCTATTGGTTTCAAGGCTTTAGATAAAGATTTATTTCTTTAACCAATTACAAATTAAGATTCCTATAATCTATAAGGTGCATCATTCCTCCCCACTTCAAGATGTCTCACCTTTTCAGGACAAACCAATGTACACCTCCCATGTACGGAGTTGTGATTTTACCTGCAATTCCTATCTCCTTAAAGTGTATAAAACCTGTGGCTCAGTGAGTAGGGCGCCGGCCCCATATACTGAGGGTGGCGGGTTCAAACCCAGCCCCAGCCGAACTGCAACCAAAAAAATAGCTAGGTGTTGTGGCGGGCACCTGTAGTTCCAGCTGCTTGGGAGGCTGAGGCAGGAGAATCGCGTAAGCCCAAGAGCTGGAGGTTGCTGTGAGCCGTGTGATGCCACGGCACTCTACCGAGGGCGGTACAGTAAGACTCTGTCTCTACAAAAAAAAAAAAAAAAAAGGTGTATAAAACCTAACTGGAACCAGTAGTTTGGCTGCAAAAAACAAACAGCAATAACAAAATTTTTGGCTGATAATAGTAAGCTGGGTTTTATGAGAAGGTTCTGGGGCTGATTGTCAGGCCAAAAAAAGGGGTTCCAACATTGCCTGGACTGGCCAGAGCTAGGTGTAGGAGAGAAAAGATTTTGAAACCAAGAGAGAAAAGATTTCCAAGAAGGTATTGGACAATTGGGTCAGATGTCGCTGAGAGGGAGGTGAGTACCATGGCAACAGGGGAGTGCATGTAGGATGGAGCAGTAATGAGACCATGGTGGCCCTGACAGAGCAGATTCAGTAAATCATTAAGCAGAAACTTAATGGAGTAACCAGAAGGGTGAATGAAAGCTGAGGAAGTATTTTGAGGTTTGCCGTGAAAGAAAACAGAAAAATACAGTGGAGGGGGTCATGATGGTCAGGGGAAGTATTTTGGGTTTTATAACTTGGAACATTATAAAATTTGTTCGTATGTTGCCTGGAATGAGCCACTATATAGAAAGCCACTGATTCTGTAGAATACAGGGGGTTTAACTATGAAAACAAAAATCTTTGGAAAGGTGAAAATGGGTAAGATCTGAGTGTGATTGGAAAGATTCCCCTCTGATAGGAGCAGACACATTTATTTCATTTCAAAAAGGGAAGGCAGAGAGAACATGGGCCCAGAGACTACAAAGTAGACGTAATAACATCAAGACATGCCTGTCTGATGATTTAGATTCTTTTCAATGATGTGTGAGCCTAAGCCATCAGCTAAGAATGAGAGAGGGAGAAGGGAGTGTAGGAGATGATGAAATAGGCATTTCAAACAAAGATTCAAAGGGGAACTTTACTGGGGAAAGATGATGGGACCCTTGGGCAGTACAGAGGGCATATTTGAGGCTTGAGATCACAAATTTCAAGATCAACCAGGCAAGTAGTTGTGATCTAATCTCCAGTAGATGCAGGCATAGAAACGATGGCTAGTTAGACACACAAGGAACTGGAGTTCTGCCAGGTAAGCACAGGGAGAGTGGGGCCAGAGAATTGAGTTTGTTTCCAATTAAATAATTTTAGTGATGGGTCATCAATTGTAAGCTGGGTGAAAAGAGAAGCAAAGTTAGGAGACTAGTGACAATTGGGAAAGAGTGACAGCATCAATGGACTGGAGGTTTCAATAAAATTAAGGAGTAATTACATGGCGGGGCTAGAATAAGGGAACTTCAAGGATAGGTGGTTGTGATAATTAGAGCAAGTCTCCACCTTGGAGGGTTAGATTGCTCATACATTATTATCCTGCGTTTACCGCAGCCTTTTCAAAGAGATCAAAGAAACTTCTGAGCCCAAATTGCTAATAGAGAGCACAATTATGTGTGTCTAAGAAGCAGCCATGTGATCAGAGAATTAGAAAAGTGCTAATTCAACGATGGCACAGTAAAATGGGCCACAAAGCTTAGATCAGAATAATGAGACAACATCCCAGCACAAGAAAAAGAGCTTGGGCTTGGAGTCAGAGCAACCTGCTTCAATCCCTGGCTGTGACACGTAGCAACTCTATGTATTTGGGACTATTTCTCAACCACTCTGCATCCTGGATTATAGCTTTTAAACTAGAATATGGTCCCTCTTTCCCAGGAGAGAGGACATTGCACATTAAGGACAATGCCCATTAAGAAAGATAATATATGTAAAGTGTATATAAATAATAGGTTTGCAGTAAATATTAATCACTGTGAAAAAAAAGGAGCCATGCCCCTTGTGCTGCCTGGCAATTTTGTAGTCACTTTGGGAAGCTTATAGTGGAGGTGTTGAAGGGACTTGTCAATCAGAGGGCAATAAAAGTATTCTCCTTATAGAGCCCTAGTGGATGAGGGTAAATCTTGGGTCGGTTATTACATTATATCTAATAATTTTGACAATAGGATCAAAGGTCTGGTTTTAGGCAAATGACATTTCAGAGGTTAAGAATAAAATCACAGTGCTTGCTTCTGTAGCACATCGCTAAATTTGGAACGATCTAGAGATTAGCCTGGCCCTTATGCAAGGATGACACGCAAATTCGTGAAGCATTCCATATTTTTATTAAAATAAGAGAATAAAATCACAACTCCTGAATTAATTTTTTTTTTTTAAATTTAAACGTGAACCCAAAACAAGGAGAAATGGCAGTGTTTGTGGTGGTGTAGTGGAGCAGACCTTACCCTCTGCCCAGTAAGAGCAATGGAGCTTAGAGTTCAGTGTTTCTAAGTGGGATCTGAAGCCATTCTAGTGTTAACTCCTCAGCTCCTTCTCATCTCTCCTGGTTCCTAGGAGGGACAGTTGAGTTGGCAGGGGGATGTCTGCCATGCCATGTGTGTTAACCCCAAACATCGAAGGGGTTAACCCCAAGCATTGAAGTTTTTCAATGCTTCCTACCTTTAATTATTACAGGAGGAAAAAGTCATCTGAAAATATGCAGAGAGGAAGCATCAGCCAACCATATTTCAGAGACAGGGCACCAGTAACTGAATAGGAAGCCAAAAGAAAATTCCAACATAGCACGCTGCAAATGTTTTCAAATAGAATGTCCCAGTAGCCTCAGAAAAGCCAGAAAGGGTTGGTGAAAATTTACTGAAGCATAAATGCAAACCAGCTTCTCCCCAGCAATGTGGCATTTACAGTATTTGCATTTGAATTTTCGTAAGTCGAATAATATGAAAATTGCCTCTGACATGGCTCTATTAAATACGAGAGGTGCTTGATGTGCCTTGTCTAAGACCCATCAACTGAGAAAAATCAGAATTGAAGTGGGATATTTTTAAAATGACTTTTCCAGTATTCTGGAGTGAGAATAACTTGGATTTCCTCCTGGTAACTTACCAAATCTTTCCAGTGTCATTGTCTAAAATAGTTAAATATGTTTTTGATGCCTTTATAGCTAATAGATCACTTAACTATTTCATAATACTGTGTTACCTACCAAAATAAGTATTTTCCTTACAAAATTTCTACAGTCTGGTACAAACCAGTTTCAGAAGTCGTTACAATATAAGTAAAAGAATGAATAGTTCAATTTGTGACAGAAAATTGTGTCCGTTTTAGTCACTCTTCTAACTCTAGCATGTTGCTTTGAGATAGTTTCTGGCGCCAGTTGAATGAATGAATGAATCGATTAATTTATCATCTGCTCTCAGAATTATATATAAAAAAGCATTTATTATGATTTTAAAATGAATCTATATTCTTTCTTTTCTTCCTTCTTGCCTGCTATCTTCCTATGTTACCATTATTATTTCCAGATAATTCTTTAGTTATTCAAGACAGAGAGTGTAGTTTTAAAAAATATAAAGTCTTTTTCATTATAAGGGTAATGCATATCTAGTGAAGGAAATTTGGAAAACACAAGCCAAAAGAAGCAATAAAAATCACTGAAAATTCCACTCGTGTTTACATTTTTATGTATCTTTCACGTCTATTCTATGCATGCACGTTCGCTTCTATAATCATGGGATCAAGCCACATACTTTGAAGAAAAAACAATTCTTTTTTCGCTTCACAATAGGCTGTGCAATGTTTTGCTCAGAACCAGCGTCTCCTTTCATGCCACTTTCATTACATTATACAGTATAGAGACTACATTTCTACATTTATGAAAATATACTGTTCTTCTAAATCAGTGGTGATGACAAATACAACCATTTTCCAAAGTGCTAGATGCTAGTCTAGAAAGGAAGCAAAGTAAGCCGGGGAGCCGACTGATGGGGAAAATGCAGCATTCATTTCTTACTCAGTCTGGAGGGTTTGGACTCTGGAAATGCCACTGCTTCCTGCTATTGGTGGCTGTTGACTATTGTCTCCTAGTCAGCTTCTGTTAGAAGCAGACCCAGAGATTTGGCACGCAGAGCCATAGTAACAGTGCAGTCCGCCAGGTTTCCTTAGCTACATGTTAGTGACAGGATGGCATGCTGCCCTAAGTACCTGAAACTGACTCAGGGAGAGCATTTGAAACCCACGGCAGGAGGTGGGAACACGCTCCTTCCTCACCCAGAGGGGCAGTCACCTTAAAGGGAAGTCAGTCCATGAGCTGATGGATCTTGTGCCTGATGGGGATTTAACAAGCTTTTAAGGGTTCTGAAGAATCACAGATGCTTGGAAATTCAGTTTTAATTATACAAAAACATCTATTCCCCCTCCCCGCCCCCAGTTTTACTTCATATGAATTAGCTGGCAAGCAAAAGACTTTTGGTGATTATTTTCCTAAGTGAACTCTTTACATTCCTTATTAGGTTAATGAAGTCAGTGGTCATTGTAGTCTTAAAAATATGTGCTCTGGGGGTTATTCGCTGTCTTTCTATAATACAGAGGCCACACAGTCAAGTTTGCAAACTCATCCTGGAAAAAGTGCTACATACCTCATTGCTACATACCCCTACCATCACCTTTGAAGGACTCCCCTTGGGAAACTATGCAGAGACCACCAGCCCCAAGTCCACCTTTCAGAGCAATTTTGGAACTCTTTTTTCCGGAATGGCCATTAGAGCTAAGGTTGTATTACCCTTGATGTCCTGAATGTCATCAAAATGTCTTCTTTCAATATTTTCGTTATCTCTGGGTAAAGAAAAAGGTCACTGGGGGCCAGATAAGGTGAATAGAAAGGCTGTTCCAATACAGTTATTTGTTTACTGGCTAAAAATTCCCTCACGGACTGTGCTGCATAAGCTGGTCCATTGTCAGGATGCAAGAGCCTTGAATTGTTGGCAAAAAGTTCAGGTCATGCAGCCTTTTCAACACTTATAGTCGACGTGGTTAACTGTCCAGTTGGTACAAATTCAGAATGAACAATCCCTCTGATATCAAAAAAGATTAGCAACACTGCTTTGACCCTTGATTTGGACTGATGGAACATTTTTGGTTGGGGAGAATTGGCTGACTTTCCTTGTACACTTTGACACTTTGTTTCAGGGTTGTATTGATACACCCAAGCTTCATTGACAGCCCAAAAGATTGTCTTGCCTCTCCAAAAGGTCTTGGCAAACTTCAACTCTCCTTTGCTTTTGTTCATCGGTGAGCTCCTTCAGGACCATTTTTGCACACATCTTTCTCATGCCAAGACTTCCAGTTAAGATTTTCCTGTTTCTCTATTGGTGTTTATTTGGTCTGCTAGGCTTCTCACAGTCAGTCGACAATTTTGACATGCAATTCGACAAATTTTTGCGAAGTTTGTGTCGGTTCTGCTCGTGACTGGCTGCACTGACCTCTCTTCAGCAGCGATGCTTTCTGTCCCGTTATACACTGCTGGTTTCTTCATGGCACTATCCTCATAAACTTTGACTAACATGTCCCTGATTTCACTCCCACTCTTGCCAAATTTGACAAGAAATTTAATGTTTGTTCATTGTTCTAATCCAACCTCCAACATTCTCACCACAGCACACGAAAACACACAACAATAATGAACGTTGCCACATGTTGACATGAACACAGCTGTGAGACGGTGATATAGCAAGATCATGAAACCTTACCTAATTCTTTGTACAGCGCTGCCAACATGAGTGCACACGGTGGCCAGTTCATGAACTTAATTGTCAAGCCTCATCCACTACATTTATTGATTTCCTATTTCATTTGACAAATACCTATCAGGCACTGTGCTAAGTGCTGGGGAGTCTTAGAAAGGGGTTCAGTAATCTTTCTCAAGAATGGAGTGGCCCAATACTACAGGCATTAGCCACATGGGACTACTAAATTTTCTAACTTAATTTAAGTTAAATAAAATTTAAACTTTACTTTCTCAATCACACAAGGCACATTCCAACTGTTTGATAACCACATGTAACCAGTGGCTAGCATACTGGACAACACAGATAGGGAACACTTCTGTAACAGCATGAAGTTCCATTAGAGCGGTGGTTCTCAACCTTCCTAATGCCGCAATGTATTTTCATTGTTAAAAAGGGGTTGCAACCCACAGGTTGAGAACCACTGCATTAGAGAGTGCTGGAGGAAACACCAAGAGAATATCAAACCTGTTAATAAATGATATTTATGAATTTATAAAATTGGATGTGTCCTTGAAAACATCTTGATGACTCTCTCTTTTTGGTGCTTTTATAATTATACACAAAATTATGTAAAGAAGCTTTAGGAAGAAAGTGATAACTAGAATACCCACGTTGTTTAGGTACGTTTCCAAAGGTCCCCAAACTTTCCAAGACTGTGTGCCACTATAGGAAACCTTGTCGACTGATCAACCCCAATATAGGCATTTGCATTTAAAAAATAATAAATAGGTGCTACTTTCAGCTAATATTTCAAAGCATAGTGTATACTTTGAGCTCACTAATGATAGTTGACACTACATATAAAACCACATTTCAAATAATCTTGATAATTTGGGGTCTTAAGTAGTAACTACATATCATATCCAATGAAATCATCATTTTTAAAAATTCCATAAAATAACTGAAAAAGGCCTTTTCTCTTAGAGCAGAAGTGTCTGTTCCACAATTTTGTTGTTCCTCTTGTGTTTCAAATTATCTTCTATCCACCATTTCTTTGCAGGCCTGTTTTTATGCCACGTGTCCATTTTCACAGGGTAAGTTTAGTTAATGCTAGACAATGTGATGTGTAAGTCTAATTACATGAGTATACATCAGGAGCAATAATTAACAACAGGCCTTCATCAAGGATCCAGAGTGCCCATGGCACTCGGCTATGAACTCCTCCTCTTCCTTTCAGCTGCCTCCTCCTTACCCATCCTAAAATGGCCCAAGTGAAGGTTTCATGTCAACACACAGTAAATATTAGGAAATCTAGGTTTCTTTCTTTCTTTTTGAGAAACAAAAATATAAAGACTGATCCGAACATCTTTTTCCCTTATCCCAATGGATTATTAATGGTTATTAAACTTTGGAGACCACTTATTTAGATTATAGTGCAATGGTTTCAATCCTATCATGTCATGTATAGCTATAGTATTCTATTGGGATCAGCCTTGTCTAAAATTATGTTTATTTATTTACTTATTTATTTGAGACAGAGTCTCACTATGTTGCCTTTAGTAGAGTGCCATGACGTCCCAGCTCATAGCAACCTCAAACTCTTGGGCTTAAGTGATTCTCTTGCCTCAGCCTCCCAAGTACCTGGGACTACAGGCACCCTCCACAACACCTGGCTTTTTTTTTTTTTTTTGTAGTTGTTATTGTTGTTTGTCAGGCCCAGGCTGGGTTTGAACCCACCAGCCTTGGTGTATGTGGCTGGCACCCTAGCCACTGAGCTACAGGTGCTGAGCCAAATTATGTTTATTTTAACATGATTTGCTCTCCAAAAAATTGACAGCAGCTTACAAACCCTTATACAATGTCAAAAAGACTTTCAATATTGACAAAAAAAAACAAAACATGACTTAGATTCTGTATACTTGGGCTAAAAATTTGGTTATTAGCTTCCTAGAAGCCGGTATATATTGGGGAGTATGAATCCCAATAGAATGGTCTCCATTTTACAAAAGGGCAAATGTAAGATTAGAAAGATTTAAACAATCTTTCCAAGTTTTTCTAGCTAGTTATCAGCAGACCACAATTTGAATTCAATTCTACCTCATCCCAAAGATATTTTTCTTTTTTCTCAATTTTTAGAATAAAGTAAGTATAAACAAAGAGAGTTTTAAAATGGGCTAACGCGGGTGGTGCCTGTGGCTCAAAGGAGTAGGGCACCAGCTCCATAGACTGGAGGTGGTGGGTTCAAACCCAGCCCTGGCCAAAAACCACAAAAAAAAAAAGTGCTAACACTACTTACCGCATAAATTCTTACAAGGACTAAATTAGATGGTATATTCATTCACCAGGGCTGGTTGTTGACTGATCAACCCCAATATAGGCACAAGCAGCTCACAGTCTCACAGTCAGGAATGAAGAAGTCTAAAGAGAAGGTGACAGTAGGGCTGGCTCCCTCTGAGGCCTCCGGGGAGCACCTGCTGCATGCACTCTCTTCCAGTTTCTCACCAGCAGCTGCCAGTCCTTGGTGTTTGGGGCTTACAGATGCGTCCCTCCAATCTACCTCTGTCTTCACACTGTTTTTCTTGTGCCTCTGTGTCTTATAAGGACCCAGGTCATCTTGGATTAAAGGCCCATCCCATTTTGGTACGACCTCATCTTAACTAACTATATCTGTAACAGCTTTATTTCCAAATAAGTTCACATTCTCAGGTTCTGGGGGCGATGGCCTCAATATATCTTTTTTTGGGACACACAACTCAACAAAAAACAGATAGTGTGCATAAAATTCCTTTTCACCATGCCTGGCACCTGATAGATTTTCAGTATCCGTGAGTTTCCTTTGCTCTCTACCAGATTAAACTTCTTCAGAGCCATGGTTTTGTCTTATTCCTCTTTGGGTTCCCAATATCTTGTACATACATAGTAGGTGTTTATTGATGTGCTTAAATAAATGATGACCCAAAAGCTTGGAGAGATGACACTGTTCAAGATGTTGAGGAGTGGTAGACCTACCTCCTACCCAGCAAGAACAGCATATGATGACCAGGGTTCAGGGTGCCTACCTGGGGTCTGAAACCATCTTGGCCTTTACCTCCCTCTCAGCTCCCTCGGATCTCTCTCTGCCCCGTCCAGGCTCCCTGGCCTCTCTCCTGCCCTTTGATTTGTCACTTCATCATTCTGTCTTCCCAGATTTACTTTGGCTTATAGCATCTAATCTTCTTTTTTTAGAAGCCCTCTGCTTTCCTGATGGCAGGACCACCAGTGCCTGACCCAGCCTCAGGATGTTTTTTCTCTTACGATTTTCTCAAAGCCCTTTAGATAGAAACTGGGTCTGGTGGGGAGGGGTGGTATCCATTAACCCAGAGTCCTTGGTTTTTTCAATCATGTCTGACTTTGATTATAACAGGAAGGAAAAGTAGCCTGAAAACATATAGCAAGGAAACACGGTTTTTCAGAGGCAGAAATCACCATAAGCTCTCTACTTGTAAGTTTTTATACTGTAAAACATCACATATTATCCTACGGACTGACATGAATGAAAAGTTAGACTGAAAGATTAGTCTATATTCAATTCCACCACTTTTGTCATTTTCATTTATAGGTATCCACAAAAGCTGAGTTAAACAAGTATAGTAGAAAATCTCTTATAATGAATAGGTAAGTGTAGTCTGTAATTAGCAAAACTAAAGATCCTCCTTAGCTCTGCTGTATGTCCTTTTCTGTGGCTATGGCTATATTTAGACAAAAATGAAGAACACTTGTAAATGATTAGAGTAAGTAGGTGAACTTTTCCATTATAAAATTCATATACCACACTTGCTTCACAAATTTCTTTTCTATCAATGGAACTAATCAGATCCGTAGTTTGTAAATCTCCAAATGAAAAGAAGTCTTGAATTACTCATTTTATTTAAAAGAAAGATGATAACAAATGCTAAATTCAGTTACAAAAGAACGCTCCATGGATTTATATGTACAGAAAATCAATTAATTATGCTTTTCCACATGACATCTGTCTTCTTCTGTATTATATTGCTATGAACTGATAAAATGATTTTTTAAAAAATACTTTTGCAAATGTATTTGTGCCTCCTCTTTTCCATGTTTTCTCATAAACTGGGTTCTTGTCCTAGTTTGGTTATCAATTTGCAGGGAAAACAAACCTGAGCAAGTCACTTGACCCCTCTTGGGCCTTTCTTTCCTTCCCTATCTAATAAGGGAAATGGAATATATTAGTTTTTCGGTGCCTTCCAGCTCTTTATTCTCCTATTCTATGGATAGAGAAGTAGATTTAAACTACATTATGCATTTTTTTACAGGAAGTTATTTTTTTAAGTCAGATGAAGGTTACATATTTGTAATTGGCAAAATAAAAATCAAGTATGTATTCAGAAATAAAAGAAAATCCAATCCACAAATGTTCCCCTACATATAATAATAACAGAAACGTATGCCAGTCATGGACCCCTGATGAGATTTCTACATGGTGCCTTTATAAATCACATGCTGATTTCTAAACTAAATGAGGTCCTTCAAGTTATGCTGTGATTTTCAATGTTATGAGAGCAAAGGGCATATTCAGTGAATTTCCATGGTTGATTCTGCACAAGTCATTCTGCATATACAGCAAGCTGAATCTATTTAAAGATAAAAATTCATTCATCAAAGTCACCTTCATGAATTTTAGCAAATGTGTAAGTTTAAGCAATGCTTACAGCACACTAGATTGATTAGAATTAAAATAAACACCTTGAAATTGCACTTAATTTTGAACTAAATGTGAATTTATTAGGCAAGGATGAAACGGAACCCACCCTTTCCATGCTGATTGCATCAGGTGTCTTAGACAAAGCAGCAAAGGGGCCTAAAAGAGCAATTAGGTAAAAGTGCTGCCATTTACCAAATGTATAATGTATGAGGCTCCCAGAAGGGTTTCAGTCTATGCAAAACAGGTCAAAATAATAACAGATGTTTCTGAAAGGGACACTAACACAGTTCAATACTCATTCCTCTATCTCTGCTTACATCTGATGTTCCCCTTCTTATAGGATGTTATTTTGGGAAATTGAGGAATTATATCTTGCCTCAAACATATAATTATTTTATGTCAGTGAAAATGTAAGATTATATAATTTTTTTTTTTTTTTTTTTTTTTTGCCACAGCTGGGTTTGAACCCGTCACCTCCAGCACATGGGGCCAGCGCCCTACTCCTTTGAGCCACAGGCGCCACCCAAGATTATATAATTTTAAATTTTTCTGGCCTGCCTTTCTTTTATTTTCCTGTAGGACAGGCTTTTCTGTGCAATTGTGCTAACATACTTAATTCCTTGTACATGCAGAAAGCACTCCTCTCATCTGATGAGCATGGAGGATGCTTTAGTTACTGCTAATCCCATAAGGCCAGAAGGACAGCATTCCAGACTCTAAGAATTTCCTTCTGAGGGCCTTGAAAGTCTTTGTAAGCTATTAAGATTTATGGACAAAAATAAGTGAGTTGATGGTTATGTTAATTAGTTTGATTTAAGCATTCCACATTGTATATCTAATCATCACATTGTACCCCATAAATGTATACAGTTATGATTTAATAAAAATTAAGTTAAAAAAAAGATTTAAGGAGATGACCCGTGGCCAAAAAATCAGTGGTGAAAACACATCACTCATTTTACACATTGGTTTTGAAAAGAAGATCATGACAACTTAAGAAACAATAGGAAAAGTTATTCTCCCAAATTGGATGTATAAATTACCATTAACGGCAGGCTAGAAGGAGCCTGGGAGGGAGAGAGATTGTTCATGCTCAAGAGAGGGCAAGCATGTGAGGAAACCAGTCATGGAAAAGCTGAGGGCAATATGCCAGCACCAGGGTCCCAGCAGCCTTGGAATTGGGCTCCCCTGCCTTCCAGAGAGAATGTGGAAAGGGTAAGAAACTGGTGTCTGCTGAGCTGGACACTTGGCAAAGAAATTTACATACATTTTATCACTTAGTACTAGTGGTACTTATACTAAGATAAGTAAATCTTAGATGGTATTCCTCGTTTTACAGATACCTTTAAACAATTTACTTATTTTATGCCTAGATAAATAATTTATCTATTAATACGCCACTCTGTTACTACGTGACAGATACAGTCTTTGGGGCCCCAAGTCCATGTTTTATACCGTTTCTCTCTACGGCCTCCCAGACAAAAGTCCGAAGGGTTGGTGCAGGGAGGCTCTAGGGATAGAAAAGGAAATGGAGGGCAAGGTTGACAGTGGTCTGCTTTTTTCCAGCATTGAGAGGATATGGAGCTGAAAGTTTAAGGAGAACGTAGAAATTTTCATCTGCAATACACAAATTACTCTCTAATCCATTTTACTTTAATCTAGCTCTTACTCAATATTTGTGGCTGAATAAAACTTTAGAAATCAAACTCTGCTCGTTCAAATATGCTTTGCCTTTATGTCTGCATAATTTTCAATTAATAATGCTCTCTTTCCTGCTTCTCTTGTCCTTCCATCTGTCAGTGGTTAAGAAATGCACAAGAAAGCTTTTCTACAAAGGAACACAGATTTTTTCATAAGTAATTCCGTTGGGAAGCCATTAACTCTCATGCCATTCATTTGCCTTAGTTTAGTTCACTTTCAGTGAGTTTTCATTGACAGCCCAACTTATAACAAGGCACCCCACGATTTGGCAAATCAAATTAAACCAGTGGCAACAAATATTTATCGGACACCGACATCCTTGTTGCAGCTCGGCCAGATTCACCTGGTTATGTGAAGATGACGGAGTGTATCAGACACTGAATGGTACATTACAAGTCACAGGAAAGGTTCAGCTGGAAGAGCTAGTAGTGGGGGGCCAGCTAGGCAGGAGAGGCCTGCCTGCCAAGGACTCCAGCAAGCAAGAGGCAGCATGAGGTTCTGGGCACTGGGTCAAGGTAACAGCACTAACAAGCAGAAAAGAAAGAAGTGTCCTCTTACCCTACATACAGAGGCAGTGTGTGTCCCCAAGGTGTGCTGGGAGCTCAGCAGCAAATGCCAGGAGGCAGGAAGAGGAAATGAGAACTCTGGCTCTGGCCTCCCAGAAAGAAAGTAGCTGATGAATTGCACAGTCAGAAGTGGGTGTGGCTGAATCAAGTTTGCATCTAGTCTCCATAGACACTGGAGGGCACACCAGAGCAGGGAGGGCTCCTGTGGTCAGGTGAACAGCAGTGCCTGGCTGCAGAGCATCCGTCTATTTAAAGACGGTGGACAAAGTGACAGGGCTGAGCAAGAGCCATAGGACTAAGCAAAAAAAGTCAGGGAAGGTGGCCGGGTCTGGGTAGCCAACTGAAAGCTGAGATGTAATTCCATTAGTCTATGCTGCCATAACAACACCACAGACAGGGGGCTTAGACGATAGAAATGTATTTCCTCACAGTTCCAGAGGCGGAAGACCAAGATCAACGTGCCAGCAGGGTTTCTTGTGAGGCTTCTCTTCCTGGCTTGCACATGGTGCCCTCTCTCTGTGTCATCCCAGGGTCTTCCTCCGTGCCTGCACACTCCTGGTGTGTCCTCCTCTCCTCATGGTGACAGCAGTTCTTTTAGGATTAGGGCCACATCCTTAATGATCTCATTTAACCTTAAACTACCTCTGTAAGCCCTAATGCTGAATACAGTCACAGTGGGGGTGAGGATCTCAACTATGAATTTTTGTTAGGGGTGAGCCACGACTTCAGGGAACTGATGTGTTCAACAAAAATCCGAGGCCTAAACACACTCATACAGAAGGGCCCAGTACAGCACAAGGCAGTGTAGAGATCGTTCTCAGATTTCTGGATCTCTCGTCTAGATCTGCAAGCCTAATTCCAAACTTCATCTGCTGAGCTTGGGGTGGAAGTAGGACGAGGGGAGAAAGCTCAGCAGCCTCCGGTCGTCCTGGCTTGATTGGCACACGCTGGAGTGAACCTTGAGGGAAATGCTTCTGTGAGTACAAAGGAGGGGGCTAAGGAATCTGGGAGTGGACAGAAGGCAAATAGCTTCTGCCCACTTTGTGCTTCAGCAAGGACGACAGCCTGCAGGCAAATCCTGACCAGGACTGGGGCACTCAGAGTTCCTGGGGCCTGGGCGTGCTGACAGGCCTAAGCAGGTGTGGGAAGGGTCACGCCAGGTCAGTGGCCAAGGCACTGGGGGCTGAGGTCACTTTTCATACTGACCCTGCAAAGTCTGGGGTCACAGAACCAAATCCGAGGGGAACATTGCAGATCTCAGTTCACGGGGGCCAGGGCGTGACCCCTGAAGAACGTGTTTGACTGCGTTCTTCAGTCCTACCCTTTCCTAGGGCTCACTGAACACTGGTTAGCCCATCTCTCTGTTTATTGCTTATGGAGCTCCAAAGGCTGCTTCAAAATACATGTTTTTTAATCCACACCAAGAGATTTTTTGGTAAGCGATAAGCATGCTTTTAATTAAACATGTTCTGAGTCCCTACATAATTACAGAACTGTGTGCGGCTCGTTCACCCTCAGTGTTCTGTGGAAAGGTCTTGACTTGCTTGCCTCTATACATCTTCAGTCAATGATACTTGAGAAATGACAAACCACCTCCCCACACAGAATAGGCTCCTGGGGATTTTATTTTGTAATTAACCATGTTTACAAGTATGACAATTAAAAAATAAGTCTGGATGGGTTTTACCAAAGCAAGTGCCTATTTCTAGAAATCTCTTTGGTTTTATTTGCCATATAGCCCTCTGGATTTGGAAAGAAACCCAGGCTGGCCTATACAGCAGTTTCCCAGGGAATCTTCCTACTTGCTGGGAAAAATCTCCAGAGGAAATGGCCCAGTTCCCCTACAGAGTCCCTCAGTGGAGGAAGGGCCAGGGCATTGATGGGGGATTTTGAATCCTTCCATGGAGTGAGAGAAGCTGCTGATACCACAGGCACAAGAAGCCTTCCACCCGCAAGGTCTTGCCTCTACCCCTCCGGCCAACACCAGCTTTGAACACCCGCCTCCCGCCCCTGCACACTCACACATAGAGGTTTTTGTTCAAACTGAGGCCAACATGACTTTGCCGCTTCTATCTAATCAAAGAGAATCTCACACAAGGATGAAAGAAAACAACTTAAGAAATGTTGCAGTATGTCAAGATGACCTGACCACAGTAACACAAATGGGTAAAGCTTTGGAGACACAGAAGTACTTCAAAAATGAAGGTAGAACTTTGCTCTTCTGAGGATTGAATAGCAGCTCAGGGAATAAATAGCTGAGCCCTGGTCTGGATTGTGGAAGGTTAATAAATCAAAAGGAAAGGCAGATGAGCACATGTCTAGGGTAGCTTGGAAATGGAGGAAGACAAAGGGACTTGAAGGAGGCAGGTCCATACCGTAAACCACTGGGAAGCGCTGGGTAATGAATGCCGAGATGGTGTGAGCTGTACCTTACACAGGCTCTGTCCCTCAGGGGTCCTCAAACTACGGCCTGTGGGCACATGAGGTGGTGTGATTGTATTTGTTCCTGTTTTGTTTTTTTACTTCAAAATAAGATATGTGCAGTGTGCATAGGAATTTGTTCATAGTTGTTTTTTTTTTTTTACACTATAGTCCAGCCCTCCAATGGCCTG
Organism: Nycticebus coucang; assembly: GCF_027406575.1. Classification (NCBI taxonomy): domain Eukaryota; kingdom Metazoa; phylum Chordata; class Mammalia; order Primates; family Lorisidae; genus Nycticebus; species Nycticebus coucang. The sequence goes on along the minus strand of NC_069791.1, from coordinate 34,593,811 downwards.
AGGGACAGTGAACTGGCCCCCTGTTTAAAAAGTTTGAGGACCTCTGGATAGACTTTTAAAAATAGTCTATACGTTTTAAAATAAAATAATTAATGTGGACAGAGAGGAAGAATAGGTTAATTTTGCAACTTAAAAAAAAACTGAAAACATCATAGACAGGCTTATTAGCTTATTAACATTTTGACTTCAATATTTTCTGCACTTGGAATGTGAATAGAAAAAACTCTTCAGAGGGGATGTATCAGAAAATCCCTTGAGCACACTCTGAGCTCTGCCACTAATTAACCGACTAATGGGAAGTTCCAAAGGGCTGCTGCTGCCTGCCTTGGTACAGGCGAACCGCCAGGAGAAATGGCTGAAACGAGGCATTCAACCACCAAGGACACATACTGACACCATGGTGCACTCATCACTGGTATTCTTTAAATTGGGAAAGTCCAAAAATGCTATGGTGTAAAAAGAATAAACGCAGGTGTGGGGAGCCTGGGGAGTGGAAAAGAGATCTGAGTACGCGGCTAGGGCCGGACAAGTCCGTGGGCGAATAGTTTTTTCCTAATGTTTCATCAGAACCTCTACAGGTCTCGCCTTGTCAACTGCTCAGCTTGATGCGGTCCTCGAGGGCGCTTGGCACAACAGAGTTGAGTTCCAACTGGGGTAGATTAGCCCAAGGGCAAAAGGGTATATAACCCTGATAGTCTAAAGATTAATAAGCACTTAAAACAAAAAGAAAAGAGAGGATCACGTGATCTTTATTTTTGCCTCCGTTAATATGGTAGATAACGTTTATGGACTTGCGTATGTTAAACCAGCCTTGCATCCCTGGGATGAAGCCTACTTGATCATGATGAATGACTTTTTTGATGATAAGCTGTAATCTATTGGCTAGGATTTTGTTGAGAATTTTTGCATCTATATTCATGAGTGAGATTGGTCTGAAATTCTCCTTTTTGTTTGGGTCTTTTCCTGGTTTTGGTCTCAAAACTGCAGATGCTGGTGTGGATGTGGAGAGAAGGGAACACTTTTACACTGCTGGTGGGACTGCAAACTAGTACAACCTTTCTGGAAGGAAGTATGGAAAAACCTCAAAGCACTCAACCTAGACCTCCCATTTGATCCTGCAATCCCATTACTGGGCATCTACCCAGAAGGAAAAAAATCCTTTTATCATAAGGACACTTGTACTAGACTGTTTATTGCAGCTCAATTTACAATCGCCAAAATGTGGAAACAGCCTAAATGCCCACCAACCCAGGAATGGATTAACAAATTCTTAGTAAAGCATCACAAGAATGGAGAAGCATGAATCCTATGTACTCAATTTTGATATGAGGACAATTAATGACAATTATGGTTATGGGGGGGGAACAGAGAGGGAAGGAGGGAGGGGGGTGGGGCCTGGGTGTGTGTCACACTTTATGGGGGCAAGACATTATTGCAAGAGGGACTTTACCTAACAATTGCAATCAGTGTAACCTGGCTTATTGTACCCTCAATGAATCCCCAACAATAAAAAAAAAAACAACTGTGGTATATGTATACCATGGAATACTATTCAGCTATTAAAAAAAATGGAGACTTTACATCCTTCGTATTAACCTGGATGGAAGTGGAAGACATTATTCTTAGTAAAGCATCACAAGAATGGAGAAGCATGAATCCTATGTACTCAATTTTGATATGAGGACAATTAATGACAATTAAGGTTATGGGGGGGGAAGCAGAAAGAGGGATGGAGGGAGGGGGGTGGGGCCTTGGTGTGTGTCACACTTTATGGGGGCAAGACATGATTGCAAGAGGGACTTTACCTAACAATTGCAATCAGTGTAACCTGGCTTATTGTACCCTCAATGAATCCCCAACAATGAAAAAAAAAAAAAAAAGAAAAGAAAAACCAAAAAAAACAACAAAAACTTTCAGCAGAGGGAAAGAGCAGCTTGTAACCTTTAAAAATGCATCTATGTGGTCTAGCATCTATCCGCACTTCCTGAGACTTCTGTAAAAATGCCTGCCTTGCTTTACTCAACCCTAAGTTATTGTTATAAAAAATGGCATTTCGGGGTTGCTCCATACAGTGTTTATAAAGCACCTTAGAATCATTTGCAGAATACGATCATCAATCCAGGTGAGGAAAGCAAACAGTTCGACTATAATCCACGCTAAATGTTGATAATCAAACAGCAGCTAGCATGCTCTCCTGCGATCACTGAAGTTGCTTCTAGCAACATGAAAATAGAAAGCCAGCATGTTGTCCAGCAAAGTTGCAAAGTTAATGCCAGGATTTTTATGAGGCAATAAAGAAAAAATACAACCTGAGAAGAACACAAGAATTGCTACACTGGGTGGTCGAGATAGTTCATGCAACTCAATCACTTTTGCCAGCACAACTATGGTAGGGAAGGGAGGGCTTGGTCAGCCTTCCTAACTGTAGGGCCTTTCCCCAATTCTTTTAATCCCGAGGTGGGACCTCTTTAGAAGAATATTCATTCCAAACCTTTAAGCTTCTCTTAGTTTTTGGAACGGCACTGCTATTCACAAATACATAAATGGATTCTTCTCAAATCCGTTTATATTTTCTTTCATTACTACCTTCTGAGGTCATGAGTTCCACAAAGGAACTTGCTGTGAGAAATTGTAAGCCAGAGAGTAAAATTTTTAAGCCTTCTTTTCTCTGTAAGAAACTGCATCAAAATATTCCAAAGGCATATTTTAGAGCAATAAAGCGTATTCGGAAAACTTTAAGAAATTGACCTAAGAGAGGTACAAAATACTAAGTCCTGAAAAAAACTGAAGCTTCCCAAATTGGAGGCTTCCATTAACCTTATTAAGAGCTTCTGATGTTTTTAAGCTCTGGAACTGGGCCAATGTTTCCCTTTTCCCCAGGATTTATCCCAGTATCTGGCCAAATGGAAGGCTCCCACCCGTATTTAAAACGGAATTATTTAGTATAGTCACATGTCATCTATGTCTATCATTCCTAGACATAGATGATAGATAGGTAAGTTAAAATGTAATAATTGAAGATTTAAATTTTTCAGTATTTCCTGGTTCTTTCAAAAATTCTTAATAGGCTTTTCTTTTTTTTTTTTTTAATAGCAGCTATTGCTGTCTGACATTATGTACAGGTTTGTCTGTTTAATTTTGGCCTGTCTCTCGCTTAAGCATGTGAGTCCACGAAGGCCTTTCAACTCTACCTGCTCAGAACCTGTGCTCTTGGTGCCTCAACACTGTCTGGTCTAGCACATGTACTCAGTAAACACTTGTTAATTGGTGTGCGAATGAATTTTCATCCACATATTGTTCACCATTCCAGCATCTCCCACTTGAGAAATAAACAACAGAGAAAAGGCAACAAGGCCAAGTGAAGGACATCATAGGACAGAGAAGCCAACCAAGGGGTCTCTGCCCAGCCACTAGTTGGTCCCAGTAAGAAACTGTGCCCCAAGCTCTTGGTGTCCTCTGGCCTCCTTCCTTGGCAATGTGGTTCTCATTATTGCACCTGTGTTCCCAACCATTGGAGAGCTTAACAACACAGATTCTGTAAAAAAAAAAAAAAAAAAAAAAGATTAATATTAAAAAAATGTTCTTCTGTTGCCTTCTGTTCAGTAATCAGCCAGGCCAGAGAAACTCCAATGTTCATACTGACAATCTGTTGCCATAGTAACAGTAGCAAGCTTGGTTTCTTAGGGAAGGCAAGAAACCAGTTTTTTCAGTTGATCTACTGAGGGACATGGCCTCTTGTTTATTATATTTGTATTTTCTTATGCAGAAAAAAAAGACTATCTTACTCTTAAAGTGCTTTGTGGACAATCATTATAAATTGCCTTGATGTTTAATTTTCCCATAAAGTGTTATTTTAGAGAAGACTTATTTTTATCAGCAAGCATCTTCCTTTCTATAGCTCCTTCAAGAAGAGAAAAAAAATCAGTTTTATTCCCATTTTACAGATGGGTAAATTCTCGTGTTATGGTTGATCTATCTCAATCCAGAATAAGACAGTCTCACTTTGTTGCCCTCAGTAGCGTGCTGTGGCATCACGGTTCACAGCAGCCTCAAACTCTTGGGCTCAAGTGATCCTCTTGCCTCAGCCTTCTGAGTAGCTGGGACTACAGTGCCCACCACAGTACCTGGATACTTTTTTTAGAGACTGTGTTTCGCTGTAGTTCAGTCTGGTCTCGAATTTGTAAGCTCAGGCAATCCACCCACCTCGGCCTCCCAGACTGCTGGGATTACAGGCATGAACCACCGTGCCTGGCCCTGCTAAACTTACTTTTCTTCCTCCCTCCCACCCCCTCTCTTTCTTCTTCCTTCCTTCCTCTCTTTCTCTCTTTCCTGCCCTCCCTCCCTTGCTCCTTCTTCCTCTTTCTTTCTCTCCCTCTCTCTCTCTTTCTTTCTTTCCACCTTAATCAGACCCAGGTGAGGTTCAAATTCACCACCCCTGGCTTGCAGGGCCAGCACTCTAACTACAGAGCTAGAGAGAGAGCACCCAGCTTATTTCTTTTTTTCTCAGTATATATAAAATATGCTTTTTTTTCCTTTCTCTCTCTGTCTCTCTTTTTTTTTTCTGAGACAGCATCTCACTCTGTGCCCTGGGTAGAATGCTGTGGCTTCATCATAGCTCAGAGCAAACTCAAACTCTTGGTTTCAAGCTATCCTCTTGCCTCAGCCTCATGAGTAGCTGAGACTGCAGGCTCGGACCACAATGTCTGGCTGGTTTTTCTATTTATAGTAGAGATGGGATCTAGCTCTTGCACAGGTTGGTCTTGAACTTCTGAGCCAAGTTATCCACCCATTTTGGCCTCCCAGAGTGCTAGGATTATAGGTATGGGGCACTGCACCTGGCCCCAGATGCGTTTTTCTTAAAAAAAAAAAAAAAAAAAATCAAAACCACTAATAACCATACTGCTTTGCATCCACCTTCTTTTATTTAACAAAAGTTAATAATTTTCCATTTTCATGTATATGACACAATATAAAAGCAAGGAATGAAAATAGAACACCTTACGCTTTAAAGATAATCAAAAATATGTGCAATATTCTTTAAATAAAATATGTTTTTAAAGCCACTCAGCTATTACCAAACTTTAAAGCAATAAAAAGAACTACAGGAATCTCTGCTCTTCAGTACAAAAAGGAGGTGATCGTCAGGTCGTAGTTAACCTTTCTAGGGTTCTATTGCCCTATTCTTTCTGCTTGGTTATGGCTGGACCTTTTGTCAAGGAGGCTCTAGTTCAAGGACATGGCACAGAGTGGCTCCTCTAATCCTCTCATTTCTTTTCAGTTATTCACATATGCAGCTATATCCTTGAATACAACAGGGTCTCCAGGCTTCTTTGAACCCTTCTTTTCAACCCATCCTGGGTCAGAGCCCCAATCATAATCACCACCAGCAACAAAAACACCAACACCAACACTTTGGCTCTGGCTTATATCATGATCTGTGGCCTTGCCTTTGCTGCATTAGTTTTCAGGAGTCATTTTATTTTGTGCTTTTTTATTGGTGGTCTTGGTGATAGTTTGTTTGCTTTGTTTTTAAAGGAAAAGTTTTAATGTGATAATGAAATAATTGCATCATTTCTTATGAGCTATGAGAAAACATCTTTAGTTTGCTAAGGAAGATAATCTATTCTATTCTATTCTGTTCTATTCTTTTATGGCAGAGTCTCATTCTGTTGCCTAAGTTAGAATATAGTGGAGTCATCATAGTTCACTGCAGCCTCAAACTCCTGGCCTCAAGTGATCCTCTTACCTCAGTCTCCTGAGTAACTGGGACTATAGGTATGCACCACGATATTTGGAGAATTTTTCTATTTTTTGTAAAGAAGGTGTCTTGCTTTGCCCAGGCTGGCTTTGATCTCCTGGCCTCAAGCAATCCTCCCACCTTAGCCTCTCAAAGCACTAAGATTACAGATGTGAACCACTGGTGTTCAGTCTGTATTATTTTATTTTTTAAAAACTACCTTTTCAAGTTTTCCAATGAATCTGTAATTTTAGAAGTTGAACCGAAGAAGCTTGTGTCTTAAAAATAAGAATAGAGTTTTTTTCCTCTTAGTACCTTTAAATTTCATCTAACTTAGCAGATAAGACGAAAATTGAAATATTTTTTCTTATTGTAGGGCAATCAGCCATCAGCATTTGCTTGGGACTAAACCAGTTTAGGCAGTTTGCTTAGGCAGTTTCAGTGGCACTGGAAGTCCATGTCCTGGGGAAGCCCTTCAGTCCAAGGCAGATCAAATGATTGGAATGGTCCAGTCAGATAACCTATAGCCACCAGGGTACTATGTTCATGATGTTGGTGGGTTGGCTAGAAAGTGAACAGTAGTAGAAACAAACCACATTTTTGCCCACTTTATGTTCTATGTGTGAATGGATTACTAGGGTTATTCTGGGAAATATTTTCATCTCTCTACATTTCTTATAAGAATATGTGATCTGAAAACCGTTTGTGAATTGCCAAAATGTCTCTATGTTCCTGCATACATAAAATAGCAATTTGGCAAACTTGCAAAGGCTTTGTTTCTTTCTGGCTACTGACCTTTTGTTTCTGGCCACTGTTAGTTCCAAACAGAGCCAAAGCCTCAACAATTCTAAACTTTATGTCTCTCAGATGTGATTTTCTTTTTTCAAAATCCTTAGCACCATAGTCTCTGCTAAAAGTAACATTTTCCTATGGTTCTCTAGAGCTGCCTTTCAGCATCAATGCAAGGTAGCCAAGAAAGAGTGCCAAGGGAGAATGTTCTGTTTGGTGGTACCATGCCTGAAGGACACCTGCCAGCTTTTGCCTGTCAGTAAATATGGTGGCTGCCTCTTCCATTCATCCCGGGGTTGAAGACTGTAAGTCACATAATTATCAACATTTTGATGTATAGGTTGTATTTTGTCAATATGAAAATTCATTACTGTTCCCAAACAGGGCACAGAAAACATTTTATAACAGCTCGGGGGAGAAAAAGGTTTTTTTAATTTAAGTAAAAAATAAAAGCATACTGACATCTCCTTTTCAGCTCACTAGTTTACAAAAGCTCACATCCAGGAAACTCCAGAGTGTTAATGTGCATTACCAGAGTGTCTGAGCTTCTGGAAAATAGAAGCTCATTGTTTTTTTGGCAAAGTTTGCCCGTATTCTATAGTATATGGTAGTTTCATATTCCTGAATTTAACTTCACTATAGACTTGGGAAGTGCTGTCACGTTTTTATCCTGACAAAAATATCAAAGACCAATGTTTTTAGAAGTCATTTACTAGATACAGTTTTGAATTTCAACACAGACCTCAGTTTGAATGGTGACTAACATAATTACTATGGGACCGCATTTTATTTTTAGGAAACATTTCATGAGAAAAACTGTATCATCACTCAAAGAGATTTTGAAATTTGTTTTGCCCATATTAAAAGCACCACAGTTTTAATGAGAGATCTTGAAATTTGTTTACCCCATATTAAAGCACCACAATTTTAATGCCGCAATATAAAAGTTAGATGATAGAGCATTGTTTAAAAATATTGGCTTTGTTTTGAAGAACTCTTTAGAATTGCATTGTATATAACTTAAATCTTTTAAATTTGTCAGTTTATAAATATTACATAAGGATTATATTGGCTGCATGTGCTTTTGAGAGTTTGCATTTTCTCTGGAGTGTTAGTTGTGGATAACATACAGAAGGGTTATGTAACGTATCAAAATGAAACAAAAAGGTAATGTGGCCTTATAGTTCATCATCTAGACTTTGCAGTCACTTAGACTGTAAATGGTGGAAGGTCTTTTGATAATTAAATGAAACAATGTACAAGCAGTGTTGAACACAACATCTTTTGCATGTGTTGAGCATTCAATAAATGATATACGTTATTAACACCATCAAACACAAGAGACACGGGAGCAAACCGCGAGCAATAGTCTCAAAGCCAATCCAGGCTTCATAGGTTCTTCATAGAACGTGCTTCCCAACTTATGCCAGTGGACAGCCCAGCCTCACTTGCAGGTGTATCTCAGATGCCATTTTCTCCAAGAAACTCACTTTGATCCTCTCATCTAAATGTAATTATCCATACTCTTAATTGCTCAAAGTACTTACCATTTGCCTAAGTGAGGTGCCAACATACACAGAGGCCCTGGTAGTTGGAGTTCTTTGCATTGAGGGTTCTCCCTGGGATGGGGGTTCTTTTTTACTCTTTAGTATTCCCCATTGTCTAAGTTCTAATATCTACTAGGAAAGAAAAAGAGGAGAACGTGGACAACAAAAATTTCAAACCCTATGGAATTTGAGCAGCGAAAGTAATGTAAACAAAGTTGCCAGTGTTCAGGGAGGTGACGGCTGTGGTTGGATGATAAGAAAAGGGTTGTTGGAAGAAGTAGCATTTAAGTGGGCCAAAAACGCTTAAGAGAACCTCAGAGGGGAAAAATGGAGGGAAGGTGACTTCATGAAGAAACAGGTGAACCACAAAGAGTAAGCCAGTTTTATTGGAGCATGTTGAGTGTGTGACTGGTGGGAGGTGACCCTGGAAAGGTAAATGCAGTATGATTGCAGAGAACCCAAAAGGACAGGCACAGGATGCTGGATTTTGTTTGGGGGTGAATGGGGAATTGCCAAAGCTTTGAGAGAAGCATGTGACAGAGAAGGATGCCAGCTGTCCTCACTGCAGCCTTCCAACACTAAACTCAACACTCAGATAAATTGCCGAACATCTCCAAAATGTCTGCCCCATATTTTCCCTTTAAAGACACCTGATCATGCCACATACCAAATCCTAAAAGTATGTAAATCTAGCAGTAAACTGGAGCTCTTCTTTCTGCAATAGGAACTAAGTATAGTAAATGGTTAAGAGCATGGATTTGGGAGGCAAAATGTCCTGGATTTAAACCTTAGCTCAGACAATTACTAAAGAGTGACCCCAGGAAATTGCTTACACTGCTCACAGGACTCTGACTCGTCACCCTGCCACCTCCTCTCCCTGGCTTGTTAAATCCCCAGTTGTTTGGGGTCTCCAATGAGCTTCTTTCCCTGTCATCAGGGACACCTCAGGAAAAGGTGATGCACTCAGAGGGCTTAAACCTAAAGAGAAGATACTAGAGGGATTACTTAAGAGGACTAAATGGGGCTAAAAAGCCAAGGGATGGTAGAGCAGCAATGAATGAGAAATCCTGGTAAAGGTGACAGTGGAGCCAGGTGGCAGCTGGAGCTGTGGAAAATCTGCGACCTTGTGTTAGGTAGATAGAACTCTGGCTGTCCTAGGGAAAAGTGGTAAAGTGGGTGTAGTGCTTTGGTCTTGCCTGGAGCAATTGCCCCACCTGGAAAGAAGGACAGGGTGGGCTCCATCTTAATGCCACCCACTCTTGTCAATCCTATTCCCAGCAAGGACGTGCCACCTGGGGGAAGGAGGAACACAGGGCCAGGCAGCCCAGGCACAATAGGATTTTGAAAGTGACTTAGAGCTAGTTATCACCTTGTTAACTGAACCAGGAGGAGGGCTCCACCCAGAAAGTATAAAACAGAATCCGAGACCATCGCTAGAGCCTTTTCTTTGCTGTGATAATGGGAGCTTGCTACTGTCTATGGCAAATGTATCCTGCTCCATAAACCTGTATCTTGCTGTTACTCTGTAAACCTGTTTTTCTCTTCCTTGGTAAACTTGGTTTCACTCTTGCCCTGCTTTGGTGGATCTGGTCATGCTTCGGTCATGAACATACCAAGAACCTATAACGCAGACAGACAACTGCCTGAACCCAACACTCAGAGTAATGCTGCCAGCTCACGACGGCGGAGGCAGGAAGGGAGTAGTGTATATACAAGGATTAACCCAACTTCTTTCTCCTCCTTCCCTCTCACCAGTGCCTCCCATTGGCTGGATCCAATTGGAAACAAAATAATGCAGGATCCAGGGGATGTGGTTTATAGAAGTTAGTTTTCTGGGGCACAGGCAGGGCAGGCCAGAAAACAGAGGGCACAGTGGAGCTGGCTCAGGCTACAGAGGATGAGGACTCAGACCAGCTTTTCACCACCTGTTCCATGCAGAACTTCTCATCAGGTTTCAGTCAGTGACAATAGCAAGTCCTTCTCTACCTCGCACACCTGTCTTTCTTGGACACTGGCCTGTGTACAAGCCTCTCTGGTCACATCTTCCATTTGAATCTAATTTTGTCTTCAACACTGTTCTTTGCGATCTGTAGCCCTCAGGAACACCTTTCTTTCAGTTGTAACACTCCCTCTAGTCTACAGCCTTCACCTCCTTGAGTCAATAACACAAAGGGTGGCCTGAAGATCTGCTTCTTCCATGCAGGCTCCTAAACCACACAGAGGCACCAGGCTGAGCATCCCCTCTCCTGCAGGAGTCCCTTGTCCAGGCTGTCCCCATGTCAGGGCAGCTCATTCACTTCCAACTCTCTCATTTGCTGCTCTCCAGAGCATTCTCCTATTCTCACCAAGGATTAGACCATAGTCCGTGGCCATCATGGTGGGTAATCCCATCAGATTCTCTCCTGCTAGACCTTCTTTTTAGCATTTAATTATTCTGCTCTTGAAAAATGGAAGCATCATGCTCTCTGGCTTTTCCCTCCAAACAATTCCTTTTCAGTTCACTTACAAGCTCCTTTTCCTCTGCCTATCCCTGCATTCCTCTGAATCCCATATTTAAACTTTTCTCTACTTTACACAATTCCCCTGGGGGCCTTATCTATGTTAATTACTTCAACTATCATGATAAGCTGGTCTCCCAAACCTTGCCAGTCCAACCTCTCTCTAAAGATAGTAACTTACATTTTCAACTGTCCACTGCACACCTCCATCTGGAAATCCTATGGGCTTCCCAAATTTGAAATGGCCTCTCCTGAGTCATTTCCTTCCTTCCTCCACTTCATCCCCCACTTTCCACCCTGGACCTCCTCCTCCTGACATTGCTTCTGTTTTGATTAATGTGATTAATGGAACCACCATGCGTTCCTTCTCCCAACCTGAACCATGAGCAAAAATTCCAAGTCTTGTTTCTGGTGTCGTCACCAGGAAGCCAGCCTTGAACCTTAAGACTGGGTCAAGGCGACCTCATCCTTAGGACAGAAACCAACTATATATTTCTTATATATTTTTCTCTTAGCATTTTAGGTGAAATTATATCTTTCTGTGTCTATCTCCCAAATTAATCTACCCATGGACAGGGAGCACATTCCCTGTATTCCAGACATTCTGTACCCAATACATTGTGGGTGCTTCAGTACGAGATTATAGAAAGGACTCTACCCTTGCTCTCAAGCCCTACATACTAATTAAGAACTAAATTATTCTTCTATTTCTATTTCCTTAACATCTTTCTTATCTACTTCATTCCTCTTCTTGCCCACCCTTTTAGCTTTAGTTCAGATTTTTATCATTTTTTGCTTGTGTTATAGCTAATACATCTTAACCAATCTCCTTATCTTGGTCTGTTCAATTCTTCCTCCCCACAACTATCAAATTGATCTTTCCAAAATATAATCTGATAATATCACTTTGAGAACTGAAACCATCTGCATCTACATAGCTTCTCTCTCAGGACTAAAGACTGAGGCCACATATGTCAACGTGACATTATTTTTTAAAGAAAATTCTTGCTCAAGAAGATCAGACTATGATAAACCAATGATGAATAACTCTACTCTTTGAATCAGGAATTTCATGAAGAACAATTGATTTGAATAATTGATTGCTCATTTGGGCCAACAGCCTCTTCTTAGGGCAATAGGTTGCTCAAACAAATAAATGGCCCAACATATTATTTACTTGTCAAGACTCATTTTCAGAACTTTTTCTCAGCTCCTACTAATCCTAAACTACTGTATTCGTCATGAACTTTACCCAGTCTCAATCAGATACACTCTCACTGAAAGGATCTTGAACCATTCAAGCCCACTCCAATCATATAAATATGTGCTCTGACCTTGCACTTCTGACACACTATGACAGCTCTGTTAATGTAGCACTTTTCCTTATCTCAATAAGTTAATAAACTAAGTTTTCTTGATCAATAGATTATTGGGGAGGGGTTGGAAGGTGGCAATTGATGGATGACTCCTTTGCTAAAATTCTTTACCGATAACTGCAGTTCCTAAACAAAATGGTCTTCAAACTTAATTACCTACCAGGATCATCTGAAGAGATTTTTACAAATACCAATTCCTAGAAGCCTCTCACACTTAAGTCAAAATCATGGATAGGTGGGGTACTGAAGATGTGTATTATTTTTCAAAAATTTAATGATATTTAGAAACTCAATATCACAACCCAAAATGATAAAGTCCAAACTTCCCCCAAGACATCAGAAGCTTTTTGTGATCTGACCCCAGCCTACCCATTTTCCCTATCTTCTACTGAATGTTTTATACTAGAGCTGTACAAACTATTGACCATTCCTTGGACAAGATGTTTAATTTTACCACCACATCTCACATGCATTCATCTGGAAAGGTCTTCCCTATTTGCTCGCTTCATGAATTTCTATTTATTTAATATTTAACTCAAATGTCAGCTTTTACTTTCCCTTTCTTTTCTTATTAGAAAGCTCTAAGTAGAATTAATAGTATCTTTTCCTGTGCTTCTAAAAGCATTTTGATCATATATAGTTGTAGGTCTTACCACATAAATGTGATATTTGTCAACATGCTTATAATCCCTGCTAGCCCACCGACCTGGAAAGACCTTGAATTGTCTTATTTATCTTGGCTTAGCTGACACCCCTCAGAGAGCCTGACCTGTAAATGTTTGATAAGACAGGTAAGTTACTGAAACACAAAAAATCTCAGGTCAAGAATAACTGGCTAGCTCGGCGCCTGTGGCTTAGTCGGTAAGGCGCCGGCCCCATATACCAAGGGTGGCGGGTTCAAACCCAGCCCCGGATGAACTGCAACCAAAAAAAAATAGCTGGGCATTGTGGTGGGCGCCTGTAGTCCCAGCTACTCGGGAGGCTGAGGCAAGAGAATCGCTGAAGCCCAGGAGTTGGAGGTTGCTGTGAGCTGTGTGATGCCACGGCACTCTACTGAGGGCCATAAAGTGAGACTCTGTCTCTACAAAAAAAAAAAAAAAAGAATAACTGGCTAGATGAGCTGAGGAAATGCCTTTAATATTTCAGCCTATACTTTAATTCTAGACCAAGAACATGTATTTGTGGATAAGCCAAAGTATTTAATGCTTCAGTTCATAAGTCTTGGTAATGACCCTCAATTTCTTTTAATTGCTGGGTTTATGCTTTCCAACCATGATATGGGGCAAGCTGTGCCGTCAGGCGTTTTGCATAGAGAGTAAACGTGTAAGAAGGGAACTGGACATCTCAGTTGGAAGTTATCACTGCCCCCATGGCAGGTGAGAGAAAAGAAGCCCAGAGAGGCAGACTTGTCAAGGTCTCCAGCTAGAAAAAGTAAGGGAACCAGTTTCAGACCCACAAAGCCTATACATGATTTCCTGCTACATGGCACAGCTCTTCTGGAACAACCTTGATCTCACCTAAGCAGAGTTTCTGCCCTGAAATAAACCAAGTTTATAAAATACTATCTTGCTTTATGCTCTTCCTTTAGTTCCCAACTTATTTGGACTGAATCCATTGTATTGTGGTTTCCAAATCATCTTTCAGAGAGGGTTTCTTAAAGATTAATTATGAAAGTTATTGAAAATAACCGACTTGGACTCCCTTAGTTTTAGAAGGAGGAAAGGTTAGGTCTAAATTATACAGGAGTCCTAAAGAAAGAAAGAGAGAGAAAGAGGCTTTGCAAAAACAGTTTGGGCAGCATTGTTTGTGATGGTTAAAAACTAGAAAATAACCAAATTAACAACAGTAGAAAAAAGAAATTGTGAAATATCCAAGTAATGGAATATCATAAAACAAGTGAACTGAAACTGCATGCAGCAAAAGGAAAAACTCGTAAACATCGTATTAAGAGGTGGAAACTAGATTCTACTTACAAGATCTCAAAAGCAGGTGTAAATAATCCGTAGTGTTAGAAAACAGAATAGTGGTTATTTGGGGGGCTAGGAAATGACTGGAAAGGGGCATATGGTTTTCTGTAGTGTTAATAATATTCTGGGTTGTGTCTGATTTTGTTCCTTTGTTTAATCTGGGTGATAGCTACCCAGGTATGTTTATTTTGGGACACTTCATTGAGCTGGCCCTTGTGATTTGTGCCCTTTCCTATATGCACATTAACACAAAGGTACATGATTTCGGCTAAGCAGTTGCATGGATCAATTTTGCTTCAGTAAAAACCAATCTTCTGAACATTCATCTCATTATGGTTGGCAGAATTCTAACATGACCCCTGTGGTCTCCATTCCCTGGCGTGTTGTGACTTCCGTGATTATATTACATGGCGAAGAGAGTGTGCAGATGTAATTAAGTTTATTAGTCAGTGGATGTTAAGATGAGAGATTGATTGGGTGGACCTAATCCAATAACGTGAGCCCTTCAAAAGCAGAAAGTTTCTCTTACTGATGGCCAGCGATTTGCAAGGAGGAATTCCAGGCACTATTGGTAACTTGAAAGTAGAATTAATAAGATCTAAAAACAACCTTGAGGAACTGAGAAGCAACATTTGGCTGACAGCAGGCAAGAAAACAGGGACCTCAGTCCTACAACCTCAAGGAAATAAATTCTACCAACAACTAGTGAGCTCAGAAGAGAACCTCAAGCTCCAGGTGAGAGTGGTAGCCAAAACCTTGATTTCAGCTCAGTAACACTTACCAGAATAACCAATGGCACCATGTTCTAACTGACCTATAGATTGCAAGATAATTGATGTATAACTGTTTTAAGCTGCTAAGTTTATGGTGATTTGTTATATAGCAATAGAAAACTAAGGCATACTTGTTCACACGTTGGCAGCTTTCAGGTGGGTGGGCAGTTACTGATACTCTGCTCAGCTCTGCTCCACATAACTTTTTATTCTGGAGCCCACATTGAAGGAGCTGCCCGATTTGGAACATTCATAGGGCAGAGGGAAAAGATCAAGTGAGCTGACAAAAAACCCACTATGCCCAAAGGATGTGGTGACATCATGTCCACTCACACCCCTGTGGTCAAAGCCAATAACATGCCTATGCCCACAGCCAGTGAGACAGGATGTGTGATCTTACAGGAAAGGGGAGATTGAATAATTTTGAAAAATAATACAATCTGCCACCAAAGAATGTTATAATTATGACCTAAATGGAAAGAGCAGAATCTTGGAAGTCAGAAAGACTGGAGTTTTTCTTGCTGAATGGGTTGAAATAATTAAAAAAAAAGAAAGAAGGAAAAAGAAAAAGACTTTGAGTTTGAATCTTGTTAGCACCACCTAACTGGTTTTGCAATCACAGAGCAGTCAGGTAATCTCTCTGAGCCTCAGTCTCCTACATGGCAAATATCTGCCTTATAAGGTTGATGTGAATGTTAAACATACTAGTATGATGCCTGATAGATACGTGTACTATAATATGTTCTTGGTAAATATTAGCTTTGGCTCTTTCTCAAGGATTCATGAGAACATAATTCTCCCAAAGAGAGAAGTCAGGGAATACAAGCCACATCTAAATACACCTCCTTTCCCTAATTTTTCTAATAAAGCTAAGGCAGAGTCCCAAATGCATAATACCTTTGGATACTATATCTCTCTGAATACTGTAGCAACAAATCCTTAGAGCAAAGGGAATATGATATTACTCTTCTGAATGGGATCATTAAATGCAATCGATATCAGAAGTGGAATTGCTTTATGATTACCTTCCTGAATTGATGATTCACTTTAACACCTACTCCTGCCTTGAGAAAATGTTGTCATAAAGCAATAATTATTACAGTTGGAAAACGGGCCAAATCGAACAGTGAATAATACTTTGTCTTTGGATTCTTTAGACCTTCTTTATCACTTGCCCAGATCATTTTAAAACCTATTTCAGGTTTTTAGTTCATGGTATCTATCTCTCTTAAAATAACAATTATTAGTTGTTATTGTTTTATCCTCAATTCACTTTTTAGGGTTTTAACTTTTTCTTTATTATGTAAAATATAATTACATCACTCACACACACACACATAAACATAAAATGAAGTCAATATGCTTTAGTCAGAAGAAGAGATAAGTCAGTCCAAACTAATCAGAGATAACCGGGTTCAACATTTTGGTTTTGAAACTTTTCATGAGCACTTCAAAACCAAATGTTAACCACCAATGTTTTGGTGTTAACCCTTCCAGATTTTTCCATGGGGGGGGGGTGGTGGACAGAATATGGATCTGTCTGTGTATTTACATAAACTTCTTTTATAAAATGGGGTTATACGGCTAGGCGCCTGTAACACAGTGGTTATGCCACCAGTCACATATACCAAAGGTGACAGGTCCGAACGCAGCCTAGGCCTGCTAAACAACAAAGACAACTGCAACAAAAAATAGCCAGGCGCTGTGGTGGGCAGCTGCAGTCCCAGCTATTTGGGAGGCTGAGGCAAGAGAATCTCTTCAGCCCAAGAGTTTGAGGTTGCTGTGAGCTGTGATGCCACAGCACTCTAGCAAGAGTGACGTAGTGAGACTGTCTAAAATAAATAAATAAATAAATAAATAAAATGGGCTTATACATTATATTCTATTTTATAACCTGTCGTTTTGTTTAGTTATATACATTTATACCATTAATGTTTACATTTAATGATTCTATTTATTTTTTAACCAGTAGCTTATTATTGGATCTTTAGATATTTGGAGGGGGTGGGAAGCTCCTGATACTCTGCTTGGCTCTGCTCTACATGTCTTTACATTCTAGAGCCCCTGTTGAAGGAGCTGCCCTGTTTGGAACATTCACAGGGCAGAGGTAAAAGATCAAGCGAGCTGACAAAATCCCACAACTCCTGCAAGATGTGGTGTTCATCATGACCACTCACACTCCAGTGGTCAAAGCCAGTAACATGCCTGGCAGCCAGTCAGGATGTGTGATCTCGGGTGTTGTCAATTTTGTCTCATTTGGTCTTCTGAACAGAGGTTTTACTAGTCCATATCTATGAATTATGGTGTCCAGAGCACCAGCCAGAGTTTAGCTATACTTACCCCAATCACTACTCTGATCAGATGCCATCCCTTGGCAGCCCTGCTCTTAAACTTCCAAATGTATCCTGGAAATGTTAAACAATAAGCACAGAATCTGTCTCAGAATCGATAAGTCTTTTTTGAAATTTCCAGCCATGTTGTATTCCTAAGAGTTGCCAGATGGTTTTATTAACTGGCCTTTCCAAGATTTGTTTTTATTGACTAAGTTCTCTGAATGGCTGTCAAAATGGGCTAACGCGCTATAGACGTCACAGGGCACAGATGGGTATTGTGCCCTGGTGTCCAGTGTTACCACAGAGGTGCTCATGGTTAGGACACTCAGGTGCAGTCTCTTTTATTCTTCTGAAATAAAAATTGCAAAGGCAAACTTATGTTCTGATTATCCTTCTTTTGCTTCAGACCAAGGAAATGATTGCTCATAAAGTCTTCAAAAGAACTAGCAATAATGACTATCAAATGCCCTGAATTCAGCTATTGTTATAGAAACATGACTGCTTTTATGGGCAAAACACTTACATATTATTATTTTTTTACATACAAGGAATGAAATGGAAGTCTCCACCTGCCTCTGCTAAGAGCTCTTTTTGGAGAGACAGGAAGCCAATTACCCAGGAGCCATGGACACAGGCCTCTAGCCTGGCCCACCCGGGTCCTAGCCTTCTCTGTCTCCTGAGCTCCCATTGCAGCATCTTTGATTAATGTGCTATTGATGGGTCTTTTCAGAGAGGAGCTGTTAAAGGGAAAGGAAGATTATTTGCAAGTGAGTAGGAAAATGGTTCTACAAAAGAATGAAATAAAGCAATTAGCTTCCTTCTATATAAGTACCCTCACTGCTGCGGAGAATCTCCAGGCTATAGTGATTAAGGAAAATAATGACCTTCCCTGTGCAAAGCAATTGCCCAGGGAATCAACTGCAGCCACTAACCAATCGTGGATAAAGCCACTTCTTCTTTACCACAGGGAGAATGGAGGTGGAGTGACTACAAATTTATCCCAGAGTATTTTTCACCTTATTCAAATATTTTAAAATGAGGCTCAGGTGTTGACTGGGAAGGCTGTGTAAACTAATTCCTTAAGGAAACTAAATATTTTTAACATGTTATGTCTCTTTGAAAATGGGATAAGAATAGTTGATTATTAATTTTTACCATATATAAGAGGTACTGTTGTGGCCTAAAATAAAGCTCAAAAAGAGTTAGAAACTTTATATTATGCTATTTCTGGTGAGCGGTAGGTCTATCAGGAATGTCAAAGCTATAAGGAAAAGCTTCTTCAACTTGATCTGTGCTTCATTGTTTTGGAAGATGACGGATATCCTGGGTTGTCTATCTTGTAAATAGATGATTTGGACAATGTGACATTGCGGACAACTGGAAAACATGTACAGCAGAGGGATAAAAAAGGGACAGCTGGGCATGACCCTAGTTAGCTACAAGTTAGCCAACAGCTTTCTCTAAGAGACCAACAATGATGTGGCTATTATAGGGGATGAAGTCTCTCTGTTTTCACCTTGAAGAGAGAGCTGAAGAAGGGGAGCTGGGCCAGGCACAGTGGCTCACATCTGTATTCCTAGCACTCTGGGAGGCCGGGGTGGATGGATTTCTTGATCTCAGGAGTTTGAAACCAGCCTAAGCAAGAGCGAGACCCGTCTCTATTAAAAATAGAAAGACTAGCGGGGGGGCAGTGCCTGTGGCTCAAAGGAGTAGGGCACTGGCCCCATATACTGGAGGTGGCGGGTTCAAACCTGGCCCAGGCCAAAAACTGCAAAAAAAAAAAAAAAAAAAAGGAAAGAAAAACTAGCTGGGTGTTGCGGCAGGCTCCTATAGTCCCAGGTCCTCTGAAGGCTAAGGCAAGAGGATTTGTTGAGCCCAAAGGTTTGAAGTTGCTGTGAGCTATGATGCAACAGCACTCCACAGAGGGCGATAAAATGAGACTCTGTCTCAAAAAACCAAGTGGCGGGGGTGGGGGGAGCTGGTGTGTTTGCTGCAGGCCTGGGAGTGCTCATATGAAAATGGCTGCCATGAGTGAAGAAAAAAACAGTTAAATTCTAGGAGTGCACTAAGAAGCAACCAAAGGGTTTATTTAAAGAATGGAGGAAGTGGGATGTGATGGACCAGGGTTAAGAAGAGTGAGAAGGGAAATAAAAAATGGAAGTCATGATAATAATTTACATTTTATGGTCCTTCTGAAACTCACTGTCTCCTTGCCCTTCTTTGTCTCAAGGCTAACATGCTAAATAATGCTGCCCTTAGGAAGCCTTCTGCTTCCAGCCTGAGTGAGGCTGCCTCATCCAGGCTCCTGGGGCCCCCCACATTACCCCTCATCCTAAAGGTCTGCAATGACCTACATTTGCTTGTCTATCTGGGCAGTTGACACCGAGCTTCGTGAGTTCAGTGAGGGGCCTTCCTTGCTCCCTGCTGAGGCCATAGAACCTGGATTGGTGGTTGGCTCAGAGTCAGCATTCAGAAACTATATTGAAGGAAAAGGCAGAGGGTGCTGAGATCACAAGCAGAGAGGAGAGCCTGGCAAGAGAGGATTTATGAAGATGGCTGAAGTCCACAGTTGGAGAATGGGAATAGTCTGGGAACATAAACATGGGTCACAGAGTGTAAGGGATCACAGGGGCTCCTTAAACCATGTGAAAGGTCAGAATTGATGCCAAGGACAGTACAGTGACAGTAACAGAAAAGTTGAGAAGTTATGTGATTAAATTTGTAGGTGTAGAAAGAGGTGTTTTGCTGCAGCCTGCAAAGCCATTTGGAGAGAGGCCAGAGAGGCAGGGAGCCCCTGTAGAAGATTGCTTTAGGAAGCTGGGAGAGATGGCATGGGTGGGACCATAATTATGTGGAGGGGATGGAGAGAGTGGATGGATTTCAGAAATTTTTTGAAAGTAGGGTTCACAGAGCTTTGACATTGTAAGACAGATGAGAAAAAGGAGAAGTCAAGACTGATGTCTATGGTTTATGCTTGAACAAAGGAACATTCAATGGTGCCATCCACTAGGATAGAGAAAGTCAGAGGAGTGTTTTTGCACTTTTGTAAATTCCGTGTCAGGCAGGTTGAAGTCCTCAGATCTATGCAATATCCAGGGGCAGTTAGATAATTGCATCTTGAGAACTCAGATCAATAACATGGCTGGAGATACAGAGCCAGTGGTCATTGGTGTAGAGGTGGTAATTAAAGCCAGGGAAATTAAGAGGATTGCTTAGTGTACAGGGAGGAGACAGGAGGACTCCAAGCTCTGAAGAACAAACACATTTTTAAAAGGGGAAAAAAAAGGACACTAAAAAGAAGCACTTGATGAAGTAGCCTGAGATGTAATGAGGCCTCACAGAAGCTGAGAGGAGAATTCATTGCAAGTAGATCTGGTCTAAATACCAAAGTTCACAGTAAGTCAGGTTAATAACTGAGACGTGTTTATTAAATGTAGCACAGAAGAAGTAATTGGTGACCTTGAAGAGAGCAGCTTCAGTAAAATGTTAAGGACAGAACAGTAGGTACAATTAACACAATAAATACAGATAAGTACAGAGAACATCCATAGTTGACCATCTCCCTAGGTTGACCCATATTGACCTACATTGACCACCTCTTTAAGTTGGCCTAATTTTCACAGACCAGACATGCACCACACGTACATGTCAGTACAGTAGGCCTAGTTTCTTCTGTTAACCACTTCTGTATGTTGACCAATTTGTTCCAATCCCTTGGGTAGTCAACTTACAGAGGTTCTACTGTATTTCAAGAAGTCTGACCATAGAGGGGAAGTCCTCTTACAGTTTTAAATCCCTTAAACCTTGGATCTATTTGAGAAGAAATAATTGGCAACTAGTTGTGAGCTAAGGAAGAGCAAAGAGCAAAAGAGACCCCTATGAGCCGTGGATAACTCCAATGCCTTGGAGATGATGGCCCCACAGACAGAAGGCAGAGGAAAAGTGAGTTTGCTGTGGAAGTTTAATTTTAAACTCTGGAATGTTAGATGATGTTTGCCCAAGTGAAAATATACAAAAGCAATTGGAAAGAGAAGAATAAAGCTAATGGAGGGGGTCTGGCTGAGGTGACCTTTGAAGAGTTCTCTGCAGTAGTGGAAACTAACACCATCAGGCCCCCCTGGGGAAAGAACCTGAGTGGCAGCAGCAGAGGTTTTATAAGAACAATGATGCAGCAGTCCCTTGATACCTGTCACCCAGGAACTAGGTACTTTCCCTGACTGGACAGCAGAATAGAGCAGTCTAGTTAATGTTTCTGTACAGGATTTTATACTTTTACTAAATTGTCTTGACCATAAAGAAAAGCTAAACTTCTGATTATTAAAGTTAGCACTTCTTCCTCCCCACTCCAGTATTATACAATACTCTTGATATCACAAATTAAAATTTATTCAGTTAAATTTATTCAGGTGCTTTTGGCATATTCTGTAAAGTATAACTTTGATGAGCAATATATTTCCCATGATAAGCTACTTTTTTCAATGCATGAGAGATACAAATATGGAGTTCACCAGCACAAAAGAGGCAGCCACTGAGAGTTCACTCACGTGCTCTCTGAATGAATGCTGAAATGCATGGGTAATAGCCAGGGGGAGGTTGACCGATCCTCAGAGGATATGGAGTACTCTCTTACCAGCTGAAGCTAACGAGGTGGGTAGAAGTCAGATAGACCATTGCAGGTCTTTACTATTCTAAGTACCTTCAGCTTCACTGTAGACAACAGCCATTTGGTTTTTTTGAATAGAGGAATGGGAGACAGAGATCTGAATTTTAGGAAGGTAGTTCTAGACAGGCAAGATGGCTGACTAGAGACATCCCTTGCCAGGTCACCCCAGAGTACAAGGAGGGTTTCAGACAAAGGAGAAGGGGGAATGGGCACAGCTCAGGTGTAGTTCAGAGAAAAAAGTGCCAGAGACTGTTGGCAATTTCCCCAAAATAAATTGTGAGGCAGAACAGGACAACGAACAAAATAATAAAAAACATTGATTGGTAAAGAGCAACCCTAGAGAAGCTCAGAGCAGTGTGTGTGGGTTTCATTTCTCCATCCTACACACCTTGGGTAATCAGTGGGCTACTGCATTACTTGGAAGCTTTCTCACCCTCACACCCTCCAAGCACAGCTGCAACCACTGAATTGTGTAGAGATCATGTGTGATCCCAGAGCTTAGACATTCCATGCAGGCTTCCTTCCAGAGAGAGGGACCTGAGGAACCTGAGTCTGGCTCTCATGTGTTCAGATTCTTTTCCTCCCTAACCCCTCCTCCACCCACTGCAGCTGGGAGGGTAGACTGAGTTGAGAGTTTCAGGAGCGGCTACCTCTCTTCTGTTGGTTCAGCCTCCAGTCTGAGGTTTCCACTCCTTCCCCCTTGCAGACCTGATGCAAACCCAGTGGTGCTTGGTTTGGAAATTCCCCAAACACACATGGTGGCACTCCCTGGAGATGCATGCAAGCAGATCAGATACCCAAGCCAGATCCCATAACCCTAGGACTCAAGCAGGTTGTTAGGAGGCACAGAGGGAAAATTTAAGAGTGGTCTCAGGAAACAAGGGAGCCCACATAGGCAGAACTGACAGGAGAGTACGGTTCAAGCTGCATAAGAAGGCTGTACTGTTGGACTAGGTGGGTTCCTGGTGGGGAAGTTCCCAGCCACTGTTGCTGTTGAGCATGGCAAGTTGAGGCACCCATTTGCAACCAGACACTGGAGGGATACTCTTGAGGCAGGGATAGAGTGAGAAGGGTGCAGCTCACTCCTGATAGCCAGCCAGCGAATTACACATGTCCTCCCACAATCAGACGTCCTGCTTTGGAGAGGCTTCTTCAGCCCCCCTCCCAGTGGCTTTCCCCAGAAGCCCAGGAAACAATGTTTAAGAACTACTGACACTTTTGTAGAGCCTTCCAGGCTCACCCACCCTAATATGGCCCATCCTCACTCCACTACATACCCCTGCTGTGACAGAGAACAAGCAATCCCCTAGGAGCTCCAGGGCACCTACCAGTCTGTGGATTCAAGTACTTCTCCTAAGGAGCTAGAGCCTATTACAGGCTAAAAAAAAAAAAAAATCTATGCTGTTAGCTCTTTCCTGCAAGCATTAACCATTGACAGGGAGAACAATTGCATAGCTCATTACAGCATCTACTCACTCAGTCAAACAAGGTGCAATGGATTCTTATTCACAAGCACCATCTCCCATCTCAGAGATTAAGTTGGGGGTCCCAATACAATTTACACTGCTGGGAAGATAGGAAGACAGCAGAATAGAAGCAATCCGTGGGGGCACTTCTTTTTAGGAGAGGAATAAAAGTTGCAGGGAGCTTGAGCTGTGAGAGGCTCTACTTCCTTCAACTTTTGGCTTATCAGAGAAGTGCAGACTTCCCCAAGGTCCCTCACTTCACTCAGAACCCCTCATCCCTGAGCAGCCATTACTCCTGGAATTGGTTTGTACAAAAGCCCACAGCCCAGTTATCCATGACCACCACTTAAATAGACTCACACAGCTTCCATTGTAACCTCTACTGAGTGAATCCCACTAGAGCAATCCCCGACAATAGCTGCCAAAAAGAGGGTCTCCCTGGCTCCCAACTCTAACCTATAACAATAAGCTGGGGAATGTCCCTCCAGCCAACGCAAAGATCAACTAGCACTAGATCAAACTGGATATCACAGGGGAATGGGTTAGAACAAAACAGCTGCTCTACAGGTACTCAGTCTGACTCACTCCTCTCCTGACAGGTCAATATTCCAGAGCAGGCATCCTCAAATTTTTTAAACAGGGGGCCAATTCACTGTCCCTCAGACCATTGGAGGGACATAGTTTAAAAAAAAAACTATAAACAAATTCCTACGCACACTGCACATATCTTATTTTGAAGTAAAAAACAAAACAGGAACAAATACAATTCACACCGCTTCATATGGCCCGTGGGCCGCAGTTTGAGGATGCCTGTTCCAGAGTAAGACACAAAAGGTCCAAGAGGATAATCTGAGGTCATCCTCATTCCCTAACTAAACAGGAGAGTTCCCAGCAAAGGAAATCAGGTGCCTTGCAATCCTGTTAACTTAACAGTTGAGAAAAGAAGAGACAGATGAGAAGAAACTAGCAAAGGAACCTAAACAACATGAAAAAACAGAATAGTTTGACACTCCCAATGGAATAAAATGGAGCTACTGTCATGAACTCCACCCACAAGGAAATTACTGAAAAGACAGAAAGGGAATTCAGAATATGGATGGCAAATAAGACAAATGAAATTGAAGGGAAAGTTGAAAGCCCACAAAAGAAGCCAAAATTATATTTCAGGAAATTAATGAAAAGGTTGCTAAAAAGTTAGACAACATAAGAAAGGACTTACTAGAACTTAAAAGAAATGAAAAAGTCATTTAGGAAATTTCAAAACACAGCAGAAAGCTTCAACAATAGATTGAACCAAGGACAAGAAATAATCCCAGAGTTTGAAGACAAGATACTCCAGCTAACCCAGGCATTTAAAGAGGCAGAGGAAAGAACAAAAAAAGGCAGAGCAATCACTTAGAGGGATATGGGAATATTTGAAATGAACTAACATTAGAATTATAGGTATATCTGAGGAGAATAAGAAGGCGTTAAATGCATGGAAAACCTATTTGAAGGAATTTATTGAGGAAAACTTCCCTGATATTTTCAGATATTCAGACACACAAATACAGGATGGTCATCAAACGCTGGGAAGATTCATAGTAAATAGGACATCTTCAAGACACATAATAATCAAACAAGTCAAGGTCCAAATTAAGGAACAAATTCTGCAAGAAGCAAGATGAAAACAATAAATAACCTCAGAGTAAAACCTGTCAAGCTAACAGGCTTCATAGTGGAAACCTTATAAGCCAGAGGATTGGGACCTAATCTCCAATCATCTTATGTATCCTGCAAAACTAACTTTCGCAATTGATGGGGCAATTAAGACTTTCCCTGGCAAGTATACATTGAGGGAATCTGTTAAGACCAGACCTGTTCTGTAGGAAATTCTTCAAACATCATTATAAACAAATCATCACAACAGATATTCGCCCGTGTAAAATCATCCAAAAAGACTGCAAAATTCACAACTCTTATAAAACAATAGCACAACTGGGAAAAGAAAGCATTAAGGTACTACCCAATATGATGAACAGGTCAATATCCCACATATCAATTCTATCATTTAACATGCACAATCTGAATGCTCCTCTCAAAAGGATGGCTGACTAGTGGAAAAAACACAACCCAAAAATCTGCTATCTCCAGGAAACACATCTAAACCACAAGGACACACACACACAAACACACAGATTCAACAGGAAAGGACGAAAAAAATATTCCATCCAAATGGAAATCAAAAGATGGTAGACATAGCCATTCCTATATCATATAAAATGGACTTTAAGCTGGCACAGGTAAAGAAAGACAAAGAGGGTCATTATATAATGTTAAAGGAAGCAATTCAAGAAGACATAACAATCCTAAATATACATGCACCTAATTCCAGGTACATTATTATTATTTTTTTTTTTACTAGAGCTAAGCAAAGGAATAAATACCAGCATCATAATTGTTGGGGGACCTCAACATCCCACTGTCAGAGCTTGATAAATCATCAAAGCAGAAAATAAATACACAATCAGTGGACTGAATTCTGACACAAAATCAAATGGACCTAACAGACACTTACAGAACATTCTACTTAAAAACTACTGAGTATAGATTCTTTTCAGCAGCACATGGGACATTCTCCAAACTGATAATATCTTAGGCCACAATAATTCAAAGAAAATCTAAATCATACTATGTATCTTTCAGACCACAGTGGAACAAAACTAGAAATCAATCACAAGAGAAACACTGAAACCTACATAAAGCCATGGAAACTAAACAATCTGCTATTGAATGATTGTTGGGTCAAAAATAAAATTCAGATGGAATTCAAAAGATATTTTGAACTCAACAACAAAGGGAATGGAAGCTATCAAAATCTATGGAACTCAGAGTGAAAAACAATCATGAGGCGAAATCAACAGAAAAACTCTGGCAATATGAATAATCAGAGTAGATCAACTCCCCCAAGGATCAATGGGGCAGAAACAGCACAAGACCCCGTGCACAAACAAATAGCTGAGATGTCAGAAATTGAATTCAGGATCTGGATAGCAAATAAGATCGAATTAGAATTCCAAAAGTTATCTCAAGAATTCAACGGATTCAAAGACCAAATGACCAAAGATTTCGACACACTGAGACAAAAAGTTGCATCCCTCAAAGATCTGAGAAACACAGTAGAATCCCTCAGTAACAGAATGGAGCAAGCAGAAGAAAGGATTTCTGACATTGAAGACAAAGCTTTCGAACGCTCCCAAACCCTCAAAGAAGAAAAATGGAGAGCAAAAACAGACCACTCTCTCAGAGAGCTCTCGGATAATTTGAAGAAAACCAATGTTCATCTTATAGGGATCCCTGAAAGTGACGAAGTGGCTTCACAAGGCACAGAGTCTCCATGAGATTATGTAGGAGAACCTTCCAGACATGCCAAGAGATTCCGAAATTCAGATAGCAGACAGTTTCAGAACTGTCAACCCAAATAAGACATCACCCAGACACATCATAGTCAATTTCACTAAAGTTAATATGAAGGAGAAAATTCTGAAAGCTGCCAGACGAAAGAAAACCACTACCTACAAGGGGAAGAATATCAGAATAACTGCAGATCTCTCTGCTGAAACCTTTCAAGCTAGAAGAGGATGGTCATTGACTTTTAATCTCCTAAAACAAAATAACTTTCAACCCAGGATCCTGTACCCAGCTAAACTGAGCTTCATTTATGATGGAGAAATTAAATACTTCAGTGACATTCACATGTGAAGAAATTTGCCACAACTAAACCAGCTCTCCAGGACATTCTTAGACCTATCCTCCATAAAGACCAGTGTAATTCTCCACCACAAAAGTAAACACACCCAAAAAATTTTTGATCAAATTCCAACTTCCACAGTCGCAAAAGGATTAAAAATGTCCACCGGTCTCTCGAAAGACTTATCAATACTATCAATTAATGTGAATGGTTTAAATTGTCCTCTAAAGAGGCATAGGTTGGCGGACTGGATACAAAAACTCAAGCCAGCCCGCGCCTCAGCCAGCTAGCGTCCGCCACACCTCTCAGCCCAGTAGATCTCACCAAAATGCCATCTCAGTTGGAGCATGCCATGGAAACCATGATGTTCACATTTCACAAATTTGCCAGGGATAAAGGCTACTTAACAAAGGAGGACCTCAGAGTTCTCATGGAGAAGGAGTTCCCGGGATTTTTGGAAAATCAAAAAGACCCTCTGGCCTTAGACAAAATAATGAAGGACCTGGACCAGTGCCGAGATGGCAAAGTAGGCTTCCAGAGCTTCTTTTCCCTAATTGCGGGCCTCACATTGCATGCAACGACTATTTTGTAGTATACATGAAGCACAAGGGAAAGAAGTAGGCAGCACCGAGCAATTACTCTGCCCTGAAAAGTGTTCTCTCAAAGGATTTCTTCAAACATCTGTCCCACAGCTTCTCCCTAAGGATTTCATGAGCAGATCAGGATCCTTAGAATATATACAAATAAAATCCAACTCCCATTTGTCAAGCAGAGAAGAAAAAGTTAATTAAATGCCAGATGAGCTTTTGTTTTTTACATTGTTTGCATCCGCTTGCCCTCAGTAAACATAATCCTTTTTTTAGTTCCAAATTAAAAAAAAAATAAAACAAAAACAAAAACTCAAGCCAGATATCTGCTGCATCCAAGAATCGCATCTTACATTAAAAGACAGATATAGACTCAATGTGAAGGGATCATCTATATTCTAGGCAAATGGAAAGCAGAAAAAAGCAGGCATTGCAATCCTGTTCGCAGACGCAATAGGCTTTAAACCAACCAAAATAATTAAGGATAAGAATGGACACTTCATATTTGTTAAAGGTAATACTCAATATGATGAGATTTCAATTATTAATATTTATGCACCCAACCACAATGCACCTCAATTTATAAGAGAAACTCTAACAGACATGAGCAACTCGATTTCCTCCACTTCCATAGTAGTTGGAGATTTTAACACCCCTTTAGCAGTCCTGGATAGATCCTCCAAAAAGAA
This sequence comes from Nycticebus coucang, assembly GCF_027406575.1. Lineage (NCBI taxonomy): Eukaryota > Metazoa > Chordata > Mammalia > Primates > Lorisidae > Nycticebus > Nycticebus coucang. The sequence goes on along the minus strand of NC_069791.1, from coordinate 34,565,656 downwards.
GCTAAGCAAAGAAATTTTAGATTTAAACTCAACCATTCAACATCTGGACTTAACAGACATCTACAGAACATTCTTCCCCAAAAAACTGAATAAACATTCTTCTCATCAGCCCACGGAACATACTCCAAAATCGACCACATCCTAGGCCACAAATCTAACCTCAGCAAATTTAACAAAATAGAAATTATTCCTTGCATCTTCTCAGACCATCATGGAATAAAAGTTGAACTCAATAACAACAGGAACCTGCATACCCATACAAAAACATGGAAGCTAAATAACCTTATGCTGAAGGATACATGGGTTATAGACGAGATTAAGAAGGAAATCACCATATTTTTGGAACAAAACAACAATCAAGACACGAATTACCAGAACCTCTGGGATACTGCAAAGGCAGTCCTAAGAGGGAAATTTATAGCACTGCAAGCCTTCCTCAAGAAAACGGAAAGAGAGGAAGTCAATAACTTAATGGAACATCTCAAGCAACTGGAGAAAGAAGAACACTTTAACCCCAAACGCAGCAGGAGAAAAGAAATAACCAAAATCAGAACAGAATTAAATGAAATTGAAAACAAAAGAATTATACAATAGATCAATAAATCCAAAAGCTGGTTTTTTGAAAAGATCAATAAAATAGATAAACCTTTGGCCAACCTAACCAGGAAAAAAAGAGTAAAATCTCTAATTTCATCAATCAGAAATGGTAATGATGAAATAACAACAGACCCCTCAGAAATTCAAAAAATCCTTAACAAATACTACAAGAAACTCTACTCTCACAAATATGAAAATCTGAAAGAAATCGACCAATATCTGGAAGCACGCCATCTACCAAGACTTAGCCAGAACGAAGTGGAAATGTTGAATAGGCCTATATCAAGTTCTGAAATAGCATCAACTATACGAAATCTCCCTAAAAAGAAAAGCCCAAGACCAGATGGCTTTACATCAGAATTCTACCAAACATTTAAAGAAGAACTAGTACCTATACTACTAAACCTCTTCCAAAATATAGAAAAAGAAGGAATATTACCCAGCACATTCTACAAAGCAAACATCACCCTGATCCCCAAACCAGGGAAAGACTCAACAAGAAAAGAAAATTATAGACCAATATCACTAATGAATATAGATGCTAAAATACCCAATAAGATCCTAACAAACAGAATCCAACAACACATCAAAAAAATTATACACCATGACCAAGTCGGATTTATCCCAGGGTCTCAAGGCTGGTTCAATATATGTAAATCTATAAACGTAATTCAACACATAAACAAACTTAAAAATAAAGACCATATGATTCTTTCAATTGATGCAGAAAAAGCTTTTGATAATATCCAGCATCCCTTCATGATCAGAGCACTTAAGAAAATTGGTATAGAAGGGACATTTCTTAAACTAATAGAGGCCATCTACAGCAAACCCACAGCCAATATTGTATTGAATGGAGTTAAATTGAAATCATTTCCACTTACATCAGGAACCAGGCAAGGTTGCCCATTGTCTCCATTGCTCTTTAACATTGTAATGGAAGTTTTAGCCATTGCAATTAGGGAAGAAAAGGCGATCAAGGGTAATCCACATAGGGTCAGAAGAGATCAAACTTTCACTCTTCGCAGATGATATGATTGTATATCTGGAAAACACTAGGGATTCTACTACAAAACTTTTAGAAGTGATCAAGGAATACAGTAATGTCTCAGGCTACAAAATCAACACCCATAAATCTGTAGCCTTTATATATACCAACAATAAGCAAGCCAAACAAACAGTCAAGGACTCTATTCCTTTCACAGTAGTGCCAAAGAAGATGAAATATTTGGGAGTATACCTAACAAAGGACGTGAAAGATCTCTACAAAGAGAACTATGAAACTCTAAGAAAAGAAATAGCTGAAGATGTTAACAGATGGAAAAACATACCATGCTCATGGCTGGGAAGAATCAACATTGTTAAAATGTCCATACTGCCCAAAGCAATATATAATTTTAATGCAATTCCTATTAAAGCTCCATTGTCATACTTTAAAGATCTTGAAAAAATAATACTTTGTTTTATATGGAATCAGAAAAAACCTCAAATAGCAAAAACATTACTGAGCAATAAAAACAAAGCAGGAGGAATCACACTACCAGACCTGAGACTGTACTATAAATCCATAGTGATCAAAACAGCATGGTACTGGCACAAAAGCAGAGAAGTAGATGTCTGGAACAGAATAGAGAACCAAGAGATGGATCCAGCTACTTACCATTATTTGATCTTTGACAAGCCAATTAAAAACATTCAGTGGGGAAAAGATACCCTATTTAACAAATTGTGCTGGGTAAACTGGCCGGCAACCTGTAGAAGATTGAAACTGGACACACACCTTTCATCATTAACTAAGATAGACTTTCACTGGATAAAAGATTTAAACTTAAGGCATGAAACTATAAAAATACTTGAAGAAAGTGCAGGGAAAACTCTTGAAGGAATCGGCCTGGGTGAATATTTTATGAGGAGGACTCCCTAGGCAATTGAAGCAGTATCAAAAATACACTACTGGGACCTGATCAAACTAAAAAGCTTCTGCACAGCCAAGAACATAGTGAGTAAAGCAAGCAGACAGCCCTCAGAATGGGAGAAAATATTTGCAGGTTGTATCTCCGATAAAGGTCTAATAACCAGAATCCACAGAGAACTGAAATTTATTAGCAAGAAAAGAATACGTGATCCCATTTCAGGGTGGGCAAGGGACTTAAAGAGAAACTTCTCTAAAGAAGACCGACGCAGGGCTGCGCCTGTGGTTCAGTGAGCAGGGCGCCGGCCCCATATACCGAGGGTGGCGGGTTCAAACCCAGCCCCGGCCAAACTGCAACAAAAAAATAGCTGGGTGTTGTGGGGGGCGCCTGTAGTCCCAGCTACTCGGGAGGCTGAGGCAGGAGAATCGCCTAAGCCCAGGAGTTGGAGGTTGCTGTGAGCTGTGTGATGCCACAGCACTCTACCAAGGGCAATAAAGTGAAACTCTGCCTCTACAAAAAAAAAAAAGAAGACCAACGCAAAATCTACAAACACATGAAAAAAAGCTCATCATCCTTAATCATCAGAGAAATGCAAATCAAAACTACTCTGAGATATCACCTAACCCCAGTAAGAGTAGCCCACATAACAAAATCCCCAAACCAGAAATGTTGGCGTGGATGTGGAGGAAAGGGCACACTTCTACACTGCTGGTGGGAATGCCCACTAATATGTACCTTTTGGAAGGATGTTTGGAGAATACTTAGAGACCTAAAAATGGATCTGCCATTCGATCCTATAATTCCTTTACTAGGTTTATACCCAGAAGACCAAAAATCACAATATAACAAAGACATCTGTACCAGAATGTTTATTGCAGCCCAATTCATAATTGCTAAGTCATGGAAGAAGCCCAAGTGCCCATCGACCCACGAATGGACTAGCAAATTGTGGTACATGTATATGATGGAATATTATGCAGCCTTAAAGAAAGATGGAGACTTTACCTCTTTCATGTTTACATGGATGGAACTGGAACATAGTCTTCTTAGCAAAGTATCTCAGGAATGGAAGAAAAAGTATCCAATGTACTCCGCCCTACTATGAAGCTAAATTATAGCTTTCACATGAAGACTATAACCCAACTATAGCACAAGACTATGGGGAAAGGACCAAGGAAGGGGAAGGGAGGGGGGAGGTTTTGGTGGAGGGAGGCTAATAGGTGGGGCCGCATCTATGGTGCATCTTAAAATGGGTACAGGCGATTGCACTAATGTACACAGCTATGATTTAACAATAAAAATCAAATAAAATTAAATTAAAAAATTAAAAAAAGAAAAATGAAACACAACAACAACAACAACAACAAAAATCTATGGAACTCAGCAAAAACATTCCTCAGGGATGAATGGTTCATAACCTATATGGTTCATAACCTATATGCCTACATCAAAAAGGCAGAAAGATCACAAATTAACAACCTAATGTCACATCTCAAAGAACTAGAAGAAGAGCAAACAAAACCCAAAGCCAGCAGAAGAAAAGAAATAACAAAGGTCAGGGCAGAACTAAATCCAATGGAAAACAAACAAACAAAAAATAATATGAAAGATCAACAAAGCGAAAAGTGAAAAGATAAAGTCAACAGACCTCTTGCTAGATTAACTAGGAACAGAAGAGAAAAGACCCAAATAATCTCCATCAGAAATGAAAAAGGAGACATTACAGATGGTAACACAGAAACACAAAACATCAGATACGAATTCTCTGCCCACATAAACTAGACAACACAGAGGAAATGGACGCATTTCTGGAAACATACAACTTCCCAAGACTTCCTCAGGAAAAAATATAAATCTTGATTAGACTAATAATGAGCAATGAGGTTGAAGTAGTAATAAAAAACAAAATACCTCAAAAACAAAAGTCCTGGACCACGTGGATTCACAGCTCAATTCTACCCAGACCTCCAAAGAAGAGCTGATACCCATATTACAGAAATTATTCCATAATATTTACAAAAAAGGAATTCTCTCCAACTCGTTCTATGAAGCTAGTATCACCTTGATACCAAAGCCGGGAAAGGACACAACAAAAAAGAAAACTACAGACCTTATGAATATAGATGCAAAAATCCTTGATAAAATACTAGCAAATTGAATTCAGCAGCATATCAAAAAAATAATTCACCATAACCAAGTGAGCTTCACCCTCAGCATGCAAAGATGGTTCAGCATACATAAATCAATAAATATGATTCACTACATAATCAGAAGCAAAAACAAAGACCATATAATCATCTCAATAGATGCAGAAAAATCATTAAAAAAATTCAGCACCTTTTCATGATAAAAGCTCTCATAAAACTAGGCATACAAGGGATATTACGAACCCACAGCCAACGTCATACTGAATGCAGAAAGGTTGACAACATTTCTCCTAATAACTGGAACAAGACAATGATGCTCACTGTCACCACTTCTATTCACCACAGTGCTGAAAGTCCTAGTCAGAGCAATCAAGCAAGAGAAAGAATGAAAGGGGGTATCCAAATGTGGAAAAAGAAGTCAAGCAATTCCTCTTCATTCACACCATGACTATCTACCTAGAAGTCTCCAGAGACTTAGTTAAGGGACTCCTGGAGTTGTTAAACAAATTCAGCAAAGTCTTGGACAAAATCAACATCCATAAATCAGTAGCATTTCTATATACCAATAATAGTCAAGCTGAGAGTCAAATCAGAGACTGTATACCATTCAAAAGAGCTATAAATAACTGAGATAACGCCGGAAAGGCTATGTTAACCACTGTGATAAAAATGTGTCAAATGGTTTATGAAGTGAGTGTATGATGCCCCATAATCATATCATTGTATACAGTTATGATCTAATAAAAAAAAAAAAAAAGAGCTATAAAGAAAATAATATGCCTAGGGATATGCTTAACCAAAGAGGTGAAAGATCTCTACAAGAAGAACCAGGAAACACTGGAGGAAAGAAATTACAGAGGACACAAACAAATAGCAAAACATATCATTTTTATGAATCAGTAGAATCTACATTGTTAAAATGTCCATACTACCCAAAGTGATTTATAGATTTAATACAATTCCCACTAAAATCCCAATATCATGCTTCACAAATCTAGAAAAAAAACTATCCTGTAGGCTTGGTGCCTGTAGCTCAAGTGGCTAAGGTGCCAGCCACATACATCAGAGCTGATGGGTTCGAATCCAGCCTGGGCCCGCCAAACAACAATGATAACTACAGTCAAAAAATAGCTGGGCATTATGGTGGGTGCCTGTAGTCCCAGCTACTTGGGAAACTGAGGCAAGAGAATCGCTTAAGCCCAAGAGTTTGAGGTTGCTGTGAGCTGTGATGTCACGGCACTCTACCCAGGGTGACAGCTTGAGACTCTGTTTCAAAAAAAAAAACTATCCTGTAATTTATTTGGAACCAGAAAAGAGCCTGACAGTCAAAGCAAAATCAATAACTCGGGAGGCATCACCTTTCCAGACTTCAAACTATACTACAAGGCTATAGAAACCCAGACAGCATGGTATTGTCACAAAAATAGGGACACAGCCAACTGATCTTTAACAAAGCTGACAATAATGCACCCGGGGGAAAGGAGCCCTATCCATAAAGGGTGCTGGGAAAACTGGACAGCCACATCCAGAAGAATGAAACAGAACTCATATCTCTCACCCTAGTAAAAATTAATTAAAGATGGATAAAGACCTAAATGTAAGGCAAGAATACAAAAATGGGAGAATGGGAGAAAATATTGCAAGCCACTTATCTGATAAAGGATTAATATCCAGACTCTGGTTAATTAATTCCGGTTAATGATGTCTAGAAAGTTTGCTCCTAAAATACATTTGTTAACTGAATGCAGAAATGATAACTGAAGACTAGATAACTGTTTCAGAAAAAAGTCATTGTTATTTACCTGGAGGATACTAGGAGAAAAAGTGGATGTCTCTGATTTGGTGAAATCAGGAACTAAATTTGGTTAGTCATTTGTAAAACTTGTCAAAGCCAGGAACAAAATGCTATACATTTATCTTAGACATTAATTTTTACTTAAGTTATATATGGGTACATCCATCCAGCTCTGGTCTGATAGAGTGCCAAGGACCTGTGAGTATAGATTTGCTAATGGTTTGATACCATTTTTCTTGCCTAAACTATACCCATGTTTCTGTTTCCATTTCCTTACATTATAGCAAAAGGCAATCTTAGGGCAGAATCTTGAAAAAAATACGTATTTTTTCTGAATCCCTTTTGGTTGGTCTTTCTCGTTAACTTATTTGGATTTTAATATTTTCAGCCACTCACTCTCATCAAGTCTTTCCAAACTCTTCAACTTAATTTTCAAAGGAACAGCTGTCCTTTACCTTTGTATTCATTACTTTATATGATAGTTAACTAAATACTGCAACACAATAAAAAGTACCACTACCTAGACCAGTTTGTGAACAAAATGCAAGAGTTAACCATCCAACAAAATTGATGAATCCAGGAAAGCTCAGCCTGCGGACAATCTCTATCATCCTCCAGTCACTAACTGGGGGTTGCCGGCACCGCTTCCACTGCAACAGTCTGAGCTGGGGCAACAGCAATGTGAAAAGAGAGGAGAGGACAAATGGAAAATGCATATCAAGACACAAGAGCTTTGGCATCAAACAGGCTTGATCCAAACACTGACCTCATCACATAGTGTGAACCTCAAAGGTTCTGTTTTCTCATCTATAAATTAAGAATAATGCACTGTGTAGTTGAGAGATTTATCGAGAGGCCCCTTATGTATATTTAGCAGTGTGCCTGGCATAAGTCAGTAATTAGTGTTCAGTAAGGAGCATTTAATGTTGAATTGAGGACAGAGAGTCAAAGATGACCCCTTATTTTCTACTGTAGGTGAAAAAAAACTAACACTACTAACTGAAATAGGAAATGCAGAGGAGAAACAGGTTTGGTAGAAAATATAATGAAGTTAGTTTGGAACATATTGAGTTTCCTTGTGGGACATGAGGTTCAGATGTCCAGGAGGCTGTGGGGAAGGCTGTTTGGGGAAAAGTCCCAGATCCAGGAGGAACCAGCTGGGAGAGGCAGGAAACAGGGCATGTCCAGGAGATACAGGGATAGGCTTGGAGGTGAGGTGAGGGTATCTGTGTCTGGCTCAAAGCACAAAGCCTGGCATAGATGGTTTCCCTCCAGAAACATCTTCAAGCTCTCCAAACAGGGCCAGAAGAGTAGGAGGCTATGAAAGAGCTCGGCCAGGAATTTCAAAGGAAAGCAAAACTGAAGGGAGTCTTCTGTAGATTGAACATGTTTTCAGGAGGGGGGAAGGGAACCAGTGGAGGGAGAAAGGTTTTAAAAATTACAAATTAAAAACATGTTTTTTCTTCTGTAATAAGAGATTGTAAGAGATTTTTGGTTTTGATTTTGTTCCTTTCTGGATGTTCTAAATTTTCTACATTGAGTATATGATACTCAGTTCTGAAAAAACAAAATTCTATTTTTTTCAATATGAGATTTGAAACCATGTTCCAGAAAAAGGGGAATAGAATGATACCAGGAACTTACAGGTGAAGAAGATAGCTTGGAAGGGTCTAGGGACAATTGTCTCATGGAGCCGGGGAGCAGGTGGGAGGTGGGGGGAGATAATAAATGAAGCTCCTGAGAAACCGTACAGCGGAGGTAAGAGAATTGCAGAAAATTATGTCATTTGGTTTCTATGCTTTTTCAGTAACCAAGAGGCACGGTAGTGGCTAAAAACGAGGAGGAACGATAGGACTGGACATACGGGAAGGGTGAAAACATTTTTTTAAACTCAGGATAAGAAATAGAAGAAGCTTAAATTTGAAATTGGTGAAATGAAGTTGACGGGGGTCAGGGAAGAAGCAATCTAAGGAATCACTCCTGCCCTCCCTCCGAGGAACTCCTGCCCTCGCCTGTGGGTCCATCTCAGGCAATACCACCACGGCCTTCTGTTGCTCTCTGAAAAAACCTTGGAATCGGAGGAGGCGGAGCAAGATGGCAGCCGAGTAACAGCTTCCTTGCATCTGGGCACCGTGAGTCTGGGGAGATAGGACTTCAGGCATCTCTGGCTGGTGGGATCTGCCTACCATCACTCCTATGAGGATACAGGGAGTCAGCGAGAGACTTCTGGACCCCAAGAGGAGGACTAAAACAGTGGAAAACCGGTAAGTGGTCGCGTGTGTTCAATCCGTCTAAACCCGCCCACAACTGTAAGTTCAGTAGCAGCGAGACTGCAAACCAGAAAGGCCTTACCTGTGAACTGTTTTGATGTCCTTGGACTTGGCACTGAGTTGAACTGCCTTGGGGAAGGCCTGAGCGGGAGGGCGGAGAACTTTGGCCGTTGTCTAGGGCCCCAGTCTGAGCCGCTGAGCCAGACGGAGCTAAAACTGTTTGGTGGTGGGTCACACGGAACCATTGTCAGTGATCTGCCCCGGCAAGCTCCGCCCTCAGAGTCGCAGAGCTAGAAACGGGTGGGAGCTGGTAACCCAGCAACCAAGTAGCCTAAGGGTTGGGTCTGAGCGGCCTTGCAGCCCTAACCCTCAGGGGCAGAGTGAGACCGGTTTTGGCACACTGAGTAAGTGGATAGCCACTTCAGCAGTGATTCCAGCGAGAAAGCTGGGAAAGCTTCTGCTCAGCAAGTTTACAAGTTCAAAGTGCCTTTTAAGTGGGCTGAAGAGAGATTTAGGGTGTCTACCTTCTGAGGTTTGAGAAATCAGCAGCCTCCAGTCGTATCAGAACTGTGACTAACATCTCATACCCCAGAAGACCACGTGTTGCCCAGACAATATTCAATAACATATACAAACTGCTTTGTTTTTGGTTGTGTATTTTTTTCTTTCTTTCTTTTTTTTTTTTTTTTTGTTTGGTTGTGTTTTTTTTGTTTGTTTATTTTGATGTTGTTGATGTTCTTTTGTTTTTTAATTTCAATCTTTTCCATACAGATCCCTTTTTCTTTCTCAATTTTACTGGTTTAATTATAATTTCCCATTGCTGCCTTTTTTAATAACTACAACTTCATTTTTGCTAGTGTTTCTACCACTATCACTTGGTTTTTCACCCAATTTTATCCCCGTAAAGTTTTCTGTTTGCTTGTTTTGGTTTGATTTATAGCATTTTTGTCTTTCCTCTCTACTTGGTGGAGGTGGGGTACTGTGTCTGATCAGGTTAGCAAAGAGCTGCTGACCTCAAGGGAACCACCCCACTGGCCACCCCCAGAAGGTGGGGGTTTTTTAAGGTTGTGTCAAAGTACCCTACTGTACACCTATATTGCCCTGTCTCCCTCTTTCTGTGCCTCTCTTCTTTTTGTCAATATTCCTTATCCCCACCCCCTCTCCTTTCTCTATCTTTCTTTTTTTTTCTTATCACTCGGTTCTCCTTTCCTTCATCCCCTTTTTTGCTCTTCAACCTTCTCACCCTTCTGGTCCTGTAACCCTTAGTCCACAGGCACAAGAACTTAAAGAGCAAGAGGAAGTGAAAGGAAAATTAGGGCAAGGAAACAGATAAAAGAAATCACTCATGAGGAAGAATCAGCAGAAAACTCCAGGCAACATGAAGAACCAGTCCAGAACAACCCCACCAAGGGACCATGAGGTAGCTACTGCAGAGGATTCCACCTATACAGAAATGTTAGGAATGACAGAAAGGGAATTTAGAATACACATGTTGAAAACAATGAAAGAAATGATGGAAACAATGAAGGAAACTGCTAATAAAGTGGAAAATAACCAAAAGGAAATCCAAAAACAGAATCAAATCAGAGATGAACGATATGAAGAATATAAAAAGGATATAGCAGAGCTGAAGGAAATGAAACAGTCAATCAGGGAACTTAAAGATGCAATGGAAAGTATCAGCAACAGGTTAGACCATGCAGAAGAAAGAATTTCAGAGGTAGAAGACAAAGTTTTTGAGATAACTCAGATAGTAAAAGAGGCAGAAAAGAAGAGAGAGAAAGCAGAACGTTCACTGTCAGAATTATGGGACTTTATGAAGCGTTCCAACATACGAGTTATAGGAATTCCAGAAGGGGAAGAAGAATGCCCCAGAGGAATGGAAGCCGTACTAGAGAATATTATAAAAGAAAATTTCCCAAACATCACCAAAGATTCTGACACACTGCTTTCAGAGGGCTATCGGACCCCAGGTCGCCTCAACTCTAACCGAGCTTCTCCAAGACACATTGTGATGAACCTGTCCAAAGTCAAGACAAAAGAAAAGATTCTGCAAGCTGCCAGGAGTAAGCGCCAGTTGACCTACAGGGGCAAATCCATCAGAGTGACCGCAGACTTCTCTAATGAAACTTTCCAAGCAAGAAGACAATGGTCATCTACCTTTAATCTACTTAAACAGAACAATTTTCAGCCCAGAATTCTGTACCCTGCCAAGCTAAGCTTCAAAATTGACGGAGAAATCAAATCATTTACGGATATACAAACATTGAGGAAATTCGCCACAACAAGACCAGCTCTACAGGAAATACTTCAACCTGTTCTGCACACTGACCACCACAATGGATCAGCAGCAAAGTAAGAACTCAGAAATCAAAGGACAGAACCTAACCTCCACACTGATGCAAAGGATAAAACTAAGCAATGGAGTCTCACCAAATAAGACGAATAGAATACTACCACACTTATCAATTATCTCCATAAATGTTAATGGCTTGAATTCCCCACTGAAGAGACATAGATTGGCTGACTGGATTAAAAAACACAAGCCATCCATTTGCTGTCTGCAAGAAACACATCTGGCTTCAAAAGACAAATTAAAGCTCCGAGTCAAGGGTTGGAAGACAATTTTTCAGGCAAATGGAATTCAGAAGAAAAGAGGAGTTGCAATCTTATTTTCAGATACATGTGGATTTAAAGCAACTAAAGTCAAAAAAGACAAAGATGGTCACTTTATATTGGTCAAGGGAAAAATACAACAAGAAGACATTTCAATTCTAAATATTTATGCACCCAATTTAAATGCTCCCAGATTCTTGAAGCAGACCTTACTCAGTCTGAGCAATATGATATCTGACAATACCATCATAACAGGGGACTTTAACACACCTCTTACAGAGCTGGACAGATCCTCTAAACAGAAATTAAACAAAGACATAAGAGATTTAAATGACACCCTAGAACAACTATGCTTGATAGACGCATATAGAACACTCCACCCCAAAGATAAAGAATATACATTCTTCTCATCACCCCATGGAACATTCTCCAAAATTGATCATATCCTGGGACACAAAACAAATATCAACAGAATCAAAAGAATTGAAATTTTACCTTGTATCTTCTCAGACCATAAGGCACTAAAGGTGGAACTCAACTCTAACAAAAATGCTCGACCCCACCCAAAGGCATGGAAATTAAACAATCTTCTGTTGAATAACAGATGGGTGCAGGAAGAAATAAAACAGGAAATCATTAACTTCCTTGAGCATAACAACAATGAAGACACAAGCTACCAAAACCTGTGGGATACTGCAAAAGCAGTTTTGAGAGGAAAATTCATCGCTTTAGATGCCTACATTCGAAAAACAGAAAGAGAGCACGTCAACAATCTCACAAGAGATCTTATGGAAATGGAAAAAGAAGAACAATCTAAGCCTAAACTCAGTAGAAGAAAAGAAATATCCAAAATCAAATCAGAGATCAATGAAATTGAAAACAAAAGAATCATTCAGAAAATTAATGAAACAAGGAGTTGGTTTTTTGAAAAAATAAATAAAATAGATAAACCATTGGCCAGACTAACTAGAAATAGAAAAGTAAAATCTCTAGTAACCTCAATCAGAAGCGATAAAGGGGAAATAACAACTGATCCCACAGAGATACAAGAGATCATCTCTGAATACTACCAGAAACTCTATGCCCAGAAATTTGACAATGTGAAGGAAATGGATCAATATTTGGAATCACACCCTCTCCCTAGACTTAGCCAGGAAGAAATAGAGCTCCTGAACAGACCAATTTCAAGCACTGAGATCAAAGAAACAATAAAAAAGCTTCCAACCAAAAAATGCCCTGGTCCAGATGGCTTCACTCCAGAATTCTATCAAACCTTCAAGGAAGAGCTTATTCCTGTACTGCAGAAATTATTCCAAAAAACAGAGGAAGAAGGAATCTTCCCCAACACATTCTATGAAGCAAACATCACCCTGATACCAAAACCAGGAAAAGACCCAAACAAAAAGGAGAATTTCAGACCAATCTCACTCATGAATATAGATGGAAAAATTCTCAACAAAATCCTAGCCAATAGATTACAGCTTATCATCAAAAAAGTCATTCATCATGATCAAGTAGGCTTCATCCCAGGGATGCAAGGCTGGTTTAACATACGCAAGTCCATAAACGTTATCCACCATATTAACAGAGGCAAAAATAAAGATCACATGATCCTCTCAATAGATGCAGAAAAAGCATTTGATAAAATCCAGCATCCTTTTCTAATTAGAACACTGAAGAGTATAGGCATAGGTGGCACATTTCTAAAACTGATTGAAGCTATCTATGACAAACCCACAGCCAATATTTTACTGAATGGAGTAAAACTGAAAGCTTTTCCTCTCAGAACTGGAACCAGACAAGGTTGTCCTCTGTCACCTTTACTATTCAACATAGTGCTGGAAGTTCTAGCCAATACAATTAGGCAAGACAAGGAAATAAAGGGAATCCAAATGGGAGCAGAGGAGGTCAAACTCTCCCTCTTTGCTGACGACATGATCTTATACTTAGAGAACCCCAAAGACTCAACCACAAGACTCCTAGAAGTCATCAAAAAATACAGTAATGTTTCAGGATATAAAATCAATGTCCACAAGTCAGTAGCCTTTGTATACACCAATAACAGTCAAGATGAGAAGCTAATTAAGGACACAACTCCCTTCACCATAGTTTCAAAGAAAATGAAATACCTAGGAATATACCTAACGAAGGAGGTGAAGGACCTCTATAAAGAAAACTATGAACTCCTCAGAAAGGAAATAGCAGAGGATTTTAACAAATGGAAGAACATACCATGCTCATGGATGGGAAGAATCAACATTGTTAAAATGTCTATACTTCCCAAAGCAATCTACCTATTCAATGCCATTCCTATCAAAGTACCTACATCGTACTTTCAAGATTTGGAAAAAATGATTCTGCATTTTGTATGGAACCGGAAAAAACCCCGTATAGCAAAGGCAGTTCTTAGTAACAAAAATAAAGCTGGAGGCATCAGCATACCAGATTTTAGTCTGTACTACAAAGCCATAGTGCTCAAGACAGCATGGTACTGGCACAAAAACAGAGACATAGACACTTGGAATCGAATTGAACACCAAGAACTGAAACTAACATCTTACAACCACCTAATCTTCGATAAACCAAACAAGAACTTACCTTGGGGGAAAGACTCCCTATTCAATAAATGGTGTTGGGAGAATTGGATGTCTACATGTAAAAGACTGAATCTGGACCCACACCTTTCCCCACTCACAAAAATTGATTCAAGATGGATAAAGGACTTAAATTTAAGGCATGAAACAATAAAAATCCTCAAAGAAAGCATAGGAAAAACACTGGAAGATATTGGCCTGGGGGAAGACTTCATGAAGAAGACTGCCATGGCAATTGCAACAACAACAAAAATAAACAAATGGGACTTCATTAAACTGAAAAGCTTCTGTACAGCTAAGGAGACAATAACCAAAGCAAAGAGACAACCCACACAATGGGAAAGGATATTTGCATATTTTCAATCAGACAAAAGCTTGATAACCTGAATCTATAGAGAACTCAAATTAATCCACATGAAAAAAGCCAACAATCCCTTATATCAATGGGCAAGAGACATGAACAGAACTTTCTCTAAAGACGACAGACGAATGGCTAACAAACACATGAAAAAATGTTCATCATCTCTATATATTAGAGAAATGCAAATCAAAACATCCCTGAGATATCATCTAACCCCAGTGAGAATGGCCCACATCACAAAATCTCAAAACTGCAGATGCTGGCGTGGATGTGGAGAGAAGGGAACACTTTTACACTGCTGGTGGGACTGCAAACTCGTACAACCTTTCTGGAAGGAAGTATGGAGAAACCTCAAAGCACTCAAGCTAGACCTCCCATTCGATCCTGCAATCCCATTACTGGGCATCTACCCAGAAGGAAAAAAATCCTTTTATCATAAGGACACTTGTACTAGACTGTTTGTTGCAGCTCAATTTACAATCGCCAAAATGTGGAAACAGCCTAAATGCCCACCAACCCAGGAATGGATTAACAAGCTGTGGTATATGTATACCATGGAATACTATTCAGCCATCAAAAAAATGGAGACTTTACATCCTTCGTATTAACCTGGATGGAAGTGGAAGACATTATTCTTAGTAAAGCATCACAAGAATGGAGAAGCATGAATCCTATGTACTCAATCTTGATATGAGGACAATTAATGACAATTAAGGTTATGGGGGGGGGAGCAGAAAGAGGGATGGAGGGAGGGGGGTGGGGCCTTAGTGTATGTCACACTTTATGGGGGCAAGACATGATTGCAAGAGGGACTTTACCTAACAATTGCAATCAGTGTAACTGGCTTATTGTACCCTCAATGAATCCCCAACAATAAAAAAAAAAAAAAAAGAAAAAAAAAAAAACCTTGGAATCGCCCGAGATTCCTCTCTCTCTTTCATGAACCCCATTTGAATAATCCTCATCTTCTGCCCACTTTTTCTCCTGACCCTTCTCCACCTTCACTGCTGCCACCTTCGTGGGAGTCACCATCATGACTACTGCAGTGGCCTCTGACTGCCCCCAAATCCACCCCTGCCCTGTTCCATTCCATTCTTTGCCCCGAAGTTAGGGTGGTCATTAAAAAAAATCCCATCAGAGGACCTGGCGGTGGCTCGCGGAGGCGCTTCCCCTAGCCTGACTATGGGCCAGCGGCGGGGCAGAGGCCCGGGGCGGGCGGACAGAGGGACAGCGGGTCTGTCCTCTGCGGCGGCTCTGTCCGGCCCGGCTGTGCGGCTCTTGCGCTCGGCCGCCGCCCGCTCTTAAGGGGGCTTCTGCAAGGGGCTGACTCGCACGCTACTCACCTTCTTCCATCTGGCCTGGCGGCTGCGCATCAACTTCCCCAACCTCTACATCGAGGCTTCCATGATGCTCAACGTCCGCCTGCAGGTTCATATTGAGATATATTGAAGGCCCTCCCCTCACTGATGAAGGTGAGACCTCACGCTACTGCACCCAGGAACACAAAGCATGAGGGACAAAAGAAGGCCTTTTGGCACCTGCCTGGAAAAAGTGAAGTGGGAGAGAGGAGCTGACTTGATCAAACCACTATCTAGCCTTAAGAAAAGAATGCAGGAGGAGAGCCCATGTCCAGCAGACATACCTTCCTGGATGAATAAACCTGTGGTTGATGTAAATGGATATCCACAGACTGAGACGTTATCATTGGAAACGAAAAGCGATCTGGGGTGGCGCCTGTGGCTCAAAGGGGTAGGGCGCGAGCCCCATATGCTAGAGGTGGTGGGTTCAAACCCAGCCCCGGCCAAAAAAAAAGAAAAGCAATCTGAGTGGGGCTGACCTCTTGCTTCACAATGGCAACAAAGTGCTTCTTCCATATTTAAAAGAATCAATAAGAAGACATTCAGATTCAGCAGCCACTTCAAGCAAAGCCATGGGTCTGTTCTCTGTTCTTGCAGAAGAGCACTTAGCTGGAGTGTCCTGTGGTGTTGCAGAAGCTCTGGGGAGGGACTGGCTGGGAAGAGGGCCCAGAGCCATGGGCAGCCACAGAGGACAGTGCTCCAAAGGAGAGTTTGGAATGTCAGGACTGCCATGTCATCAAGAACTGTTGGGAATGGACATTTATAAGGATGACCCACCAAGTGCTTTTCCTGAGGGCCTGGGCTCTGAGTTGGAACCGTCTTGCCTGCATTCTGTCCTGTCTGTGGTACTGCACATGTGTCCTGAAGTACTCCTGAATGATGAGACAAAACAGGTTTTCCTTGAACATTTAAAACCCATGTTTTCAAAGCAAACAATAGAATATAAGAAAATGCTTTCAAGTGTAGAAAGTACCTCAAGTGGTCTGCAGATGACACAGGGGTTACTGGCTCTATGACCTTTTGAATTTAGCAGATCCATTATGCCATAGGTAAGATACAAGCAGAACAATAAAAATAGATTAATTTTAAAAGTTGTTTTAGAATGATTTCTTTCACATTAAATCTGTATGGAAACCATGCAACCTTCAAGTTCCTGCTTTGGTTTGTATGACCAAAGTAAGTTGAGCTTTAACTTGGAGGAAACTAGTTGATGAAGAAGAAAATTTTGTAGCTTGTTTTAAATTGTGCTTGAAAGACATTCAGGATTGGGAAACCATTTAGGAGAGCGTTGATATAGCCTGTATAAATATCAGATTAGAACATTCTGATTTAATGTGGAGTTCTCTACTTATCTTCAGTACCCATTCTTGAAGGGCTATGTCCCACATGTTATGTCTCCTCCACTTGTCTTTGATCACCTCACGGAAGTGGATATTTGTGAAATCTACCCCACTGTGCTATTATTAGGCCTTGATGAGTTTTTGGTAAGCTGTTATCATTTCTGCATTTTGTGGACCGATTTTAATTTCCTGTCTTTTTCACACCCCTTTTCTTCTTCTTGAAATGCCATTTAGATGGTGGTCCTATGGTGAAAGTTGCAATATTAAAATTTAGAATAATCCTTTCTCAAACTAGGAACCCAAGCAGTGTTACCTTAAATAAAAAGGAGCTTGCATCATCTTTAATCATCAGAGAAATGCAAATCAAAACTACTTTGAGATATCATCTAACTCCTGTAAGATTAGCCCATATCACAAAATCCCAAGACCAGAAATGTTGGCGTGGATGTGGAGAAAAGGGAACACTTCTACACTGCTGGTGGGAATGCAAATTAATACATTCCTTTTGGAAAGATGTTTGGAGAACACTTAGAGATCTAAAAACAGAACTGCCATTCAATCCTATAATTCCTCTACTAGGTATATACCCAGAAGACCAAAAATCACATCATAACAAAGATATTTGTACCAGAATGCTTATTGCAGCCCAATTCATAATTGCTAAGTCATGGAAAAAGCCCAAGTGCCCATCAATCCACGAATGGATTAATAAATTGTGGTATATGTACATCATGGAATATTATGCAGCCTTAAAGAAAGACAGAGACTTTACCTCTTTCATGTTTACATGGATGGAGCTGGAACATATTCTTCTTAGTGAAGTATCTCAAGAATGGGAGCAAAAGTATCCAATGTACTCAGCCCTACTATGAAACTAATTTATGGCTTTCACATGAAAACTATAACCCAGTTATAACCCAAGAATAGGGGGAAGGGGGAAAGGGAGGGAAGGGAGGGGGGCGGAGGGAGGGCGATTGGTGGGATTACACCTGCGGTGCATCTTACAAGGGTATATGTGAAACTTAGTAAATGTAGAATGTAAATGTCTTAACACAATAACTAAGAAAATGCCAGGAAGGCCATGTTAACCAGTGTGATGAAAATGTGTCAAACAGTCTATAAAACCAATGTATGGTGCCCCATGATTGCATTAATGTACACAGCTATGAGTTAATAAAAAAATAAATAAATAAAAATAAAAAGGAGCTTGATACTATTTGATATAGCTCAGTTATAGACAGGCAAATCAAGTACTTCCCTTATAAAAATTTCCCATGTTCTAGGAATTGAGGTATCTTTTACACTTAAGATTTTTCTGAGGTAACACCTTTTGTTTGTTGATAACTTTAATAAAGGTCATTTAAGTATATATGTTTTTAAGGACTCCCAAAGGGAGACTTAACTATTTGGGGGATTATTGACTGCATGTATCATTTTATATTGTGTGCTAAATTACTATGCTGTGTGCTATTTTAATGATTTGGGAAAATGAAAAGTAAAATTTGTTCTTTAGTATAATAAATAATCTTAAATTAAAAAAATAAATAAATAAAATCACATCAAATATCATTTGGCCCTTTTAAGACCCCTCAAAGCTGCAGGGCCGTGGGCCAGTGTTGGTCTATAGCCTGTTAGGAACCGGGCTACACAGCAGGAAATGAGTGGTGGGCAAGCAAGTGAAGCTTCATCTCTTGCCACGCCCAGATGGGACCATCTGGTTGCAGGAAAAGAAGCTCAGAGCCCCCACTGATTCTGCATTATGGTGAGTATTGTATAATTATTTCATTATACATCACAATGTAATAATAATAGAAATTAAGTTTCCAATAAATGTAATGCACGTGAATCTTCCCAAAACAATCCCCCAGCCCCTGGGTCCATGGAAAAATTATCTTCCATGAAACCAGCCCCTGATGCAAATAAGGTTGGAGACAGCTGCTTAAAAGGCATCTGATTGCTTTTAGTATAAAAGATCAAAGTTCTCAACATAGCCAGCCAGGTCCTCTGATCTGGCCCTACAACCTCTCCAGGCTCACCTGGTGTAATTCATTCTGGACACATCATCTTCTCCTTGTTCCCCAAAACATGCAGATGGCAAAGGGCCCACAGAGGCAGAGATGGGGTTCAGGGCTGTGTCATATAATCACAGGCTTCAAAAGGACGAGAGATTGTCATGATAAAGAGGAGGAAGTAGCAGAATCTAAGGGGAAAAAAGGCTGTCTGCTTCCTAAACTTGATACAAGAGTAGGGAAGAAAAACACAATGACCTCTGCGGGAAAGTACCGTGATTCGAGTGAGATTGTTAGAGGAAAGCCAAATTTTAGTGTATTGCATCCTTAGTTTTTCATTCGTTTAATTAGAAAATTCGTAAGTCACCATTCAGCCATCAAAAAGAAGGAGACTTTATATCTTTTGTATGAACCCAGTTAGAGCTAGAATACAGTCTCTTTAGTAAAGTATCACAAGAATGGAAAAGCAAGTATCCAGTGTACTCCATATGAAACCAGTAGATGAACTAATACTTGCCTACATAAGAGAAAAACTCGATTTAATTCAAGTTAGGGGGAGGAGGGAAGGAGAGGGGAGGAGAAGGGGAAAATGGCGTGCTCCCACCTCATGGGTAGAATGTGAGAGTACCTGGCACACTTCCTGGGTGCAGGACACGATTACAACAGAGACCTTACCAAACAAACACAAACACTGTAACCTGAAAAAAAAAAAAAAGAAAGAAAATGTACAAATCAAATATTCTATAGATGGCTGTGAAATGGCTGGGGCATTGAGCATAATACATACTAGTTAATACAAAGGGCGACAGATTTCTGCAAAACCCAATTTAACGTCCATATAAAAATGCCAGAAGAGATTCTTAGACCGTTCATTTCATGATAGTAGAGGAATGTTTAGGGCAGTCATTGAAGAACAAAATATCAGCAGTCAGTCCAAGAGAAATCACCAGATAATATGCACAAAAGACATTTTTACACTTTCCCGTTTGGCGGGTGACATAGCACTTATTCATCTGAGCCTTCGAGAGAAGTAGCTGCTGCCTCAAGACCATGTTATGCAAATTAAGTGTTTTAAATTCTTTTTTCTAGTGGGAAAATATTACTAAAGAGCCACACCTCAAACAGTATGTTTGGGTGCTTAGGAAAGAGCTTTACATCTGGGGATCGGAGGAAGAGAGCCTTTCTGACTTCTCCAAATGACAAAGCATTTGTTATGAGGGCATCTAGCTGGACTTCTGTGATGCAACAAGTGAATAGTGGTTTCTAGCCTGCACCTGAAACCATAGCCCCACACCTGGTGAACAAAGATATTCAGGAGTTTTCTAGAGCCTGGAGGTATGCATGCCCTTTATCTATATACACAATTGACATCTCAGCCCAAGCCCAAATTCTGTTCAAATATTCTGGATGTATATGAGAAAGTGACAGCCTGAAGCATCTTTGAGAGAAGTCAGAATGATCAGCTTGATCAAGAAACATATTTGCAGTTAGAAAATAGAATGATTATGAGTGAAGTTTGGTAGCTGTCCACAGAAGCATCTCTGCTTGGCCTCATGAACATATCTGGATGAGAAAAAGAAATGGGGGGGGCTTGCTTTTGCCCCCCTCTAAGACACCGTGACCCAGAAGATGCCTTAGCACTGTAGGAAAACCAGTACTTCAGTGACTTCACCCAGTGTGGAAAGCGGGGGCAGGGACCATGCTTGCCAGGAGGAGATTTGTCAGGATCCCTTGTGAGACCCTCACTATGGACTGTGAGTAAAGGTAAAGTCTAAGACAAATCACAAATTTCTGACCTGGCTATCTAGAGGTAGTGCTGCTATTTCCTGAAATGGAAAATAAAAGAGAAATGGATGATGACCAGTTCAGAGTTAGATGTGTCAAGTTTGGGGTGCCTAGGAAACTTCTCAGGGGAAGTGTCAAGAAGGCAGTTGAGAGCTTTAGTGAGAGTCTGGGGTGTCATCTGTTTAGAGATGTTAAGTGAAGCCATGACTATCGAGAATATGATCCAGAAAAGTATGTGAAGAGAGCAAAAAAGACAGTAAAGCCTTGGGATTATCTATTTTAAAGGAATAGCCTAGGCTCGGTGCCTATAGCTCAAGCAGGTAGGGCTCCAGCCACATACACCAGAGCTGGCAGGTTCGAATCCAGCCCGGGCCTGCCAAACAACAGTGACAACTGCAACCAAAAAATAGCCAGGCATTGTGGCAGGTGCCTGTAGTCCCAGCTACTTGGGAGGGTGAGGCAAGAGAATCGCTTAAGCCCAAGAGTCTGAGGTTGCTGTGAGCTGTGATGCCACAGCACTCTACCTGGGGCGACAGCTTGAGACTGTCTCAAAAAAGAAAAAATAAAGGAATAGCCGAAAGTAACCTCAGTGCAGGATATTTCAATAACAGGATAAGCCTAGGGGGTCATAGAAGAAGACCTGGAAGAAAGTGATGTCCCAAGAATTCGCACTTAGAACTTAGTCTGCAGAGTCGGTTCTGGAAAATTCTATTATTTCTTTGTTTCTAGCTCTTCCCTTTCAGAGAGCTGACTGCAGTGTATTAAATCTGAAACTGGATTTTGAAACAAAGGAAATAATTGTAAGAGCTTTGTTTTAAGGATATAAATCAGCAAGCAGTTACGCTAAGGAGTAACAGCTGAAGCATAGCAATGCAAATCTTAGAAATTTTTATTTCTTTTTAAAAAATTGATCGTCCAATAAGATACAAAAAAATCAAGTCACATTAATTGGTGCTTATAAAGTGATTAATCACTCTAATTCCCCTCAGTCATTTGAAATGTTCTGTAACACGCCCTTGTACAAAACCTAGTATTTTAACAGGGACTCTAGAAGGACTTTTATTTGCAAGGTTTTAAAGCATCGTGGCATGGTTCATGGCATTATAATTCAACACCGGCCTACTGCAAATCAGATGTTTTCATGTACGTGCAGAAGATATGCAGACTGTCAACCCCAACACTGAAATTTCATAAAACAGAGCATATTTTTCTGTTAACTGGAAAAGAAACAGACTGCTGCCCTCATTGTAAAAGAGATCCTATCTCGTAAAGATTAAAGATGGCAGATTTGCCAAGTCTCTCCATTTACTCTTTCCTAAAGATAAACCACCCCCTTAACATTTGCCTTTTTCAGGTCAGATGACTCGGAGCTCAGTGTCCAAGTTCCACAGTCTCCAACCTCTTGTCCCATGAGGAATCCTACCCACACTAGCCCTAGCCTCTCGCCGGGCTTAGATGGGGAGCTGAAGAGGACGATGTGTGTCAGTGCAGTATTTTACAGATACTCTGTACACAGTGCTCACACACTGAGTTAGAGTCCTGTAACTTCAGGGCTGGCCTCTCTGTTCTTAGACCAGGAACTGAATGAGCAGCTGGTACACCTGGCAAGTAATGGATCCCATTTCCTCTTTTCTTGTCTTCCCCTGGCTCATTCTAACACTCTCCCTTCTTATAAGGTCAGTTCTCCCAACAGGAAACAGTTAAAGAGTCTGGAGCTCTTGATCTCTTTGAACTCAGAAAACCTTTAATATTAAACGTGCACCATTAGGAAGTGGCCCATAAGCCTGTATTATGTTAGTAAACACCCTGCTGCCTGCCACCCATCAGGGTGTGAGACTCCACACGCTGGTCCACCTGGTGCCTCTCACCACTCTGTGATGTCTGACCTTGGAACATGAACTTCTGTGGCTGCCCAATTTCTGGATGTGGCAGCAATCCAAATTTTGGTGCTTTTTTTTTTTTCATGTTAGATTAATATGAGGGTACCTATAGTTAGGTTACATAATTCGCATTTGTAGGTTAAGGTCCAAGTCATAGCTGTGTCCTTCACCCTGGATGTGTGCCATATGCCCATACATTGTACCCATTGGGCAGGAGCCCACTGAACCACATCCCCATCCCTTCCTCCTTTTCCTTGAGTCCAACTGAGTTTTTCCTCTCTTGTGAACCTATAGTGCAGTGGTTCTCAACCTTCCTAATGCCGCAGTGTATTTTCATTGTTAAAAAGGGGTCGCAACCCACAGGTCGAGAACCACTGCTATAGTGGTTAATCGACTAGTTTCAGTTTAGTACTGAGTACATGTGATGCTTGCCTTTCCATTCCTATGATACTTGGCCTAGCAGAATGCTGTCCAAGTCTGTCTAGGTTGTTACAAAATGTGCAAATATCTATCTTTTTTATGGCAGAATAGTGTTCTAGGCTCTTTCTATACCACAGTTTATTAATTTATTCATGTGTTGAAGGGCCCCTGGGTTATTACCACATCTTTGCAATTGCAAACTGAGCAGCTATAAACATTCAAGTGCAATGTCCTTGTGGCAAAATGTCTTTTTTACTTTTGAGTAGATATCTAGTAATAGGATTGAAGGGTCAAATGGTAGATCTACTTTTATTTTTTTGAGGCATCTCCATCCTTCTTTCCACAGAAGCTGTACTAGTTTGCAGTCCCACCAGCACTGCATGAGGGTTCTCTTGTCTCTGCACACATGCCAGCATCTATGGCCTTGGGAACTTGTGATGTGAGCCATTCTCACTAGGTTTAGGTGATATCTCAAGGTGGTTTTGATTTTCATTTCTCTGATAATAAAGGACAATGAGCATTTTTTCAAGTGTTTGTTGTCCATTCTTCTGTCCTCATGAGAAAAGTTCCTATTCGTGTCTCTTGCCCAGTTTTTAATCAAATTGTTTGGTCTTTTCTTGTTCATTTGCTTGAGTTCTTTATAGATTCCGGTAATTAGTCCCCTTTTGGATTCACAGCATACTAACATCTTCTCTACTTCTGAAGGTTGTCTCTTTGCTTTGCTGATTGTGTCCTTAGCTGTGCAAAAACTTTTTACTTTGCTCCTGACTGATTTGCTTTTGCTGATGCTGCAATTGCCAAAGGAGTCTCCATTCCTTTCAAATCTTAGTGCTTTCCGCCTCTTAGGTGAATCTGTCCTATTACCCAGAGACAGATCTCTTTGGCTGGCCCTACCTTACTAATGGGGCTAATATAAGATTAATTACATTGCCCTCTTCTCTGGCTTGCTAAGAATAAATATTTGATGGGTCCCTAATAAATCCCAAACCACACTGTAAACGTCTAACATACAAGAATACAAACATCCAAACTACCAGGTCCCAGGTACTGTACATCCAAGCTGTACTATCAATTACCTATACAACAAAGTTACCCTTTCCTGTATCAAATGAAGTTTAAACATGTGATAAGATCACATAGATGTGGTATCTGAGTATTAGTAACAGCCTATGTAAATAACCAGTTTTTAATAAACATAGGGAGACCAACTGTCTGGTTGTGGCCAAAATTCATCCAATTTTTGCAGTGAAAGTCCTGACAACTGAGATGGTCGGTCACCCTAGAAAATCAGTCAATCTCTCTCCTTGGCATTGGTCTGTAAAATGAGAAGGGACTCAACTATTACTGTTGTGTGATTGAACAAATGAACAGCAGCTTTGCCGTGGGTGTAAACTCACTCCTGTAATTATTAAGTCAAGAAACAGACTACACGGGATGGGATGGTGTGTAGCAAAATTCTTTATTCAGGGTTTTGATTTGATACCTTTCTAGTCACGTACACACTTAATCTATTATCTGTTAGTTTCACCATTACCTCATTTTACCTATCAGAAATCAACTTGAAAGGAAATATCCTGTTACCATATCAACACAATCACTTTTGCAGTAGACATCTTCTTCTAGACACTGACTAATCTCTGGGCAGGTATCTAAATAGAGATCATAAAGAAGAAAGTAGCCACAGGGGAACAGAGTTAATGGAAGAATATCTTCAAGCGTTCACTCAATTTACTCAGTATGAAGTAACGACTGTGTCTTTTCCTCAGGGCAGAGCACCTATAGACCTCTGACAATATGTTGTTAACATACGTCAACCCTCTGGCCGGTATCTCTGAGGAAGGGCGGCATGCCCTTTGATCTCAGGCTTCACAGGTGCACAGCTTCAGAGAATGGGCTTGTGGAATTTTTAACTCCACGCAAGCCAACTCTGCATGTGTCCCAGGGGGACCCAGGTCCCTTAAGCCTCTGGAAAAAAAGCAAGCCATTTTAAACTCACACTGAGTTCACTTTGTGTGCTTGATGTAGGATATGTTTATTTCTAAATATTATCGTACAATTACCATATACGCAATTATAACCTCATGGTTCTTTTTTTAACTGAGTCTCTTCCTGCCCACTTTGCACACTGTCCATACATGGTACTTCCAGATAAATGACATCTTTTCCACTCAGACCTCTCTCCGTTTTAAAGAACCTTTTCTATTCCCAACATGACATTTTCTGTTCCTAAGACTGTCATTAACACTGCCTTCTAGATTTAAGCAGATCATTCTGTCCCAGACAGCAACCCTGGCTCAAAAGGGATGTCTTTTATCCAAGCCCAGCAGGTGTCCTGGTTTTCTCATTGTTCTGGCTGACGCATTGCAGTGCCCCATTTTCTCCACTCTACAGCAAGAGTTTGAAGTGTTTAAACCAGGAAAAGAGAAGAAACTCAAATATTAGGTTAAGCCAAATAAGCAGAGTTTTTCCTCCTATTCATCAGGATTTCTGTGAGTCTTAATTTGCTAAATATACACTGTGACTCCCCACAGTACATTCACTATTTCCCAAACATCCTTGCTCATGGATGCCTTTGGAGGGATAATGTTATTAATTCCTGGTGGAATTCAGATGTGGCTTTATCAAGTTTGGGAAGTGTTAGTAAACAAACAAACAAACAAAAATAAATAAATAAAACACTGATGGTGCCAGAGAGCTCTGGAGTCAAATCTGAACTTTGGTGTTTTTAGTTGGGGGACTTGGGTAATTTACTTAACCTGGCTGTATATCTTTAATTAGGTTCATATGTTGTTATTTTTAAAAAAGAAGGCAGGTGAGAAGAGTGATTTAAAGGTAAATTACAGGCAATTTCTATTTCCCCTTTTGTATAGCAGGTACTATATGTTTGTGAAGATTTATAAGCACATGTATGAAAGGTCCCTGTAAATTACCTCAAACATTCTCAGTGAAGATCTCTCCCCACCCATTAAAGGAATTTACGCTATGAGTTTGGGGTGGTGCATACATAAAGTCATCGACCTCCCTTGCCTAACATTTCACAGTTACTTTTCTTTGAGACTTAACATTTCTGTCATCTTAAACAGTTACCATAAGATCCCCAAAAAGAAACTGCTTCAAAGATAACGGGGAAAAAACCAGTGGCTAGAAAGAGAAGAGGAGCAGTGTCTGCTTTGCTTCCCTTCTGGGAGACCCAGAAGTATATTAGCATCGTCAAATCTCCCCTTGGGGAAGGGGTGGAGAGAAAGGTCACAAAGAGGGTGGAAAGTGTATGCCGGATTCTGTTGACAACCCCTACTCACTGGACAAATGAGAAAGAGGAGAGAGAGTCAGAGATCCAATTGCTAAATTCTTTAGCCAAGTATTCCCTTTGGGAAAAAATTGCCAAGTTTATACCCAGTCTTGTTTCAAAAACCAGACATGTTCCACAAAAGTGAACCTTTGTACACATGTCTATTAAGCACATTTTCCCACAGGTACATATCCTGGGAGAACTAGGTGTCCTTATAGAATATCCTCATGTCACCCCAATTTTTGTGTGCCATGTGATGCAAAGAGTGTCATTTTCTTTCATGAGACTTCAGTTTTCTCTTGGAAACTGGGATAAGAACCATACTAATACCCTTTGCCTGGGTGATTATCAGGATAAAATTAAATAAGTTATTTGTAAATCCCTACTATGGGTCACCTTTCTGAGAACTGGAACCATGTCTGTCCTACTCATTGTGGTATTCCCAGCATTGTTTCAGGGTCTGGCATAGGGTGGCACCCAAAATATCTTTGTTGGATGAATAAATTAATATTGTATTCACCCCAAAACCCTGAGATAATACTTTCTTGGCTTTTGCTCATTCAGCAGGGTTTCACAGCAATATTCTAAGACATTTAGATTTCATTGCATCCACTGCCAATGCCATTTCATACAAAAAGGCATTTTAAAACTAAAAAAGTAGAAATTACATTGTCTCTGAATATGTCAATCCTTCCCAAGAAAGGACAGTTAGCATCCTTAAACTGTCCAAAAATAATAGTGTCTAGTATTTACTGAGTGCTTTCTGTCTTACATGCTTACTAATAACTAATTAAATCCTTATAATTCCCCATAGAATAGCTATTATTATTACAACATTCTGTGTAAGAGAAACCTGGAGCCCAGACAGGTTAAGTAACTTCCCAAAGATCACAGAGCAGGACTCAAAGGATCTACAGCCCTCACCCTTAACTGTGTTATTTTGTTATCTCTCATAGTTCTTGATATTGCCTTTATTTTTCTCTAGAAAAAACTTCATCGGGTGGCGCCTGTGGCTCAAGGAGTAGGGCGCCAGTCCCATATGCCGGAGGTGGTGGGTTCAAACCCAGCCCCGGCCAAAAACCAAAAAAAAAAAAAAAAAAAAGAAAGAGAAAAAACTTCATCTTGGGCCAGCACAGATAAGAAAACTGAGAAACGAATGATTAATTTTACTTGAGCATTCTTTTTTGCTATAATTATCCTACCCTTTGAAGGCCTAGTTTTCAGGAATGTTATCTACAATTTGGGATAAACAATGGTAAGCTGTTCTGATCAGAAGATAATAACGTGGAAAAAAGAAAACAATAAACTGAGATGGGCTTCTCTTTGTAAGGAAAGGTGATAATCAAAAAGATGGACTAAGTGGGAGTGAAGTCTATTTTATC
Source organism: Nycticebus coucang (assembly GCF_027406575.1). Classification (NCBI taxonomy): domain Eukaryota; kingdom Metazoa; phylum Chordata; class Mammalia; order Primates; family Lorisidae; genus Nycticebus; species Nycticebus coucang. The sequence continues at coordinate 34,537,900 of NC_069791.1, read as the reverse complement.
AGAGAGGGAAATGTATACAGAGCAACTAGTACAATTATAAAGGGGTAATTAAGTCAGTGGCCTCAAGTACTAGAGGCTAAGTCATGGTGGAAAGCGGGGCCAATATCTGCTTGCCTCAGCCTGGCCAAGGCTACCTTTTGAGTCCACAAGAGTGTAGCTCATTAGGAGTGGCACCTAATGAAGCAGAAAGTATGAGACAGATTGAACTCTGCTTGCACGGGGTCTGTCCTCAAGTTCATGAACTAATTAGTCAGTGCAAAGGCGTGCTAACGCGCTGTCTATCCCTCCCCTGAGGGGTGGACTTAGCCAGAACAATGAGGGTTGCAGGAGCAGGCCTGGCCAATAGGAGGCGCGAGAGGCAACCTGGAAGGCAGGAGAAGGGAGCTTGTACCTGTACCTACACCTGCCTCCCTTTTATCCTGGTACTTCCGATTCCTTTGCATCTTGCCAGCAACGATTTTTCACTCACAGCTGTTGTTCAGGGGTTGCAGGTTCCCAATACCCCCCTCACCCTCCCCGGACACGTTTCAACACTTGGAATTGCTAGCACCAGCCAGTCATCGCCCTCCTGTTGGCACACTGGCTCCCAACGCATCAAGGCCTCTGTTCCAAACTTTTAAGTTCTAATAACTCCAACACTTTGTCTTTGTTCTCATGGTCTAGGAGTGGTAGCTGCTTCCTGCAGGCCCCCTTTTCCATTTTTAGGGCGTGGATACCCACTTGACCAATCTCTTGGTTAAAGCACCTGGTGTGGTTTCTGCTTCTCCTGACTGGACGTTGGTAGCACAGTGCCCGTGTCAGTTGCTGTTTCTTTAGCACTTACTCTTCATACCCCTCCCCTGTCGCTTGCCATTCCCAGATTTGTGTTATTATTAAGGATTTTATATGCATGTGTTCTGACTTCCCACTTAGAGAAAAATTGGGAGCACAGAGAGAAAAGACAATAGTGCTTGGACTCTAGAAAGAGATTTAAGATCTGATTCTTCCATTTCACAAAATAAGTGCTTTTAAGCCAATTAGTTAACATCTCAGCACCTCACTTTCACATGTATAAAATGAGGACAGTAATGCCTGGCTCAGGATGTTGAGAGGATATAAGGAATAAGATATACATAAAGTGCTTATTAAAAGCATTTAGTACCCAAAGGCAAAGCAAATGGCTTTTTATCTTTTGTGTATTCATGCACAATTACCCAGGCACAGGTTTGTACACAGTAGGCACTCAATATATGCTTAGGAGTGACCATGAAGATTTAAGGTTTGTGTGTGTGTCCATGTCCCATGCCTTTGGGCACTGGCTTGAACACAGTAGCACTCAGTGAATATTTGTGAGTGATAAATGTACATTTGAACTATTCAATTAATAGCTCATCACATGTTATGATCCATTTGTTGACTGCATTTACTGAAAAACAGACTGCTGCTCTGCCTGCAAAGAATTCCGGGGCACACTGTTTGACTAAAGGTCTGTCTCACCTCCGTGGGTACAAATACATGGACCAAGTACTGGGCAATGTACTTGGAACAAAAGATTTGTTATGTGTTCAAGTGCCCTACTGATGGGAAAGAAGTGGAAATGAAATTCTTTCTGGATCATCCTCCTTATAGCAAAAAAAAAAAAAACTGTGACTTTCATTACTGATCTTACTTTTGATGAAAATGGCAAGCGTTCACAGGAATCATGAACAGCCCTGAGGACAGTGTGTTTTCACAGTGGAGCAGCAGAATGCAAATTCCTACAGCCCCTCTGAGCGTCCTTGAAGAGCTGGTAAGCAGACCTGCATGTTTAATCCTAGGGAAGGAATAATAGAGATGAGGTGCCTGGGGAAGGACCCCTGTGGAACTCCAGCCAGTGCAATGTAATGTAAAAATGCTTTATTATCCCTGAAGCTTGCTCTCCTGAGATAAGGTCCATCATACACTAAAAGTAAAGTAAGCAGAGTCCTTGAAGAGTTTGAGGAGGGCTCTCTCGCCTGATTCAGTTTGTCTTTGGAATATATTTATATTGCACAACGATAACAAATATCTTGCATATTTACATTTGTATTTATAAACACTAAGCTCATTAAGAGATTGGATTACCGGGGCCGGTTAGGTGTGCTGTCTACATGAACTAGTGCAGGGAGATGACATGCATTTGTGATATTTGAAAATAAGTCATGACTCAGGAGTTTAACTTTGCTGATGTCAAAATGCTGCCCTTCTCACGGGTCCATCAGGAACATCTTTCTCAAATCCAGTGGTTCTCAAGCTAAGACACAGATTGCAGGCCCTACTCTCAAAGTAGACTCAGAGCTGATTGTCTGAGTATATAAAGGGTTTTCCAGAGAAAGAGAACAAATAGGAGATACACATAACATCAAAAAGATGTGTTATAAAGAATTGGTCTGCATAATTATAGAAGCTGAGAAGCCCCAAGATCTGCAGTCAGCAAACTGGAGAACTAGGGTAACCAGTAGAGTACTTCTTACCTGTGTCCAAAGTCCTGAGAACCAGGAGAACCAATGTGGCCAAGTTCCAGTCTGAAGGCTGGCAGGCTCACGACTCAACAGTCAACTGAAGGCAGAAAAAGAATTAACATTCTGGCTTAAACAATCAGGTGGTAGGAGTTCTCTCCTTAGCCTTTTTATTCTATTCAATTGATTGTCTGAGGCCCACTCACATTAGAAAGGCCAATTGCCTTTCCTACCAACTCAAATGTTAATCTCATTCAGAAACCCCCACATAGACACACTCAGAATAAGGTTTGGTCAAACACCAACCCCGTGGAGAACCATGACAATGCTGCTTATTTAGGGAACACGCAACAAGAATTACTATTGTAGCAGAAACTGAGTCAGGGTTGGAGCTCCACCACTGGCTTTACTTTTATCACAGAGCCTGGGGAAAAGTAGATACTCAATAAAAAGCATATTGAATGAATGGATGAAGTACTAGAAAGAGGGAAAGGATGGAGGACCTATTGTATAAAGACATCTGAGTAGACATTAGATGGGCAGAGTTCCAGTGTGACTGAACCTCCCTTTCCTCAGTTCTAGGGTTTAATCCTTACAATAACATCATTATTCCCATTGTGTAGACCAAGAAACCAAGCTCATGCCTTAAGGCAGCAGTTGAGCTGAGTTTCCAATTCAGCTTCTTCTGGCCCCCCCAACCTTTGCTCTTACACTGCACACACCTCAGACATTTATGGAACATTGAATACGAGCAAATCCCCACACTATGGGGCAAACCTCAAGGTGTTTAAATCTAGTGAAAGGCAGGTTTTTATTTTTAAAAATATCAAAAGGAATGTGAAATAGATGGTTTTTCAAAATGTCGCTGGAATGTGGGATAAAGGCATTATGTATAGTGGTTTTAGGAGTGCAGTTTTTGGGATAAGACTCTTCTGAGTCTAAATGCCATTTCCATCACTTACCACCTCTGTTACTGCTGTTAAATTACATCATCTCCATGACTCCATTTCCCCATGCATAAATACTTGTGAGAGTGTTTACACCTTTGTAGGATTAAATGAGTTAGTAGGGTAGCCCCTCCTTATTCATGGTTCCGCAGTTTCAGTTACTTGCAGTCCACGATGTTCTAAAAATATTAAATGGGAATTTCCAGAAATAAACAATTCCTCAGATGTAAATTGCACATCATCTTAAGGAGCATGATGAAGTCCTTTGCCGTTCCACCCCATCCTGCCTGGTATTTGAATCCTCTCTTTTTCCAGCATCTTGCATGCTGCAGATATTCCCCACCCCTGAGTCACTCGGCCATCTAAATTATCAGACTGACCGTCATGGTACTGCAGTGTTCAAGGAACCCTTATTTTATTTAAAAATGAGAGATGCTGGCAATTCCAGTATGTCAAAGAGAAGCTATAAAGAGCATTCTTTAAATGCAAAAAGTAAAAGTTCTCATATGCTGAAGTTGCTAAGATCTACAGTAGAATGAATCCCCTACTTGTGAAATTGTGAAGAAGGAAAAAGAAATTTGTGTGTAGTGTATTTAAGCTTCAGTACTATCTATCCACTGTTCGAGGCATTGACCGGGGGTCTTGGAATGTATCGCCAGTGAATAAGGAGAGACACAGTATATATAAAGCATTTGCACGGTGTTATTGACAGGACAATCGGTACGTGAGTGTTCACTACTATTAGTACTATCATTATTACTATTAACCCCCAAACCCAGTTTTATGCCTGACACCTGGAAGATGATCTTTGTAGATGTGATGATTGAAAACCAAGAATTAGGGCAGTGCCTATGGCTCAGTGGGTAGTGTGCCAGGCCCATATACCAAGGGTGGTGAGTTCAAACCTGGCCCTGGCCAAACTGCAACGAAAAAATAGCCAGGCGCTGTGGCGGGCGCCTGTAGTCCCAGCTACTCAGGAGGCTGAGGCAAGAGAATCGCCTAAGCCCAGGAGTTGGAGGTTGCGGTGAACTGTGCAATGCCACCACACTCTATCAAGGGTGACAAAGTGAGACTGTGTCAGAAAGAAAGAGAGAGAGAGGGAGGGAGGGAGGAGAGAGAGAGAGAGAAGGAAAGAAAGAAAGAAAGAAAAAAAAGAAAAGAAAAGAAGCAGAACCTCTGGGATACTGCAAAGTCAGTCATAAGAGGGAAATTTATAGGACTGCAAGCCTTCCTCAAGAGACCAGAAAAGAGAGGAAGTTAACAACTTAATGGGATATCTCAAGCCACTGGAAAAGGAAGAACATTCCAACCCCAAACCCAGTAGAAGAAAAGAAATAACCAAAATTTAGAGCAGACTTAAATGAAATTGAAAACAAAAGAATTATATAACAGATCAAGAAATCAAAAAGTTGGTTTTTTGAAAAGATCAATAAAATAGATAAACCTTTGGCTAACCTAACCAGGAAAAAAAGAATAAAATCTCTAATTTTTATCAATCAGAAATGACAAAGACAAAATAACAACAGACTCCTCAGAAATTCAAAAAATCCTTAATGAATATCACAAGAAACTTTATTCTCAGAAATATGAAAATCTGAAGGAAATTGACCAATACTTAGAAGCACATCACCTTCCAAGACTTAGCCAGAATCAAGTGGAAATGTTGAACAGGCCTATATTAAGTTCTGAAATAGCATCAACCATACAAAATCTCCCTAAAAAGAAAAGCCCGGGACCAAATGGCTTCACGTCAGAATTCTACCAAACCTTTAAAGAGGAACTAGTACCTATATTACTCAACCTGTATCACTAATGAATATAGATGCAAAAATATTCAACAAGATCCTAACAAACAGAATCCAACAACATATCAAACAAATTATACATCATGACCAAGTCAGTTTTATCCCAGGGTCTCAAGGCTGGTTTAATACGTAAATCTATAAGTATAATTCAGCACATAAACAAATTAAAAAACAAAGACCATGTGATTCTCTCAATTGATGCAGAAAAAGCTTTTGATAATATCCAGCATCCCTTCATGATCAGAACACTTAAGAAAATTGGTATAGAAGGGACATTTCTTAAACTGATAGAGACCATCTACAGCAAACCCACAGCCAATATCGTATTGAATGGAGTTAAATTGACATCATTTCCACTCAGATCAGGAACTAGGCAAGGTTGCCCATTGTCTCCACTGCTCTTTAACATTGTAATAGAAGTTTTAGCCATGGCAATTAGGGAAGAAAAGGTGACCAAGGGTATCCATATTGTAGGATAATATTTAGAAATAAACATATCCTACATCAAGCACACAAAGTGAACTCAGTGTGAGTTTAAAATGACTTGCTATTCTTCAAGAGGCTTAACGGAACTGGGCCCCCAGGGACACACGCAGAGTTGGCTTGCCTGGAGTTAAAAATTCCACAAGCCCATTCTCTGAAGCTGTGCACCCTGTGAAGCCTGAGATTAAAGGGCATGCCGCCTTTCCTCAGAGATATGGGCCAGAGGGTTGACGTATGTTAACAACATATTGTCAGAGGTCTATAGGTGCTTTGCCCTGAGGAAAAGACACAGTCGTTACTTCATACTGAACTGAGTGAACACTTGAAGATATTCTTCCATTAACTCTGTTCCCCTGTGGCTACTTTCTTTTATGATCTCTATTTAGATACCTGCCCAGAGATTAGTCAGTGTCTAGAAGAAGATGTCTACTGCAAAAGTGATTGTGTTGATATGGTAACAGGATATTTCCTTTCAAGTTGATTTCTGATAGGTAAAATGAGGTAATGGTGAAACTAACAGATAATAGATTAAGTGTGTACGTGAATAGAAAGGTATAAAATCAAACCCCTAAATAAAGAACTTCGCTACATGCCATCCCATCCCGTGTAGTCTGTTTCTTGACTTAATAATTACAGGAGCAAGTTTACACCCATGGCAAAGCTGCTGTTCATTCGCATCTCTGGTCACACAACACATATAGGGTCAGAAGAGATCAAACTTGTGCTCTTCACAGATAATATCATTGTATATCTGAAAAACACCAGGGATTCTACTACAAAACTCTTAGAAGTGATCGAGGAATACAGCAGTGTCTCAGGTTACAAAATCAACATTCATAAATCGGTAGCCTTTATATATACCAACAATAGTCAAGCTGAAAAAACAGTTAAGGACTCTATTCCATTCACAGTAGTGCCAAAGAAGATGAAATATTTGGGAGTTTATCTAACAAAGGACGTGAAAGATCTCTATAAAGAGAACTATGAAACTCTAAGAAAAGAAATAGCTGAAAATGTTAACAAATGGAAAAACATACCATGCTCATGGCTGGGAAGAATCAACATTGTTAAAATATCCATACTACCCAAAGCAATATACAATTTTAATGCAATCCCCATTAAAGCTCCACTGTCATACTTTGAAGATCTTGAAAAATTAATACTTCGTTTTATATGGAATCAGAAAAAAACTCAAATAGCGAAGATATTACTCAGAAATAAAAACAAAGCAGGAGGAATCACGCTACCAGACCTGAGACTGTACTATAAATTAATAGTGATCAAAACAGCACGGTACTGGCACAAAAATAGAGAGGTAGATGTATGGAACAGAATAGAGAACCAAGAGATGAACCCAGCTACTTACCATTATTTGATCTTTGACAAGCCAATTAAAAACATTCAGTGGGGAAAAGATTCCCATTTTAACAAATGGTTGGGTGGTGCTTGTGGCTCAAGGAGTAGGGCGCCAGCCCCAAATACCGGAGGTGGTGGGTTCAAACCCAACCCTGGGCAAAAACTACACCAAAAACAAACAAACAAACGGTGCTGGGTGAACTGGCTGGCAACCTGTAGAAGACTGAAACTGGACCCACACCTTTCACCATTAACTAAGATAAACTATCACTGGATTAAAGATTTAAACATAAGACATGAAACTATAAAAATACTAGAAGAAAGTGCATGGAAAACTCTTGAAGAAATCAGTCTGGGGGAATATTTTATGACCCCCCCATGCAATTGAAGCAGCTTCAAAAATACACTACTGGGACTTGATCAAACTAAAAAGCTTCTGCACAGCCAAGAACATAGTAAGTAAAGCAAGCAGACAGCCCTGAGAATGGGAGGAGATATTTGCAGGTTATGTCTCCGACAAAGGTTTAATAACTAGAATCCACAGAGAACTCAAACATATAAGCAAGAAAAGAACAAGTGACCCCATCGCAGGCTGGGCAAGGGACTTGAAGAGAAACTTCTCTGAAGAAAGGTGCATGGCCTACAGAAATATGAAAAAAAGCTCATCATCCTTAATCATCAGAGAAATGCAAATCAAAACTACTTTGAGATATCATCTAACTCCTGTAAGATTAGACCATATCACAAAATCCCAAGACCAGAGATGTTGGCGTGGATGTGGAGAAAAGAGAACACTTCTACACTGCTGGTGGGAATGCAAATTAATACATTCCTTTTGGAAAGATGTTTGGAGAACACTTAGAGATCTAAAACTAGACCTGTCATTCAATCCTATAATTCCTCTACTAGGTATGTATGTACCCAGAAGACCAAAAATCACATTATAACAAAAACATTTGTACCAGAATGTTTATTGCAGCCCAATTCATAATTGCTAAGTCATGGAAAAAGCCCAAGTGCCCATCAATCCACGAATGGATTAATAAATTCTGGTATATGTACACCATGGAATATTATGCAGCCTTAAAGAAAGATGGAGACTTTACCTCTTTCATGTTTATATGGATGGAGCTAGAACATATTCTTCTTAGTGAAGTATCTCAAGAATGGAAGAAAAAGTATCCAATATACTCAACCCTACTATGAAACTAATTTTTGGCTTTCATATGAAAGCTATAACCCAGTTATACCCTAAGAATATGGAGAAGGAGGAGGGGGGCAGGGAGAGAAGAGGATGGGCAGAGGGAGGGTGATTGGTGGGATTATACCTACGGTGCATCTTACAAGGGTACATGTGAAACTTAGTAAATGTACCCTGTTTCCCTGAAAATAAGACAGTGTCTTATTTTAAGGTGTGCTCCCAAAGATGTGCTAGGTCTTATTTTCAGGGGACGTCTTATCTTTCCTGTAAGTAGGTCTTATTTTCGGGGGATGTCTTATTTTTGGGGAAACAGAGTAGAATATAAATCTCTTAACACAATAACTAACACAATAACCCCAGGAGGGTTATGTTAACCAGTGTGATGAAAATATGTCAAATGCGCAAGTCCATAAACATTATCCACCATATTAACAGAGGCAAAAATAAAGATCATATGATCCTCTCAATAGATGCAGAAAAAGCATTTGATAAAATCCAGCATCCTTTTCTAATTAGAACACTGAAGAGTATAGGCATAGGTGGTACATTTCTAAAATTAATTGAAGCTATCTGTAACAAACCAACAGCCAATATTTTACTGAATGGAGTAAAACTGAAAGCTTTTCCTCTTAGAACTGGAGCCAGACAAGGTTGTCCTCTGTCACCTTTACTATTCAGTGTAGTGCTGGAAGTTCTAGCCAATACAATTAGGCAAGACAAGGAAATAAAGGGAATCCAAATGGGAGCAGAGGAGGTCAAACTCTCCCTCTTTGCTGATGACATGATCTTATACTTAGAGAATCCCAAAGACTCAACCACAAGACTCCTAGAAGTCATAAAAAAATACAGTAATGTTTCAGGATATAAAATCAAGGTCCACAAGTCAGTAGCCTTTGTATACGCCAATAATAATCAAGATGAGAAGCTAATTAAGGACACAACTCCCTTCACCTAGTTTCAAAGAAAATAAAATACCTAGGAATATACCTAACGAAGGAGGTGAAGGACCTCTATAAAGAAAATTATGAAATCCTCAGAAAGGAAATAGCAGAGGATTTTAACACATGGAAGAACACACCATGCTCATGGATGGGCAGAATCAACATTGTTAAAATGTCTATACTTCCCAAAGCAATCTACCTATTCAATGCCATTCCTATCAAAATACCAACATCATACTTTCAAGATTTGGAAAAATGATTCTGTGTTTTGTATGGAACCAGAAAAACCCCGTATAGCTAAGGCACTTCTTAGTAATAAAAATAAAGCTGGGGGCATCAGCATACCAGATTTTAGTCTGTACTACAAAGCCATAGTGGTCAAGACAGCATGGTACTGGCACAAAAATAGAGACATAGACACTTGGAATCGAATAGAAAACGAAGAAATGAAGCTAACATCTTACAACCATCTAATCTTTGATAAACCAAACAAGAACATACCTTGGGAGAAAGACTCCCTACTCAATAAATGGTGTTGGGAGAACTGGATATCCACATGTAAAAGACTGAAAGTGGACCCACACCTTTCCCCACTCACAAAAATTGATTCAAGATGGATAAAGGACTTAAATTTAAGGCATGAAACAATAAAAATCCTCAAAGAAAACATAGGAAAAACACTGGAAGATATTGGCCTGGGAAAGACTTCATGAAGAAGACTGCCATGGCAATTGCAACAACAACAAAAATAAACAAAAGGGACTTCATTAAACTGAAAAGCTTCTGTACAGCCAAGGAGACAACAACCAAAGCAAAGAGACAACCTACACAATGGGAAAGAATATTTGCATATTTTCAATCAGACAAAAGCTTGATAACTAGGATCTATAGAGAACTCAAATTAATCCACATGAAAAAAGCCAACAATCCCATATATCAATGGCAAGAGATATGAATAGAACTTTCTCTAAAGAAGACAGACGAATGGCTGACAAACATATGAAAAAATGTTCATCCCTATATATTAGAGAAATGCAAATCAAAACCACCCTGAGATACCATCTAACCCCAGTGAGAATGGCCCACATCACAAAATCTCAAAACTGCAGATGCTGGCGTGGATGTGGAGAGAAGGGAACACTTTTACACTGCTGGTGGGACTGCAAGCTAGTACAAACTTTCTGGAAGGAAGTATGGAGAAACCTCAAAGCACTCAAGCTAGACCTCCCATTTGATTCTGCAATCCCATTACTGGGCATCTACCCAGAAGGAAAAAAATCCTTTTATCATAAGGACACTTGTACTAGACTGTTTATTGCAGCTCAATTTACAATCGCCAAAATGTGGAAACAGCCTAAATGCCCACCAACCCAGGAATGGATTAACAAGCTGTGGTATATGTACACCATGGAATACTATTCAGCTATTTAAAAAAAAATGGAGACTTTGCAAGAGGGACTTTACCTAACAAATGCAATCAGTGTAACCTGGCTTATTGTACCCTCAATGAATCCCCAACAATAAAATAAAAAAAATTTTAAAAAAAGGAAAATATGTCAAATGGTCTATAAAGCCAGTGTATGGTGCCTCATGGTCACATTAATGTACACAGCTATGATTTAATAAAAAAAAAAAAAAGAAAACCAAGAATTACTTGCTGGAGATTGCAGTAATTATCCATATAAGAAGAAAAGTTTCTGATACAACTGACTGCTAAAAAACTCAGACTTTGAACCGATTCTTCCTTTTCTCAAAGCACCAACTTCAATAACAGCTATTAAAAATACTTCTCCACGTGCCCACTTATTGCTGCTGGCTGAGTGATGTTATATTAGTTTGGCTTGATGTGCTAGATAAATATGGAGTAAGAAAATAAGGCAAAATCTTGAAATTTTCCCTACCAGGGGTCCTCAAACTTTTTAAACAGGGGCCAGTTCACTGTCCCTCAGACCACCGGAGGGCCAGACGATAGTTTAAAAAAAAAAAACTTTGAAAAAATTCCTATGCACACTGCACATATCTTATTTTGAAGTAAAAAAAAAACAAAACGGGAATAAATACAATCACACTGCCTCATGTGGCCCGCGGGCCGTAGTTTGAGGACCCCTGTAAGCGCTTGATAATTTTCAGTTCTCACAGCTGAAGATGATTGAGATTTAAGAGAAAGTAACGGGGAAGGACTTATGAGTTTGCTTTTTAACAAATACCTTATGTATGAACTGTCATCAATGACCTCTTCTTTTGCTTAATAAGACTATCACTTGGAAATGCAAAATTTCACTGATCCGTTCTTTAAAAAGTGGCATGTTACCAAAGAGTTCAGAGCACACAGAAGTGAGAGCTGTGGAAAGTCTACCTGAGCTCCTTAGCACGTGCATACTGAATATTCAACACCAGTCTGAAATTTCCAGGGTGGCTGCTTGCTTCAGCACTTTCGCTCCTAGGATATGCGAAGAGTGCACATTAGCATTTAAATGGACAGCCAAGTCTTACAGAAACCTCCTGATATATGTCACACTGCAACTGGCTTCCACTCCTTCAGGGGATATAGAGTTTTTTGTACTTTTTCTGATGTTCCAAGTTCTCTTTCAACTTTTGCCTTTATGGATTTGGGATGATCAGTTATCTGCAAGATTTATAACCAACAGCTTTGATGTAGGACAGATGTATGGTGTCAACATTCTGCAGTTCAAGAAAATTTGCTTTCTCCTTTAGGATGTAATATGTTTTTCTCTCTGCTGACTGCTCACTTTGATATAAGAAAGCACACTTCAGTTCCCTGGGTTTCTCTTAAAGGGGAAACTTTTAAATCAGTCCTCTTCCAAGCTGAAACTTAATTGGACTTCACTAAACCACCACATGTGCATGCTAAGTCAAAAAAGGCTCGTCTTCATACACCTAAAATCCATAGCTTATATCAAAGCGAAACAATCAATTAAGGGAGGGTTTTCATTCAGATGTGATTACCTGCCTCCTGAAGCTCAGACTTAAAACATAATTTAAATTATGTTTCTCTAACAGTCAGCATGGGTTCTATCCTTTGAACTCCTGAGCGTGACAAAGATGGGTCATATCAATATTCTTGGCTAACCTCACTATCTACTGTCTTGTCAATGTAACAGTGGATACAGGACAAAGCTGGTGGGTTGAGTGCTATCGAAGTCTGCAGTCTTACTATTTTCCGGTATGTTTCCATTAAGGCTGCTGCCACAACTCACTAATGGACATTTTCACGGCATCATCTAGAGCTGTGTGTCCTGTATGGATATGTGTCACATGAGGCTACTTAAATTTAAGATAATTAAACTGGAAATTCAATTCTTCACTTGCACAGTCCACATTTTAAGTGCTCAGTAAGCAAGTGGGGCTGTTGTAGTGGAAGATATATATTATATTTCCATCATTGCAGGCAGTTGTACTAGACATCACTTACCTAGAGCCTTAGGATTTAGAGGGTCCTTAGAAAGAGCAATGAATCATCCTGAGGGGATGTAGGGGTTCCTGGATTATAGGACTTTTGGTGCTAAAATTGGGAAAGTCCCTGGAAAAATCGGGACTGTTGGCCCAACCCTACGTCTAATGCAGACATTCCTTCTCATCATTCTTGGCTTTGGACATTTCTGAGCCAACTAGCTAAAGGATGTTATGGAAGCAGCCAGTATTTGAAGAGCTATACTATAAAATTAAGCTAAACTAAAACAGTACATGGCA